>NC_084460.1:199911191-200536191 GCF_027409185.1 Cynocephalus volans | reverse complement strand
ATATAGGCAATTTTAAGTGATTTTTCTATGCACGAAATGGCCAATAATTTACTACAGTGCTAGAAGGCATGCATTTATAGATCAATGGAGAAGAGCTAACATTTATCCCAATATTTCAGAATTGCTAAGTACCATTTAATTCTCAAATGTGCTTACTTGGACAGTATCTGTTTTCAGAATTCCCTTTCTCTTGCAGAAATATCACTGGGGAATGACACATGTTTAGAAAATTGTAACTAATGGCCCAAATCAAGATACATCTTAATATACTGCAGCAAAGACACAAAAAATTACTCTAGTTTCTTTTTATGAGGCACTACTCCAAGTCTATAGGTGAATTTACATAGGTCATATTATTCATGTTATGACTTTCAGTCAATACGGTCATAATGACTGTATTAGTTTGGCTTTATTGCTTATAACAGAATACCTGAAAATGGGTAATTTATAGAGAAATGAAATTTATTTCTTACTGTTTCAGAGGCTGGAAAGTCCAAGGTCCTCGGAACACACCTGGTGAGGGCCTTCTTGGTGGGAGCTCTACAGAGTCCTGTGGTGACTGGGGTATCACATGGTGAGAAAAGCTGAACAAGAGAACTAACCAGCTCACTCACTCTCTTTATAAAGCCATCAGAACCATGCCCATTACCCCATGAATGAATCAATCCATTCATGAGGGTACAGCCCTCACAATCAACCACCTTTTAAAGGCCCCACCCTTCGATTACCATAATAGGATCTCCTGCCCTCTTAACAACGTTAAAACGAGGATCAAATTTTCAGGACATAAACTTTTGAAGGACACATTTGACCCATAGCTTTGGCATTTAACTTTCTTCCAGTTTCCTAATCCCTTTACCTTAAAAATGAGATAATTTTCTTTAGAGATAGAAGCACTGGATTTTAGTGCCAGAGGATATAAAGCAAATTGGAAAAATTTTTCAAATTAGATCTTGATTATTGCTGACTGCTATTTTCTCACCCATTAAATGGGAAAGATAACACATATATCTTATTCTTATTCTAGGACTGAATGGAAGAATGCATGTTAAGTGACCTCTTTAGTACTTGCTACATAGAAGAGACTAAAGTTAGTAGCTGATGTTTTTCTAATTAAATTAAATACTAATCATTACTACCTACTGGTTTGGAATGCATACCAAATTGACTTCTTGGATAATTCTCTGAAAGCCATGAGTGTTTTGACTATTTTTAGAAAGTTTCACAAGACATTAAATATTTAATTGGTTTATTGTTAAGAGTTGATGGGTTTTAGGCACTAGTATGCTGGTAAACTGATTCTCCAAAAAGAAAAGAGCCCTCATTTGTAGCATTTGCAGATTTCTGTGATCTAAATATTTCGACCATGGCCAATTTTAAGCTACCAAGTTTGTGTTACTGAATCAAAAATTGGGAAAACATGTGCACAACAAATTGTCACAAGCTGGTGAAAACTGGCTCCAGTACACTCCTGGCTCTAGGTCATTTCAATGATAGATATTATTGGAATGACCAACTCAATAAATGACAAACTCAGCAAATGACCAACTCATCAAACGACAAATATGTCAAATAACCAATTTACAAAATGACAAATTTGTCAAAAGCCAATTTTCCAAAAGCTAACTTGTAGAAAAATAATATGCCATGTGATCAATTCCCAAGTGACCTTAGTTACTAAAACATATCAAATACTTTAAGAGGAACCAGGACAATTTCTTTAGCCATTGTGCCTCCAGAGGCAAGCAAATGCAGAGACAGAATAAAAATATAGAGATAGGCAATAGTACATATGGGAATACCCATTTGAATATGAAATGTGCTGACTGGAATATATAATATGCATGACCCTGACATTTGCCAAACTAGACCATGAACTCTGCAGCTAAAATGCTGAGAGGCAAAGAAAATCAAATTCTAATCAATTTGGCAATTTTTTTATTTGCTATTTTAATCAACAGGCAGATTGATTTTTCACTGAACTGACTTTACTTGAATTTATTCCTACTATCTTTATGTGCTTTACACCTAAAGATCCTGAAACAAAAATTAAAAATAAATTAAATAGACTAATAACAGAAAATCTAGTCACTAGGGTTTTGATATAAACTTTCTTGCCTTTTTAAAGGCCTATTGTCAAATAATCTGGATATCCGATTATTTTAAAATAATGCAACTCTCCATATTAGAGGTAAAAGAGCTAAAGAAATACAGACTCCAAATCCAGTGGTTTGGGGGTTGCGTTTAGAACTATCTAGGCTAATGCATGATTTAGCTTACAAAACTAATTCTGGACAAAATTATTAAATACTCAGTTTGCCTTTGTCCTATATCTTTCCCCAACTCTCCTTCCAGTGATCAGCTGCAGATTTTCTAGGTACACCCAAAATAATGCAGATATATGCCTTCATCTTGCAAGCTGACACTTACCCCTTGGTAGCTCAATCTCCAGAAACTCTTTCTATTTTTGTCTCAGCCTAACTAATCTCAGGTAATAGCCCTTTAGAAAACACATTAGAAGCATGAATATTGAGATCTGAAAGGAGCCTTGCCTCTTGTTTAAATTTATACTAGATTGTACCGATGGGAAAACTAAATTCCAAAGAGGCAAAGTGGCTTAATGAAAGTCATATGGAAGTAGGTTTATTCATTAAAATTTCACTTGGGGTGGAATATTTATGGTTACTACTTTTGTGTAGTTCCTTCCATCAAAAGACATACTCTGTTTTCTCATCCCCTTGAATATGGCCTGGCTTTCTTACTTGCTTTGACCAATAGAATATGGCAAAAGTCATGTTGAATAAGTTCCAGAAGCTGGGTATCAAGGGTTTTAGAGTTCTGCCTTTGCCATGATGGAATGCTGTCCCAAGATCACCAGGTAAGGAAGCCAATCTACCCTACTGGAGGATGAGAGGTCACATGAAGAACCAAGGCCAGCACCAACTACCCAACATGTGCATGGAGCCATCCTGGACATTCCAGAGGAGGTTATTCTCTTGCTAAATGAAGTAGCATGAATGAACCAAGGTGAAGGAGCAAAAAAACTATCCAATTAACCCACAGAATTGTGCGAATCAATAGATCATTGTCATTTTAAGTCACTAAGTTTCGGGGTGGTGTGTTACGTAGCAGTTAATTGATTTTCTTTTTTAAAAAAAGGCATTTCAGGTAGCCTACTGTATTAGTCTATTTCTGTTGCTTATAACAAAATACATGGAACTAGGTATTTAATAAAGAAAATAAAATTTATTGCTTACAGTTTCTGAGGCTGGGAATTCCAAAGTCCAGGGAACACATCCGGTGAGGGTCTTGGTGGTGGTGACAGTGACCCTGGGGTTTCACATAGCAGAAGATGGTGGAGCAGAGAGAGAGAACTTCTCCTGTGCTCTTCTTTTAAGGCCCTCAGAACCATGCCCATGACTGCCATTGTTAATCCATATACTATGGCATGGTCCTGCAATCCAATCACCTCCTTCAGGCCCCACCTTTCAATACTATAATAGGATTTCCCACCAAGTTACAGTGGGGATTTAAGATTCTGTGAGGTCGGGGGTGGGGGAGGGCATCCAATCCACAGCACCTACTAAAATACATGCATTACAAGTTTTAAAAAGAAAAGAAAATAATTTAGGATATTAAGATGAAAAGGAAACTGAAAGTAATACAAATAATACGAGCATAGGTAGAGAAAAAAATAGATTTATATCTGGACATATGGTTTACAGTGTTCAAAACAGCCAGCTGCACCTGAGAGGTACCACTCTATGAAGAAAGGACATTGTCACCTCATGCATGCTGGAATGGATCTCCCACATTTTTGCATTTTTTTTTAAGAAGGGACACTGACAACCTTTGTTCTGAACTAACTATTCAAGGACATAAATATAGTAAAAGGCCTTGGAAAGTATAAAGTGTCCTCTTAGAAGCAAAGGGCAGACAGACATGCTTACGGTAAGTATAAAATATTCAGGTTCCCTAAACTCAGGTTCCCTCTCCTTTAATACAACCTACTGTTTATCCAAGAGTCATCTGCTCCTTTTTACAGAGCCCAGAGGGATGCAGGCTAGAGAAACAAGTGCCAAATATACTCATTTTCATGCTGGTTGATGTGCTGTGAGTAATACAGTCATTTGTCTCTGACCCAGGAGTCTCATGTCATCTGCAAGCATTCACAAAACTTTGTAAGGCTAACTTTTTAGCTTTAAAGAATGAAAAAAATTTAAACCTTTATAGTTTTAACAATGAGGCATTTCACAACATATCTACAGCAAAAACCAAAGTAATTTGTTTTCATAAGTGTGTTTATCTGTCATCATTATTAAGGCAAGAGGGGAAAAAGGACACAGGTCATTTGACCCCAGAGTCAGTGCCCTCTTTCATTATACATAATAGGAAATTTTATGATAAACCTCTAACAAAGTGTTAAGAAATGATAGTAGTTCTATTCATTATCTTTAATAAACAGCCAGTAGATGACTTCAGGATTAATCAAATGAATGAAAAAAATATTTTTGGGCAAGAATCTCTGACTTTCACCAATTTGTATGATTCAGCCAGGTGTTTATTCCAGTTGCAATATGGTAAAAGGTAAGAGCAAGGCTTTGAAATTAGGGAGACTTAGATCCAAACATGATTATTATCAGCTTCTACATTGTATAACTTTCAGCAAGTGATATAAATTTATTTTATTGGCTTCAATTTCTTCATCTATAAAATGGCGCTGAATGGGGCAAATGTAATGACAACAATTGGACTGCATTATTTTGAGGATTAGACAAACTGATGTTTTATTCCTACATGTTCAAACAACTCAATAAGTAGTAGCCTCCATTATCATGTCATGAATAGTTATCACTGGTTCTTTTCCTAAAATTTGTAAGGCCCGTGGCTCCTCATTCTTTGGAACGATTATCAAAGGGCAGCTCTCAGGACAACATGACTGTGGAGTCACAAACTGACTTAATGATTAGAATGTAAGCTCCTTGAGGAAACGGTTGTTGTTACTTTCACTGCTTTATACCCAGGCCTTAGAACAATGCCAAGCACACAAAATAATCTTAGTAAATATTTGCTAGATAAATTAACAGATAAATGTGCCTGAATACGCTTCATATTATATCCAGAAATGCTGTGAACACTAAAAGATGGGATTTAAATACACCTATGATAAATATCACTGAATCTGTGTCCCTATGACTACCCTGATGACTCAGAGATGCCTTGGAGCCCAAGAAAGCACCAAATTACCTCTGAAACATGCAGAGAAATGGAACAGACTAGACTGAAATCCTTTCTATAAGTCATCATTTCCAAAGCCTGTGTTACTCATCCATAGTGATTTGAGTAAGGTCATAAAGAAGGTGGACCTCAAGTGCCTCATAGGCGTACCTGACTACAATACAGAATAGATATCATAACTCAGAAACTCAAACTTTTTTTTTTACAAAAGGGAAATAAATAACATTTTTAGCTATTTTAAAGCAATTTAATCTTATTTTGAAAAGAAAAAAGAGGCCCTCATTAAGAAAAAAAAAAAAATAAGGAGGAAAAAAGAATCATAAACTCCACCATCTCGTTAAAATGACTATTATAGCTTATAGAATTTTAAAGCTAGGGATGCACATCTATTCCAAATCCTCTTTCTACAGATGAAGAAACAGAGGTCCAGAGAGGCTGTCAATTTTAAAAAGTTACGTTCTACTTTGCTGGTCCATATATTGATGACTGAAAATAGTGGTGAAAGTAGAGACTCCACCTATCAGAAATGCATCCCCAGCCTGTGTCCCTCCTGCCTGTCTGCTAATTAGTTAGCATCGATCCAAACGTGCTTAGGCCAAAAGCATTTTCTGGAGCTGAAGCTTCCAATGATTTTGGCTTTTACGTATCAAAGTTAAAAATAACCTTTATAGAAACATCCCATGAGTGCAATAAGCCCTCCACATTTGGCACCTTTCAGGGAAAACAAGCTTCTGTTCTCTGAGGAATTCCAGCTCTTCACAGCAACACAGACGTGACATGCCAGATCAAATTTATCATAATGAATAGTGGGAAAAATCCCTGGAAACACTTTCTTTTTCCAATAAAATAAAGAAAAATTAGAATCAGCAAGTCCTTAAATGTATTTAACTTGGGCACAGTCATCAGATTTGGAAATCAGTGTTTGAGATCATTTTGCCTCAGCTCTCAGATTTTTCATTGGAGTTTGTTGACTAGGTGCCTGGCAAATACTCCAGACCATTGCTACTGGCATGTGCGTCTAACAGATGTTAAAAATGAAAGGCTGACAGTTTCTGTGGTATAATTAAATCTCTCCTTATTTCTCAAGTGCTGTTTAATTTAATTTTAATCAAAAATAGTAACCATTTATAATGGTTGTAATAGTGACATTCATGTTCTATGTAAGGCATCACCTATTGTGGTTTAGGAAGAACTCTTGCAATAGGAAAGTCTCTTGCTAGTGTGTACTTAATAATTTTAAAACATTTGAAAGCAATAAAGTTACTCAAGAAAGACAGAGCTTCAGGTGGTCTCATAAAATGTTAAAAAGGTCATGTGGTCAATGCTCTAATATGATGTTCTTTGCCGGTTTCCTTTGCAACTGAAATGGGAGGAAGTATTTTCTTAGAAAGACTACGTTATGAATACACATGGTAGAAAGAGGTGATTTTTATTCATCAAGGCTGATGAAAGTAACTGAACAGATCATCCAAGGCACAGAATAATATAGAGATCACTGAGTTTAACTCAGAAATATTTATTCCATCAGCTTGATTATGAGCATGGCTTAGATATATGTAGTGTTTATGATAAAATGGAATCATACTTTTCAGAGGTAGAAGGGACATTAGGAATGAGCTGGTCTGACCTTCAAATTTCACTAATAAAGAAGGTAGAAGCCAAGTAGAGAATGAGATTTACTCAAGCACCCATGACTGATGAGTTGAAAAACAAAAACTAGAGCCAAGGTGTCATGACTCTAAATCCAGTAGCTTTTACATCTAACCACATTGATGTTTTATTAATAGTGTTCTGCCTAAAATATCAGACTCATTAAAATTCTAGAATGATAGTTCAGGACTATGTTATACTTTTCTATGCAAAACTTCCCTAATTACCACTTCATTTAAAATATACATATCTTCCATTTCCATCAAATCATGTTTACTAACAGACTCACAAATTTACTGGAGTTAGCACAGTGACTACCATAGTGTTCATAGTTTGAGTTTGATTTATATATTTTACTTAAACTACACCTAACTCTGTGGTTTGATTTAGTTTAACACAATGACATGGAAGCTGTCAAACGAGACAGATGTTGTGTGCTATTTAGCTGTAACTACATTTCATGTAATAAGTTTGGTGCTCTAGGTAGGTTTTTATTGGTTGACTATAATGGAAAGCACATGTGAGACAAATGTTGACAGTACTAGAAAATGTCTCATGAGTCATTCTTGGGCAGCCTAAAACTTGCATGTAATGGGGCCCCAAATGGTAGTTGAACAAGATATAGCAGTTTTGAATCCAGTGATCAAAGACGTGGGATTTGAAAAAAATCCCGAGGAGAAAGAAAAACGCTCGTAACATATCTATGGGTGCTAGAGCAATTCATCTAAAAACTAAAGATTTAAATAAAGTCTGAAACTGTGATACTAGAAACAGTTTTCAGTGCAAATCCAAAAAAAAAAAAAATTGCCTGCTAAACCAAAGAAACATCCCTCATTAGAAAAAAAAATGACAGAACACAGAATCTTAACAACTTAACATTCATAATGTCCAGAATGCAATGCTTTCAAAACAAAATGCATTACCAGAGATAAAGAGAATCACTTCATAATGATAAAAGGGGCAATTTGTCAAGAAGACATAACAGTCGTAATATATAAATGTCCAGAAATAGAGCTTCAGAAAATATGAAACAAAAATTGAGAGAATTAAAGTGGGAGACAGCCAATTTCTATAAAATAGGAACTTTTTAGCATCAGGAAATGTTTGGTATCTTTTTAATATATATTTTTAAAATATTTATTTGTACGTATTTGTGGGGTACAGTGTGTTCTTTCAGTACAAGCATGTACTGTATACTGATTCTCTTACAATGTATAGCATAGCTTTGTGCCCATTAATCCACCACTTCCCGTCCCCTCCCAGCCTCTGGTAGCCATTATTCTACTCTGTACTTCTATGAGAACCACTTTGTTTTTTCTATTTCACATATGATGAGATCATGCAGTATTTGTCTTTCTGTGTCTGGCTTACTTCACATAACACAATGGTCTCCAGTTCCGTCCACGCTGCTGTGAGTGACAGGATTTCATTTTTTAATAGCTGAGTAGTATTCCATTGTGTACATATATATACCACAGCTTTTTTATCCATTCATCCATTGATGGACATTTAGGTCAATTCCATCTCCTGGCTATCATGAATAGTGTTGCAATTAACATGGGAGTGCAAATGTCTCTTTGATATATTGATTTCATTGCCTTTGGGTATATACCCAGTAGCGGGATTGCTATATCATAAGGTAGTTCAATATTTAGTTCTCTGAGGAAACTCCATACGATTTTCCACAATGGCTGTACCAATTTACATTCCCACCAACAATGTAGGAAAGCTCCCTTTTCTTTGCATCCTTGCCAGCATTTGTTATCTTTGTCTTTTTGATAATTGCTATTCCAGCAGGAGTAAGATTATATCTCTTTGGATTTTTATTTTTATTCAACTAAACTGATGATTAGTTATGTTGAATATTGTTTCATGTATCTGTTGGCCATTCATATGTCTTCTTTTGAGAAATGTCTGTTTAGGTCCTTTGCTCACTTTTTAACTGGGTTATTTGGTTTTTTGCTGTTGAGTTGGTTAAGTTTCTTACATATTCTGGATATTAGCCCCTTGTCTAATGTGTAGTTTGCAAATATTTTCTCCCTGTAGTTCATCTCTTCAATTTGTTGATTGTATCCTTTGCTGTGCAGACACTTTTTAGTTTAATGTAGTCCCATTTGTATATTTTTGCTTTAGTTGCCTGTGCCTTTGTAGTTATGCTCGAAAAAGCACCACCCACTCTGATTTTGTGTAGTGTTCCTCTATGTTTTCTTTTAGTAGTTTTATAATTTGTTGTCTTAAATTTAGGTATTTAATCCATTGAGTTTATTTTTGTGTATGGAAAGAGATAGGGGTCTAATTTCAATCTTCTGCATGTGGATATCTAGTTTTCCCAGCACCATTTTTTGAAGAGGCTGTTATTTCCCTGGTGTGTATTTTTGGCACTGTTGTTGAAAATCAGTTGGCTATAAATGTGTGGGTTTATTTCTGGGCTCTCAATTCTGTTCTATTGGTCAATTTGTCTGTTTCTATGCAAGTACCATGCTGTTTTGGTTACTATAGCTTTGTAACATATTTTAAAATCAGGTAGTGTGATGTCTCCAACTTTGTTCTTTTTGTTTAAGATTGTTTGGTTAAATGGGGTCTTTTTTGATTCCATACAAACTTTAAGATCTTTTTTTTTTTCTATTTCAGTGAAGAATGTCCCATTGGTATTTTGATAGGAATTGCACTGAATATGTAGATTGCTTTGGGTAATGTGAACATTTTATTGATATCAATGCTTCTGATCTATGAATATGGGATATCTTTACATTTATTTGTGTTTTCTTCAATTTCTTTCCCCAATGTTCTATTGCATATAAATAATGCTTTAATTTAAAAAAGGATTTTATTATAAAACCTTAATTTATAAAAAAAAAAAAATCAAGCAGGTACAGACTTATAAGTGATGTTCAATGTGTTGTGAAATATGTCAGCAAGATCCCTAAGGTTGTGCATCTCTGAGGGATTATTATAAATAGAATAACAATGTTTATCAAGAAAGGCAATTTTATTATAACCAGATTTCATATTTTAGATGAAAATTGGATTAATGTAAATGAAAAAGGAATTAGACTCTGCAATGACTTCTGGGGAAAAAAGGTAACTCTTTTCCTAATTTCTCTTCCAAACAGATGTCTAAAGACTCTGATCAAAATAAAAAATAAAATTAAATAAATAAATAAAAGAATAATTCTCTTTTCACCTTATCTATTGTTACTTTTACAATCAGTTCCTCTTAAAATAATGGATTTCTGTTTTACACATGCTCAAATACTATACTGTCATAAAATGCTAGAGCTCAGCAATCACAAAGGAGGGTTGACTGAGGAGAGTTTAACATTATGTGGGGACAGGAAAATAGTAATAGGTAGCTTACTGTTCTGATACATACGGAGCAATAATAGACAATGAGGTAAAAAAAAGAAAACAAAAACAAAAGCAAATTTATTTCACTTGTATTCCTAGAGCTCCCGAAAGAAGGTGAGTGGCAAAATACTTCATTTTGAGCTTAGGTTCCTCATCTAAAAATTAAGTTATTTGGATATGATAATTGCTAAGGCCATTTTCCATTTACCGATTGTCATTGGTCAATTCTGTCTGTGTGCTCCTCTTCTTGTACTCAAATTTGGGTGAGAAGCTGCTGTGTTCACAAATCATAAAGCCTGCTTCTTTATTGCTAAGCTTATATCATCATTATTTCTCTCTTGATAGTCATCCAGCCAATATGAAAATTATGCTCTGTCTCTGAGAACAATTGAGACTAGTCTCAAAAATGCCAAATGTAGGCAAGAACGTAGAACAACTAGAACTGTCTTGCATCACTAATGGAAATGTGAAATGGCACAACTCTTTGGAAAACGGTTTGACAATATTTTATAAAGTTAAACATACACTTACCATATTATATGAGAATACTTCAAAAAATTGTGGAAAAATAGAATTAAAAGATAATAGAAATCTTGCCATGAACTTTTTGAAGTACTCTCTTATATTACCAAACAGTTCTATTCCTAGATATTTACTTATCCACAAGAAATTAAATCATATGTATTAGCCTTCACAATCAGCTTAGCATAAGCACAACCATGTTAACCACATTCTCCCCCTGCTCACTCCCATTCTCTCAAGCAAAGTGCTTTCTAAGAAAAAACGGATTTTGTGCAAAGCAGAATCTTGTGCAGAACAGGAAAACGCAGAGCTTTTGCAAAGTGCTGAATGCTCAGTATAGCTGCCAAACTCCTCCCCCTAATTCAAATCCTATAAAACCCCTAATTAGCCTGTGTGTGGCTGGAACTGATCTTTCAGTCTCCCCTCCAGGTTTGCTGGAAATAAACCCCCTGACGTGGTAAGCATTTGGCTTGGCATCCTTTAGTCCATTTTGTCTCGCCCACCTAACAATATGTACACATAAAGACTTGAATTCAAATATTCATAGTAATTTTAGTAATAATTACCCAGAATTGGGCCAGAAAACTCAAAAGTTCCTCAAGTGGCAAACAGATATCAAATTATGGTTTACCTTACAATAAGTATAGTACTCAGCCATGAAAAGAAACTACTGATACGACTGATGCACATGACATCATAAACAAATCTCAAAATACATTACACTGAGCTAAAGAAGCCAGATATAGAAGAATCTATCTTGTCTAATTGCATTTATGTGAAGTTATGGCACAAGTAATCCATAGTGACAAAAATCACATCAGTGGTGGGCTTGGTTGGAGGGTGGTCATGGTTGATTGCCAAGTGGTGGTTACATGAGTGTACTGGTCTGTCAAACTCATCAAGCTGTATATTTAAAATGTGTGGATTTTATTATATGTAAATTATACTGCAGTAACATTAGTTTTTTGAGGCAACAAAATACATATTTAAAATTTTAACCTGTTTTTCCTAAAACCTGACATGTTAGTGTTTATTCATAAACAGATAATTCAAACATAAAGTTATTTCATGTTTAAAATAATTAGTGTAAAATGGAAAATGGTGTAAAGTATGTACTCATAAAGTTGATTTAACACATGTAGTCATTTCAAAATAACTTGCTTTGAGGAAGATGTGATATGCATGTTCCATTTTTAGTTCGTTTTTCTAAAAATTCATGTTTGATAAATCTAAAATTTGTAAGTGTTCTTCTTTAGGCTACTTTAATATCTTTAATCTGATTATATAATTTACCCATACACTAATGCATGTTATCAAAACCTTCTGGTTAGGTGCCAGCTTCCTTAGGGGATCAAAGGAGTGTCAAGTTACATAGCTGACAGTACCTGGCAGATTGTGTTACATTACTGAATATATTGAATTACGTGACATTATATGGAAATGAACTGAATCAGAGACAGTGTGGCACGGTAGAAAGGGAAGTGGCCTAGCATTTAAGAATATGTGTTCTAATCTTGGTTTTGCCTCTATAGAAACTTGGATAAGTCACTTCATTCATCTGAACTCCTATTTTCTCATTCACTGAACAAACATGATGAGGCCTACTTTGTGCCAAACCCTGATCTATAAGTTAGGAATAGACACATGGAAGAGATAGCCCCTAACATGATGCAGATACCAGCCACGTGGAAAACAACAACAAGGCTATGATGAAGAACAAGAAGGAAGGTATAAAGCATGGGCTGCTAGATGCCCCCCTAAATCTAGGCCTGGAGAAGCCACAGGACTGGGAGGGTGACTGACAGGCATTCCAGATTTTATCAACAAAATCTTCATATAGGTGAAAGACAGAGCATCTTTCAGTGTAGAGAAAATTGCAGCCTAGAGTGGGTGAGGGCTAGATACCACAGATGTGCTATGCTGGGAGAGAGCAGTCCTTATTATCCTGGAGGAATCATGGTGTTCCTTATTGTCCATGTGAGACAGGAACACAGCAGTGACAGCCAGATGATGTGGCTAACTTCAGGGCTGTGCTACAGCTTGGCTAGGGTGGAAAGCTGACAAGGGGAGCAAACGCACAGGCTAATGCTGAATGTCCCCTCCTCCCTGGCCTTCCTCCCCATGCCCTGAACTGGACAGTGTCAGAAGATGGTGACAGTCTCTAGCAAAAAGCAATGTTGAGCAGAAGTACTTTGTATTTGCTGAGGGCCAGGACATCCTAGGGGTCAGAGAAGAACATGAGTCATTGCCCAAGATGGCCACTCTAGGGATTCCTCCTATGAAATGTTTTCCCCAGCACAGACACTCACCAGGAAAAACATAGGCTGGTGGCAAGCTTTTTTTTTCTCTTTCTATCCCTGACTGGTCAAAGTTACAGTTATCCCTACAATAGAAATCTTTCAAGGAAAAACAATGAAACATCTTAAAGACTACAAGAAAGTACAAACATAATAAAGAGATGAGAAAATAATATAGCACCAAATACGTATATGGACCAAGGACAGCAAAAGGGGAGGGACTGGCCATTTTAATACTATACAAAAGAGAATTTAAGTTGGGAAATATAATATGTGCAAAAATGGTTCACTCCTTTAAAAGAAAAGGGAAGCCCTATGTTTATCTTAATAGATGTCAATAACGTGTGATAAAATTCAACATCTAGTCTTGGCAATACTTCTTAGTAAACCACAATTGGTAGATAAATGTTCAATCTTACAAAGAGTGTCTCCATAAAGCCCAAACAGCCTTTAACCAAACAGTGGAAATTTTCCTTTAAGTTTAGGAATAAGATAAGGTTGTCTATCACTACGTCTACTCACCTATGAGTTTGAAGTACTAGACTACAAAGTAAGGAAATAAAAATAAATAAAATATATGAAATCAGGAAAAAAATAAACAAAACTCTATTTATAAATTATATGATTGCTTATACCATTGTCTAAAGCACCTACCATAAATTATTAGAATTTTTTTCTAGAATTCTTGATGCAAATATCAATGTCTGAAATTTTACTAGTTTTTCTATAACTGTAAGACAATAACATAAATATAGTTTAAAATACTCTTTATAATAGCATCAGTCATATAAATTACTTAAGAATAAATATTTCAAAATATGCTAGAATTTTACAAAAGAAGTTTTAAGTGATTAAAAGTCATTAAAGAGGGCCTTATAAATAGAGAGCTATACTGTGTTCACTGGCTGGAAAACAAAATTTTAATGTTTCAGTTTTCCTAAAATTGAACTAAACATTTAATGTGATCCTAACTAAAATTCTAACAGTTATTTTTAACTGAAAATTTGTAGAGAGAGTCTAAAATGTATGTAGATGAGCAACAATCTAATAGTAGACGAGACGATCATGGAGATGAAGCAAGAATATAAATTTGTCTTCCCTGAAACAAGTATTTATCATAAATTAGTAGTAACGATGAAAGTGAGAAATTGAACATGTATAGACCAATAAAATAATATAAAACAGTAGACAGCCCAGAGCATAGATGACAGCTAATAATGATGACTGGTGATTCAAGGACAGACTATGTAATAAAAATAGTGGGACAATTACTACACAGTTTTAAAAAAATGCACAAACAAAATTGGTCCCCTTCCTTGCATCATATGCAAACATAAATTCCAGTTGGATTAAAAGAAATATATGTCAAAAACAAAACTAAAATTTTAAAAGTCAATATAAAAGAATATCTAACATTTTGTATAAGAAAATATTCTTAAACAAGATAGTATAACATTAACTAAAACAGGAAATATTTGATAGACAACTGTATAAAACTGAACAACTCCTGTCTATCTATCCACACAAAAGAAGGAGAAAAGACATGTCACAACTGAAAGAAGATATTTGGAATATATATAACTGACAAAGAATTAGTATCCAGAGCATACAAAGAACTTCTGCATATCAATAAGGGGAAATAAAAAAATGGACAAAAGACTTGAAGGGTGCTTTACAAAAGAGGATCAGGAGGAGCTAATCAATATATAAAAAGATATTCAATGTAAAAATAATCAGGAAATTTTCAAATTAAAATCACAATAAAATAGTGTTCCCCAACAGACTCGCAAAAACGGAGTCTCTGACAATACATACTGTAATGATAAAGAATACTCATATAATGCCAGTGGGAGTGTAAATTTGTTGGCCATAAAATGTTGGTCCCAGTACTTACAAGTAATCAGGAGTACCCTAAGGAAAAGGTACCCTCCCCCATCTCTATAATTCTACAGTCTTGTTGCTGCTTTGAATTGGGTATATATCCTGAGGGTTGGCATGGGGTTGAGCTTGCTCTGGTTAAGATCAGTGGTAGTGGACTCCGCAGCTTCGAAATAGAGCAGACAGTGGTAAAGTGAGGGAAAGATACTCGTATTTTCATCTCCAGTGTTTAACTAACCTTCACTGTTCCTGCCACTGAGCTGTCAGGTTCAAACAGCCTCCAATCAATAACCCATCGCTCAGAAGATGAGAAGTCTTAAGTAGTATGCATAGCACTATACAAGCTACTAGCTCCTAAGCTCTGGGTCAGTGTCTGTAAAAGCTCTGAAATCAGTTGTTGAGACAGCATCTGGCAGGTGCGTGACATCAACCACCTGGTCTCTCAGGGAGGAAAGAAGAACTCAGATTCTGCCTTAAGTGATTTTATGTCATAGTATCTTTTTATTATTTCTGTATCAACATTTTTTCTCTCTCCCTCTTCCACACAGTGAATGGGGAAAGGTTAGAAAAGAATGTTTTTATGAATATCATGAGCCTCTGAATTTCCTAAAAATGTTAAGTTTTAAAAACCTTCTATGTCAGGGGAACACATCCCTGCTAATCATGGCCTTTTGTAGATGTGAGATGTTTTGACTCTTTTAAATCTTTTTTTTTTTTCCTTTAAAATCTCCCTCCCATCCTTTCCAGCACAGTAGATCAAACGTGATGTAAAAGATTACATAAAGGTCACCTGAAGCCCCCAAATGGCCAAGGTGGGAACCTAGCTACATTAAACTCCTAGTTAATCCCATGTCATAAGGCGGTGTTCAGAACTCCCAGGGAGTTTAGCAATAGCATCTATTTCTCCAAGCAACAGGATTTTTTGAGTTGAAGGTAACCTTATGGGAACCTTATTCACTCAGCATAGAAGGAATGCAAGTAAGTAAATGTTCCAGGACACTGAAGAATACCCCTCAAATTATCCTTGTTTTTGATAAAAATATTTCTAAATGTATTACATCCTTTCTTACCTTCTTAAGTGAAACATTTAAAAATTATTATTCTTGAGACAGTCATCCTTATGGGCACCCTAACTGCATCACACAACAATAGAGTGATGCCTTCAAGGACTGAAGTAGTACAGAACTTCTTTCTACCACGTCATGTCCCCAGATTAAGATTGGTTTTTTGCATGTAGGAAGTTTTGTTTATTTACAATGTAAAAGTAGTTTTTCACAATAATTAACAATATTTAAGTTAAGATAGGAAAAAAAAAAAATGCTATAATGAAACTTTCCAAGGCATTTGGTCACATGAGAATGTGAGAATGGTACATTTGGTTTTTTTGTCTTTTTTTTTGTTTGTTTTCTGTAAGTATTGGATTTGTGGTGGCTTATCACATCCTTACTCTTTTTTTAAAAAAGTTTTGTTTTTAAAAGATAGTATAAAACACATAAAATAAAGCTTGTAGAGTTTACAAATGTTAAGTTTGTTGCTCAGTGTGCAGCCGTGTAACCACAGCCACACCAAGAACCTGCTCTCGTATACCAGAATGCTCCCTAAAGCTTATCATCATAGATAACCCCTCGAAGATGTAAGTAATCATCATTCTAAATTTCATTATCAAGTGATTTTTTTCTGTTTTTGAACTTTATGTAATTTGAATTATATGGAATGTATTATTTTGTGACAACATTTTTGCTTTGCATAATAATGACAATGTGAGATTCATCATTGTTCTTGTATCAGTGAATTATTATTTTTTATTGCAAATACTCAATGGTATGAAATATACCACAACTTATTTATCCTTTCTTTTACTTATGGAGATTTGGTTTCCAATTATTAGATATTATGAATAAAACTGCTATGCACCTGTATTTTAGAAGACATATGTGCTCTATCTTCTGGAACATATACCCTAGGACTGGGTAGCATTTAGTAAATACTACTAAATGATATTACAAAGTGTCTGTAATGAATTTTTTTTCCCAACTGCAATGTATGAGAGTTCCAGTTTTAACATATCTGCTAATGCTTTGTATTGTCAATCTTTATTCTTTTTTATAATTTTAGCTTTTCTGGTGGGTATGCGATGGTATCGTATGGTAGTTTTATCTCAGTTTTGCAGGACAGTTCTTCAGGTGGTCTTGGACCAACCCAGTTCTCCCTCTTTTCCCACACATAGTTCTCAAGAATAACTGTAGAATGAGCTGGAAGTGCCAATCTTGAGATAAGGAGGAGCTGGCTGGAAGAGCCTGGGCTCTCTTCCAGTCCCACACTCCTTCTAGAAACAGGATGGCCTTCAACACTTTAACACAGTAATTTCCATCCTCTCAGGGTATAAAACCCAGAGTGGCTGCTTTCCAAGGTCTCTCAGATGTGGTACAAATGGGCATGCTCAGATGAGACTCCATCTGCCCCTGACTCCCTTCCTGAACCTTGGAGGACTGGCTTCTGTTGTCCCTTTATGCCTAGCTGTAAGTAATAAACCCACTTAATGTAACTTGTGTGCATGGATGGTCTGTCTCACCAGACTCAGACAAGCTGGCAAGCAGTGCACAGTGAACCTGCTTCACAATATTTTTTTTTATTGTGGTCTTTATGATAATTTTGATTTTATTTTCATTAGTTTTATTTCTTACTTTGGTACCTCCTTTATTAAACAGGTTTAATTTGACTTTTTATTTTGAGATAATTATAGATTTACATGCAATTGTAACAGATATTTAATATTATTGTTTCTTTCTCTAATATATCTATAGCCTTATATGTTGCAGCTTTAATGTGGTCTAGTTGAGGTTGCCAAATAATAAAGACTATCAACATTTTATGTAATACAAAAGTATATAGACTTTGTGAGAAGTTGACATTTAGAAGTAAATGAAAGAGATTTTAGGTACAGACTTTGTTACTTTGAGGAGGAAGGACTTCTGTTCAGGGGATCCTTCCCTACTTTATATGTACAAATAACCTAGCATTACAACAATACATCTGAAAATATTATTTAATTCTTTGAAATGTTAGTACATACATTTGTATTCCAAGTAACCAAGAGTTTCAAATATCCAAGAGTTGAGTTATCTAAGCTATCCAAAAAGGCAGTGCTACTGTCTCTTTGAATTAATTTTATGGTAGACCACATCTTCTTTTCCTTCGATAAACCTCTATTTATTTTTTATCCTGGGAGCCTAGAATTAGGAATTTAAGAAACACTGACTCAAGAGAACCAGAAAGCTTCTACATATCTCTTGTATAGCTCCCTACATTCTTTGCTGAAGACCCCTGACTCAAGAGCAACACATTAGCAAGATATGCTACAAATTGAATAGAATTAATTCCTTTAACAGAAATTAGCAATATATGCATCTTTGTTTACTGTTTAAACAAAATCAGTATCTGTCAATAGTTCAGAAAACTAAAAATGAGAAAAAGTGTGCTAAGCTAAATAAAAAGGGTCTAATTTATCTTCTTAATTCCCATTATCTAAAGAGATAGATACCTGCCTGAGCCAAAGATATGCTATTAGTTTCAGTTTAAGACTAACCAGAAGAATCTAAAAAAAAAAAAAATTAGTGTCAAATTTCTAAGAATTCTGTATATAAAATTATCAATATAAATAAATATATATATATAAATAAATTTATCTCATAAAGTAAAACATCAAGTTCCTGTTTTATAAACTCATTCCTGGCTGCTTTACTGGAAAATTATATTGTTAGTAGCCTTAATACCCCACAAAATAGTCATGTTATATTCATATATATATTTAAAGAACATAGTCAAAATAGCTCCTTACTAGTCACCAAATCATCTTTTCCAGTTTCATCTATTTGTGCTCTCAAATACATCTTTTTGTTCTTCTCCATCCCTTTTATTTCTAAATCATGTCTTACCAGCATTTTTAAATGTGTACTTTTCATTGTTTCAATTTAAAATCTCTTATCTCCTCTGTCCTATAAAGAATCATTATGCACCTTCCTAAAAAAACAAAAAATGACTTTACCAATTTTACTTTGTATGTCCTTACCCATATTTTCCCTCTCAAAAATAAACTGGAGTATCCCTTAACATGTCACACCATGCTAGTCAACCATTAATGTTGAATTTACTTGACTGAGCCACTTGCCTAGCTGATGGTTCCTTTTGTCTCTAAGGCTCAGTGGATATTCCTCGTGAGGCTGTATTCATGCACACACACGAACACACACACACACACACACACACACTTCACCCATTGGATAATTTGAGACACATGAAATTTGCACTTTCCATCTGTAATCTTTATACATGTCTTCAGAATTTATTTGGAAGAAAAATTATAAAATAAGCCTCCTGTGTCAATGTTTTTTACTACATAATCACTTCCTAATTGAATGCAATCTGGATACTGTATTATTAAAAAAAAAAAAAAATCAAAGCTCAAGCTTTGAATTTTTGTATTAGACTCCCAGAAGTATTTGTATTTGATACAGGCTTATTGCAAACAACTGAGCAGGAAGCCAAGAGAGGGTGAATTTTATCTATCTCAAAAATCAAATATTTTCCTGAGCTTTTAGAAGTTGTATGCACAAAATAAATTTTCATTTCAGGCCATCATTCCTATACCATAAAGACTAAATTTAAAAGTTGGACCTGCACAAATAGAATGATAAAATGTTTAGTTCCAAGTATTTGCTCCAAGTTTCCCTTTAAATAATGTTGATTTGTTTTTAAAGAATGACTAATATTTCTGGTTTTATAATTTATCTTTTCAAAAAATGGATAATATAAGTATATACTGTTTTCACTTAAGTCACTACTCCATTAAAAGGATCTTACACTAATATGTCTTCATCTTTGGTCTCTCCTGTGTTTTAGATACAATTAGCTATTAACCTGCTCTGAGCTCTACCTTCTCAATATCTTCTATTTATATAATTTCTGTTCAATTCTTTCCTTCATGCATTATTAATATACATGGGTGTGCATATTAAATCCACAATGAAATCAATGAAATACCACTTCACACACACACACTAGAACAGCTAAACTAAAAACGACTGACAACACCAAATACTCATGTAGAACAACCAGGACTCTCACACATTACTGATAGAAGTGTAAACAGTACAACTATTTCGGCAAACTATTTTATGGTTTCTAAGGAAGTTAAACCTAGATACTCTATGATATAGCAATTCCAGTTCTAAGTATCTATGCAACAGGAAAAAAAAAAAAAATTGGTGTCCATAAAGACATGCCTAGGAATGTACTGGAAATAACCCAAATGCACATCAATGAAAAAATGGGTAGATAGATTTTCATGTATTCATTCAATGGAATAAAGGAATAAAGTACTAATATGTACAACAACAGGGATACATCTCAGTAATATGTTGAATGAACACAAAACTTTACACATTATCTAATTTCATTTATATAAATTCCAAGAAAAAGTGAAACTAACTTATGAAATCAGAATAGTGGTTTCCTCTTGAGGTCAGGGCATTCATTGGAATGAATCATGAGAAAAATTTCTAGGGTGACTATGGTGGTGGTTATGTTGAAGTGAGCAGGACTGAATCCATGTTGGGACCTAAAACGGCCTGGGCAGTGAGGGGGTGGGGGAATTTTAAAAATGACAGTTTTTTTCTCTCCACTCTTTCTTCCCATCCCCTGACTTTCTTATCTTGCTTGCTAAATAGAAAAACAAGACTGAGAAACTAATTAGTACTTTTCTTACAAAGCTAACAGTTCTTTCTTTGAGACTTGTAGAGTTTTGAGAAATTATCAAGGCCAAATGACTGGAATCTGACCTTGGGCACCAGCCAAGTACACTGGCACAAATCAAAATCTTGCAGGGTCCTGAGATAACAGCAAAGATGATAACAGAAACCAGACAAGGCCTTGGCAAGAGCTTGTACTTGATGCATAGAAACGGACCCCTTGTAGCTCATGTCTCCTTCCCTCCTGCTTTTCACCTCCCACATTTCATTCTCTTAACCCCTCCTTTAAGAACCCCTCAGTAAATATAAATCTTTGAGATGGGAGAGCCTACCATCTCCTTCAGCTGAATACATCTGCTATTCTAACAAGTGGGTGGGCAGCAAGACCTTAGTTCAATAACAGTTATTCAGGTGTATACATTGAATTGTACACTCAAACCTGTTTATTTTGTTTTTATCACCATACAATAATTCAGATTATGACATTAGGTTCCAAGCTTGTCTTCCATTCTTCACTAGTATCAATATGTTGGAAAGGAAGTTTCTAACTACCCTTTAGTTTCTAACCAGTAGAACAAACCCAATGATTACTTGTTAACAGAGATCAAAATATTACCTTTATTGATAATTGAAAAAATGCCCACTTGCCACAATTTAGCTTCTAAAATGAACCTGACCTTGAGAATAGCTTGTGGGAGCAGAACCTGAATTGGCCCAGAGTTTTAGACAAAAAGCTGCAGACATGACCAAACTTCTCACCCTGGTAGCAGATTTTTGCCTTGGGTTTTTATAGCAAAGTGATTGAAGCAAGGCAGTACAAAGGAAAAGGGTGTTCCCTGGGCCTTGGAAAGTCAAAATAAAAAATAAGCAATTCCTTCTGAAAGCAATGATCTTTACCACCACAACCCACCTACTAAAAATGGGTCCCAACAATTAACCACTAGAATTCAGAGGCCGAAAGTGTTCATTCATAGCAACGCTCCTTTTCCCCTGAGGGTGAGCAGAAGAGATGTTCTTCACTAGTGATAGCAGATAATGTGTTTCCCCATCCATATTGACTAGAAGAAAAGCTCAGTTAATGATAGTTCATTTACATGATAAAATAGGCAATCACTAAAAACTGTGTTTCTGAAGAATTAATTAGTTGTTAAGGAAATGGTAATATGTCATTACCAGTATTTTAAAATGATGACTGACTGTAATACTTGTCATAACTGCAAAAAGTAATCACCATTTCATTAAAATAATAATAATAAGTATTATATGTATATATAAATCATACTGTTTATATTTTATGTACACATGTAAATATTAAGAATGGTCATCTGGGTATCAGTATTATTTTCATTGTCTTCTATATATTTCTGTATTTTTTGAATTTGTTATTATCAGCAATTTGCTTTAAATATATGTAAATAGCAAATGAAATGAACACAAATGTCTAATCAAATGTTTTAAATAATACAAAAGAGATTCCTGAGATTCCTGAGGAAAATATTAAATTTTATAGTATAATCTAAGAACAAAATCATCATCCTAAAAATGCAGTGACATTGACTAGTCAGTGGGAACGGAAAGACATCCCTGCCCTAGAGAAAAAAAAAAAATCACAAGAGGGCAAAATTAAAAACACAAAGGAAAGATACTTTGACATACACAGAAAGTGCAATGCAGGAGCTGTAGAAAATAAAATGAAGACCAATATGCCAATTGGTTCTCTGGTAAAAAATTTCCAAAGAAAATTTCAGGGTGAACTGTGCATCAAGAAAAGGTAGAATTCTAAGAGAAAGCCAAAGAATAAATCTTCCAAGCAGGCAAAATGACATTTTAGAAACTATGGTTTCTTGCCACTAATTCCTGGTTAGTGATGTGACACTTTTAGTAGGAACATTGTCCAAGTGAATAAATAAAAAAGGAATGGCCATGTGGAGAAGCATATTTTACTTTTGGAAATACATGAGAAACCCCCCTAGTCTCAGAATTCTTTTCAACCAATTAGAAGTACTTACTAATCCAATGACAAAAAAAAAAAATTAAAATTACTCTTGTTTGTGGGTAACTTGCTTTGAATTGCTGTTTTCTAGCGGCTATTTATTATAAGAGGTGGCAGAAGTAATGATAACACCTAGGTTTCTTGAATAAAGGCCACCCACATGGCACAACAAAAAGAAAGACTTTATATGTTGGTCCAGAGAGAAAAAGGAACAAGGAAAAAGGAAAAGGAACCCATGCGATTGTGAGGTGTCTTAGTCTATTTGTGCTGCTATAACAAAATACCTGGAACTGAGTTATTTATAAAGAAAAGAAATTTATTTCTTACAGTTTTGGAGGCTAATAAGTCCAAGATCAAGGCTTCTGCAGGTTTAGTTGTCTGGCGAGAGCTGCTCTCTGCTTCCAAGATGGCATCTTGTTGCTGCATCCTGCATAGGGAAGGAACACTGTGGCGGAAGGCAAAAGGGCAAGTGAGTTGAACACTTCATGAAGCCTCTTTTATTAGGGCCTTAATCCCATTAATGAGAGAGGAGCTCTCATGACCTAATCACCTCTTAGAGGTCCCACTTCTTAATACCATTACATTGACTATTAAGTTTTGACACCTGAATTTTGGAAGTGGCAGATCCTAACCATAGCATGTGGTGAGACAAGTGTTCCCTGATCAGTTCAGAAGTAGATGGTATAAGGATAAGCAGGTCCAAAAAATAACATTCTTCAGGTTGGAGTTTAACAAGGTGAATGGACAGTTTAAGCATTTCTGCAGTGCCTAGTTTGGCAAGAAAAAAAAAAAAAATAGGTGCTTTATGACAGGGACTTTCAATTCTTTCTTCAGTGTTAGTGAAACAATCTTATGCGCTTTCAATAATGGAGATGATTATAAACAATAAGAAACTACTGTTTATTAAGCTCTGCAGTGGACTGAATTGTTTCCCCTCAAGTTTAATATATTGGAGGCTTGGTCCCCACTTTGACAGTGTTAAGAAGGTGAGAAATCTTATTATGGTAAGTGAAAGGTGAGGCCTTGAAAAAGTGATTAAGTTGAGGGCTTAATGGAGGTCATGGGTATGGTTCTGAGGGCTTTAAAAGGAGAGTGCACAAGGAGCTATCTCTCTCTGTTCTGCTATTTTCTGCCTTATGAGACCCTGCATTGCTGTAAATTTACCACCAAAAAAGACCCTCACCAGATGTGTTCCCTGGACTTTGGACTTCCCAGCCTCCAAAACTGTAAGCAGTAAATTCTCTTTTCTTTATAAATCACTCAGATCCAAGTATTTTGTTATAAGACACAGAAACAGACTAACACAAGTTCCTACCAAGTTTCATATACTTTGTTTGAAATGCTACAAAATTGCTCTCTAATCTTTATAACAGCCTTGAAAAGTAGGGGTCATTTTGTACATTTCACAGATGAGAAATCAATGGCTCAAGGAAGAGACCCAATCTGTACTAGGTAGGATCAGGGACTGAGCCCAGGTTTATCTAATTCCAGAGCCTTCTATTATTTCATCTTTATTCAAGAAGAAAACAAGTGTCAACCTCTCTAGAGGAAGTATGTATATCCATGTACAATAAATGCAAAGAATAACAATGCCAGGAATGCTAGAATAATTTTCATCTACTTTCTTCCTTGTTTTCCTTTTTCATAATGTTTTTACCTCTCTCAAGAAATGCTATAAATTTAAATTGTTTGCTGTTAATTTGTATGTTCTCCTCCTTAGTTTCTTATGGGTACTTGGCTGTCTGCAGATGTCAGGCCCCCAGGCTATAAAATTCACTAAGCAGATTGCTTTGAAATATTCCCCTCTCAAAGGCCCCATGTTTAACTTGTGTAAATCTGTTCTGAGTTGCTTTCCTAAGTTGACTTAGGTGGCTCGTGTGTTTTTACACACCAATTTTGTTCAGTGGGTGAGCAAGAATAGTTTTGTAAAGTCCCTAAACTCAATTCTCTTCCTGCTCTGCACATATTTTATCTTTGGCTGGTTTGCAGACATGAGTAACCAACAGTGTTGACAATCTGTGTATTCCCACTTGAGTACCACCATATTGGCAGCATAACAAGGAGAGATTGTGTTTTTCATGCTAAATGACAGAATTGTTGAGTCGTAATAGATATTTTATGCACTGCAAGCCTCTCACAGGTTCTGCATATTATTCAAATACGTGCAAACACACTTTTCTGTGTCTTTTTTTTTTTTTTTTTTTGTCTGTCTCTTACCTATTACTTCTACCTGTTTTGCATTTTTTACCCAAAGATAGAGGCAGGCAATGCTTTCAGGATGGCAAAGTTAATTTTCTGTATACTTCATTTTGCTTTACAGTATCTCACCTACATAAAGCATTTTATGATCCATAGCTTTCTTCTCCAAGTATCCCATAGCAATTTTGCTCTGAGTCTTACTCAGAGACATCTGTTCTCTGCTAATACAGTGAGGAAATAATCATTAAATAACTTAGATTTAAGCTTCTTATTGGTAAAGCTCATGCCTTCTTTGCTTTGTTTTCACAGAATCCATTCACTCCATGACCATTCAATGAGCACCTACTATGCAGCATACACTGTAATGGGTGTCACATAAGCACACATTAATAAAATAGTGTCTGTTTTCAAAGAGCAAACCATCTGATGCAAGAGATTGTCAGGTAAGCACACAGATTGAAGACAGCATGACAGGTGCCTCAAAGCAGTTAAGTACAAAGGATTGGAGTATCACAATGCAGGAATCTCTCAACTATTCTCTGTTTTGGGTGATGATGAGAACAATTTTTATAAAGGATGCATCTGAGTTGGTCTAACTGGAGTTAGCAAAGCATTTGAAGATAGACAGGGCACTGTAGGCGAAGAAGCATGTACAAAGATATAGGTCTTGTGATGTTATGTTATGCTATTATATCACACGTGCAAGGAAATGAAAACAGTTTGGTGTTAGTGAAGAAATGAAGAATCAGTTGAAGAATTCTAGAAGATAAAATTGGAAAGTTACATGCAGTCCAGAGTTTGGAGTATTCATATACCATCCTAAAAAGTTTGTACCTTTATATAGGCTAGAATTTATCCACTTAAGATTTTTTTTTTCTGTAGGTTTTGTGTGTGTATGGGCATTTTAACAAAAGTATTGAAAACAATCTGAACATTTTATGTTCTTTCATACACAGACCCCAGATGTGTATATATACACATATGCAGATACTGGATCATCTGAATGAGGACAATATAAATAAGTATTATCATGTAATGTCATTACATTTTTCTTTTTGGGGGAGAGGGGATGCTGTTTGAAGTCAAAATAGAAATGAGTTATCACTTAAAGTGACAACACTTAACATTTATAGTCAAGATACTTGACCATTATTAATTTGGTGTATCCAAATGTTAAAAATACTCAAAAATACCCTCTACACTTCTGTTCACTTTCTAAATTATTTTAGCTAAAAAGATCACTTTTTTCTTTTTTCAGTAATAGTGTGGAATTGATTTTTTCATAGATTTAAGACTTCAGTTTCTAAATTTAATAAATTAAGATTTTATGTTTGGTATCTTGAAGCTATATAATGTTGTAGAATACTATTCTCTAATTGTGGCAGGCTTATGACAAAACCAAAAAGTACAGAAGCTGAATGAACACCTGACATGACTATTTGTCATACTACGCAGAAGAAACATGATGCCAGTGATGATAAATGCTTGCTTGCTATATAAATAGAGGCACTCCACAGTGGGAATGGAGATCGTGGTGCTGGAGTGGAGTCATGGCATGACCAGAGAAAGCATCGTGGGCTCATTGGACTCAGAAGAACCTGTATCTTAGCACCATGTCTCATATTTATAAGTCAAGCCTCTCTTTGGTTTCTGACATATGACTTCAACTATGACATTACAGTGAAATAGTTAATTAAATTTTATAGTTTTTAAGGGGCCGGCCCGTGGCTCACTCGGGAGAGTGCGGTGCTGATAACACCAAGGCCATGGGTTTGGATCTTATATAGAGATGACCGGTTTGCTCACTGGCTGAGTGTGGTGCTGACAACACCAAGCCAAGGGTTAAGATCCCCTCACTGGCCATCTTTAAAAAAAAAAAAAAATTATAGTTTTTAGCTGTTTACATTTAACATACTATTGTTATATTGTTTTAACAATTGAATAAAGCATATAAATATGAACAGTATATACCTCATTTTGTTTACACACATTTATAGAGCATTATAATTAAATAATTTAAATCAATGTGGCGCATCTGTAATAATTATTTTTTAATTGCCCATTCAATTGTCAAGTTTGAAAAACTGTAATAGGCGATGAGAACCATTGTTGGCTACTTCATTAGAGAGATATTGAGTCATAGTGGAAAATGGCTTTTATCAAATCCACAGTCTAGTTCACATCCTTGCTCTCTGAGTTCTTATATGACCCTGTTATTAATTTGTTTCCACACCTTGAAAATGGGGACAATGATATGTTTTGCAAACTGTAGTGAGATTATATGTGTGAAGTATCCAGTACACTACTTGTACTTCCCATTTCTTATCCCTGAACTTCAATTTTCTTAAAAAATAGAAATGTTAATGAGCACCTCATACAGCTGTTAAAAGTGTGATGAGATACGTAAAGTCATGTTCTTGGTTAGGAGTATCTTAAAAATTGTTCCAGCTGCTCCTATCATAGCAGTAGAGACAGAATGGCAATTTTTTTCCATTACAAAACAAATATTTTGTTAGTGACTTCTCAGTAAAGTTCCTGTAAGAAAAGTAGGTACACATTTTCTCAGGGAACGGTGTATAAATAAAAAATTTAACAAGGATTTAGATATCTATGTAGGTGAGACTTTAAAAGGATTTCCACCCCTACACATGTTAGTATGCAGAGCTCTGGAAAATGAATGAACTAATTTCCATGAGGACCCAGGCAACTTATTGGAAGGGAAAGGATCCAGACACAAAAGCCTTCTCCCAGAGTGTCAAATTTAGGGAAACCATCCTAAATGGATTAGAATAACCTTGGATCAACCCTAATCAACAAGGATGAAAAAATTACAATGAGAAAAGAAACATTGTTATATTAACAATAGTGGTTCCCATTTATTGAAAAGTTCTGTTGTCAGATATAGTTCTAAATGCTTCATATGCATTAGCTTTACTTAATACTCATTCAGACTTTGTGCTATACATTATTTCTATGTCCATTTTGTAGGTGAGAATATTGAGGCATAATGGATGCCAGATAACTTGTTCAAAGCCACACAACTAACTAATAGCTGGAAGAGCTAACATTTGAACATAAACAAACTGGATTTAGAGTCTACCTTGTTAATCACTCTGTAGTTCTGTTTAGCTTTTGCACAAAGTAGGAAAGGAAATAGTGAGAATGATCCATGATTCTCAAAGTGATCAGTTACATTGCATCGTGTGAGCCCATGAAAGGGCACTCGTGTAGTGTTTGCCTATTCCAAAGAAACTCACCCAATATTGCAATAGGTGGAGACATGGGTTTATTAGACTTATGCCTGAGGGAAGCCTGTCAGCTGGAAATCCGCACTGCCGTGGGGTACTTACAACAGTTACAAAGTGAACAGATGACAGGAGAGGTTTCAGGCTTATGCGTAGACCCTCCCCCAATTCAGAGCTCACAGGACATCTGGCTAAGTAGATAAGTTAAATTACTTCTTACCCTCCTCGCTCCAGAGTAGTTAACACTAGTGTTCTAATTCCATTTACATGCTAATTCATTTAATCAGGGCTCCTGCTTCCTACTGTCTTCCATATGTCTTAAAGGAGACATGACTTTCCTTGGGTAAACTGCCTCAGCCAGAGGTAGTTTCCCAGAAGGGAGGGGGAACTTTGGTATGCATGGGGAGGGGGAAATAGGTCTATGTTCCTCATATACCTTACATATGTATAATGTCCTAATACAGCAGAAAAGACATGTGGACCCAGGAAACCACATTATTTACTAGAGCACCTTCCTTGTGTTGAAGTCAGTCTCCCAGTCTCCGAAGCAGGCCCTGGACTTGTTTTCCAATTGATGAAGTAGGGGTGAGCAGAAACAGTTCCCTGGACACTCTGGATACTAATGGGCACCAGAGTTTTCAAATATATTGGATGGGGACGTCATAGTTGAGAAATTTAGGGTGAACCTCATGGCAATTGAAGCATGTGAAGGATCAAGCGTGGTAGTTTGAGTAACTCCTGGTGTGAGGATATTGTTCCTACCACAAAAAAAATGAAGTCAAACATCTAATTTATACATATCACATCATTCTGAAAACCACTTGTTGCTATATAAATGTTAATATTCTTTCACTCCTACTGCCTACGTGTATGGACACATTTGCATAATAAAAAATTGAATTTAACACATTATTAGTAAAATATAGGATTGGTAGTAGAATGAAGATTAATATAAGCAATCCCGGTATCAGGAAAAGGGAGGTCTAATATGCTTCTGGTCATTGTGTTGCTGTTTGGATCCTTGCTGACATCCTAGAATATGCCCATCAACCTCTGTGGTTACTGGGTGACCTGAGCTGGTTTTTCCTGAGTTGTGTGCCTTGAGTCTCCTGCTTTATTTGCAAATTATGCTACACACACCTCAGAAGTCCATATGCTCTGCCATGTCCTCTACTCCTAAGGTGCATGTCCTCTGCAGCCTTCTTATTCCAACTAGAGGCCTCCTCAAGAATAATGACACTCTGGGCCAAGATTTATGTTTGAGATGTTAGAACTGTGCTACTTTCTATTTCCTGTGCTAGATTCTGGATGGCAGTTCTCCATGAAGCTTCCCTTGAACCCACCCTCCTCCATACTTCCCTCAAGTCATTTCAAATCTACTTCTCAGTGAGCAAGCAGTATGTTGTTAGTTCCTGCCCATGCTGAATATCCTGAGCATCTTGGAATTTCACTGAGATAGGCACTGAGAAGCCAGAGAAAGACCTGCTGTTGGATTCCTTCAGAGTTTGTGGCTTGTTTCCAACCCATCTCTGGAAAAGGGGATTTTAACCATCAGCACTTAAAAAACTAGACCAGTTATGTCTTACCCTAACTTTCTCTCTTTCTTAGACCTCTCCTGTACTTTCCCTTGACTTAGGACACATCTTCCTTAGTTTGTAATCTGACCTCATGGCTTGCCCTGATATTAGAGAGTCTAAATCCAAATTGGTCTAAATCCAAATTTCACAGTAGGAAATGTATGTTGAGAAATATTTCAAAGAGTTTTAAAAAACATTATATAAATATATTTAAATATCACTAACTCTTCCTTAAACTATTCATTGTAAGACTATTTCTATACTTTGTCAAAGCAAAGGGAAAGAAAAATCAGTCACCAAAATGTTTTACTAACAATACATTAAATATGCACTTTTAATTCCATGGGCCCCATTTGAAGCATATCTCCATTTTCAGTCTGATAACTGTCACTGGTCATAATGATGTCATGTAACAGTACCTAAAGTGGTGAGGAATGCTGAAGTTTCAGTTCTGCTCTTGATGATCCTTAATTGTTGTACCAGTTTAACATTTTGACAGCTCAGAACACTGACTAAAGTTGAAGGTGAATATAGTGACAGTTTCTGTCGAGCTCTTTTACCTGCCCGTAATCCTGCTGACTGGGCCAATTGTCAAGCTAGAGCTGGGTCTGGTGCTCACAGACCCCCCAAGCCTGCTGTCCAAACTGAGCCACAAACCCTTCACATGCCAGGCCGGGTCCCCAGACCCCTCACACACAGGTCTATGAGCTAGGTAACCAGCAAAAAGGTACTTGGAGCCTTAGATTCCAGAGCATGCCCACACAGAGCAGATGCTGGAGGCACTCACCAGGCATGCATGTGCACTAACTCCACCCACACACAACTCATTTACAGAGAATGTGCTACACCACCCCCAACTGGACCTAAGATGAGGGGGCCTGATTAAATTATTCTGTTTTCCCAACAGTTTCCAATCTTTAATCTGATGGCATTAATATGAGAGTAAAGGGTAAAGTGAATGGAAAAAGCACAAACTTTTTTTTTCTGGATTAAAAACCCTAGCTCCACTGATTATAGCTGAATGTGTTGGAAGAAATTGCTGGATCGTTCTGAGTCACAACTTCTTCATCTGTGTGATAGCATTAACAACATCCACTTTGTAAGATTGGTATGAAGATGGGCTGGCTGGTTAGCTCAGTTGGTTACAGCACAGTGTTATAACACCAAGGTCAAGGGTTTGGATCCCAGTACCTACCAGCTGCCAAAAAAAAAAGGTTGATATTTGATATAAGGAGGGTATTTATGTGTGTAATTGTATATATTGTATAAATGTAATCTGTAATATAGTAAGTAGTAAATGCTCAATTAGTGGGATCTTTTATGAAGGGTTTTCTCTCTTTTTTTTTTTTTTAATGATTCCTAAAGTAACAAATTGCAAACAATACAGTTTTCTGTTTGTCATTTTGTAAGTTAGAATGGTTCTATGCGGTACTGACAGGCAAAGTGAAAGACTATGAAAGGGAAATTGTTTGTAATGGGTTGGGTGTACCATGGTTATAGTAAGTGCAATGTAGCTCCCTTCTATTTTCTCTAATATTAAATGAGATTGAGAGTAAATTGAGAGTTAGTTCACAGATACGTTTCTGAAATAATTGCTTTTTATCTTCTATATTGAATGAGAAATCATTTTGTATCATCAAATAACAATACTTTGATAGTAGTCAGCATCAGCCTTAGACTCAGTTATGCTCTTAAAACCCTGCCACACATTTTCAGTGGGACAGAGCCATAGGGGATCTGTTTGCACAATCCTTTTAAATTCTAATAAGGTTTTCTGAAGCATATTCTAATAAGGTTTCCTAATAAGGTTTTCTGAGGGGACCAGACTCAGAGGCAAGTCTCTTTTTTCATCTTCAAACAACTTCAAAGTTTATTTTTTAAATAAGGGTTTCTTTTCCCATGGAATTGAAAGAGCTTTTTTCCTGTAAGGGAAGGAGCTCCTGGCTTTCAGGAATGTGTTTAAATAGCTGCGGATGTCTTAGTGCCTCGCTGATAGGCCTTGCTGACCTTCAAAAGCCTTCAATTATCTTTACCTTTGTTTCTTGGTCAGCTTGTTGGAAGCTGAAGGAGGAGCTTGGGACCTAAGAGAGGCTGGTGTGTCTGAAATTATGCAATTCTTGAAGAACACTATTACCTTTTTCTCCTCTACCTATGGATTATTGAGAGATTTTTAAATTAACTTCAGGAAGGAAGGGAGAGAAGGAGAGGCAAGAAGGGAGGGAGGTGGTGGGAAGGAAAGGGGGAGGAAGGGAGGGAGGACTATTCACCTGCACGTTTATTTTGTTTACCCTAAACAATGGCAATCAGAACTTTTTTTTTTAATTTGGAAGCTGAGCTATTTGTTTTTGTTTTTGTTTGTTTTGTTCCCACCAGCGCGCGCACACACAAACACACACACACACACACACACACACACACACACACACACACACACGTTTGAAAATTTGAATCTCCTTGAGATAGGAATTTGCTTGCCAGGATCTGTCAGGTGCTCTGCACAGACCACACCCCTGCCCTGTTATTAAGGCAGGTGCTGAGTCTGGGAGTTAGCCATGGCCAGGGAGTGATCGCCAGCTCAGTCATAGCATCTGCCTCCAGCTAAACCTGACACTTCCTGTAACTCTCTGGCAATGACCTTTGAAGCACTGTAGGGATGTGATTCATTTTCTGCAGTGTCCTTGGAGATGATGACAGAGAAAGAGGGACAGTGATTTCTTGAGGATTTTAAAAACTGGTGCAGAACATTTTTGCTCCAATAATCCCTGTCAAAGAATTGCTGAAAGCCTTCCATGGATGAGGAAAAACTGGATCCAGGGTCTTGCCCCATCCCCCCATCTCCATGTGTCTGGTTTCTATGTTTGTTTATTGGGTTTATTACCACTCCTCCTGTTAGTATTTATCGTTTGCTATTTTTCATTGATATGCTTTTTTCTCTCTAAAAATAAATCATCAGGTCCTTCAGGGTGAGGATGTCTCTTAATATCTATTACTGTTCCTTATGCTCCCCTTTGCAGTGATATACCTAGTAAGTGCTTGAAAATAATCAATGATATTTTTTGCCCTAAGTCAAGAAGGAGAGTAGATTTGTTATAAATTTCTGATTCTGTTGGGAAAATGGAACAATTTGGTCAGGCTCCCCTTGCCTCAGGGCCAGATAGGGGCGGTTCTGTAAACATCGTGTGTGTGTGTGTGTGTGTGTGTGTGTGTGTGTGTGTGTGTGTGTGTGTGTGTGTGTGTGTGTGTGTGTGTGTGTGTGTGTGTGTAAACATCGTGTGTGTGTGTGTGTGTGTAGTGAGTGTGCCCGCACGGGGCCACTTTGGCTGGTGTTTACTGCCTCACGCACCCGCCCTGTGCTGGCCATGTTTTTTACAGACCTGCAGCTTCCAAGGACCGTGTAGCCGGTTGCCTACCTTCTAGACCTGCGTGAAGAGGTCTGGTGACCCAGCCTGGCCTGTGAAGGGTTTGTGACCCAGTCTGTGAATGGGCTTGAGGGGTCTGGGTGCTACAGACCCAGCCCTAGGTCAACCATCAGCCTAGTCGGTGCAGGATTACCAGCATTGGTAAAAGAGCCGCGACAACTAGCATGGTCGACTAGCTTTACAATTGGCATCACGAACAGGATTAAGAGCTAGACAATTGGTGCTGTGTGAGGATTCCAGGTCTCGCAGTAGCCTTTGTCGTAGCCCGACAGCTTCCATAGAAAGAAAGAAAAAAATCTGTGAAAGTCAGTCAGTCTCTTTTTTGTGAGATTGTGAAATACTGTCTTTCAAATGTGTATCTTTGTTTAGTGCATATCTTTTGGTATGGAAAAATATGAGACGTCATTGCAAATTGTTTCAAATAAAGTAAAACATGTCCCAAAATATAAAGCCCTCATTTTTTCTATTATTTTTATTTAAAATAGCCTGAACCTCACAATACCTAATATAAGAACTTCTGGAATTAGTACTGAGTATAGTCAGATTGATATCAATCTGGTATTTCAATTCGTTAGTTTTTCTCTATTCAAATTTGAGTTATTGGAAAAATGAACCAATGCCCAATTATTTCATATGAGTAAAACATTTTAGAACTGAAAGAGACCAATCATAACTCAATAGATAGGTGATAGATAAATAGACAGATAAATACATAGTTGAGAGAGAGAGAAAGAGAGAGAATTTATGGAACAGAATTGGTCTTGGATTTGATTATCATTTTTACAAAGCAGATTCCTTTGGCCAGTGGCCATGACTTTACCCTTTGAGAGCTGATTTTATACTTCACTCTCCTTGTAAGCTCACTTCTTTTGGTGAGCAAGACTGGCTTTAGGCCAACTTTTTACAAGGAATGAAGATTTTTGAGAAATAATAAATATGCCTTCTTTTCCTATAGCGATATAGTCTAGTGCTTCTGAAAATGAACATATGCCCAATCCAGCCTGATCCAGTGCTCCACCCAAACTCATAAACCCAAAGCTACATTCGCACTCAGACTTTTGTTGTTTCATAGCCTTCATTTGTGTGTATTCATTTGTATTGAGCTGCTCTGCCTTGATAATTTTGCATCTCTAATGGTAGCTTAGATTTAACAGCAGCCAAGGGTTTGAGTGGAAGCCTTGCAGACAATCTGATAGGCCTTCAGAAGACAAGCCCTCTTTCTTGAGCCTGCATCAGCTAAAAAATTACGTCTACCTTGCCCGTTTTGGCTCACCTCTCTTTCCCTGGTAACCTGTGACAACCTGCAATGTGTATTTCAAGGACCTACCATCTGGAAGTCCCACCACCACCTCTGATAGGCCTTTTGAAGCTGGTAGATGTTCTGAGCACACTGGCAAAAGATTGCCTGGGTCACAGGATCGGTACCTATATTACTGCACCACGGAGACAACACTCAGTCTTCAGGATACTGAAGTATACACAATAGTGGCAATGAGCCAAGGGGTACACGGGTGTGCATGTGCACTAACACGACTCTTACCTAACTTGTTTACAATGGATGTGCTGAATCATACTCAGCTGGATATGAGACAAGGGGGCCTGACCAAACCAACTCCACTTTCCTCACACAGGCAAAGTGAACAACTTGCCCAAAAGCATGCTTCCGAGGATTTCTGTACAGGTGGCAGCATCTCTGACCCAAGGTAGAACTTATCAGAAAGAAGCCAAAGATGTCAAGAGGTCCTCTGCAGAATTGGACCAAAAGAGACATCAGATTTTCTACTATGAACACACAATTAACTTCAGTGTGAATGGAACCAATTATTAAGCTCTTCAAAAGAAGCTACACCTGAGTCTCACTTCAAAAACCTGAAGTGTGTTTTGGTGTTTCTAGTTTGAGCACATATGTTCTGTATCCAAGGAGGAGGATGCTTTGGGAGAATTCTTCAGATGTACATCACAGCCTAGTTGCAAATGCCATTAGAAGAGAGAGGTTTGAAAGGGTCTTTTCGTATTTCCATTTTGCTGATAGCAACCGTCTTGATGAAATAGATAAATTACAAAAATAAGGCCTTCCACTATCAGAATGAATAAAAATTTCAAATTATATGCATCCTGATGAGAGTACTACACTTTTGACAAGCTCATGGGTGTTTGGGGCATCAAAGATTTAAGCAATCCCTGCAGGGAAAACTAATTCAGTTTGATTTTAAAATGTGGTGTGGGATAACTTAGCTTGGCAATTTAACTTGATTTTAACCCTATCAGGCAAAATCACTACTTTGTATAAACAAGGATCTTGGGCTAGGAGGGAGTCTGGTGATGCAGTTTGCTAATACTTCTTCAGGAACATGATAATACCTCTATCACTTATGTTTTGATGACTCTTCACCATCATCAAGCAGATGACAGCTTTGAAGAAGAAAGGAGTTAAGGCAACAGAAATAATTCATAAAAATAAGAGTGAATAGTGGCTTCTCAAAAAAAACAAAAAAAATCCCTCAAATCAAAAGAGAGGGGTGTTTGATTTCCAAGTGGATGAACACGAAGAGATAGTGGAGTGTTGCTGACATGACAATGACACCATAACATCTTCCCCGAAGCTGTATCAAGTCTTTGAAAAAGGCATGCACTATCCAACAGCAACCAAAAAGAAGTTCAAATCAATCATCACACAGTAATGAGTGTGTTCAAGGAGAACACTGGGGCTATGAGGTGGATGGATCAGAATATCTCCAAGTATATTGTTAAGGTTAGAGACAAGAAGTGGTACTCCAGCTTGATCGATTACAACATAGATATTGCTATCGACAGTAATGTTAGTGGCTCAAGATCTATGCCAATGAGTACTGGTTAAATCTCTTGATTTTCCAAAGGTATGTTATAATTGCAACAGAATGCTGAGCTGATAAGATAAGGGAACAGAGGGAAATATGCTCAAATAGAAAGAGAGGTCAGACATAATATGACATCCCACTGCATAATTCATTAAGACAAGAAAATATAAATGTCCTCAGCCATGTGTACTTCTACACTAGATATGAAAAATGTCTGATGCATGCAAAATGTTTCAAAACACATCATACAAAATATTGCCTGAGATTTTGACAGTAACTTGCATGCTGGAATTCCTGTGTATGCTATTAATATTATCATTTATTTTGTTGTGTGTTTCCCAATAAAATACTAAGTTTTGGTGAGGTGTAGTGGACTAGGTTGGTTTACAGTAGGCAAACTCTTCTTTTCCTATCACAACCCCAAATCCCTGTAATCTAGTAAATTTAATTCTCAGGAAACCCTAATGCCTTCTATTGGTCAAACAACTCTCCATGAATATTTGCACATTTTTGAAAAGTCTGGGTTTTCTCAGTAAAGAATACTAGTAATCTGAGTTAAAGGACTTTTGAATGGTAAACATACCTGGGAAGTTAGGGTAGTTTAAAAATCTATTTTCCCTGGAACCATTTGCTTACATTCCAAGTGTCATAGACCTAGAGACCTTGCCCTCTCCCTGCAGAGGATTCCAGAGGAAAAAGATCTCTGCTCTCTTTTCCCTAATCCCCAAAGGGAGGAGGGACACATTTGCCAGCCACACCATATAAGCTCTGAGTTTCCTTACCCTCAGAGCATGCACAGGTAGCATCAGGCCCTTATTATGTTACCTTATGGAGAATCAGAGCTTGGGGAGCTAGTGGTTCTAAGATGTTCTGACCCAGAGGTCTGATGTTTCTGCTTACACGAATGCAAGCATATAACTATGGCATGCCAACTTTTTAGCTTAGCATAGGTAACCTCTCAGACTCTTCACAGTTTTGAATTTAACATTTCTTTTAATGGTTCTGTGTGATCACTAGCCTTGCCACCATACTTTTTTTTCTTATTGAAAGTTGTGGTTGAGAGTATCAGAGTGTTTGTGGATTTTAAAGCAAAAAGATACCTTTGACTAGTCCTCTAAATCAACTTAGTCAGTTAACAGATAAGGAATTGTGGCCAAAAATATTTAAATGGCTTTTCAGAATAAATAATCTTAGGACCTAATAAAATCTTGGTGAAAGAAACTCAGCTATAAACCCAATAGTGAGACTTATTTCCTTCTTTCCTAACTCATACATCCCAGTCTGATCTACAGGTTATTATGTTTTCAAGCCTTTCTCAGCAAGGCTGCATCTTTCAATAAGATTCAATTCCAATTCCAATTCAGAAATGTATTCTTACACTCTTGTTTGATGATGGTGATGATTATTATTATTATTATTTTATCTCTCCCTGCTTGTGGTCTCCCCCTTTCAGCTTCAGAATTGTTGCTGCTTGAGGCTCTTACTGCCAGCCCATCTGTGTCCAGTCACAGCAACTTGGACAATTAATTTAGGCCTTAAAACTATGAGCATTATCTAGTAATATTTTGGGGGCTGTAATAATTACAATTCTTTGGGAATGAGGCTTTGAAAGAACTCTGACCCTGCTCTCCCCACCCTCCTTTAGTGGCTGCCAGCATGCTGGTTTTCACTGTGATTGTGAATGTTGTTTTTCAAGGTTACCATGAGCTGAAAGAGGGGGTTAGCAGGGAAAGGGCAAGTTTTTTTTTTTTCCTTAATTTTATTTTATCGATATACAAAGTGGTTGATTATTGTGGACCATTACTGATACCTCCCTCCCTCCTCCCTCTCCCCCCTCCCTCCCGACAATGTCCTTTCTGTTTGCTTGTGTATCAACTTCAAGGAATTGCAGTTGTTATGTGAAAGGGCAAGTTAAAATGCCACAAAGAACACAGGTTTTACTAAGCTGCAGTCATTTTTCTTGAATAAATGCTCCCCTAATTTCTTTCTTCTTCAACATTCCCCTGGACTTATGTTAATTTCCAAAATTTTTAAAAAGTTGAATTTAATTAACCAAAACAGTATGGTACTGGCATAAAAACAGACACACTGACCAATGGAATAGAATAGAGAATCCAGAAATCAACCCACACACTTACTGCCATCTGATCTTTGACAAAGGCACCAAGCCTATTCACTGGGGAAGGGACTGCCTCTTCAGCAAATGGTGCTGGGATAACTGGATATCCATATGCAGGAGAATGAAACTAGACCCATACCTCTCACCGTATACTAAAATCAACTCAAAATGGATTAAGGATTTAAATATACACCCTGAAACAATAAAACTTCTTAAAGAAAACATAGGAGAAACACTTCAGGAAATAGGACTGGACACAGACTTCATGAACACGACCCCAAAAGCACGGGCAACCAAAGGAAAAATAAACAAATGGGATTATATCAAACTAAAAAGCTTCTGCACAGCAAAAGAAACTATTAAGAGAGTTAAAAGACAACCAACAGAGTGGGAGAAAATATTTGCAAAATATACATCTGACAAAGGATTAATATCCAGAATATACAAGGAACTCAAACAACTTTACAAGAAGAAAACAAGCAACCCAATTAAAAAATGGGCAAAAGAGCTAAGCAGGCATTTCTCTAAGGAAGATATACAAATGGCCAACAGACATATGAAAGAATGCTCAACATCACTCAGCATCCGGGAAATGCAAATCAAAACCACACTGAGATACCACCTAACCCCAGTTAGGATGGCTAAAATCCAAAAGACTCTGAACGATAAATGCTGGCGAGGCTGCGGAGAAAAAGGAACTCTCATACATTGTTGGTGGGACTGCAAAATGGTGCAGCCTCTATGGAAAATGGTATGGAGGTTCCTCAAACAACTGCAGATAGATCTACCATACGACCCAGCTATCCCACTGTTGGGAATATACCCAGAGGAATGGAAATCATCAAGTCGAAGGTATACCTGTTCCCCAATGTTCATCGCAGCACTCTTTACAATAGCCAAGAGTTGGAACCAGCCCAAATGTCCATCATCAGATGAGTGGATACGGAAAATGTGGTACATCTACACAATGGAATACTACTCAGCTATAAAAACGAATGAAATACTGCCATTTGCAACAACATGGATGGACCTCGAGAGAATTATATTAAGTGAAACGAGTCAGGCACAGAAAGAGAAATACCACATGTTCTCACTTATTGGAGGGAGCTAAAAATTAATATATAAATTCACACACACACACACACAAAACCGGGGGGGGGGGAAGAAGAGATAACAACCACAATTACTTGAAGTTGATACGACAAGCAATCAGAAAGGACATTGTTGGGGGGAAGGGAGAAGGGAGGGAGGTTTTGGTGATGGGGAGCATTAATCAGCCACAATGTATATCAAGAAAAAATAAATAAATAAATAATTTTTTAAAAAAAAGTTGAATTTAATGATTTTTGACAATTTTCTCATTGTTTTTATGAAGAAGAAATTTTTCAGAAGTCTTTCCTCAGCTATTTTTGCTGATGGCCTCTCAAAGTCCTTACAAAAGTCCTTGCTCTTAGTGTGTGAATGTATGTAAAAAAAAAAAAAAAAATGCCTTATGTCAAATCTAGAATATGAGCTTTACTCATTCCACAAGCAGTGATTGAGGACCTATTTTATTTAAGTCTTTCTGCTAGATACTGGGGATTTACTAAAAATGAAATACTGTCCTTGAGCTAAAAGAGGTCATAATTTGGGAGAGAGACAGGTAAGGATACAGACAATTGCATTTGAATATGATCATTAATAACACCAGGGGCGATAGTACCATGGAAAAGGAGGAATCTTGTGGGTTAAGATGTTACAAGAGATGTTATCAAAGCTGTATGTGTCTGTGTGTGTGTGTGTGTGTGTGTGTGTGTGTGTGTGTGTGTGTGTGTGTGTGTGTGTGTAGCTGTGAGGGGTATGGGATATTCTAAAATAAATTATCAGAATACATTGACAGGGCACAATATAAAACTTAAAAGCACAAACTCTAGGATAGACTGACTTCCTGGGTTCAAATCCTGGCTTTGCTACTTCTGAGTCATGAATTTAAGCAGATCATGTAACGTCTTGGAGTTTCAGTTCCCTCTTTGGTAAATAGGGTTCCTGTGAATCCTTACTTCATAGGGTTTTTCTGAGGATTAAATAAGTTAACATTTGTGGCATAGAACAGTGCCTAGTAATAGTGAGTGTTAAATACATGTTAACTAATATTATCATTAATTATATAGAGAAAATATAGAAATTTAGAAAATGTAAAAAAGAGATAAATACGTATTTCATAAATTAACTATAGTGTAGTAAAGCTTAACAAAATCTTGTCAGTTGGTAGGTATTCTCAGAAGAAAAAATTATTCTCAATATTGGAGGTGAAGCAGATACCTCTAGGGGTGCATTCAAATCTCAGGTCAAAAGAGACATCTAGGGTCATCTAGAGACCTGAGTGTAAGAAGGTGGAGAAACACAGTACAAAGTTCCATGCATTTTCAACATACTCTACCAGCCTCTCTCACCTCCATACAGTCTCTAGAACTAGGGCATCTTTTATTGATCAAATCATCATTATCATGTCAGAAATCAAACCTTTTACTTTTAATTGTGCACTTGAGTTCCCAATAGAATGAGTAAAGGAAGTCTAGAAGATCCAATATGCTCATTGCTAACATGCATCAATTCTATGCCATTTCTCAAATTTACTTTTGGACTAAAAATCACTTCAGTCATACAAGGCACAGGAAACTGGTGCCCTTCAGTCATGGTGGCTCCAAGTTGATGACCTGGAAAAGAACTAATCTGGGACTCTGGGACTGAGGACATGGGAATGTTTGACTAGGCAATGGCCTGATTCTATTTCTCTTCCAAACTTTTTTTCCCCAGCTAGAGTTTTGAGGCAGCAAGTTAGAATGCAGGAGAGAGAGAAATTCCTCTATGAAAGCAAATGGCAGTACTGAAATCTCAAATTTGGTTTGTATCTTCAGGGAGCCTCAGGCCTTTTACTTATTTTTTATCTTTTTATCTTTTTTCCTGTTAGCTAACAATCTGATTCAGTGAGGCAGAATGTGAGGAAAGAAGAGAGATGCATGACTGGTCTGGGTTTTATATGAATAAATATATATTTTTATTTTACCTTTCTGTGGTGAAAGAATACAGATCCAGGATATATGGGATCACTTGGGCCAGTTATAAATGATGTATGAAATGAAAAATCCTCAGGGGCATGGCTCTGCAAACACTGTCATGCGAGGCCATTTACAGCTGTATTAAGCTTAAACAAAGCAGAAAGATCCAGGATTTTCAGGCCAAAAAGGGCAGTTTGCAGGTATACATACACAAACACACACACAATAAGACCTTCTGTGAAGATTATTATATTTTAAATTTTCATTCATAGAAGCAATTGTAGAAATATTTTTTCTTCCAGAATATTTTCTTCTACATATCTCTCATAACCAATTGTCAAAAATAAAGATGAAATATTTGAAATTTCAAAGACCTAAAATGTATTTTGTTTATACTAGTTTACAACAGAAACTAAAACCGAAACAAAAATTAAACAAAAAGTTGCAATTGTAAAATTATTTATCTAAATGCGTTGATGAACACATAGTGTTAATGAAGACAAGATCAAAGTTTAACGCCATGCAGGGCTCTTAAGAGCTCACGGTTCTCTTATTACACGGCCTGCTTGGCCCGGTTTATGGGGTTGGTGGCAAAGAAGCATGCTTTGTGAAAGTAGTGAAAGTAGAAATAGGTTAACAGAAGCCTGACAGTCTCTGAGTTCTACCCCATCCTTAACTCTGAGGCTAACTCACAGTCATCCCTTACTTTTTGGGGCTGAATCTTCTTAGTGGAATCTCAGCTCAGTTCCTGTTTACATGATCTCTGGGGCAAAATTCTGCCATATTTGAAAAAGTGTTGTGCCATTATCTAGATACCCCAGTAGCCATTTTCTTTGCATGTAAATCCCCCTCATATTGTATAATTTGAATAATTAATTCCCTGCTTGGAGCATGCTCTACAATTGTGTTAGTTCTCTTACTCCATTAATTCTTGGTTGATCCATAAGAGTCAATGACAGATACTACTGCCCAGCAAATATTTCACATAATAGTCTACAGCTCTCAGTTTCTATTACAGTTAAAAGGGGATCATGTGATTGGTTCTGACCACTGGGTTGTGAGTGTGGGCATTTAAGAGCTGGTACGCTACTTCTATGCTCTCTCTTTTCTGGATACTGACAGCCATACGTTCCAGGTGGCCTAGCTATGAGATGGAGGCCCTATACACTAACTCTGTGTGGCATAACACCTACCACACATTAGACTTGTAATGTGAATGTGAAATAAACTTTGCTAAGATACGTCATTGTGATTTAGTGGTTAATTTGCTAACAACTCACCTCCTAAGAATATGAAAATTTTCAATCACTTTGCAAACAAATACATACATGAATTTGGAATATCATTTGGAATGTGGGAAAAACATATCCACCTGTCACTTTTTTTTTTCAGCATTATTGGAGTATAATTGGCAGATGAAAATTATATATATTTAAGGTTTACAATGTGATATTTTAATATATCTGCATATTAAATAATCACCATAAATTTTAGTTACACAACACATTATTGTTAACTTTAGTCACACAGCTATACATTAGATCTTCAGAACTTATTTATTCTGCAAAACTAAAGTTTTGTGCACTTGATCAACATCTCCCTATTTTCTCATTCCCTCAGCCCCCTGACAACCACCATTCTACTCTCTATTTCTATGAGTTTGACTATTTTAGATTTTTACATGTAAGTGAGATCATGTAGGATTTGTCTTTGCCCAGCTCATTTCACATAGAATAATCTCCTCCAGGTTTATTCATGTTATCACAAATGACAGGATTTCCTTCTTACTTTGTGGAATATTAGTCAGTAATGATGAATAATAATGAATGAATAAAAGTGGTATGAATAAAGAAAAAATGGAAAAAGAAATGGATAATAATGGATAAAAGTGATTTGAAAAGTGGTGCACATATAGAGTGAAATATTATTTTATATATACCATTCTTTATCAAATATACAGTTAATCCTTGAACAATGTGCAGGAATTCATGTTGCCCTGATAGGGGCTTTTCTCAAACTGGTGTCTTATCCTTCTTAGTGGCTCAAACTAGACTTTGTTCACACATGTTACAACAAGTTGGTATGAGTATATTTTGATGCAAAAAAAATTATGAAATCCAATGCATAATTAGTTTATAATATGTACTTTCCATGAACTTTTTGAAGACAGTGTGTGTGTGTGTGTGTGTGTGTGTGTGTGTGTGTGTGTTGTGAAGAGATGAGGGCTGTAACCCCCTAATCTGCCATCTTGCTGACCCTACTCCTATATCTACCTGTCATTTATCTCAATAAGTACATCTTTTAATACAAAGAAAACAAAACAAAGCAAACAAACAAACAAACAAACAGACAAAAAACAGCCCAGTGAAATGCCAAGGGAAATGATTTAGGGAAAATTAAAGAATAGGAACACAGTGATTGCTTCAACTCTCCTGTCCTTTGGCCCCTCGCATGACCCAGTTCCCACTGTAATAATGCCAACTCTCAGACCTTCCCTGAATATTGAAGTCCAGCCAGTATCTGGCCTCATCACTCCCAGTACTTTTGCTTATAATTGGGGAGTCAGATGAATTACATTTGTAATTGAGGAATCAAATGGACTACCTAGAGAATAAGTGTCTAAAGGTCATTTTGAGTTATATCATTTTAATTCAACAGAAACTATAAAAGCAACACAAAGAAATAAATTTAGTTGGTATTAGGACTCACAATCAGCTTAACATAAGCACAGCCATGTTGACTTCTCCTTCCCACTGTCCCCCTATTCCTTCCCTTTCCCTCAAGGCCAGTGTATTCCAATAAGAACATCTGGTACAAAACAGGATCTTATAAAAAACAGATAAATCACAAAGCTGTCAGTGTTCAGAATAGCTGCCCAACCCCTTCTCAGAACTTAGGCTCTTCTCCCTAACCCCCTACTTCCCAAATTCAAACCCTATAAAGCCTCTGCTAGTCTGTACAGGGGCAGAATACTAATCTTTCAGTTTCCCCTCCAGTTTCACTGGAGTAAACTCCCTTGCATAAAAATATTTGGCTCAGGGTCCTTTATTAGTTTGTCTCACTGACCTGACAGTTGGGATATTCTTTGTTATTCCCAGTGTTTATCTGCCTCTGATTTCTTTTGGTTAAATGAACCCCAAAAGCTGGTTAATATTGACCCAAAACTCAGACTGCTCAGAAAGAGCCAGAAGCCATCAAACTCCATAAGGACTTATCTATCCCTGCCCTACAAGTACTCTTATATGTTATTTTATTATGTTGGCTAAAGATAACAAATCTCTCATTGTTTAAGTCACAAGAAATTGAGATTTTTTTTTTTTTTTCCAATCTGTAAAGGCTGAGAAGTAGGGAATGGGCCCATGACCAATATTTGACTCCTAATCTTCTGCAATACAGGCACACAACAAGAGGAGGCCCTGCTTTGGAAAGGAGACAATTGAACTATTCTATGGGCTACAAGCTAATGAGAACTTCTTTTTTAAATTAATTTGAGTATAGAGAAAAACAGCAATTTTGTTTTGCCATAAATAGTCCTATAAATGCAGACTGACAAAGGGTAAGTAAAGCACAAGTTTTATTGCTGCCTCCTGTCCAATCTGGGTTCGATTGGGAAGAAAGAGAGGAATTTCTAGCTTATAGGGGAGTCAAACTTCCAGCAGTTCATGAATTCACAAAGAATGTGGTGCTCTATACTTCTGCTCAAGTATATGTGAGATTCATGGTGGCAGGGTTGTTTTGTTCATAATGTAGTCCAAATACCTAGAAAAGTGCTTAGTACATAAAAGCCCATAAATATTTGTTGTAGGAAAACTAATGGTGAAAAAAAGAAAGCATATATTATTCTAGTATCTGTAGATCCCCAAGTAATCCATGGTAGGTACAATGGCAATGTGGAAGAGAGTGAAGTATCCTAGAGTGATAGTTCATGGGACCGTGGGCTACCTGAATGTTAAAAGAAAAACACATGCTCAACGGTTGGCACATAAATTGAGGGTAAGCGTTTAGAAATTTTCTTGGCACTCTGACATCATCCTAAAGCCAGGCACAGTGGCTTGTCTCATTGAATAGTCTACGGGATAAGTGTGGGTATTGTCAAATTCACATGGTGAGTCACATGTGGCTCTAGATCCATGCTAATTATGCATGCACAGAAGTACCAAATTAAAACATGATATCTTAAGATTCGTTTGCCAAATATAACCCCAAAGCATAAAATTCAGAATTTATTTTTAAAAATTTAACTGCTCTTTACTGAAGACCTAATATGGAAGAAATAATGGTCTAGGGGATGAGGGTACAATCATGAAAAAACTAAAATTAAAAAAAAAAATCACATATTAGACTGCAGTCATCCACAAAGTTCTAGACAATCTTTACATCACTCTCTTTTTCTCAGAATAGAAGTAAAGTATGTGGAATATGCATTAGTCTTGATTTTCTGTGGGAGAGTTTCCCCAAAGTTTCTTTTGCTGTTCTGTTCTTGTGTACCTTTCTGTGAAGACATGCCCTGTTCCTTGATTACCCTAGGGGCTCGTAAGAACCTTCTCCTGAACTGGTTCTTTTTTTTCTTTTTCTTTTCTTCTCTTCTTTCTTTCTTATTTTTGATAACAGCTTTAATGAGATGTAACTCACATACCATAAAGTTGGCCCACTTAAAGTGCGCAATTCAATGTTTCCAGTACATTCACAAAGTGTGCAATCATCACCACAATCAAATTAAAAACCTTTTCAGTACCTCAGAAAGAAAACCCATACCATTTAGCTACCACCCACAATCTCCCTATTTTTCCAATCCCTAAGCCCTAACTTATGTATTTTCTATCTCTATATATGAGTATTTGCCTATGCTAGACATTTGACATAAGCGGAATCATATAATACATGGTCTTCTGAAGACTGGCTTCTGTTATGTAGCATAACATTTTCAAGTTTCATCCATGCTGTAGCATGTATCAGTACTTCCTGCCTTTTTATTGATTAACAATAGTACACCACATTCATTATATGGAGGAACCTGATTTTATTTATTCATTCATCAGATTAGGGCTATTTGGATTGTTTCAGTCTTTTGGGTATTATGAATAATACTTCTATGAACATTAATGTAGACGTTTTTATGTGGGTATGTTTTTATATCTCTGAGATATATAGGCAGGCCATAATTGCTGGGTAAAATGGTAAGTCTATATTTACCTTTTAGATGAAATCATAAACAGAATAACTGGCTGCACTATTTTACATTCTCATTAGAATAGTATGAGGATTATGTTTTTTCCACATTCTTACTTAAATTTCTATCTGATTTCCTGTTTATAACTTTCCCAGTGGCTGTGGAGTGCTACTTCATTGTGGTTTTGATTTACATTTCCCTGATGACTAATTATGTAGAGCATCTTTTCACATGCATAGTGGCTACTTGTATATCTTCCATGGAGAAATGTCTGTTCAACTATTTTGCCTATTTTTAAATTGGACTATCTGAATTGTTGACTTGTAAGAATTCTTTGTATTTCTAGACACATGTTCCTTATTGGATATATGATTTGCAAATATTTTCTCCCACAGTGTGGGTTGACTTTTTACTTTCTTGATAGTGTACTTTTAAGTACAATAGTTTTTCATTATGATGAAGCCCAATTTATCTATTTTTTTTTTTATTATGTTGCTTGTGCTTTGGGTGTCATCTCTAGGGATCCATTGCTGAATTTTACTCCATGCTTTCTTCTAATAGTGTTATAGTTTTGGCTCTTACATTTAGGCCTCTGATTCATTTTAGGTTACATTTGTATATGGTGTGATATAGGGCCCCACATTTATTTTTTAGTATTGGAATATCCAGTTTTCCCAGTTCCTCCATTGAATTGTCTCGGCATCCTGCTCCAAGATCAATTGACCATGAATACATGGATTGATGTTTGAAATTTCAGTACTTTTCTCATGATCTAAATGCCTCTCCTTATGCCAACATGCACTGTCTTGATTACAGTAATTTTGTGGTAAATTTCAAAATCTGACACTGTGAGTCTTCCAACTTTACTATTTTAGGATTCTTTTGGGTATTCTGAATTTCTTAAGTGTGTATATCAATTTTAGCGTCTGAAAAGAGATCATCTGTGTTTTTTATTGGAATTGCATGGACTCTGTAGATACATTTGGAGAGTATTGCTATCTTAATATATTAATTCTACTTATTAATAAACATGGGATGATTTCCATTTATAGAAATCTTCTTTAATTTCTTTCAACAATTCTTCGTAGTTTTCAGAGTATAAGTTTTGCAGCCCCTTTGTTAAATTTATTCCTAAGTATTTTATTCTTTATGATGCTATTGTAAATGAAATTCTTTTCTTATTTCACTTTTAAATTTTTCACTCCTAGTGTATCAAGATACAATTAATTTTTGCATATATATATGTATATGTATAGAGAAAATGTGTGTAGATAGATAGATAGATAGATAGATAGATAGATAGATGTTATATACTATATCCATGAGTGTGTGTGTGTGTATATATATATATATATATATATATGAGATTTACATATACAAAATTTATTACAAGAAATTGGCTCATGTAATTATGAAGGCTAAGTCCTACGATCTGCTATGCAAACTGAAGAACCAGGAAAGCTGGTGATATAGTTCAAAGGCCTGAGAGCCAAAGAGGCAATGATGTAAATTCCAGTCCAAATCTGAGGGCCTGAGAGCCAGGAACTCCAAGAGCAGGAGAATATCAATGTCTGAGCTCAAGTAGTCAGGCAAAGCGAATTCAGTCTTCCTCCACCTTTTTCTTCTATCCAGGACCTAAATGGATTGAATGATGCCCATCCACATTGGGGAAGGCCATCCACTTAACTCAGTTCATGAATTCAAATGCTGATCTCTTTCAAAAACACTCTCACAAGCACACCCAGAAATAACGTTTATCTAGATATTTGGACTTCCTGTGGCTCAGTTAAATTGACACATAAAATTAACCATCACAGCAACTATTGTTGTGAATTGTCTATGTCTCCCTTCATTTCTGTCAGTTTTCCCTTCAGATATTTTCCTTCTTTTTTGTTAGGTACATACATGTTTATAATTTTTATATCTTTGTATTTATCTCCAGTAACATTTTTGTTTTAAAGTATATTTTGTCTGATAATAGTTCAGCCACTTCATTTTTCCTATAGTTGCTGTTTGCATGATATATCTTTTTTTCCCTTTTTTTTTTTTTTTTACTTTCAATGTAATTGTATCTCTGAATCTATAGTGTGTTTCGTGTAGACAGCATACAGTGGGATATTGTTTTCCAGCCTGAAAATTATTGCCATTTGTTCAGTTTGTTTAATCCATTTATATTTAATGTTATTGTTATAATTAGATTTAGGTCTTCCATTTCACTTTTTCTTTTCTATAACTTTCTGTCTTTGTTTTTGTATTCCTCTTTTACTACTTTCTTTTGCTTTTAGTGAATACTATCTATGGATATTTTTATTTTTAATAATTCTTTTTACTATATTTTTAAAGTTATTTCTTTAGTAGTTACACTAGGGCTTACCATATATCTCTGGAAAAGTGGGAAGGGACAAAGGTGTGTTTCTGTCTGAGAGAACCCAGTATTAGAAACTGGGTACTCAATGCAGTAGAGGACAACCATAGTTCGGTCTTCTTGACTTACTTCTGACAAGGAATCTCTGCTTTATGAACAATCTGGGGTGAGAATGATTAGGGGGCTGGCTTATGCAAATTCAGTGACTGGGCATGCTCAGTAGAGAAGGGTTGTATAACCCTGGTAGCCAAGCATGCTCAGTGGAGGGGAGCTTATCCCTTGAATTACCTTCCACTAGGGGTACTAAAGAGCACAGAATCTTGATTATGTCTGGTGCATGTGACAGGATTTGACCAATGAACATGCTCTGAAAAGAGAACAACTGAGCATGTGCAAGATTATATTTACAGAACTTGAAAATATCCCATTAATTGAATATTCATTAGATAGTGAAACTATAAAAGCAAAATCTCAGCAGTAGGCAGAGTTGTTGCTCATTTTCCTGGGACCAAACTGCACTTTACTGGCTGAGCTGTGTATGCTTTATTTGTGTGTTAAGTAAGCTTACTTTTAGAAGGTGGCTATTCACTCTCTTGAGCCAGCCTGCACTGTGTACTCAGCTTTAAATGTGTATTTCTTACTTTTGTATTAAACTTGGTGGGGGTCCTGCCCAGTCTCTGGAGCTAGGCTGCACTCTGTCTGTGGAACCCATATTTCTTATCTCTTATTTTAAACCTGTTCTCACTTTCTGCTGTGACTCTGCTCTTTAATTCTTTCCTGTGGTGGAGTAAAGAACCTGGTAAGAGGATGGGGTGGGTTGAGACTTGCTATCAGGACCTCAGAACCTTCATCCAACATCATGTCTGCAGGAGGTAAAACATTCTGCTTGACTACAAGCACTCGTTCTCTGAATCTGGTTTGTACTTCTGCCATCATTTTACTCTATCCCAGGGCTCTGGCATACAAGATAATCCATCTTTAAAATTCAAAACTTCCAAATTGAGATGAGCAATAGTTGGGCTTGGGTTGGGGTTTATAACCAATTTGTTAATTATCATTTGTTCCCAGCTCTTGGGGTCACTGCTGAGCCCAATGACTCCTTCTCCATCACTGCCTCCAATGCCTTTCCACATCTTCCTTCTGTTTCTTATGGATCTCCAGGTCTTTTCGAATGCTGTCAAACTCTTCAATGCCATCAAGGTTTAGGTCTAGGCATGTTGGTTTCCATACTGAAACCTACACTAAGGGCCAGATCCAGTGCTCTTTTCCAGTCCACTCAGCCCCTTCCCAGAACCTCAGCTCCCACCATGAAACTTACTGCTAAACCAACAGGACTACACTTTCCAAACTGCTCTGAGCCTCTCTCCACAGAATCTCATCTTCCATGAGCTGTTCTTCGAGGTTCTATGGGTCATTCCCCTCCACAAGACCAGAATCTTTCCTACTACAATTTCCATCATGCTCCGTGCTACCCGGGGCATAGCCAATGAATGTTTGGTTTTTCAAATAATTTTTACCAGTTTTATTGGGGAGCATGTCCATTGAGTTCTTTACAGTACCATACCAGGATTAAAACTCAAGAGTTTGTTCTCCCAGAATTCAGTTTTTCCATGAAAAGAGAATTTAAATATAACTAGAAGTTTATAAGATATGTTGTTGGAACTAGCTACTTAATTAAAGATGAATTTTGAAAATACAGTATGATTTGCTTAATTTTAGATAAACATTAACTATGAATATCTTGAGTTTGGTGAAATTGTTTTAAAATTCCTTCTGCCAGTCCTATTAACACACCTATTATTTCTCTGTTAACAGTGTTTCCGAAACAAAATATGAAGGCTGTTTATACATACATTATACTTTGTGATTGGTATTTTATACAACCTAAATAAAATGGATTAACAAGCAAGATGCAAGTCCTTTGCCACTTTAAAAATTTTGTTTTTAAAATATATACATAACTTGTTCAAATATACCTATATAATTTTAATATGAGGAATCACTATGGAGAATTAGGAAAAGTTGTTAGTTTAATAGAAATTTTCTATACTAATTGGCAATATGTACATTTTTAAATAAATAACACGTAAAGATTTTTATAATTTGTTTTTTCTTGTTATGTTTGTTCTTATCTTATTTATTGAGCTGGAATTCCATGTCTGTTGATTTTATGTCTTTCAAAATTGTAATGAAACTGTTCCTCACCAGTGTTATCACTGCTGTACTCTGGGCATTAGCATCTTTTTTTACTTTATTCATGTTATTCACATTGGGCTGATCTGAAATTCTGTTATCCTCCTTGTTGAAATACTAATTATCAAGCAATAATCAATACAAATATCACTTCCCTCTCGAAATCCTTTTCTTGTTCCAGTTTCTTCTCTAATCAGATTTTGATATTTTATTTCACTGTGTTGTAGTTAAACTGTAGGCAAATCAGCAGTGTTATCTGTTATCACATACTATAGCTAATGGTACACATGGCCATACTAGGAAAGCAGGAAACTTTGTGTTATTGAGGGATTGTTATATTATCTATTGTTTAATATGCATCTATATAGACAGTAGAATATATGTATATGTAATTTAATTTTAATCTAAACCCAGGAGAGTTAGCTAATATTTCAAGTACCTTACTCAAGAATCCACCTGCTTAAGACACTTATAAAAAAAATCTTTCAAAAATCATCATCTATACTTGCACAAGAAGGTACAAAATTTGCATAAGGAAGTTTAGGATGAACTTTTCGTTGGTAAAATAACAAGCATTCATAATATTTCTCTGTATAATATGAATAGCTTATAATGATCTAGTTAACATGGATACCTAATATTTGGAGCAGCGCCCTAGGTCTAGAACTCCATTTGATCTTGTAGTGCTCCATTTAATGGAGGAATTGGTTGTCTGATCCATCTAGAAAGTTGTCTAATTCCACCATCACAATATTATTGCATTAAATTGGATTTTTTTTTTTTATCCAAGTGCTTGTCCTTGAATTAAAAAGAAAGTAACCAGGAATTGCAACAAGCTTAACCTCCAGCAACAGCCAGTTTTGTGCATGATGATGATAAATAATTTTATATGTGGCAATATTTGATTCAAGCATTGCATTAGTTTTAACACACTACTGGAAGTAAGGTCACGCTGAGGGACACAGCTCCCTCCTCACCCTCAAAATCAGAGACTGCCAATAGTCACATTAAAGAACTTAATGATTTTAAGTGGCCAAAACCAGCTTAGCTCAGTTTGCAACAGGAAATTGTTAGAGGCTTACAAATAAGGCTTAATATATATATATTTTTTTTCCCGTGACCGGCACTCAGCCAGTGAGTGCACCAGTCATTCTTATATAGAATCCGAACCCGCGGCGGGAGCGTTAACTGCGCTCCCAGTGCAGCACTCTACCAAGTGCGCCACGGCTCGGCCCCAAATAAGGCTTAAATAAATATGATACTATGTGATCCCATTGTTTCCCATATAGTGTTACTTCTGCAAGGCTTTTTCTTTCCTCTCCTGCTCTATTTGCCACAATTCATATATTACCCCAAATGGAGGATGATTTCCCTGACACCCCATTTCTACTCCTGACAGTCCCACTTGTGCTCCCATGACACAGGGCTTACTTGCATCATTAGACTCATCACCTTCTATTAAAATTTCCCATTTATTCTTTTGAAGCACACACTAACTTTACTGGAGGGAAACAGCTGTGTCTTATCCATAACTTGAATCACAGGACCTCACACAATATCTGACAAACAGTATGTATTCAGCAAATACTCATTGAATCATATGGTGTAACTTTTCTTCCAAATTAAAATAATACACATACATACAGATAGATGGATAGAGATAGACAGACAGACAGACAGATAGTAAAGATCATTCCAAGTAGTGTACACCCTATACATCCATTTTTTCTCATGAGTTCCATCCTCCACTGTAGATAACTCACTTGTTTGCTTGAATTATTTTTATGGCCATTCTCTTAAAAGTTATAAAATTGTGTTTTGTAAATAATTGGCTTTGATTTTATGATTTCACCAGTATAATCAAATTGGAAAGGTTTCACTTCAGTGACACTAATTTGCTGGTCCTGCTTTGACCATTGATAAGAATCCGTTCAAGAAATACTCTCACATTGCTATAGGAAGCAGTAATTTGCCACATTCATCATTTTCTGTCTCCTGTGGAGCATAGTTGTCAGGGTTTCTAAATTAATATGATGAAATTGAAAGCAACTGTAATTACAATATTCTTATCTCTTCCTCCACCATTCTTCATCTACATTATTTCATTGAACTACATAAGAAAAGGAAAACCTACTTATCTTCCTGTGTTATTATTTGCTATCAAATTGATTCATTATGTTTCTCTTTTGTTCCTAATTACGGTTTCCACCTTCCCCATCTGCAAAAGTAGAAACAATAAGTTTTTGGCTCTCTGACATCTTTTATTTCTATATAATGTAAAGCTGTTTGTAGCATGTTATCAGTCAACAGATAATGAAAGAGCATCTACCCTATGCAAAACATAATGGAATATTTGATAGCTGCAAAATTAGATACCTTATATCGGGGGGGGGGGTCAAAATCCAGTTGGGATAATGAGGCATGCGCTAATAGCCAATAAAAGGTAATACAGAGATAGAAAGGTAGTGGTGATAAAAAAAACTTAAGTTTAAAGTTCTAATGGACTCTTTGAGGGGCTGAGGAGGTTTCATGGGGAAAGGGGGTTTTAGATGGAAATGTGATGAGTAGGTATTTATTCATAAATGTGTAGAATTGTAGGCAGAAGTAAAAGAACATTATGAGGAAGAGGGGAAAGTTAGGAATGAGCAAGTCACGTTAAGGGGACAGCTCCCTAGAATATGTTTGCATATATACATAATAAGAAATACAGTTGTATAAGTCTGGCTTGAGGACAATTGCATATTAAAGAAACTGAACAAATGGCAGAGGTTTTCAGGCTGGAAAAAACCAAAAAATACCCAGCTATATGCTGTGTACAGAAGACACACTTTAGATTACGAGATACAAATATATTGAAAGTAAAAGAATATGAAAGATATATCATGCAAAGAGCAACCATAGGACAGATGTAGTGGCTGTACTAATATCAGACAAAATATGCTTTAAAACAAAAATGTTACTGGAGATAAATAGAAAGCCATAAAATATATAACCATATATGTATGCACCTAACAAAAACCCAGCAATATAGCTGAAGGGAAAACTGACAGAAATGAAAGGAGAAATAGACAATTCACAAAAAGAGTTGGTGTAATGATAAATTGTATGCATCAGCTTGACTGAGCCTCAAGATGCCAAGAAATCTAGGTAAACGTTATTTCTGGATGTGAAGTGGTATAATTTTGTCTTGAGGACAATTGCAGGGAGTGTTGTTAGTCTGAAGACACTGATGGCTTTTGAACAGGGAACTGACTTGTGGATTGGGATGTTTGACAGAAATTGTGGTGTCTTCCCTATCTTTGCTCTTTTTTTTTTCAATTCTCTTCTAATGTTATCAACGCCATGGAGGGATAATTTACATACAATGCACTGTATCTGTTTTAAATATACAGTTATTGAATTTAGACAAAAGTACACTGTTTACTTATGATGGAGTTTGGATGTGTTGTCACCTCCAAAACTCATGTGGAAATTTGATCCCCAATGTGGCAGTGTTGGAAACTGATTGAGTCATGGGGTGGATCCCTCAGGAATAGATTAATGCTCTCCCTGGGGGATGAGGGGTAGTGAGTGAGTTCTCGCTCTATTAGTTCTCGTGAGAACTGGTTGTTTAAAGGACGCTGGCATCTCCTCTTTCTCTCTCTTGCTTCCTCTCACCATGTGATCTGCTTGTACCCGCCGGCTGCCTGCTACTTTCTGCCATGAGTAGAAGCAGCCTGAGGCCCATGCCAGATGCAGCTGTCCCAGAACTGTAAGCCAAATAAACCTCTTTTCCTTATAAATTACCCAGTCTCAGGAATTTCTGTTCTAGTAACACAAACGGACTAAAACACTTACAACAATCAAGATATATAATATTTCCATCACATCCACATTTCACCCACGTACTTTTGTAATTAAGCTCCTCTTCTTGACGTTATACATTAGTATGCATATTCTAAGTTTTTGCTTGGGATTTTCCTTGTATAAGACCCAAGCTGTATTTGATAATTTTTACTTTTAACCAATACAAAAACAAATATAATTTTAATCTTCTAATAAAAAATGATTCCACAATATGTAGGTGGAGTGTGACTGGTGACTTAATGTAATTCTAGAAGTTGTATCAAATAATTCCTCATAAAATAAAATTCTGGCTAAATTTGCTTATGTTTTGTTTTACTTGGATATTAATAAAAAGTGACAATGTCAAAAAATATGACTAGTAAATGAGCAAAAGGGCTGGAAGTTGAAAACTGCTATTTTTTGTAGGCACTTAATTAAACATTAATTTCTAATTTTCAATTTTTTTCTCATTATTTTTTGTTTGGTTTTGTTTTGGCATCTGGCCAGTATAGGAATCTGACTGCTTGATCTTGTAACACTGCACTCTAACCACCTGAACTAAGTGGCCAGCCCATTTTCCTCATATTTTTGCACCAAAGTGTTTATTTTGAGTTTTCAAAATTTTCATAAGTAACTTAAAAGTTTGTAGAGGTTATGTGCTGGACTTATAAAACTTTATAGCATTTTAAAAGTTTCTAGCCATTTAAAAACATATTCATAGAAGATAACAATTCTTCTAATTCTCCTTAATCTGGTTGACTTCTTTTGTGATATATGCATTGCAGTCCTCTCTCCTTATAAGATTTATAAATATGTCCATTTGGGTGCAACAGCATTTCCTTTAGAGTTTCTTTAATTTGTAGCATTTTTTAAAAATTGAAGTACTATAAGTTCAACAAAACCCCTATAGTTAAATTCCTATTTATTTACTGAACATAAAAGAGTAAGATACAGCCATAATAATGGAAGCCACCTCAATCAAATGATTTTTTTCGCAACTTTTTTTTCTAAATTTAATAGTAGAATGACAGTTCGACAATAATTCAAAATAGAAATTTAATAAATTATAAAGCAAAGTAAAAAGATAAAAATCACCTCCATTGTTTGTTTAGTCATTAAATAAATACTTATTAAAAGTGTACAAAGTGCCAGGCAATCATATGTATCAGGGGTAGTGCAGAAAACAAAATAAATGCAAATCCAGGCCCTCATGAACAACAGATTCTTGTGGGGAGAAATGAGTAAGAAAAAATGAGTGAATATATGCTACAGCTGGTGATAAGAACAGAGCAGCAACAGGGAGACAGGTGTGCTTAGGGATAAGTAGAGATTAATGTTGCAATTTCTAAAAGAGTTGTCACGGAAAGACTCATTGTGATGACAATGTTTAGGCAAAAACCTGAAGGAGGTGAGTCAAGTTAATACCTGGGGTTGGAGATCATTTCAAAAGTCAGAGCGCTGAATGTCAGTTTGCTTGATTGTTCAAGAATGATTAAGAATACCAGTGCGATCCAATGGCTTTAGCATCATGTCAATCCATCCCAAAATGAAGTGTAAGTTTTATATTTTGGATCCATTTCTTTAAGACATTATTTCTTTGCACTTATAACTTAGTAACTGTTTTTACCAACCATTTAATTTTTTCCCATATAGTTAAAAATATCTTTAAAAAAAGCAGTCTTCAAAAACATTTTTAATGAATGCAAAATACACTATTATGGATATACCATGGTTTACTTAAGCATTACATTTGTTATACATTTATTTTAATTTATTTATCATTGAAGATCATAAATATTACTGCAGTGAGCATCTTTACATGGAGATATTTGCCTGTATTTCTGATTATTTCTTTACCCACAGTGACCAAAGTGTGGTTGGTGAGTGACTGTGGGTTAGAAAATGATTTCCTACAGGGTGAGTATCCTCATTTCATATCCTTAGCATATAGTAGCAATTCTCTCTGGAAATCCTATGATTGTACAAGAAAGAGAGTACGGAGAGATATCCTTAAGTTGTAAAATCTAACTGATTTATTTTTCCTCAAGGGAGAGATAAATATTACATTCTATCATTACTTTAAGCAAATTAGCATTTAAAAAATCGGAATTTCTGGGTGTTGAGCAAATGCTCTCTTAGACTACAGACACAAAGACAAAAATTGCCACAATCTCAACATGTGAACAAGCAAACACACAAACAAAATACATTCATGAGCTATTTTCTGTCTAGTCAGTAAGTTGTGAGTGGAGAACAAATGTATATCTGATTTGTGGGATATAAATTTCACCCAACATGTTGTAAAATAAAGAAAAAGAGGAGAGAGAGGAGAAAGAAGGAAAGAAAAAAAGAAAAAGAAAAGAGAGGAAGGAAGGAAGGGACGGAGGGAGGGAGGGAGAAAGGAAGAAAATAGACTTGAAGACCAACTTTAGGGAATGAATGTCTAAAATATGACTTGCTCACCTTCATGAAAGCCCCAGATACACTCAACTGCCACTATTTCTCCATTGGTAAAATATAGGGAAAAGAGAAGTAAAAAGTTGAAACTCATGAAAACAGCAATAAACCATGAATAATATAACAAGTATGTGGAGCATGGACAGAGAGAGCCCATAGCTCAGCTCTTGCCACCTTGCAGGGTGCAGTCATTTATAATTACACTTGAGAGCCCAAGGCTTGCCTTTATACCTGGCTCTCCAACCTGCAGTCAAGAACTGTTTAAGAAGGAACCGCTTGATGAACAAAGTTACAGAGTTGCAATACTGCCTTTCTCAGATTGTCCCCTAAATTGGTATGAAGTTCAGGCTGTGCCAGTAGCAACAACTGCAAAATAGGAACTCACGCCTTTGGCTAGCCTCCTAACAGCTTGAGTTTCTCCTGGTTCTTTGGAAGGCAGTTACTATTATGGTCACAACCAAAGATCCTAACATCTCTTGAACTGCCAGTTGGATCTAAAGGCAATTATTTTTTGCTTTTCAATACAGTCATGGTTATTAGTGTTTAATTTGACCAGTTGTAACTATATGGATGTTTCTATTTTTTATTTCAAAATAATTCATGGAAACCATGACCCAAATTCAGCAATTTGGTAAGGAATACGAAGAGCAGGACAGTTGAATGTAAAAGTGAAAGTAAGCTAAATAGCCAAATTATACGGAGAGCAACAGACCATTTGGTTGGTTGGCATGTAGCCTGGATCAACTCTTCTTGGGTATTAGTGTAAAACCTCTTTAATTAAAAATGATACTTATACCTAAAGAGCTTTTGAAAAATGGATCAAGGTCTTAGATAGCATCTGGTGACTAAGCTGCTCAGAATTGCTAAAGACACTTCTCTTTTTGAGCACAGCCTGGTCGTGATACAAAATCACTGGAACAGCATTTCCTAAAATATTCACTTTTAAATATTAGTGAATAAAACCTTAGTGTGGTAGAGTTGAATGTTAAGAGTCAGATAAAGCAGAGTATGATTTTTAGTTCTGGGTTGTCCTATGGTAATAACCTACACCAAGAAATTTATTCTCATTAGTCTTCATTCTTAATATCGAATTCCTGACATCTACTATATAGAGATGTTGGATTATATAGGAGCACATGAGTATAAAAAGTTCATCATTCAATGACTGCACATAACAGACTCATAATAAATGTTATCTATTTTCTTGTGTCCTTTCTCTCCAATCCAGAAATGATATATCAGAATTTTTCATGGTATAGGTTCTCAAATTTTGCCATGATTTTATACAAAATCACTCGAGAAACTTTTTGGAAATGTACCTTTTCCTAATTCCATGCTTAGAGACTTTGGTTCAGGAGGTGTTGAGTACAGCAGGAATCTATATTTGATCAAATCCTCCCCATTACTCTAATAGCCACTTGAAGACATTGATGTTTGTCATCCATGGTCTACATATAGTGTGTGTGTGTGTGTGTGTGTGTGTGTGTGTGTGTGTGTGTGTGTGTGTGTGTGTGTATTTGTATTACCAAATAATAACTAAATGCATTGTCCCTAATCACTTAAAACTATTTTGTAAATTCATAGATTTATTTTGTTTCTTTCTGGTCATACATTTATTAGCAACTTTGCCACCAGCTCTTGAGTTTTGATTATACTTGTCAAGATCATTTTTTTTTAACTTCTGATATTTTATGCTATAACTGAAAGGGTATATTAAGTCTTTATCTGTCAACCAAAGAAGCCAGATGAATCAAAAGCAAGTGCTCATTACTTAGAAGAAAAAGCTATAACTGAGATATATAGAACATTCCTTAAACATTCAAACCTAACAAAAGAAAATTTAAAATGAGGGCAAGCTGTTATTCTGAAACTTTATGTTTGAGCCTAAACAATTTTAGATACTCAAAATGGCTTAGAAAAAAATTCCAACATGTAGGACGTATTTTCTTTGAATTTGGAACCAATCTCAAAGAACTATAGCACAAATAAAGATCAACAAGTCACAACCACACAAAAAACCAAGAAGTAACCAAAGACTGATATTTTTATCTTGGAAAGAGATTACTTAATGTTATCTCTTGGGTTGAACTGATAAATTGTAATAAGAAGCAAACATAGACTGCAAAATATAAATTTAACCGCTATAGATCCAGTGATAACTTGATTCATTCAAGAATAATTTGAGCAAAGTATTGATTAGTCAGTATGATTTTAAACTTGATCTTTATAGGGTTACGGCCCAAAATTTACAATGCCTGGTAATAGATACTTTAGTACACATATGAATGAGGATGCCACATTAAATTAAAACTAATGCATCAGTTTGTATTCATTTTTAAAGAATCAGATTATTGTCAATGGTAAGATATTCTGACCACACTCCAAATGAATTATTCTCTACTGGTTTTTCATTCTTTTAATTTTTCATTCTCTCTGTCTTCCTTTTCTTTCTGTTCTTATTTTCCTTATTTCTCTCTCTCTCTCTCTGTCTCTCTCTCTCCCCACTTCTCTCTCTCTTTCTCTATCAGAATTACAGTATTCTTGGAGAATATGTCAAGCCTTAGATCATGAATTCATAATTATAAAAATAGCAATAAAACATAAAACATTCTTTATAAGAAGTTTTATTGTGTAGTTTTTTTAATGTAATTTTATTAATATTATTTATTACATTCTAGGATGTTGTTGCGGAGCAGTTGGGAGGGAGGGGGAGATGGGAAGGGGAAGGAAATGGGATGGAAGAAGGAGGAAGGAGGAGGGGTGAGATCGAGGCTCCAGTCCTCAGTTATTCCCACAGGAGAGACCAGGGGGCTTCCAGTGGTGGTTTGGTCATTGCTGGGCTGGGTGAAGATGACAGGGGTGTGTGGCAAAAGCCCTCTCACCATCCCAGCTTGGGAACCCAGGGCCCTTTTTCCAGTGGCTTGGTGGTTGCTGTTGGGCTGGCCGTGCGTGTTGCCAGGGGCACCCAAGGCCCTCATCCCACACCCTCAGGATTGGTTGTGGATGTCAGGGGGGCATTGCTGAGGCCCCCAGCCATCCCTTTTTTCTGGCTTTGTAGCCCAACGAACTTCTGTTCCTTCTATGTGTTGTAGGTGTTCTTTGGTGAAATGAGACCTTAACTTTATGAGACCTTTATATCAAACTTCATCTCTGGCTGTGGGTACTTTGTTTTTTTCTTTCAGTTCTGTGTTGGATTACTTGGTGTTCCCATCACTTAAACTCTGTGTTGGAACTAATTTGTGTCCTTTGCTTACTTCTAAAACAGGGGACTTCCTGTGGGGACCAGTACTTGAGCCCTGTGGTTGAGCTAAATTACTGCTCTGCTGCTGATTTCCTAGGGAAGGCTTTTTGTGCAGCTCAGGTTTTAATGGTTGACTTTATGGGTACTTCTGGCTCTTGAGAGATCCAGCACACCTGGGTTGTATGGTGTAGAACTAGTAAGCTGGAGCTCACAGAACCCTCGAGCCTGTTGTCCAGACTGGGTCACAAACCCTTCAAACGCAGGTCTACAAGCTAGGTAGCAGGAAAAGGTCCTTAGAGCCATGGGTGAAGAAACAACAGACTTTATTTTTAGATATGAGCTCTGCTGACCAGCAGTTCAGAGCCGCTGCCTCACACACCGGACACACAAAAATAGCAACAAGCAAAAGGATACACAGGCATGCATGGGCACTAACTCTACTCCCACACAACTTGTTTACAATGGATGTGCTGCACCATACCCAATCAGACCTGAGGTGAGGAGGCCTAATTAAAGTACACTATTTTCCTCACAATGCACCCCTTCAGAGTCCCTCACTGTACAATCTACACATTCAGAATCTTCTGCAATGTTCCTTTAGTGAGGATAAGTGACCCTTAACATTTATATAACCTATTGTCTGTTCAATATGCTTTTAGGCTTGTAGTTCTCTCCTTTTAACTATTAGCCTCACATGTCCAGTTAGTAGTCATCACTGGTGTGATTTTTCCATGGGAATCCTGTAGTCATACTGATGAGCAGTTCAGTGCATATTCAGTAAGCCAACACATTAGTCACATGAACGTATGTATGTACTCTGTCGACTCTGGTGCCCTCAGCCAAAACACCATGGGAGAAAAGACAGAAGGGTTATTTGTGGCGTATATTATTTGAATAGCTTCTGGGATAAGTCTTGTCTTACCCGACCAGACCACTCCCAAGATTTTGACTGACAGCCCAGGTCCTTGCACTTTGACTGTGTTCACGGCCCACCCACATTGTTCCAAATGACTTGGCAGCATTGGAGCTGCCTGAGTTAAATTTGCAAGAGAATCAGAGGTTAGTAACACATCATCAATGTAGTGAAACATTGTAACCGTGCAGGTCCTAGTTCATTTGGCTAGGTCCCCAGCCACTAAACCATGACAGGTGGTTGGCTATGCAAATAACCTTGGGGCAATACTTGAAATGTCCACAGCCTTCCTTCCCAGGTGAAGGCAAACTGATCTTGGCTATCAGCCAAGATTGGAATAGAGAAAAAAGCATTTGCAAGGTCCAATACATAATGATAAGTTCCCAGCTGAGTTGTCAGCTGATCCATCATGTCCTGAACTGAAGGCATGGCTGCATGCAAAGGAGGCACTGCTTTGTTTAGTTCTTGATAGTGTACAATCATTCTCCATGTATCATCAGGCTTTTTCACTGGCCATTCCAGAGCATTAAATGGGCTATGAGCCGGATGAATAATGCCAACTTTCTCTAACTCCAATATAGTGGCACCTATCTCTGCATGTCCTCCTGGTAGGCAATAGTGCTTTACATTAACTACATGTCTTGGTTTGGGTAACACCTGTGGATCATGTTTAGCATATCCTCGTAACACAGGCTTTACTGTTGGTATTTGGAGCTGAAACTCCCCAACTGTAGTTTGCAGGTGCAAACCATAAAGTACATCCATACCAAAGATATATTCAGCTACAGTGGATATATACACAGTATATACACGAGGGGGTAATCTTCCTATGCCCAATGGCAATGACACAGCTTTGACTTCAATTGTATGTCCTCCATAGCCATCTATACATACTGTGGCCCCTGGAAACTTATGTGGATTGCCATATATTGGGCTACACTCTGCACCTGTATCCATCAATGCCAAAACACACTGCACATTTGTCCTTGACCAATATATCGCCAATTCAACATGAGGGCTCCAGTCCTCGCCTGCTCCCAAAAGATGAGTATGTTGGCCTGTTCCCTAATCGAAATGGAACAGTTCATTCGCCTCCTTGGGAGCAACCAAAAAGTCCTTTAGATCCACTGAGCGTAACTTGCTATCTGTTTCGGGATGTTTAGTGAAATGCTGTTTGGGGTGCAATTGCTGCTACAAGGCAAATAGGCCTGCATTTGGCTGCCGGTCAACTTTTTTGCTATCAACCCCTGCTGCAAGCAAGTCAAACCATGTCTGCTTGGTACCCTTCGGATAAAATCCCGAGCATTTCTTGGGGGTTTGGTCTTAGCCACCTCTCAGACCCCTTTTGCTTGTCTCCTATTCTCTGCTTCACCCAAGCTGGCTATCATGGTCATTACTTCATGTGTAGAACGACCAATGTATGGGGCTAGTATGGCCATCAGTGACCCAAAGGAGGTTGACAGGGCATTTTGCAGCACTATGTCTCTCATGCTGCCTGTAAAATTCAAGTGTTCACATTAAACACGGACTGCCGCATCTCCAGCTCCCAAATTATTTGAACCAACTCAGCATACGTTTGCCATTTACTAACAACCTTGGACAGTTCTCCAGCATTTGTCCACATGGTTCAGGCAGCTGCACTAACCCATTCCATAAGGAGTGACTATCTGGCCCTTGTTCATATCTGTGGCTATTCTGTAGACACTGCATCAGGGATGGGTGTATGGTAATTGAGGCCAATGTTTCCATCTCCTCACCAGAGCATACCACACTATCAACCTTTAGGTTCCCATAACCACAGCAGCCAAGCAGCCAGGGGCTCTCCCTGTTTCTGCTGGAACTGTCTCCCCAAGTCAACCAGTTCAACCTGGGTATACGGGACATACGTAGTGAATTGGGTCACCTGTGGATTGCCCACTGGTTGTCTTCCTGGTCCCATAGGCTGCTTACATTTCACTTTCTGATGCACAACAGGTCATGCCTGGAGATGCACGGTCTCCCCCAACTCACCACTAGGTTTGTCATCCTCCCTGGTCTGAGAAGCAGGAATGGCCAGTTGCTGCACATCATCCTCCAGGACATTTATCTGTGCTTCCAACAACTCTGCTTTCCACTTCAAATCTCAATCAGCTTGCAGTACAGTGAGCAGTAGCCAGACTCCAGTCAGCAGAAAAGTGGTCACTGGGTACCACAAGCTCAAGGACAGCCATATTTCCTCCCCCTCCCAATGAGTTCTCTGCTGTACTGCCTGGTCTATGCTGACTTGCAGTGCAGTGAGCAGCAACCAGATCCCAGTCAACAGGAAAGTGGCCATGGGGCACAACGTATTCAAAAGTAGCCACATTTCCTCTTTCTCCCAAGGGCTTTTGGCTCCTGTACCTGCTCAGAATCCTGTCGCAGACTACACCAATTGTAAAGCTAGGGCTGGAGCTCAGACCCCTTGAGCCTGTTATCCAGACTGGGTCACCAACTCTTCACACATAGGTCTATGAGTTAGGTAATAGGAAAAGGTCCTTGGAGCCATGGGTGAAGAAACAACAGGCTTTATTTTTGGACACGTGCTCTGCTGACCAGCAGTTCAGAGCCACTGCCTCACACACCTGAGAACACATGAAAATAGCAACAAGCAAAAGCATACACAGGTGTGCATGGGCACTAACACTACTCCCACACAACTTGTTTACAAAGGATGTGCTGCACCACACCCAGCCAGACCTGAGGCAAGGGGATCTGACTAAACTACTCTATTTTCCTCACATGTGGAAACTCTGGTCTAGGACTGTGTGTTCTCATCAAACTGCACCCCATGCAATTCTGTATTCCTGACCAGTCTCCTCTGAGTTGTCCTATGCTGACTGGGGTACAGATCTGCTGTCCTTGCTATGTTCCAATGTTCTCTTGGTAAGCCCATCTCTCCCACCACCTGTGCTGCAAACACTTCCCATGGGAAAGGCCATGCGCTAGTCCCTTGTGATGACTTGCCGGCCTATGAGTGGCTCCTTTTTTTCAGATGTTGTGGCTCATGGCTCCTCAGTCCTATGTGGGTCCATGGGAACCCTATTAGTGGTCTTGCTGGTCTGGGGGCCACTAAGGCCCTCTTCTCCCCTGCCACCTCCATGCAACTTCATCCAAAGGGCAAAGCTGGGGCTTTTGCCAGCTCCTGCTCTGTGTGCTCAGCAGTTCCAGCCTGGAAGCAGCTGGGGCTTGAAATGGTTGGAGCAGTTTTTTCTTTCTCTCATCCTGGCTTCCCCCACCTTCACACACTCTGTAGGTCTCTTTTCCTCTTCTCCTGAACTCTAGAGGCCCCAGCTTGGCTGTCCTTGCTTTTTTAATAGTTGTAAATTGGTTGATTTGCTGGAGAGAGTGATGCTGGGGACCGTGTGTCCTGCCATCTTCACCAGAAGTCTAGTGTGTACTTTTAGTTACTCAGTTGAGATGTGTATAAATAATAGTCTCCCTCAAGAAAATGACAGATATTCTGATTTTTTTATAGAGAGGTCAAGATCAACAAGAAAAGAACCACTGAGGTGTGTTTTCTGATTAAAAACTCAGAGAACATTTATGAGAACATTGTAAATACATATTTTAACATAACAATTGCTTCAGTGTACAATATAATTTTGCAATGCTTTGGTATCCTCAAAAATTTCCATTAATTCAACAACAGTTTATTTTGACTCTTTCTGTATCATACTATTCATTCTAAATTATTTTCAAAATTTAGAGAAAGAACTAAGACATTTTAGGTTTTAGGACCTCAAAAGTGCCAAATGAAAACATTCATTTAGATATTAAAAAATCAATTTTTTTGAATATTTAAAAACAAAATCTGCAGATCTTAAGGGCACTATGACTGTTTTTTTTCTCTTATTTTTAATCACATAATTTATTGGATCATGAATATGTTAGAAGTCATTTCAAAGCTTGGAGTCTCATGCCTTGCTGCTACATGCTTCAAATAAACCTATTGCCCACTTTTCTGTCCTCTCAAAAATAAGAAATTAGTTGCTCTGACTATAGAAATGAGCCAAATGACTTTAGTTTGCTAAACATAGTTGTATTTTAGTTTGATTTATTCACATGCATAGGTATTCACCAAAGCAATTACTCAATGTAAACATTTTTTGTGGTCCTTTATCAATTTCTGCCTAGCCCTCCCACCCCTTTCCCACCTCTGATGTCCTCAGTTCCATTCTCTCCTTTTGAGAGTTCAAGATTCTATTGTGATCTTTCTTTCTTTCTTTCCTTCTTGCCCCTCCCTCTCTCTCTCTCTCTTCTTTCTGCTTCTACTTATGAGTGAGGACATGTGATATTTCTCTTTCTGTACCTGGCTTGTTTCATTTAACATAATTTTCTCTAAGTTCATTCATGTTTCTGTGAATGGCAGAATTTCATTCCTTTTTATGGCAGAGTAGTATTCCACTGTGTATACATACCACATTTTCCTTATCCAGCCATCTGTCTATGGACATTTATGTTGGTTCCAACTCTCCTCTATTGTAAATAGAGCTGTGATAAACATGGGAGTGAATGTAGACTCTATAGGTCTTAACTCTCAAATTAGAAGTGAACATTGATACTCTTCATGAGAAATGTTGATGTTTAATTCTATGAAGCTGTATTTAATTATACCTCTAAATTAGAAGGCTGCAGTAAGAAGGAGCTTTAGTGTAAACTAAAATAGTTATAAAATTCTGCATTCACACCTTCATATATATTAACAATGAGAGATTGATGAATATTTGTGAGATATCCGGACATTTGTACTTGTGCAAGACTGAAAGCATCATATTAATAAAAGTCATATACTCCTAAAAAATTTAATCAAGGAGAGAAAGAAAGTACATTAATTGCTACTATAAAAAAATGTAGAGGCAAATGCCACTAAAAATCCTGCAGACTCTAAAACAATAAGATGGTATTATGAATAACTTAATGCCAATAAATTTAACAACCTAGAAGAAATAAATTCTTCTAAGACACGATTTTGCCTAAGAATGACACACACACACACCAGAAAAAAATGCATAGAACATCTACTAAAGAAATTTAATCAATAATTTAAAATGTTCCCACAAAGAAAACTTTGGGCACAGATGGTGGCTACACAGTCTAATTCTTCAAAACATTTAAGTTAGAGAAAGTACCAATCTTTACAAACTTTTTTCAGAAAATAGAAAAAGAAGGAATACTTCCTAATTTGTTTTATGAGCTCAGCATAATTCTGACACTAAAGCATGAGAAGAATATTACAAGAAAAGCAAATCACAAGCTCATATCATTCATGAACATAGATGCAAAAATCCTTGAACAGACTAATCAAACTGAATCCAGTGGCTTTTTAAAAAGGTTTATTCATGACCAAATGAGGTTTATTTTCTACATACAGGATTAGATTAACATTTGAAAATCAATGAGTATAATTCACAACACTAATAAAAAAAGAAATATATATGCTCATTTACATGGACGAACAGAAGTAAGGAAAATAAAGTAGTTTAGTTAGGCCTTCTCACCTCAGGTCTGGTTGGGGGTGGTGCAGCACATTCTGTGTAAACAAGTTGTGTGGGGGTGGAGTTAGTGTGCATGAACACCCATGTATCTTTTTGCTTGTTGTGGTTGGCAGAGCTCACATCTAAAAATAGAGCATGTTTACTTTGCTGGCAGCTGCTCAGTTTCTCTTTGGACTGCCTAGCTCTTAGACATGTGTGTCTGTGCTGAATAAAGCTTATTATCTCTTCAACCAAGGCTCCAAGGACTTTTTTTCCTGTTACCTAGCTCATAGACCTGCATGTGAAGGGTTTGTGACCCAGTCTGGACAACAGACTCAAGGGGTCTGTGAGCTCCAGACTCAGCCCTAGCTCTACAATCACCCATCAACATAAAAACTCTAATATGTAATCTGATAAAAGATATCTAAACTAAAGAAAAAAATACAGTGCAGGTAATGGGCCACAATAATCAACCACATTGTATATCGACAAAATAAAATTAAAAAAAAATACAGTGCACATCTTTCTTAATAATGAAAGCTTTTCTCAAGATGAGGATATCAGCTATGATAATTTATTTCTTACCTTACACTGGAAATGTTTCCTATGCAATAAAGTAAGAAAAGTAAATATTAGGTATAAAAAAGGAAATAAACAAGTAAATCTTTTTATTTCAGATGACATGATTTTATGTACAGAGAACTCAAAACTAACTAAAAACTAACTATTCAAACTAACAAGTTAATTTAGGAACCACTTGAAAAAAGGCCAATAAGCAAAAATGAATTTTATTTAACTATAATACCAAAAGCTATTAGAAAATGGAATTAAAACAAAAATGTAATATGTAGAAACAAAAAAAGCGTCAAGTGTCTAGGTATAACTTTAGTAAAACTTTTGCATTATCACTAAACTGAGCACCCTAAATTACTATTGAGAGGAAGAAAAGCAAAATAGAATAAACAATGAGATATACCTTGATTGTGTTTTGATTCATTTTTGTTGAGATGTAAATTTTTTCCCAATTAATCTGTTGATTCAATATAATCCCAAACAAAATATCAACAAGTCTTTTTGTGTGAAAAAATAAAATTATTTCAAATTAATATAGAAAATTGAAGAAGATGACATATCCAAGATAAACTTGTGGAAAAAAAAGTTTCAGGATATACACTACCTGATTTTAAGAATTATTATAAGGGTATCATTAGGACAATATGATGTTCTTGCAAGGATAGGCAAAACAATGGAACAGAACAGAGATTCAGCAATAGAGATAGTCTCAATAAAATATCCCTTAATTTATAATAAAGCCATCACAGCAATTTTTCTAGAAACAATGCAGAAGTAGTAGAGTATCGATTAAAGAAAAACAAGACTTGCTCATGCATTATACCATGAACCTAATTTATGTTAGTTGGAACACAGACCTAAATGCAAAGAATAAAGCAATTATTTTTCTGAAAGAAAACATAGAAACATTTTCTTTATCACTTAGAATAGGCAAATTTGACATAAAACATTACTCACCAAATAATTTATAAATTGAGCTTTATTAAAATTAAACATTTTAAATCAAATATATGATTTAAAAAGTAAAAAGACAACCAACAAATTGGGAAAAAGTTTTCAAAACACATAATATCTGATAAGAACTTGTACAAATCTTTAAAAAACAAATGATCAAATAAATATGAACAAGAGAGTTGAACAGATATTTCACAAAAGTAGATAGCTAAAAAAGCATATGAGAAAATGTTGCATATTGTTAAGTATTTTCTTGATAATGTAAAGGCCCACAATGGGATAACACTGAACGTCCAAAGGAATAGCTAAATATAGAAAGGCTGACCATATTAAGCGTTGCTGAGATTATAGAACAACTGAAACTGTTTTACATTGCAGGTATAACTGACTCTATCATTTTGGTAATCTCTTTAGCAGTTTCTTACAAAGCTTACACATACACCTAAACTATAACCCAGAAATTTCATTTCTGGGTATATTGTCAAAATAAATGAAAACATATGTCCATAAAAAATCCAGTACAATAATTCATAATGCCCTATTCATAACAGCCCCAAGTTGTAAATAACACAAATATTTTTATTTTTTAATTTTTTAATTTTTAATTTAATTTTTTTTTAAAGATTATTGGTAAGGGGATCTTAACCCTTGACTTGGTGTTGTCAGCACCACACTCTCCCAAGTGAGCTAACTGGCCATCCCTATATAGGGATCCGAACCCTTGGCCTTGGTGTTATAGCACCACACTCCCCCAAGTGACTCACGGGCCGGCCCCTCAAATATTTGTAAGAAGGAAAATAGAAAACACATTATGATACATTTAAACAATGCATTACCAAACAGCAGTAAAAACAATACACTTACTGTACCAGACAACATGGATGAAACATCAACATCATGTTAAGCTAAAGAAGCCACACGAAGCGTACTTACTGTAGGATTAAATTTATATGAAGGTCAAGAATAAGCAAAATTAACTAATAGTGAAAGAAAATCAGAGTTGAACGTATGATATAGTGAATATGTTTTCCAAGAACACTATTGACTGGGAAAAAATACTAGGCAATCTTATGAGATTCAGGAAATGCTATATATCTTGTTCTTGTTTGTGGTTACATAGATGTATACAGATGTGCAAATTTGTTGATACTTAGAGCAGTATATTTTGTATACACTATTTTATGGTATATCTCAGTAAATATGAATATTAAAAAATAAAGAAAAACACATTTCAGCAGTAAAACATAATAGAAAAAAATGTTTCTCATTATTAGCATCTCTTGAATAAATCTCAAGAGAATTGATTCACTTTGTGACCAGTAGCAGGATTTTTAAAAATCTCTTTCCTTATTTTTTCTTCTTGTAATATCTCACACCCCATAGTTCATCAAACCTTCTTTTTTCTCTCGAAACCTCCCTTCTGTATCTTCCTGAGAATAAGTTGGGTTAATTCCTGATTTATTTTACCATCATTCATATTCCCACTTATATTTCTATGGGTATATTCTTTTTTGTATCTCATTTGTTTTGCCTTACTCCCAGTTCTACTTGGTCATAAAAAATTTCTATCGTTTCAACAGTCTTTGTTCAACATTGTTTCATTTCCACATTTCTATAGTATGACCTTAAAAAGTGTCTATCCCCGAAAAAGTAGAAGTAGGTTGGAAGAAGTTTCTCACATGCAAGACAATTAAGTTGGGATCTGTGTAAAATGCTCTTTAAGAGAAACAGGACTGGGAGGTTAAATAAGATAGGTTAAAACTTCATCCCAAATCAAATTTTTTCTCTTCTAAGTGAGTGGTCTAAGTAAGGAGAGATGGGATAATCCAGCTATTACAGATAGACTTTCCAGCCTATTTTTTTTTTTTTTTTACCATGTCTACATTCAGTTTATTGAAGTAAATTATTAAACTCTTCTGCTGAATTTCTAATGTCACTAGAGCCTAACAATGTGAATAGCTCTTTGGAAAACAAATCAGATGATTTACTTATTATTCTTTTGTTTTCTAAACCTTAACCTCCCAGAGCTTGAGAGTATGAGGTTATTTGTCATAATAGTTTCTCCAACTCTAAGTTCAAAAGATAATAATAATTATTTAGAAATTTATGCTGTAGACTCTAGTCTGGCAACATAAATTATTCTCTTTACATCTGTAACTTAACTTTGTGGTAGTGTCGTTAGAGAGCCTTTGGATTAAGGAGACCTGATGTTAGAATACATAAATACTGGTGAATCTTTTTCTTTCTACTTGGTGAGGAAATTTGGAAACTGCAAATCCAGACATACTTTTGTGATTGAAATTGAGTACGTAACTTAAATATTGAGTTCAGAATATAATGGATGGTTTGAAGAAGGGGATTTTTCTCATCTTTGATTCCATATGATCAATATAAGCAGGAGTGATAATATTATTAATACCAAATCTGATGTTTCTCATCTTAATTTAACTATGGACCACCCACCCCCTTTGATTTTTCTAATATCTATTAACATTTGACTCTCAACCTGACACTCATATTCCATGCAAATCCACTTTTGTCAGAATCCCTAAGGATAGAACCAAGATATTAGCACTTTTAAAAAACACACTAGGTGATTCTTGATGCTGCTGGACTGATGCCTGGGCCCCACTACCAGAGACTGTAATGCAATTGGACTAAGACGCAGCAAGACATTTGAATTTTTAAAATCATTCTAGGTGATTCTAATGTGCAGTCACATTGAGAGCCACAAGGCTAAATGTGTTGTAATTTTAGTGATAGATTTACTACAAGTAAATTAATATCTGATATACTTCTGTCTTGACTTAGAATATGCTTTTGAATTTCAAAGGAAAAAAGGCTCAGGAAGTATGAGTAGTTCTCAAAAATCAGATTATGGCAAAATTATTAGATATAAAATGAAGAATATTATGGACTGAATGTTTGTGTCTTCCTCAAATTCATATGTTGCAGCACTAACACCTAAATGTGATGGTATTTGGAGATAGGGTCTTTGGGAGGTAATTTGATTTAGATGATATTATGAGGGTGGAGCCACATGAATGGGTTAGTGTACTTGTAAGCAGAAGAGGTAAGAGCTCTATCTCTGCTATGTGAGGATATAGCAAGAAGGCAGTCATCTGCAAGCCAGGAAGAGGGTCTTCACCAGAACCTGACCATGGTGGCACCGTGATCTCGTACTTCCCAGTCTCCATAACTGTGAGAAATAAAAGTCAGTTGTTTAAGCCACCAGTCTTTGGTATTTTGTTACTGAGATGACTAATACAAAAGCCACTCTTTCAAAAGGAGAACAGAGGTGACACAATTTTCCTTATGAAGTATCTAGGTTACTGTGAAACACACACACACACACATGTCAGGTCTGCCGCTGGCCGACCCGAACAGCCCTAGCCTCGTTCCTTTTGGTGGGCAAGCGAATGGCCCGGATTCCTCTTTCCCTCCTGTCCCCCTTGGAAGGAGATGGGGGAAGAGAGCCGTGAAGAGAGGTGAGCACACCTCCGGCCCCAACCAGCCTGGTTAAAGGACACTCAGACACTGTGGGGGTTCTGTCAAGCAGTTCCGTTTATTATCACACAAACACTTGCTTTTAAAGGCAAATGGGGAAGGGAGGTTTTTTACATAATCCTATCAGCTTAAAGGTCAAGGGCATGCATCCTGTCTCAATGCCTGGCTATTGCAACCACGCAGTATTCACGAGCACAGAAGCACGTATTTGGCCAATAAGGGCTAAGGTAAGGTTCCCGCAGACACTTCCACCCTACTTCCTCCCAGTGCCATCTTAGGCTGCCACATTAATACGCCCTTGTGGGCTCATAATGGCGCCACTTGTAATGTCACTTAAGGTGGCATTAGTTTTTAAGGCTCGACAATTCCCCATTTTTGTTTTAATAAGGCAGCTGGAGGTGGCTAACCTTCCCAGCCTCGCCTCCATTCCCTCTGGTGTCTGTGCCTGTCTTAGGTTGTTTCCCTCTGGAAATCTTACCTGTCATTGATTATCCAGCCAAGCGGGGGTGGGGCGGAGCCTTACAGATTGGTATTGATTTCTTGAAGGGCCATATTGACCCAAGGGCTGTCAGGGCTTTCATTGTGGGCCACCTCCTCAACCACTGGGTGAGCATTACGAGAGAAGTGGTGTTGCGCCTTATAAGGGACACAACCTGGCGAATCTAGGGGGCCCGCCAGGGAGGACAGCAGGGTGGTGAGCCATGGGGAACTTGAAATCCAGCTTTGGAACCAATTACTATGGCTTCACATTCTTTTTTTGCTCTTTTCTAGCCCTTCTCTAAACTTAGCTAGGGAATCCTTGACCACTCCAGAGTGGTCGGCATAGAAGCAGCAGTCTTCTTTGAGGGCAGCGCATAATCCTCCTTGCTGTAAGAACAACAGGTCTAGTCCGCATTGATTCTGTAAAACAACTTCAAAAAGTGATGTTAGCATTTTTTTTTAATGTGATACAGACACCTCCAAGCGGCCAAGATCTATGCCCACTGCCTCCCTAAGGGAAGCTACCTGTTGATGTGCCAAGGCTATTCTGGCGGTCCTGGTACCCACTCCGTTTTGGGGGCAGTGAGATTTGCCACAGTGCTGCGTACACATTGGCTGCATACACATTGGCTAGCAGGGTGGCATTGGGCAACGCTACTGCTTGATTTATCTCTGCCTGCACATGACACTCTTCTTTAAAGAAGGTATAGAACTTGATAAACAAGTTTGGGGGGAGGACAGCCTGACAGAACATTTTCCAATCTTGGGTTGTGAAAGGTTGGTGCACTAAGCCATGGAGGATGGTTTCTGCCCATAAGGAATTGGGCCCATCCTCTGTGACAGCCTTTTTCAGCTCCTTAGGGTCATGAGCTTCCCAAGGGTACCAAGCGGCTGGCCTATTTCCACCAGGGGCTTTGTCAAATTTGGACCTACAGTCCTTTTTCCAATGTAATCCTTTTTTACATTGGGGGCAAGGTGTGGTAGGGTTTTTTTTGCCTTTAGCCTTGGGAAATTGGCTTTTAAAATGACCTTGTCTTCCGCAACCAAAACATTGTCCCTTAAAGGGTGGGGAAGTATTGTTTCCTAAGGGAATCAGGGCGGTAAACACCTTGAAGGCTTCGGTTAAGTTTTGTGTCTGAGCCTGCAAGGCTGAGGATAAAGTCCTGGCCTCGGAAACAGCCTTTTTTAGTTCTTTTACAACGTTGACTGCATAGGCCTGAGGGGCCGCTTCCCCCCATGGGCTGCAGATGGTTGGGGGTTCCCAGCAAGCCAAGACAGGAAAAACCTGCCGCTCTGCCGGGGATGTTGTTAAAGGTGGGCTAGCCTCATCCACTTCTTCAGGTGCCGCTTTCTCTCCTTCGGCGAAACTTTGGCGGGGTGACAGGGTAGGGGCATAGGTATCACTCAATGGCTCAGGGCCTTGCATTGGCAGCTTTGTTTCCTTTTTTCTCTCCTCATCGAACTGCGCCCAATCCCTTTCTGCCCCTTCCTGATGCTCAGGATGGAAGCAAAGCTTTAGGGCAGAGATGGTTAGGTAGAACCCTAAGGGGGGGTCTAGCCCATGACTAATCTCGTTCTTTCTGGCCACGGTCTGAACCCGGTCCCAAGTCTCACACAAGAACAAGTCAGATGAAGGTTCCCAAGGGGCTACCTGCACCACATGACGCCAGGCATTGGTGACCGTGGAGTCAGATATTTCTAGGCCTCTGCTTTTTAACATGTACTTTAGAGCCTTGCAGGCTGTCTCATCACTCTTTCCACACACACCTCCCATGTTGCCCCGTGAGGAAGGGACAAAGGGAGCAACAGGGCAGAGAAGTGCAGGGACTTCCCCCTGTTATGGTACTCACCCTGACACGCAGGCGGATTACTTCACGGTGACTACCGCGGTTGCGGGGGCCGCTCCGTTGGTTGATCACCCTTTGTTGACCTTCTTTCAGGACCGAGCAGCCAGGGGCCTCACTCACTCATCTTTCACTCATGAGTTTTAAAAAACTCCTCACATGGGGCACCACTCTGTCGGGTCTGCTGCCGGCCAACCCGAACAGCCCTAGCCTCGTTCCTTTTGGTGGGCAAGCGAATGGCCCGGATTCCTCTTTCCCTCCTGTCCCCTTCGGAAGGAGATGGGGGAAGAGAGCCATGAAGAGAGGTGAGCACACCACCGGTCCCAACCCAGCCCAGTTTAAAGGACACTCAGACACTGCGGGGGTTCTGTTGAGCAGTTCCATTTATTATCACACAAGCACTTGCTTTTAAAGGCAAATGGGGAAGGGAGGTTTTTTACATAATCCTATCAGCTTAAAGGTCAAGGGCCATGCATCCTGTCTCAATGCCTAGCTATTTCAACCATGCAGTGTTCATGAGCGCGGAAGCACGTATTTGGCCAATAAGGGCTAAGGCAAGGTTCCCGCAGACACCCCCACCCTACTTCCTCCCGGTGCGGTGCCATCTTAGGCTGCCACATTAATACGCCCTTGTGGGCCCATAATGGCGCCACTTGTAATGTCACTTAAGGTGGAATTAGTTTTTAAGGCCCGACACACACACACACACACACACACACACACACACACACACACACACAACCTTAAAAGTACAATTGCACATGAAAACATTGAAGAAAACAGTTGTCAGTGTCACTACACAGAACTTTCTAACAGGATTAAATATTGAATATAAAAAGGATATCTAAAAGCTGGAAGAGGCATGCAACCAAACAAGAGTGAGAGTCTTAAAAAGACTGTCAATGAGGTTCTCAAAAACTTCCAAATATCAGAGTTTGCTGGTTATTTACAGAGTAAGGAGAAAAAATATACAAAGGCACTTCAAAAAGTTCATGGAAAAATAGAATTAAGAGGTAATACGAATTTTACCATGTAATTATGGAAAACCCCTCATATAATCCCTCTACAGATATTAATAAATTACAGAGGAATCAATTACAATTTGACTTCTGTTTCTCTATCGAAAACAAAAATATTAAGAGCAAAAAGTCTGGAGCTTACCCTGGTATCAGGAAACTGAAGTTCAAGGTATGTTAGGAGATTATGGGACAGCTCTCAGCCAGACTAAATGTCTCCAAGAGCCAATTAAAGTTGGTGAAATTCCAGGCACTAAGAGAATGCGAAGGTAAGATCGATGTGTTACAAAATAGAGGTATTTATTTTTTCCACTCAAAAAAAAAAATATATATACACACACATTTTTTCTATGTATATATAATATATATATGAAACTATACATAGAAGGAAACAGACTCAGTCTATTCATATTGGTAATCTTTATTTTGCCTCCAGCCAAGATTCTAAAATAGATTTTTAAAAAAAATCAAAGTATGCATGTACACAGTTTAGGGTTAAATAGTTAAACTTATAACAAAAAAATAGTATTCTTTTCTCCATTCTCTCCTTCTGGATTTCCCCTCTCTAGAGTCAGCCAATTTCAGTGTTTTACTTATACTTGATGTATTACCACCATATTTACCAGTGACATGCTTAAATTGCTGCTTTTAAATTTTGGTCATTTTAGGCATTATCTATTAACTCAAAATCCACCACCACACTGCTTTCATCTAACTCAAAAATCAATTTCAATTATCTTATACCTTTGATGTTTATGCATGGTAATTTTGTTCACTATTTAGTGTTTACATGTTATGTCAATACTCTTCAAAATGTAGTCATATTGTTTGCATGATTACTTTTTCTTTTTGGCCCTTTTTTTCCCCCTTAGAACCGGTAGTAGTTTCATTTTATTTCCTTAGTTTCCTGCATACTTATTACCAATTCAAAGACAAACTCTTTGCAAACTGTCCAAACATTCACTAACAATATTCAAATATATCAGGTACTCTGTCAATTTCATCTTTTTTGTTGCTCCAATCTGGACCAGTTGCCATTCTTACCTAATTTATAGCTGTTATCCTGATATAGCATTTAAGTTTTATTCTGTAGAGTATTTGTAATTTTTTTTAAGTTGGAACCGTTTTCTAGGGTATCATGTCTTCCTTTTTCCTGGGTAACTCCCTCATATTTATGGAGCATATCGCCCTATGAATTCCAGAGAAATAGTGCACGGAAGATACACTTCTTTAGGATTTGAATGATAAGAAAATGTCTGAATTCTATTTTTCATTGTTAGGAGAGTTTGTTAGGGTATAGAAGTCTAGGTTAGAAACTACCTTTCTTTAAAACTTTCAAAGAATTATAATGTTATCCAGGTATTAGTATTGAACAAAATTAAGCAGTTTTCTGTTCTAATGCTTAGTTTTATATGGTTCCTGTTTCTCTTAAACAGTTCTAGAAGTTTATAGGAATTTTATTTTGATCACAATGCTCTGAAATTAAGCAAATGTGCATGTTTTGAGTCAATTTAAACATTGTGTTGAGCCCTCAGTGGTCTTGATGCCCTTCAATTCTGAGAACATGTCTCACATTACTTTGTCAATAATTTCTTTCTATCCTTTTCCCTATCATCTTTGTAGAAATCTTATTTTCTTTTTGGATCTCCTAGGGTTGACTTCTAATTTTCTTATATTTGGTCTTCTATTTTTTTCTGTTTTTGTCCTTTTGCACTACTTTCTGGAAGATTTCCTCAGTTTTTCTATTAAGATTTTCATTTCAGCTTTATGTTTTTAATTTCCCAGAGCTCTCTTTGGTGTGTTATGTCTTAAGAAAAAAAAAAAATATATATATATATATATTTTTTTATATATATATTTTGTGTGTGTGTGTGTGTGTGTGTGTATGTATGATTCCTGTTTCATGAATGCAATAAATTACATTACCTATCTAAGAAGATTAACAGATTGGGGCAGGGGGGTTGTCTTTTCAGTTTCTTCAAAGTCTCTGTTACTTCCAAGTTTCTTTGTTGTTTTGTTGATTTTCTTTTTGGCTTTGGCCTTGTATTTCCTTTTAAGGTCTTTCTCTGCAGTATGGCGAGTCCTGGTTGTCTGCTTATATTTAAGAGTAGACACTAGCAACCAACTCAGAGTTCTGAGTCTGTAGATTGTATATGAAACTATGGAGTTTTATTCTGGGGTATCTAGCTTAGGACATTTTTGGAGGAAACTCTGTGTCTTTAGATTCTCCTTTTGGCTTGACCAAATTTCCCAGAAAATATTCTCCCAACATCTTCTAGCATTTTGCAAACAGAGTAGAAAAAGAAAATTATAGATATAAATATTAATTTGATCACTGTGAATATTTTATCACCCCAATGAAACATTGCCAGTGTCCAAAAACTACACATACCACAAAGTAAATTTCTAATATTCTTCACAGTTTAGGAAGGGAATCTGGATCTTCCACTCAGTAGTATCCTTTCACACAGGGACAGGAGTTTGTAGGATGAAGAAAATGTGTCTTCCTAGAGTCTATGACTCCTCTTCTAGATCACAGTTTGGATACGTAGGACCTTGAATTTCCTGTCCCAGTGATCCTACATCCAGTGTCTATGTGGGCTCACATTGGGCCTCAGCTTGAATTCCTTCCTCATGGGCAGACTATGCTGCCAAAGGGCATGCTCTTAGGTCTGAGAGTTGACTGAGGGTGGCTATTTATGTGTAAGGTACATGAAGCTTGCACATAAAAGTTAGGATCTCCACAAAGCTGTGTGTGTGGCCACTAGTAGCTTCGGATGGAGACAGGTGAGGGAAGCGAAGAAGACAGGGCTTAGGTCTAGGGCAAGGATGTGCTTCCCTCGTTAGCACATTCCAGAGCAGAGCTCTGAGGAGTCGAATAATGCTAAGTTCAAATCTGGTCATCCAATTTGTTATAAAATCATATGTTTTTAAGGTAGGACTATAAAATAATACTTTATAGGTCTTTTTGCTTGATTTAAAATTTTTAAATATATATAAATTAGATAAATGCCATGTGAATTGTATTGGTTTGCTAAGGCTGCCATAACAAAATATCACAGACTGGATGGCTTAAACAACAGAAATTTATTTTCCCATGGTTAATTCCATTTTCTCAGGTGACCTAATTCATTTACTACTCGTTTATATGCTTAGCAGTTTACAACATTTTGATGATTCTGTCTCCTTTTCCTTTTTATTTTTTGTCTCATCAGTTTAGGCTTAAAAAATTCTCATATGTAGTTCAAGAGGGTCAGAAAAAGTAAAAGAAAATTCTTATGTTCAAAATGACATTTTATTCCAGAAAGTTTGATTCTTTCTTTAATTATTATATACTTTAGCATTTAAAATGCTTTACCAGTGTAGGATAAATGCTAGACATAGCCTTATTTCCCCTACCCATGCATACCAGAGTTCTCCCTCCCCCATGGGAAACTACCCCTGGCCAAGGTAGTTACCCAAGGAAATGCACATCCCTTTAAGACAAAGAGACTGGAGGAAGCAGGGATCCTAAATAAATGAATTAGTACACTGGTGCTAAAGCACTCTGGCTAACTTATCTACTCAGCCAGATCTCCCGTGGGCTCTGCGTTATGGGTGAGGGTCTGTGCATAAGCTTGTAAATGATTTACACCACTACTCTGATCTGTTCACTATGTAACTGTTGTAGGTACCCTGTGGGGCATAAATATCCAGCTGATCGGCCACCTCAGCATCTCTCCGGTAAGTCTAATAAACCAGTGTCTCTACCTATTGTAATATCAGGTGAGTTCTTTGGAATAGGCAAACACCATGTGAGTGCTCTCTCAGATTTTGGGCTCCTGCAATGCTACTGGCTGTGAGTTTTCTTATTAAGGAAATAATCACCTATTTATAGTAGATTATCCTGAGGACTTTTCTAGATCTCACATACTTTTATTAAGAATTGGGTTAGAGAAAGATTGTACTTTCTACAGTTTCAGGTGTAAAGAGTAAAAAAGAGATCATTACTTCTAACCTAACCATGAGAACAAGCTGGATAATCTACAAAATCATAGTTCTCTTATGACCATCAAAGAGCTGCGATGACAAAGAAAAGCAGGGAAAATAAATAAATAAACCCAGAATAAGTATTTCTAATGTTTTAATAAAAGTAATAGCAAAATTAATAAAATTAAAATACTAAAATATGAAATTGATAAAACGAGGAAAAAAATCAGTATATCAAAGGTTTGTTTTTTAACCATTTTAATAATCCCTTAAAGAGACTGGAGAGAGAGAGAAAAAAATGAGAATGAAATAAGAGAACACTAATCAGCAAATTAGCAGTATCAGGAAAGAAATAAGAAAGGCACTATAAATCCTACAAATATTAAAAAGATAAAATGAAAAAAATTGATAATAAATCCAATGACTTATACAAAATGAATAATGTTCTTGAACAACATAACCTACTAAAATTAACAAAAAAGGAAATAGAAAGTCAATGCCCTATATTTATTTTTAAAATGGAATTTGTATTTTAAAAATCTCCCACAATGAAAAGCCCATGCTAAATAACTGCAATAGATAATTTTATCAAATATTTAAAGATATAATGTTAATATTAACCAAATTATTTTAGAAAATAGAGGTGATGAAAATACATCTTCTTTCTTTCTTCTATGAGGTTGGCATTGCCCTTGTAGCAAAACTGGGATAAAGGCATTTCAAGAAAAAAAATTGGAATATATCTCATAAAGATAGACACAAAACTCATTAAATGTGCTATTAGCACAGCGAATATGCTAAAAAGAATTGTATGTCATATCCAAATAGGGTGTATTCCAGGAATTATGTATTATGTTGATTTAACATAAAAAATCAATAAGCATAACTTACCACATTAGCAAAATAAAAGAAAAAACTATGTGATAATTTCAGTAGGTGTAGAAAAAGTTAGAAAAAAGTCAATATCACCTTCTTATAACTCTTACCAACTGGGAATAGGAGGGAACTTCTCCACATGACAATGGAAATCTACAAAAATAACTAAACATAACGTAGTATTAAATAGTGAAATGTTGAAATCTTTCCCTGTTAGATTTGGAAAAAGACAAAGACATTTGCTCTCACCACTTATATTGGCCATTGTACTAAAGGTCCAACATAGTGCAATGAGCAATAAAAAATCTAAAAAGATAAAAACAGAAAATTAAGTAAAATAAGATCTTTATTCACAGAAGACATAGTTTTGTACATAGAAAATCATAAGAAAACTGCAAAGAACTATTGAAATTATTAAGTGAATATAACAATGTCTGAGATCACAAAGTCAATATACAAAATTCCATTATCTTTTCATGCAATATCAATGAACACCTATGAAAGGAAATTGAAAACACAATTTTCAATACCGGTCACAGTAACATTCAAAAACATATAATGCTTGCTCACAGGTAAATGTGATAACCTCTATAACGCAAGACCTCTGTACTGAAAACATTCTAAAATTCCAACATTTCTGATACAATTTTTTAAAGATCTAAATAAATCTAAAGGTATAACATGTTCAGGATTGGAATATTCAGTATTGTTAAGATGTAAATTATTTGCAAATTGATCCAAGGATGTTATGTTATTTATATCAAAATTCCTGCGACTTTTCTTATAGAAACTGAGAAGTATTCTAAAAATTTTGTGTACATTGGAAGAACGTAGAATGGCTAAAGCAATCTTGAGAGTGAAGAGCAAAGTTGAAGAACTTTGTCTGATTTTATGACTTACTCTGAAGTTTCAGTAATCAAGATAGTGCAAGACAAAGTAGGTCAATGGAATAAAATAGTGTCCAGAAATAGATCCACACATAACAAATGAAATTATTTTTTTATTGTGAGACCAAGTCAATTTAATGAGGGAAATAAGCTCTCTGCAAAAAATGGTGCTAGAGTAACTGGAAATCTGTAGTGTAAAAAAATGAACTTCTGTTTCTACTTTATACCATCCATAAAATTTAGTTAGAGGTGAATGATAGACCTAAGTGTAAATGTTAGTGGTATAAAGCTTCTAGAAGAAATCATTACAGAAGGCAAATATTTTTAAAAGCACACATAGAAAGCACAAACCAAAGGGAATAAAATTATAAATTTGACTTCATAAAAATTAAAAACATCTCCTTATCAAATAGAACCATTAAAAAATGAATAAGCATATCACACACTGAGAAAAGCTATCTGTATTGCATATATGTGACAAAATATTTTTATTCAGAATATATAAAGAATTTCTGCAACTCCATAATAAAAAGACAAAGAACCCAATAAAAGTAGACAAAAGACTTGAATGAACATTTTACAAAAGAAGATATACAAATGGCCAATAGAAAACTTGGCCATCAGGGAGATGCAAATTAAAATCATCATGACATACTACTATGTACCTAGTAAGAGGGCTAAAATATAAAGGGCACCATTAAATGTTGACAAGGATATATTGCAACTGGAACTCTCATACATTGTTTTGAGAGTGTAAAAATGTACAAATTCTTTGTAAAATGTTTGGCATAATATTAAAAATTTAAACACACATCTGTTCAATGTCCTAGGAACTTCATTTGCATGCATTTTTTTTTCAAAAGGAAATGAAATCATATTCCTACAAAAATCCTTGTATACCTATGTTAATAGCAGCTTTATTTGTAAAAGGAAAATTGGAAACAGCCTACATAGCCATTAAAAGATCAACAAATATTACAATTTATGATGATGAAATGCTAATAGCACTGATTTGATCATCACATACTGTACACAAATATAGTCAAGTCTGTTCTACAAATATGTATAATCAATTGTGTTTCAATTAAAAAATAGATGAATAAACTGTTGTATATTCATGCCTTGAAATAATACTCAGCCCTAATAATAATGAGCTACGGTCATATACAACATGACTTAATCCCAAAAACATTATGCTGAGTGAAAGGAGCTAAACACTAAAGAGTCCATACTTTATAATTTCATTTCTTTGAAGTTTTAAAAAGAGTAAAATTAATCTTTTGTGGTGAGAATCACATCATTGATGGAATTCAATGGGCAGAGATTTGAGGGTACTTCTTAGGTCATGAAATGTTTTATGTCTTAATAAGGGTAGAGTGAAATATATGTACATATATATGTGAAATATATATGTATTCATTTGTCAAAATTGATCAAACCATATACTTAAGATCTATGAATTTCACTCTGTGTAAACTATACTTCAATAAACTTAACATGTGGGGAAGAAAGACCTTTGTTAAGGAGTAAATCACAAGAATTTGGGGGCTTTGAGTTTTTTATTAGTAATATGCAAATAAAATGCTTATATTTATTATTATTAACTTAGTTTGATTATATTTTAACTATGACAGTGGACATAATTATAATGCTCACACCCACCAATAAATTATCAAATAATTAGTCTTTAAAAGCATTACATATGACGCATTACATATTTGTAATATTTAGCACATAGTTTTTATATTCTCCTTTTTGAAATTTAATAAAAACATTAAGAAGAAAAAGAAAAGAAAGAAACTGATAAAAGTTAGCAGCCTAAGGAAAGGTATGGTATAAGCATTCATGGACTTCTTTATCACTCAGCACTGAGCAATGATGGTCTGCTATGGATAAGCACATCGTTACCTACTGCGGGTTTGTAAGAGAAAAAATAACCCAAAAAGTAAGAAATTCTTTCTGACCTAATTTAATTTAGCAGTAAGTTTTACATGTAAAAATTAAGCAACAAGCTACAATGCAATGCAGTTTACAATTATTTGCCAAAATTAGTAGTAGAGGTGATAAATACGTGGAGAAAGATGGAGAAGCAATAGTTTCATCAGTGTTTTTTGTTTGCTTGTTTTGTTTTCCTATATATATAGCAGGCTTGGAGGACTTAAACTGAACCATCAATCAGAGAATATAAAAGTGAATTTTTTTTTCTGGTCCCATAATGGTAGCATCAGTCAGTAAGAACACAACCCCTGAGAGTAGTATTGAGAGCTAAGTGTGTGGATCCAAGGTTGTAGATTGAGAACTAATACCACGGTAAAAGGTAAAGGGCAAAGCAAACTATTGGACCTGAAATGGCTGAGTAAGATAACAGTCTTGAGTAGATGCACAGGCAAACAAATTCTAATCACTACCCACTCCCCAAAACACATAATTGTGCCTACACTGAGATTTCCATCTTTCTTTCTTTGAATGTCACTCTATTGTGTTTCATCTGTATTAGAAATAAATTAGGTAATTTGTTCTGTTGCACTTCCTCATTTCCTTGAGTATTTCATTTCTTAAAGCAAATGAAAATATGCTGTGATCATAATGCATGACAATATAACTCAGAAAATAGAAACTGAGTATTTTAATTGCCATTTGAAATCCTTTGATATTTCATTTACAAGAAGAATTTTTCTTTTTGTCCTACATATGTGTTTCTGTGATGCCTGAATAAATGTCATCTATCAATATTTCATTGTCACCTCTGAGATCCCTAGATTTTAAGAACTGAAAATGAAATATTTCTTTACATTCCACAAAAAATATAGTGAAGTTTATATATTGCTGCCAGTAACATCCTAAATGAACTTGGTTAATTTACCAACTTATTTTTCTCACCTAGAAAGAGAAAGTAAATAATTTCTTCAAGCAAACAATTCTGTTTATTTTTATTCTGATTTTTAAATTCTTTGAACATAAGCACATTCAAATTACCTGAAGTAACAAATTAAAGGTTCCTTGTTGGTATAAAGTGATTTTATAATATCAAAGAACAGGAACAAACTACAATCGAATACATGTGCCACTTTCGACATCTTTCTCTTCTCTGCTTCTCTGCAGGTACCCACTCAAATTTTTTCTCCCTATGGACAAGTTTTCTCTGCTTCCTTAGTTTACACATGACCCAACATGGCCACCAGAGTCAACTCCACACGGTGACTTTTGGCTTTAAGCGAACATCAGTTATGACTTTGTTCAGATGTCCTCCCTTTAAGAGCCGCTAAAAACATCCTGGCTTCCAAGGAGCCACGCACCTACCCCAGAAAGGCCAGCCTTGTTCTCTAAGCCATTCTGCACACACTGACAAATTCAAGTAACTCCTAGAATTATTTGATTATGAACTATTTGGACTGAGGTTAGCAATTCTATTCATGAAACATAGCTTAAGGGCAATCCTGCAGAATGCTCTCTATTATACAAATTAGTGAAAAGCTTTTAGACACAGAGAGAAATTTTGTAATGTGGAGAATGTGTGACTTTTAAAACGTATTCACTAACCTTAGGAAAAACTCATTGATGAGCATTCTCGTTAGTATGTTAACCTATTATAAGTTTGTCATTAGATGTTTGGACCCAAATTTATCAGTAGTAATTTCAGCATTTGGGAAAGGCAGAATTATTTTGGACCCTGGACCTATAATAAAATAAACTGGCTTAACCATTCTAACTGTGGCTATTTACCTAAGGATAGTATAGCATATGACAATGAAATTTTTCAAAGATATGGAAATTAACTGTAAGGAAAAACTCCAGTGGTGTGGTCCACGCCATGGCGGGGTCTTGAAAAGAATGGCTTGGGCTGCCCTTTCCGAGTTGGCAAGGCCCTGGAGGGAGAGCTGCTGGCAGGGCCACGGCTACCAGCACTTGCTTTCACTGTAAGGATCTCTGCCTCGGCATAGTGGTGCTGCTTTTGCTTTCTCTTTTGATGTTTTGGTCAGCGTGGCAGTTTCCTGAGTTTCTAAAAGATGCAAAAAATGACACACAAACAATTGTTGTCATAAAATTAGATTATCCCACAAAAGATCCGGGAAGACTGAACAATTCCAAATTGTCCCTTTTGAGTCAATTTATTACACCAATGGATGTTTTAAAAACACCTTATGAGTAGCCATGAGCAATTGTTTTTACCAAAGAAATTAATAAACAATAGAAATCCCCATCCTCTTCCCACCATCTGGGTAAATGGTTATATGGGTTATAAAATGGGAAAAGGAAAAATTTGGTACCCTCCTAGGGGACGTCCTAAATATGACTTAATTTGGCAAACGCCATTTACAGGGGACTACATTAATGGTAAGAGAATGGTTGAAATTAATGGAAAAAGATACTATAGGAAGAATTAAGTTTATGAGAAAGAATGCATAAAAACCCTGTTACTCATTGGTGTCTTAAGTTAAATAAAAACATCTTAGTAAGATATTTACAAGGGCCCCAACTCGACTGGAGCTGGTCTCCGGCACTCCAATATATAATGGGCACCTCATAAGCTCTATTCATGCCCTGATAATTCTAAATTTCAGAGACGTTTTTCTAATTCTTGTACTAATATATGACCCCTGTACTAATGTGATGTTCTCTGCATAGATTTTCAATAATCTACATAGCAGGATGCATTACTTAGAAGTAATTAAATATATTGTATCTATTTTATCTACGTGCTTAATTTTTTGCTTGTGTGTATCTCCACAGTGATAACATCTGCTTGTTCTCATTTTCCCATCACATTTCTAGTATGCACCAAATATGGATTATCCAATTCTAGACTGACATGCTTTTGAGGAGAATGTCTACAGCTCATGGAGTAATGCCTTGGGCTATATACAGAAAAGGGATTTTTCTGACAAAAGATTGCCATTGATATCTCTTACAAAAATGTATCGGTTTACCCTAATGATAACTGCAAATGGTTCCCTGAGGCATACTTTGGATTTATTTATGTGTTTCCTTAAAGAGAACAAGAGGAAGAATGGTCCAATCAAGTAATAAATACATTACAATTAAATATGCATTTCTTCAATATTTCCTCTTTTCTGAGTTTAAAAAACAAACAAAAAAATGGCATGAGAAGTGCATGACCTACCGGTTAGAAAAGCATTGACCTGGGATTTTTGATACTTTGGATTTGATGAGCTAAATATTGCTTTTGAACTGTTCAAAGTGAACAATTTTAAATAAAAATATTAAAAGTAAGTTCTATTAATTTTTAAATGTCTGTTCAGCATCTAAAATAGGAGTAGTTGGCATTTAATAATTGTTTCTTAATTTATTAAATAAGTGGAGAGAAAAGGAAATTAAGGGGACATTTACTTTGTAGAATTACTTTCAGACTCTATTGCACAAGTACAATAGAAACACCTGTATTTAAAAGGCAGCCTCTGGGCACTCAGTACCTTCAGTATAAATGGCCTGTATTTAAGTGTTGCATATATTCTACTCCACAGTCTTCTTGCTTAAATAAAAGACACATGTTGTTCCTTTTCTTAATTTCCATTTACAGCTTCCAAAATTGTGGTGAATGTGGAACTGATTTCAACCCACAAGCCACCTCCTGTCTCTCCACCTCTGTGAGACCCACAGATTGCCTAAATCAAATTGGGTAGAGGGTAGAAATTCGTAGAAGTAATTACCTTCTATGAACCTATGCCTAGTTTTTATGTTTGGCTTTTGTATTCTGCTAGGAAAATCTTTGTAAGTCTGACCTTTGTCTTTATCAGGAATTCAACTAGCCCTCTTGGGGCTACCTCTTGGGGCATTTCTATAAAATGGTAGTAAACTATAAACAGAGTTTGCAGGTTGACTAAAGCCAGTCAATGCTATTGATGAACGCCAATATACTCAGGCCTTTCTTCTTTCTGTCAGACTTGTTATTGAATGTGAAAGAAAAGTAAACTAAATGCTATAAAAACATATTGTTAATACATATTTGAATTAGTATCACCAAAGGCATGAGGACTTTTTAAAAAATCTATCTGAGAAAATGAAATAGAGAAAAGGACTAAGTCCCTTTTTTATATTTTTAGATATAAACATTTTAAAGCTATAAATTCTGTCTTAACTATGTTCTGTTTTGATCATAAATTAGTTAAATTTATTTATAATTATTAATTTTTTGTTATGTTTTGTTTTTCACATGTTTTTCATCTCTGAACTTAGCACACAGTTTACAATGACTTTCAGCTAGGTGATTTGTGACATATTTGTCATTTTCTGTACAAGAAGTGCACAACTAGATTTGCAGGATGTATATTAGAAACTTGGAAGAAAATACTAGAGAAATCTCAGAGTATACTTTTAAGAAATGTTGCTGTACCAATGCTCTTGATAAAGCCAACACAGGATAATATTCTGTGGGAAAACCATACCAATAACTCATAATAAAACAGTATTCAGATGAGTTAGATTTTGGTGAGTTCTTGAAAAAAAATTTTGTTTTCATATATTTTCCAAATATACCTGATTTCACATTTTCAAATTTATGGCTTCTTGTTAATTAATTGAATTAGCTTCCCTTATATCCAAGGTAACTGCCATTCTGTGCTGAATACTGCAGAAGGTACTTTACACATTTTTTTCCACTTTTTATAATAATAATATACTATAGATATAATTAACACATTTCATAGATGTGATGAGGCTTAGAGAAAGAAGATAAATAAATTACCCAAGCTAATACCTAGTGAATGGTGGTCCTAGGGTGTACAGCTCAGATCTTTCAAGCTCCATTGCTTATATATACTATGTTATCTTTGACATATTGAAATGATTTTTAGAGGGAACTGACCATTCATTAATTTTATAGATAATTAATTCCTGGGCAGCATCCTCAAATTTAAGCAAACAAATGTTTACTAAGCAACTATTATACTTATTTCTTAATCATTTAGTGATTTCTTTTTTAAATTGAGCAGCTTCTATCTGTCAGGCATAGTTCTAGATGCTGGGTATACAGCAATGAATAAAAGAGAGCAATCGCTGTACCCTTATAAAGCTGTATTCCTAGTAAGAAATGGGAAAATTGTAAAAAAAAAAAACAAATAAGTGTAGTACATGGTATGTTGGAAAGGGACAGATTCTATGGAGAAAAAACAGGGAAGGAGGATGGGCAATCTGACCAGGGGAGAGTACTGAAGTATTAAATGGTGACCATGTAGGGTCTCACAGAGAAGGTGTCATTTGGATAAAGACTTAATGAAGGCATGAGAGGAACTGTTGGGTTGATCTGGGGAAGTGTGTTTCAAGAAGGAGGAGCAGCAAGAGGGAGATCTTACAGTGGGAGGAGCCGACATGTGAAGAAAGCCAAGAAGCTGGGGCCGAGGGAGTTAAACCAGTTGTAGCAAATGAGGTTAGAGCAGTAACAGGGGCAGGTTCTTAAGGACTTTCTTTGGCTTTTACTTTGAGTAAGATTGGAAACTACTGGAAATTTTTTAATGGATGTGTATTATGAACTGACTCAGGTTTTAAAAATATGACAGTGGCTGCTACTGTGTTGAGAATAGATTAAAATGGAGCAAAGGCAGAATCAGGGAGACTGTGGAGATTATTGACAATAAACCAGGTGAGAGATTGATATGGGCTTGAAACAGTGATAGCAAGTGAAAATGATAGTAAGTAATTAGATTCTGGATATATTTTGAAGGTAGGAACTAAATTATTTTCTAGTAAATTGAATGCAGGGTATGGGGGATATAGAGGAGACAAGAGTGACCCTAACATTTTGGCTTGCAGAAGTGGAAGGTCAAAGATGCCATTTACTGAGATATAGGAGACTGTGAGAACAGAAGGTTTGGGAAGTGGGTAATCAGGAGCTCAGATTTTAACATGTTAACTTTGAACACTTATTTGATATTCAGTAGCGATATAAAGTAGTCAGCAGGGGAGAAAAGACTCAGGAGTTCATGGGAAGCAAGTAGGTAGAGATGAAATCTGGGAGTCATCAGAATATAGATGTTTGTAAAGACATAAGACCAGGGGAGATGTCAAGGAAGCGGTGTACACTGAAAGGAGCCGAGACCCCAGGACACTCCAGCATTTAACGGTTTAGAGAAATGAGCAGGAACATGTAAAGGAGACTGAGAAGGAAAAGCTAGAGAGATGCCAAATGCATGTACTATTCTTGGAGCTGATTAAAAACTGTGGATTCAAGTAGGAGGGAATGAACAACTATAACATATGCAGCTGATAAGTAAGAGGAAGATTTAAGATTAACTTTGAGATTTAGCAATGTGGTGGTTATTGGTGATATTGATAAGAGAAGTATGTGGAATGGTGGTGGTAAAGCCTGAGAGGTGGTCCAGAGGAGGACAGAAGAACTGGAACGAGTGTGTACTGAAAACTCTTTTAGGAATTTTGTTCTAAGAAGAAGAAAAATGAGGTAGGAACTGGAAGTAAAAGTGGGATTAGGAGAGGTCCAGAAATTGTTTTATGTTCAGGAGATATAAGGATATATAAAAACAGGCAGATAATCAGTGAACATAGGTCTTAATACACCATTATGACCCCAGAGAAAACTGTTATTTCTTTGTGTAGGTAATAATATAATTTATTAAACAATTTTTAAAAATTCAGTAGTCTGTACCCAGAATGAATGTAATAACGGATACAGGGAATTGGAGAGGGTGTCCCAGGTCAGTTCCACAGACTTCATGAAAGAGAAAAAGCAAGATCTGAGCAGATGAAAGGAAATAGTTGTACTGGTATTTTTGCTCTGAAATTATTATAAGATGTTGAAATTTGTGTCTCTTATTTTGACAAATCCTAAAAGACAGTGATCATTTCTCTGGCTCTCAACATTTTCTGTAAATTGTCCAGTGTGATCCACCCAAGGGCCAGCATATGTCATTTCACCAGACACATTGCAGCCACGGCAGCCTCAGGCACTGGGCACTGCCACATCAAGCAGTTCTGCGTGAGGAGACACCAGCTTCCTCCAACGAGCCAGGCCTAGGCTCACAAGCTGAAAGTTAATCTTAGAGTCTTTAAACCTTCTACTTACCACAATGAGTTAAAGGGTATCAACTAAATGGAATTCACAGACATTTTATTAAATCATTTGGCTAGCTTAAGAGATATCTTCTGTATTACTCAATTCCTACTCTATCGGAAAAGCTGCCTTTAAGAGACTGACAAAGGGAATTAACTGCTTGTCACAAGACATGCCACCAATTGGAAAACACACTGCTGCTGTGATTTTCTAGCTGTATGGATAGTTTACTATGGGACAAACCTGAAAATAAGATATGAATTTCACACATGATCATAAAAATCTTATCAGCTGGCCTTTGCATGGGTAGAATAGATGTCTGTCTAGATTATATGATGTGAGTGGCACTGGTTAGCTTACTTATCCAAATCCTCATTTTCCCATCCCCCAGTGGTATTGTCTTAAAGCGTGAAATGACCACCATGCACATTGTTCTTTAAGAATTCCATAATTTACTCAATCTAGTCTTGCTGTGCATGGCATCATATCATCACCATAGTTGGGTAGGGACTCATTAACTACTTTAACATAAAAATAAAAAAGAAACAAAAAGGCATTTACTGAGGAGCAACTATGTGTTTTACATAAAAGGCAAGAAATTTGCAGGGCAGATTCAGTGCTCTTAGTTAGTAATCTTGTTAGAAACACCACTGAAATAAAACTGACATATAATCCACAGGGTATATAAAGCAGGAGGAGGCATTGCATACACATTTCTGGAATCCCATGAGTTGACATAATGGGAACCACCAATGGAAACTACTCAGATGATCTCAGTTACCAAATTGTTGATGAGGGACCAAAGTAATTATAAGGGGACAACCTACTGGAAATGTAGCTACCTTTATCCAAACTGTCTATAAGGATCAATGTTTACAAGAGTATTCTTTGTTTCATGAAAAACTTTTCTCACCCATTTCTTTTGCAATATTCATTAAAAAAAAAAAAAAAAAACTATGGCAGAAAAAAAAAACAAGAATTTAAGAAACATACTCCTGAGGCAAAGGAAGGTCAACATGCTTTTATTGGATCTCATTTTCTAGGCTGAATCAACTCTCTAGATGAAAGACCTTCTGAAGCTACTTTTATTATTCTCTGCTTCCCGGGAAAGCTGTTAAATACTTGTCTAGGTATTTGAGGGCTTCCAAAGCCTGGATTGATGTACCATATTTACCTTTCAGAACAGATTGCCAGTGGTCACCTGCATATGGGCCATTCATAGCCCTCCAGGCACTTGCATGAGACAAATAGAACAGCCATTCCACAGAGGGAGACGGGAAGAGCAGTGTTGTGAATTCTCAGTAGGACTTCATGTTCCTCTCCATTACTGATTGGAGAAATACTGAGAATAAAATCATTGCTTAAAACTAAATGGCTTAATTTCTGGTTACAGTTGTGACTAATTATTTCTCTTTACAAAACAATAAATTTGATAATGTTCTTCCCTTTTAATGAAATGGAAAACTGTAGCTGAGTGATTAGGAAATATTTCTGATGCCCAGAGCAAGAATCAACTTCCAAGTGACAATTGTTTTTGCTCTAGTTTTAGTCTTTATTCATTTATTTATTTTTTATTGAATCTTAATTGATTATACATATTTTGGGGATTCAATATTGACATATGTTGATCAAATCGATATTACTAATATGTATATTGTTATGAATTGTACTTATTCTTTGTGTTCCTTGTCCAGTCTCTCCCTATCCTCTTCTTCCTGCCCCCAACCACCACTGATAACCCTCGATTTCTTCTTTCTCTCTGAAAGAGTAATGGTTACTCTGTTGATTTGTTGCCTAGATGATCTGTCCAATGCTGAAAGGTGTGTTCAGTTCCCCCAATATTATCACAGAGCAGATGCTTCTTCTGTCATCTGGAATGGGCTTTGTGGAGAGAGACACCCTGTTCTTTTCTTTGGTCTCTGCTGGTGACTCTCTTTGTGTCAATGCACTCCAGTGGCTGGCAGACCACCTGTGTTGTGGCTGTGACATCTAGACACTTTTGTGGCACTTTTGTGGTTACTGTGGTGGCTGTGGTGGGCCACCCACATGGATGTGATATTTTTGGCATGCTCCTTGGAGCTGGCAGTGTGCCTGGTTGTGGGGGAGTCCCCAGCTCCATACTCTGGGTCGTTGGGCAGGGCCTCACATCACTGGCGATGTGCCTGGGCCAGAACTAATTTTTTGTCCTTTGCTTACTTCTAAAATGAGGGAACTTCCTGTGGGAACAAGTACTTGAGCTGTGTGGTTGAGCTAAATTGCTGTGTTGCTCCTGTTTCCCTACGGAAGACTTTTTGTGCAGCTCAGGGTTTAATGGTTGACCTTATAGATACTTCTGGCTCTCCAGAGAATCAGTGCACCTGGTTGTGTAGAAACTCTGATCTAGGCCTGAATCTTTTCATCAAACTGTGCCCCATGCAATTCTGCATTCCCGACTAGTCTCCTCTGAGTAATCCTGTGCTGATTGGGGGGCAGATCAGCTGTCCTTGTTGTGCCCCAGTGTTTTCCCGGTGGGTCCATCTCCCCCACTGCCCATGCTCCAAACACTTCCCATGGGATGGGCCCTGTGCCAGTCCCTTGTGATGACTCACTGGCCTATGAATGGCTCCCCTTTTTCAGCTGTTCTGGCTCCTCGCTCCTGCGTGGGTCCACGGGAACACTATTAGTGGTCTTGCTGTCCTGGGCGCCACCAAGGCCCTCTTCTCTCCTGCTGCCACCAAGCAACTCCATCCAAAGGGCACAGCTATGGCTTCTGCCAGCTCCTGTCCCATGTGCTCAGCTGCTCCAGCCTTATATTAAGTGATATAAGTCAGGTACAGAAAGAGAAATACCACATGTCCTCACTTATTTGTGGGAGCTAAAAATAAATAAATAGATACAGAAACAAGCGGGGAGGGAGTGAGAAGAAGACACAATAATCACAGTTCCTTGAAGTTGTTAAGACCAGCGAACAGATATTTTGATGGTTGGGGAGGGGAGAGGGAGAGGGGAGGAAGAATTTGGTAAAGGGACACAAAAATCAACCACATTGTATATTGATAAAATAAAATAAAAAGCCAATTGCAATAAGAAAATAACAACAAAAAAAGTGGCTGTGGCCTGAAATGATCAAAGCAGTGTTTTCTTTCTCTCATCCTGGCTTCTCCCCCTTCATGAACTCCGTAGGTTTCTTCTCCTCTTCCCCTGAGCTCCAATGGCCCTAGCTTGGCTGTTGCTACATTTTTATAGTTGAAAATTGGTTGATTTGTGGGAGAGAGTGATGCTGGGGACTGTCTATTCCACCATCTTGAATGGAACTCTCTAGTTTTAGTCTTTAATGAACAAGAAAAATAAGACAACTAAAATATTAAAGCATTTTGGGCGCCTTGGGAATCTTCTGTCCTCCTTATGTCTCATGTGCAAATTCCTTTCTTTGGACAATGAGTGCTCCAGAGAGTTGTCTACACAATATTTAAGAAATATTTATTGCCTATTTCTTAAATGGAGACTCTTTGTCAAAGTAGAGAAAACAAGAATTATGTTAAGGTGTAAAACAGAAATATCTGAAGTTTTCAATAAACAACAAGTTATTATCCTCCAGTATCTTTTCTTTGTCATGTAATTCACATGGAGAAAAACACTTCTCTTTCTGACACCTACATCTTGTTGGGGCTCGCTTTTCTAACATTGCTACTGTACCCACATAAAGGTAAGGATTTCCTTCGATGGCCTTTAAAAAAAATAAGGAAATATGGTTTCTAAATATTCAGCATATGTAATCTAAACCAGACAGCACTGGTGTAAAGAGGGACAGAGTGGGATAGACAGGAGAAAGGAGGGAAAGAGAGAAAGAACAAAAAAAATAAAGAAAGAAAGAAGGGGAAAAAAATAGATAAAGAGAGAAAAAAAGAATAAAACTTAGAGAAAAGAAATGAGAAAGAATTATCAAGTCCACAAGATGAGGCAAGTCTGAAGCCTGATAGATTCAACCTAGAGAGGTAGGAGCCATTTTCAGGTATGAGAATTTTATTTCTTACATACGGGAAAACAACAACAACAACAACAACAACAACACCCAGAGAACCGTACAGGAAAAAAATAGGTGACTGCCACATGAACTGTAGGATACCCCTGTTAATTGTGGAGCCAAATCTAGACTACAGCTAAATCGTTCCTAATTCTGCAACTTTATCCTAGGGGGAGTGAATCAGAAAGAACTGTCTCATGATAGTCCCCAAGGAAAGAAAGGAGAACAAGTGGCAGATGCCCTCCTGGAAGCTCTTTGCAGGCCATCTACCCTTCATGTCTGTGAAAGATCACAAAATATTCTCCTTAGACTCATATAATCATGGGTACATGCAAAGTCTCCAGAACACCAAGGCAGGGCCATTTGTTCCTTTACAAGAATCAGGGCTGTGATAAATCTTACATTGGTGTTTAAGAGGCTATGAACTGAAAATAATAATCCTTCCTTGTATGTATCAGATTTTAATCATCCCATACACAATTTATTGAGCACATAGTTTGTGCCAGGCACTGTGCTTGATGTTGGAAGAACAAAAATGAGCAAGATATGTTACCCTTTCATCAGGAAATAGAAGAGTGATGTGGAAAATGGTCTTGAAACTGTATCAAATAGTTTGGAATCGTACCCTGGGGGCAGAGGGCCACCAGTTAAGTCAATTCTTTCATGGAGGTAAGGTTCATGGTCAAGGCAGCATATACTATTTAAATCTTGAAAGATGGAACATTATTTTCTTCTTTGAAAGGAAAACTGGGAGCAAAACTCAAGACAGAGGTTACAAGTGGGAAAAGGCACAGTGTCATAAATCAAAAGTACTCAATATGACTGAAATTCAGAATGTTTGACAGAGAGGGACAGAGGAGACAGAAACAAGAGAGGGAACATGGAAGTATTAAGTTGGTGCTCAGCCATGATAGTCTTTGTACGGTAGGTTTCTAAGCATTTATTGTGAAACTTTAAGGAGTTCTGAAAGATACCGAATAGGGCTGACAGTGGCGTATTTTACACATCAGTGGTCATGGTGAAGGAAGGTTACCCTGGTGTCCAGAGGTAGATTAGGAAATTATAAGTGAAGACAAAATTGAAATCATGGGAAATCTGGTTTTTAAAAGGACAGACTACAAACTAAATGTGAACCTCAGAAAAAGGCAGGTTGGAGAATATTGTAATTCACATGGAGAAAAACCCTCTTCTGTTTTTGACTCCTACAGTATGGGACTTGTTTTTCTAATATTGCTCTTGAAATTAACAGTTTAGTTCACTATTCCATTTATGAGACAAATGCTCATGTAATATAGTGCCATAGCGACGCTTGTTTGCCTTTGGATTTAATTTACATTGACGGCCTATTTGCCTGTTTTTACGGGAATTGAATTAGGTTGTCAGTGTATAACACACAGTAAGTTTAATGAGGTTCAGACCTGTCTCCCAAAGCTACCACTAGGTAAAAAGTATTTCACTTGGGAAATTAGAATCTCTGTTGCCACCTTCATTAATCTGGAAGGGGAATTTGCTCTCCTTCGTATTACATATCTACACATGAAAACAAGATGGTAAATAGTGATCTATCAGTTCTCAGAACAATTTACATTAAATCATTTATGATTGCTTCCCACTTTCAGTTACTTCATGTGGAAGTGCAGAGCAAGTACCCACACAAACTAGAGTTCTCAGGTCTTTTTCACAAATACACAGGCTTTTTGATAACTATTTCACACAAACAGATGTGGAAAGATAAATCCTGGAAAGCCAGGGAAAAACACTCCTGAACAGTTAATTACTGGGTAAAGAAAAAGCAAACGTGACTCACAAATCTAATAAGGAAAGGATTCTCTAATAATGCTCACTACCTTTATATCACTTTCTATGTTTTGTTACTCTCATATGCTTTATCCTGTGGAATTCTCATGCAGGTTCTGTAAGACAGCTCAGCTAAGCCACCTACGAGAGGGTAAGAAATTCACCTAAGCACAGTGCCTAAATGAAGTTACTCCATTATAGGCTCTCAGTATTTGTTTAATTAAAGCAACTACCCAGTGAAAGTGGCATAAGTGGCTATTCTTTAACACAGACCTAAAAATCTCATCATAAAGAATTATACTCTACTAAGAAGGAGGAATTCCATGGCATCCAGGTACATGAAACAGTAAGTACTTCTTTGAACCCAGGCATATCCTACCAGCATACTCTCTTACCCACGCAATCCAGCAAGAGGCAGGTAATTAATCATGGCTGGGTAAGCCTGTCTGACAAAGGCCTAGGAGATAACAGAGAAAGCAGGAAGCAATAGGCTGCAGGTGATAGGTGAAATCAGATGTGTTTGCCTTTCTCTCTCTAACCCTATCTGCATTCTTCCCCTGAGATATATACAGAAAAGTGTCTTCTTTGGCTAAAGTCTCTCCCTTTATATCTTTTTCAAAGCAGAACCAGGCTAAGAACCATTTCAGCAAAATGTTTGAAATGAGTCAGTCACACATGCCCAATATTTACCAAGCACAATGCCAGGTTTCCAATTTTTGCACTATTTGATTTAGGATTCCCTGTGAAATATGTTTCATGTCCCTATTTTAAGGTAAGAAAATGGAGTTTCTCTCAGTGTCCAAATCCACATGGTATTAGCTTAAATGAAAAAAAAAAATGAGATTTACCTTCAGATACAGAGCCTTCTAATTCTTTTTCCTAAATATCTGTCCCCCACCCCCAATTAAAATCAAAGCTGGTGGGCATGTTTGTGATGGTGAAATATAAAAAAATATGATATGAGACTAGTTTGGGCAAGCAAGCCACTACTAATAATTAAAATGTATCTGTGCAGATTTGTCTAGAAAGGCTAAAATAGATATTGGTACCTCTTGTGATGTTGGTGTACTCCCGTTATTGTTTCAGACTGTGGCTCATTAACTAGCATTTTTCACATTGGAAAGAAGGGCTTTCCGAACCAATGGAGACCACATGTAGTTTCCTGAGATAGTGGGTGTGAGCTTGACTATTTGCTGTGTGCCAGACAGTCCCCGTTCTTAATATAAACATCAAAAATAGGTACCAAAAATCTATAAAGTTCACACACCTAATCTTAATTTAAGCCTTTTATGTGAGTTTTGTGATTCTGCTGCATTGTCTTTTCTCCTCCACTTGACAAAGCCTACAATCACTGACTAACTCAGTCATGTTTATTTCTGTTTATGATGCATTGCTGATCTCATTACCATATAATTTCCCTATGGTGGGGGAGGGGTAATGCCAAAGCTGTCATTATAAACTTTCACCCAAATCTTGCACCAGGTAGGTACAGTAGAGCTGTGGTTTACACTTGCCTGTAATTATCTAAAATGAGATATGAGGTCCACTTCTATCTTCCCTGAATCTGTAATTTCTCACTGAAGTACTTTGGGGTTTAGTAGAGATGTGTATATAACATATAGCAGCATGACCAAGTGACCTTACCAAAACGTTTCTCTTTATTTTAACTAACCTTCCCAGGCATCATCCAGGATATTTCTTCAGCAACGACCTTTCTAGCCTGAGCTCAAGGCAAGTGTTTCTTTAGCCATTATTCATTCTTGTTGATGCTATTCCTTAAATTCACAATCTTCTCATTAAAAGCACTTGTCTATTCTTTGTACAGTTTTTTGGATGCAGGTGATAACCAGAAATTCACAAATAGCTCACATTGCTTAATGCCTTGCCTCAGTGCACTTGCAAAGTGTTGCTTATGCCATTATATCGCTGGAATTTCCCATAAACAATTGCTCAGATGTCTGAATATGGTCCATCCTCCACACACATGCCCTGCACACTTGCCTTGTATATTAGTCAGGGTTCACCAGAGAAACAGAACCAACAGGATATACAGATACATAAGAGGAAATTTATTATGGGAATTAGCTCACACGATTCTAGAGGATGTGAAGTTCCACAGTACGGAGAACCAAGAAAGCTGGTGGTGAAATTCAATCTGAGTACAAAGGCCTGAACCAATGTAAGTCTCACAGTAAAGGCCCAAGGACCTGGACATCCAATGTCCAAGGGCAGAAAAGATGGATATGCCAGGTAAAGAAAGGAGAGATAATTTTGCTTTCTCCACCATTTTATTTTAGTCAGGCCCCCAACAGATTGAATGATGCCTGGTCACATTTGAGGCTGATCTTCTTTACTCAGTATACCAATCTGAATGCTAATCTTTTCTGAAAACACACAAACAGACACACCCAGAAATAATGTTTTACTAACTATCTGGGCATCTGTTAGCTCAGTCAAGTTGACACATAAAATTAATTGTTACACCTTGCTTGTGTTTGTATCTTGGTCTCCTCTAGTAGCACTGATGTAGCCCCAAGTGTAAAAACTTCTCCTAGCATAGCCTCTGTCTCCTGCTGATGTGATATGTTATCTGTGCTGAATGCTGCCTAGGGCATGGTGTTACAACAGGCTCTCACATTTCTGCTGGAGTAAGTGATAGCTTCAGGATTTATTAGGTGATCTTGGAACACTGGCTGGGGGCGGGGGGAGGTCAGTGCTATTAACATCATCTTTTCTGCCCTTGCCAGAATTAAGATGACACTGCCAGCAACTTTATTGTCAAAGCCCAGTCTTTTCAGCCAAATTTTCTTGGAGCAAGCCAACAGACAACCCTGCCTCTGTTTAATTTCTGCTTTTCTCAAACTGTTTGCTTCAGTGCTGGGAGAAAGGAAGCCACAGGCTCAAAACTCTAGTTACCAATCTTTGACATGCAAAACTGTTAAAAAATCTCAGCACTTACACACTGGGGAAGTACTGCTAGACTGGAAGGCATGAAGTCATTGAGAATTCACAATTCATTTCTCTGAAATGCCAACAACAAAGCTGTTAATGTTCACAATGCACAAAGGCAGGGCCTCTGAGGAGAACGAGGTGCAGGAACACTCAGATGGAAGCTCAGAGAGATGAACCATGAAGCATTATTTCAACTTCTACCCAGGCAGAAAGATGCATTCCCCATTATAATGTTCTACCTCACTGCAAATCAGTTTATCATCATACTGCATTGCCTAAAAAGTTGCAGATTAATATTGGATATTTAAATGGAAATCTTCATTTTTTGATTTTGCAACTGTTGGGGAGAAAATGACACATGCTTTTTATAAAATATACAAACAACATTAACAGGTACAAAGAAACCAAAAGTCATACCTATACTCCTTCTACCAGAGATAATCATGATTAATACTTTAAAGAACATCCACATAGACATCTATTTATTTACATCTATATCTATATCTTTCTCTCTCTATATATATACACACACACATAAATATCTATATATACATAAATATATATACACACACACGTAATATTTTTAAATGGTATTACACTCAATCATTATTAGGATAGTAAAGGATCTGAGATTTTTTTCTACTTGCAAGACAACTTAGCCTGTTAAAATATCAGGAATGTTAGGAGAAGACACATTTGCTTTCAGTTTCAAACATTCCATCAGCTACACCTGGCTCAAACTTCTTATGTTTTTGACCACCTGGAAAAAAATCCTAAGCATAAACAAAGTATCAGAAGATTATTTGAGCTAATATGTGTGAACGTGGTCTGGTAAAACACCATCAAAATGTCTTTGATGTGCCTTCCAAAAGCCCAGGAGAATTTTGCATTTTTATAATCACAGAAAAGTAAAGAACAAAAGGGGAAAAAGGGGACAGCCCCTTAATCAGCATGTCAGTTTTTCTAGATTACATAGCATCATATAGGTCAATTGTTGGTTCTTGGTCACATCCTATGTACAGACATATGAGTAAGAATCACAAGATACATTTTCGGCATTCCTAAGTCAACACAACATTTTTAGACACCAGTAAGTCTGGTTGTAAGTTAAAGTAGTCTTGTGGTAACAGTTCCAGAATGTGTGGACTTGGCTGTTGCCTGAATCCAGATTCCTCAAGGCTTTTAGGAATTTAGCTGACCTCAGTCAGAGCAGATTTTTTGTTCATTTTCAGTACACCCAAAGGTATATATCCTCTTGGTTGATGTCTTTTTTGTTTTGTTTTGCTATGGTTGCAGGGCTTACTGGCCCACCACTTTTATCTGCCTGCCTGTAACATTATTTGGATAGCTTGTTTCAATTCCACCATGCCCTGCTCTGCCTCTAAATATACATTAACAGGTAGGACAGTGGTAGATCCTTACTTCTGATCTTGCCCACCACACCGCTTGGGTAAAAATGTTTGCTACTGGATCCTGGTCAGTGTTCTCATATCTTCTAATTCAGCCTATGGAAGCCCTTGTTTTTTTTTCAAGAAAGATTTTGCATCCCATTCTTGCCTCCCCAAACTATCAAACACCATGAAACATCTCAGCTTTTTCTCTACCTGCAAGCAACTAACATTATCATGCCACAATTTCACGGATTTTGGCACAAGACTACTGGGTCAGAAACAAAGAGCTTTATCAGTATAGAAAGTAGCAAGAGCTTCAGGGTCATGACAATTCCTTTTGGCCCCACTTTGCACCAGGTGATGTGGAACATCCAGGTGGATTCTGTGCATGCAGTGAGTTTGTGTCACAGCTGAGGAACCCTAGGCTTAGAAAATCCCAATCATTTATAAGAGGCTGCAGGCAAACCTGACCACCTTTTTTCTGGAAAGAGATGTTATCTGTATCATACTGGAAAATAAGCCAACCTGCCTTCTGCTTCAGAAGGACACACTGTATTTCCCAAGTCTGTTTGCTATACAAACATCCTTGAAGAGATGCTTCTGAGGAAAGGACATCCGTGTCTCTGCTCACAAACCCACATGTGCAAATGTGAAAAACCCATGGATAACTGTCCCAACAGTCATCAACAAAATATACGCACTGTTCTGAATCTCAGAAATACACAAGATGCTGCAAACAGCCCAAATAAATCTGGTTATTTTGCAGGCTTTTTTTTTTTTCTTATGAGATATGTTCTCCCTATCACTAAATAAATAAATATGTCTTATGTATCATGTCCTAATGCCAACTATATTATACCGTTAGCTAACATGGTTGTATTAGTGTTATCTTTCCTAAAGATAAAACATCTGCTCAAAAAAAAATCTGGGAGATGGCCATAGATTAATGTACTAATATCGAACTAAACTCAATGCTTTTAAATCAAATAAAATGTTTTTCTTTCAAAACAGTATATAGTTCTTACCCACCAAGTCAGTTTGGTCTCTTCTTCCTCGTTCTTTCTAATCAGTTACCAAGCACTGGAAATCTTCATTGATAGAAATTTTCTTTCTTGTTCTTACTAAACCAATCTTTTTTCATTAACTTCTGCCTGCAATATCATAGTTACTTCCTAATTTATCTTTTTCCAATTCTTCTAGGCCACCAGTCCTGACGACCTGCAGATAATCTATCCATCTACCACTATTATCATTATACACACTTTAAATTACTTCCTATTTTGTAGCGATAATGTAAAAATTCCATTTTTTAAATTTCTATGTTGCCACTTCTTTTTTAATAGAACTTTTTAAAGTTGTGTATCTACTATGTGCTCACATCTTTATATATTTGAATCTATACCATACCTTCCCTACTCTCCTCTTAGCGTCTTTCCTTACAGAATTATTTCACTTTTTCCTATTTCCACTTAGTTTGGAAACTTTAAAAACTTGCACTTTTCTTAGCTTTGCTCTAACACTGGAGGGTGTTTTATATATATATATACATATATATATATATAAATTTTCACAAGTGGTTTATAATCTTTTCTCAACCACTGTTTTGAAAAACTTAATTTGAATATTTAGGAATAGGTATGTTTTGGTTACTACATTGACTCAGAGAATGTTAACATTCCCATCTGGAAATTAGAAACTTGGTTTGCCTCTTTCCCCTCAACCCTATTAAATTCATCTGTACCAGGGTACTTTGAAAAGTTCATGGAAAATAGAATTAAAAGAATATGAATCTTTCTATGAACTTTTTGCATAATCCATGTGTTAATTTATGCTATCTGTTTTACTGTGCTATTTAGATAGGGGAACTGTTTTTCTTCACAAAGGTAAATGGAAATGTCTGTTTAGGCACTTTGCATTTTTTTGTTGGGTTCTTTGTTTCTTTCGTATTGAGTTGTTTGAGTTCCATATATATTTTGTATATTAGTCCCTTATCAAATGTATGATTTGAATAAATTTTCTCCCATTGTATAGGTTGTCTCTTCATTGCAATGTTGCATTTGTTTTGCAGAAGCATTTTTAGTTTGATGTAATCCCATTTGTTTTTCCTTTAGTTGCCAGTGCTTTTATTTATATTTGTAAAATCTTTGCCCAATCCTACTTGCTGAAGTGTTTCCCTGTGTTTCTTTTTAGGATTTTCCTAGTTTCAGGTCTTATTTTTAAGTCCTTTAATCCATTTTGAGTTGATTTTGGTATATGGTGAGAGGTATGGGTATGGTTTCATCCTTTTACGTACAGTTTTCCCAGCATCATTTATTGAAGAGGCAATCTTTTCCTCAATGTATGTTTTTGGTGCCTTTGTAGAAGACAGGTGGCTGTAAGTATGTGGGTTGATTTCTGAGTTCTCTACTCTGTTGCATTGGTCTGAGTGTGTGTTTTTAATGCCAGTACCATGCTGTTTTGGATCCTATAGCTTTTTAGTACAATTTGAAGTCAGGTAGTGTAATGCCTCCAGCTTTATTTTGATTTATTTATTTATTTTTTGCTCAGTATCGATTGCTTTGGCTGTTGGGTGTCATTTGTTATTCCATATGAATGTTCGGATTGCTTTTTATATTTCTGTGAAGATTGTCATTGGTATTTTAATGGGAGTTGCATTGAACCTGTAAATCACTTTGGGTAGTATGGACATTTTCACAATGGTAATTCTTTAATCCAAGAGCATGGAATGTCTTTCTCTCTTTTGGTGTCCTCTATAATTTCTTTCAGCAGTAATTTGTAGTTCTATTGTAAAGATCTTTCACATCCATGGTTAAATTTATTCCTAGGTATTTTATTTTTTTGGTGACTATTATAAATGGGCTTGCTTTGCTTATTTATTTTTCTGCTAGTTTGTTGTTGGAGTATGAAAATACCACAGATTTTTGGGTGTTGAATTTGTATCCTGAAACTTTACTGAAATCATTTATCAGCTATAAGTTTTTTGTATAATCTTTATGTTTTTCTATATATAGGATCATGTCATCTGCAAACAGGGACAGTTTGACTTCATCTTTTCCAGTCTGGATGCCCTTTATTTTTTTCTCTCGCTTGATTGCTCTGGCTAGTATTTCCAATACTATGTCAAATAGGAGTGCTGAAAATGGGCATCCTTGTCTTGTTCCTTTCTTAAGGGAAAAGCTTTCAGCTTTTCCACATTTAGGATGATATTGGTTGTGGGTATGTCACATATGACTTTTATTGTGTTGAGATACTTTCCATTTATACCAAATATGCTGAGAGTCTTTATCATGAAGGGATGTGGAATTTTGTCAAATGCTTTTTCTGCATCTGTGGATATAATCATATGTTTTTTATCCTTGATTTTGTTGATGTGGTACATAACATTCATTGACTTGTGTATGTTGAACTATCCTTGCATCCCTGGGATGAATCCCACTTGATCACAGTGTACAATTTTTTTTTATGTGTTGCTGTATTCTTTTTGCTAATATTTTGGGAATATTTATGTCTATGTTCATCAAAAATATTGGCCTATAGTTTTCTTTTCTTGTTATAACTTTTTCTGGTTTGGTATCATGGTGAGGCTGGCCTCATAGAATGACATTGGGAGGATGGCCTCTGTTTCAGTGTTTTGGAATAGTCTGAAGACAATTGGTGTTAATTCTTCTTTAAAGGCTTGGTAGAATTCAACAGTAAACCATCCAGTACTGGGCTTTACTTTATTGGGAGACTGCTGATTACTGCTTCAATCTTTTTGCTTCTTATGGGTCTGTTCAGGTTTTCTATTTCTTCTAGGTTCATTCTCGGTACTTTGTATGTGTCCAGGAATTTATCCATTTCTTCAAGGTTTTCGTATTCATTGGCATATAGTTGTTTATGATAGTCTCTAATGATTCTTGGTATTTCTGTGATATTGATTGTAGTTTCCTTTTTCCATTTCTGATTGTTGTTTTTTGTGTCTTCTCTCTTCTTTTCTTAGATAGCCTGGCTAATGGTTTGTCTATTTTGTTTGTCTTCCCAATAAACCAACTTTTCATTTCATTGATTTTTTGTATCATTTGGGGGGTTTCTATTTCATTTAGTTCTGCTCTGAACTTAATTATTTCTTTCCCATCTACTAATTTTGGCATTGGATTGGTCTTGTTTTTCTAGTTCTTTTAGGTGTAGGGTTAGGTTGTTCATTTGAAATCTTTCTGTTCTTTTGACATAAGTGTTTATTGTAATAAAATTCCCTCTTAGAACTGCATTTGAAGTATCTCACAGGTTTTGATATGATGTGTCTTTATTTTCATTAGTTTTGAGAAATGTTTTGTTTCCTGTTTAATTTCTTCTTGGACCCATATGTCGTTCAGAAGCATGTTGTTTAATTTCCATCCGTTTGTATAGTTTTCAGAGTTTCACTTGTTATTATTTCTAGTTTTAATCTGCTGTGATCTGTAAAGATACTTGAAATTATTTCAATTATTTAAAATTTGTTGAGACTTGATTTGTGATCTAACATGTGGTTTACCCTAGAGAATGTTCCATGCTCTGATGAGAAGAATGCATATTCTGTGGTTGTTGGATGAAATGTTCTGTAGATACCTGCCAAGTCCAAGTGGTCTAAAGTGTGGTTTAAATCCTGTGTTTCTCTGTTGATTTCTTGCCTAGATAATCTGTCCAATGTTGAGAGAGGGGTGTTCAGGTCACCAACTATTATTGCATTTGGGTCCATATCTTTCCTTAGGTCTAATGGTGTTTACTTTATATATCTGGGTGCTCCAATGTGGGTGCATATATATTTATAATTGTTATGTCTTCTTGCTTGATAGATTGTTTCCTTTTATTATTTTTGGTGTAAAGTCTATTTTATCCTATATAAGAATAGCTACTTCTGCTCATTTTTTATTTCCATTTGAATGGTATATCTTTTGCTATCCCTTCACTCTTTGTCTGTGTGTTTCCTTACAGATGAGGTCAGCCTCTTGTAGGGTCTTGTTGGGTCTAGCTTTTCAATCCAATCAGTCAGTCTGTGTCTTTTGAGTGGGGCATTTACTGCATTTACAATTAGGGTTGTTACTGACAGGTATTGTCTTACTCCTGGCATTTTAAGGATTTTATTTGGATGTTCCAAATTTCTTTTTGTTTCTTTCATTCCTTTTTATTGTTTGTCTTTGGTGTTTGTCGGATTTTGGAGGTGGTGTGACACAGTTTCTTTCTCTCTCTTGTTTGCATTTTGCATTTTTTTTTTCTACCAATAGGTTTTGTTCTTTCTTGTGTATTCATGGAAGTGGATATCATTTTTTGGATTGCAGATGCAGGACTCCACCGAGGATTTCTTGTAGGGCTGGTTGTATTACTCCCATAATTTCTGTTTGTCTGGGAAATATATTATTTCTCCTTCATTTCTGAAAGATAGCCTTGCTGGGTATATTATTTTTGGCTGGCAGGGTTTTTTGTTGTTGTTTGTTTGTTTGTTTTAATATTTTGAATTTATCATCCCATTCTCTACTGGCCTGTGGAGTTTCTGTTGAGATGTCTGCTGCTAGTCTGATGGGGACTCCCTTTAGGTGACTTGATGCTTTTCTCTTGCTGTTTTTGGTACTCTTTCCTTGCCTTTGAATTAGGCCAATTTGTCTATAATGTGTCTTGGAGAGGACCTTTTTGGTTTGAATCTGCTTGGGAATCTTTGAGCCTCCTGAACCAGAAGTTCCGTGCTTCTCCCTATACCTTGGAAGTTTTCTGCTATTATTTTATTGAATATGTTCTCAGTGCTTTTTCTTTTCACCTCCCCTAGGAAACACTCACAATTCTGAGGTTCATGCACTTAAGGGTATCTGCTCTCTTAGATTTTCTTCATTTTTTTAAGGCTTTTTTTTTTTTTTTTTTTGTCTTTTTGTGACCGGCCGTACCGCGCTCAGCCAGTGAGCGCACTGGCCATCCCTATATAGGATCCGAACCCGCGGAGGGAGCAGTGCTGCGCTCCCAGCGCCGCACTCTCCCGAGTGTGCCACGGGGTCGGCCCAGATTTTCTTCATTTTTTAATATTATTTTTCTTTGTTTTTTTTTTTGGGGGGGGGGGAGCCACTTGAGTTATATTGAAGAGACTATCTTCAAGATAAGACATTTTTTTTCTTTTACTCTCTTTAGCCTGCTGCTTAAGGTCTCAGTTATGTTTTTTATTTTGTTGAATGACTCCTTCAGCACTGTGAGTTCTGCTACTATCTTTTTAAAACCATTAATCTCTTTGCAAATTTATTCCTTCATATCCTGGACTGTTTTGCCCAGTTTATTGGGTTGTCTAACTGTGTATTCTTGTTATGTCATTCAGTTTCCTTAAGATTTTTATGCGGCATTTTTTATCAGTCATTTCAATGGTTTCCTGCTCTATGGGGGTCTCATAATTTAGGGTTATAGTATTTCTTTGGTGGACTCATAATTTCTTAGGGCTTTTTTTTTTTTTTTTTTTTATTTCTAATATCTCTACATTGATGTTTGGTCATCTGGCAGAGCTGATGCTTCTATGAATCTCCTTCCCTGTACTCTGCTGGTGACTTTCCTTGTGTCAATGCAGTTGAGTGGTCAGTGGTCTGCCTGCACAGCTACAGTGGCTGTTGTGGCTGCTGCTGTGGTAGGAGGCTACCCCTGTGGTGGCAGTGGTTATGGTGGTAGTTGCCCACATGGCAGTGATGGTTCCGGCAGCAGAAGGTTGCTTACATGATGATGGCAAATGCCCTGAGGTGCAAGCAGTGGCAGCAACTGCAGCAGTGGCAGTTGCAGCAGGGGCCCACTTGGCTACAGTGCCCACAGTGGCAGCCTGCACAGCTATGGTGTCTGATGCATCATCACGGTCATCTTGTGGCAGCAGCAGAGGCATCAGTGTTTGCATCTCTCTCCTTTTCATCTGCATTGTCCTTGGTGACATTGGGGTTTTACTGTGGTGGCTACAGTGGTGCCAGTGACTTCAACTGCCTCCCTTACATCTGTGATGTCCTTGGCAGCACCACTTTGTGGTGGTGGAAGTGTTGCCATCAGCTGCAGCCTTCTCTCTCACATCTGCAGTGTCCTTAGCAGCAGCAGGCTTAACTCATGATGGTGGCAATGGCAGTGGTGGTTGTAGTCACCTCCCTCACATCTGTTGAGTCTGTGACTGCAGAAATGGGCCACCTGCAGGACCGCTGATCTGCACAGAGATGTTCTGCAATGAATGAGCTGCTCTGCAATGGGAAACAGTTCTGAAACTAGATAATTGCTCCAGCAACTGCAGTGGCAATGTGGTGGGCTCATTTTCATCTTCTTCTGTGGGAAGAACATACCCTGGGCACCTTTTAGTCCATCATCTTCCCAGAGTACCCTCTGGTGGAGTGTTTAGGATTTTCTTTATATAAAATCATGTCGTCAGCGAACAAAGACAATTTCACTTCTTCCTTTCTTATTTGGATATCTTTTAAGGACTTCCAGTGCTATGTTGAATAGAGGTGGCGAGAGTGGGCATATTGTCTTGTTCCTGATCTTAGAGAAAAAGCTATTAACTTTTCACCATTGAGCATGATGTTAGCTGTGGACTTTTCATATATTGCCTTTATTGTATTGAGGTACATTTCTTCTATGCCTAATTTGTTGAGAGTTGTATGAATCATACTGAATTTCTTTTTTTTTTTTTTGAAAATTTATAATTTTATTTTATTTATTCATTTGTTTTATTTTATTTTTTATTGAACCATAATTGGGATTCAATGTTGACATATGTTGATCAAATCAATATTATCAGTATGTATATTGTTACAAATTGTACTTATTCCTTATGCCCCTTGTCCAATCTCTCCCTATCTCCCCCTCCCCCCCCACCACTGATAAGACTAGATTTCTTCTCTCCTCTGAAAGAGTAACTGTTACTTTGTTCATTTGTTGCCTAGATGAACCGTCCAATGCTGAAAGGTGTGTTCAGGTCCCCCAATAATATCATAGAGCAGATGCCTCTTCTGTCAGTCTGGAATGGGCTTTGTAGAGAGAGATATATTATTCTTTTCTTTGCTCTCTGCTGGTGACTCTCCTTGTGTCAAAGCACTCAAGTGGCTAGTGAACCATCTGCATGGTGGTTGTGATGTCTAGTGAGTTTCGCAGCAGCCATGATTACTGTGGTGTGCCACCCACATGGAGGTGATGTTTTTGACATGCTCCTTGGCATTGGTGGTGTGTCTGGTTGCAGGGGGAGATCCAGTACCCAGATCCATGCCCTGGTCCCCCAGGTGGGGCCCTGAGGCAGTGGCGGTGTGTCTGGATATGCAAGTGGGGTCTGGCCCCCTCTTCCATGCCTCAGGTCCCCTGGCGGCCTGAGGCACTGGTGATGTGCATGGGCTGGAACTAATTTTTTGTTCTTTGTTTATTTCTAAAACGGTGGAACTTCCTGTGGGAACTAGTACTTGGGCTCTATTTTTGAGCTTAATTGCTGTTTTGCTGCTATTTACCTAGGGAAAACTTTTGTGTAGCTCAGTGTTTAATGGTTGACCTTATAGGTACTTTTGGCTCTCCAGAGACCCAGTGCACCTGGGTTGTGCAGAAACTCTGATCTGGGCCTGAATCTTTTCATCAAACTGCACCCCTTGCAATTCTGCATTCCCGACCAGTCTCCTCTGAGTGGTCTGGCTTCTGAATGGTTCCCCTTTTTCAGCTGTTCTTGCTCCTCTCTCCTGCGTGGGTCCATAGGAACCCTATTAGTGGTCTTGCTGTCCTGGGGACACCAAGGCCTTATTCTCCCCTGCCACCTCCAAGCAACTCCATCCGAAGAGCACAGCTGTGGCTTCTGCCGGCTCCTGATTCATGCGCTCAGCAGTTCCAGCCTTAACGCCACTGAAGCCCGAAATGCTCTGAGTTTTTTCTTTCTCTCATCATGGTTTCTCCTGCCTTCATGAACTCTGTAGGTCTTTCCTCCTCTTCCCCTGAGCTCCAGCAGCTCCAGTTTGGCTGTTATTAAATTTTTATGATTGAAAATTGGTTGGTTTGTGGGAGAGAGTGATGCTGGGGGCTATCTATTCTGCCATCTTCATGAAATCATATTGAATTTCATCAAATGCTTTCTCTGCAAATATTGCGTCAATCACGTGTGTTTTGTTATTCATTCTGCTAACACGGTATATCACATTTATTGATTTGTATATACTGAGCCATCCTTGCATCCCTGGGATAAGTCCCACTTGATTATGGTGAATGATCCTTTTAATGTGCCATTCTATTTTGTTTGCTAGTATTTTTTCAGGGATTTTTCCATGTATGTACATCAGGGATATTGGTCTATAATTTTCCTTTCTTGTAGCATCCTTGTCTGGTTTTGGTGTCAGGGTAATGCTGGCCTCATAAAATGAATTTGAAAGTATTATCTCTTCATCAATGTTTTGAAGGGTTTAAGGATTGCTGTTCTGCAAATGTTTGGTGGATCAAAGCTTAGGATCAGATGAAACAATCTGATCCTAAGCTTTTCTTTCATGGAAGATTTTATTATTGTTATTATTAATTAAATCTTCTCACTCATTATTGGTCTATTTAAATTTTCTATTTCATCTTAATTCAGTCTTGGTAGGTTGTATATTTCTAGGAATTTATTCATTTCTTCTGGGTTATGAAATTTGTAGGCATATAATTATGCATAGCAGTCTTTTATGATCCTTTGTATTTCTTAGGTATCAGTTGTAGTATCTTCTCTTTCATTTCTGTTTTTATTTGAGTCTTCTCTCTTTTTTTCTTAGCCTGGTTTAAGGTTTCTTGATTTTGTTTATTTTTCAGAGAATCAACTCTTAATTTCTTCGATCTTTTGTATTGTCTTTCTAGTATCTATTTAATCTGTTTCTGCTCTTATCTTTATTGTTTTCTTTCTTCTACTAACTTTGTGCTTACTTTGTTTTTCTTTTTCTAATTTCTTGAATTACAAATTTAAGTTGTTTATTTAAGTTCTTTCTTCTTTTTTGATAAAAGCATTTATTGCTATAAACTTCTCTGTTAGAACTGCTTTTGCTGTATACCATTAGTTTTGGTATATTGTGTTTTTATTTTCATTTATCTAAAGATATTTTTTAATTGCCTTTTAAATTTCCTATTTGACCATCTGGTTGTTCAGGAATGTATTGTTTAATTTGTATACATTTGAGAATTTTCTAAAACTTCTCTGTTATGTATTTTTAGTTTCACTTAATTGTGGTCAAAAAAAGATACTTGATATGATTTTAAATTTGTTAAGATCTGTTTCATGGCCTAACGTATAATCTGTCCTGGAGAATGAGCCATGTAAACTTGAGAAAAATGTGTACTTTGCTGCTGTTATGTGAAATGTTCTGTATATGTCTGCTAGGTGCAGTTAGTCCAAAGTGTGGTTCAAGTCCACTGTTGATTTTTCTGTCTGAATGACACTGTTGCAAGTGGAGTACTGAAGTTTTCTCCTATTATTGTAATGCAGTCTATCTCACCCTTCAAAGCTATTACTGTTTGCTTTATATATTTGGGTGCTCCAATGTTGGGCGCAAATATATGTATAAATGTTACAACCTCTTGAAGAATTGACCCCCTTATCATTTTATAATGACCTTCTTTGTCTCTTTTTACCATTTTCGCCTTAAAGTCTGTTTTGTCTGATATGAGTATAGCCACCCCCACTGTGTTTTGGCTACCAATTCCCTGAAATATCTTTTTCTACCCCTTCACTCCTAGTCTATGCATGCCATTAAGGCTAAAGTGTTTCTCTTTTCAGCAGCATATTGTTGGATTTTGTTTTGTTATTTATTTTTATGCATTCAGCTACTTGGTATCTTTGATTGAAGAATTTAATTCATTTATCTTTAAAGCAAATTTTGATTAAAAAATAAAAAACAACAACTTACTGCTGGTGTTTTGTTAAGTTTCTACTGACTTTTACCACAGTTCTTTTGTTTCTTTCTTCTAATCTTGCAGTCTTTCTTTGAGATTTGTTGGATATTTGCAATGGTATGCTCTGGTTTTATTTTATCTTTTGTGTATCTACTAGAGGTATTTATTCATTGTGGTACCGCGAGGCTTACATAAAATATATTTTAGTTATAATATCCTAATTTAATCTGTTAGTACCTTAACTTCAATTACATATAGAAATTATATACTTATACTTCTCCCCCTCACACATATTTTATGCAATTAATGTCATACTTTATATCTACTTATGTCCTTGTTAACCAATTGTTTATGCCTAAAGTTGTTTTTAATACATTTGTTTTTTAGCTTATACTGGAGTTAAGAGTGATTTACACATCACCTCTGCAGTATTAGAGTATTCTGAATTTGATTATATGTCCACCTTTACCAGAGAGTTTTATACTTTCATATGTTTTTATAGTGTTATTTATTACCTTTTGTTACAATTGAAAGAATTCTCTTTAACATTTCTTGTACTGCTGGTCTCGTGGTGATAAACTCCCTCAGCTTTTGTTTGTGTAGAATGTCTTTATCTTCTCCTCATTTCTGATGGATAGCTTTGCAATGTTTTTTGTTTGTTTGTTTTCTTTTAGCACTTTCAATATGTCTTCTTACTCCTACTCCCTCTTGGCTTGCAAAGTTTCTGTCAAGAGAGTTTCTGTTTACTGGTAGCCTTATAGGAGATCTTTTATATGTGATGTCTCTTGCTGCTCTCAAGGCTCTCTTTGCCATTGACTGTTCAAAATTTGATTTTAAATGTGTCTCAGACAACTTATTTTTGAATTAATCTTGTTTGAGCTACTTTCAGCCTCTTGAATCTGTATGTCTATATTTCTCCCAAGATTTGGGAAGTTTATAAACAGTATCTCTTTAAATAAGCTTTCTGTGCCTTTCTTTCTCTCTTTTCTCCTTCTGGTACTCCTATAATTTGTACATTTATACATTTTATGGTATCCCATAGGTCCCTTATTATATCTTCATTTTTTTTTATATTTTTCATATTCTTCTAATTGACCAATTTTAAATGACCTGTCTTTGAGTTCACTAATTCTTTTTTCTGAATAATTGAGTCTGCTATTGAAACTCTCTATTGAGTTCCTCAGTTCTGTCATTGTATTCTACAGCTCCAGGATTTCTTTTTAGTTTTTTTATACTTTATATTTCTTTATTAAACTTCTAACTTTTTATGCATTGTTTTACTAGTTTTATTTTCTATCTGTATATTCTTGTATCTCATTTAGCTTCTTTAACATGCTTATTTTGAATTTCTTTTTCAGGTAATTCATGTATCTCTATTGTTTTTTTTTATGGCCAGCATTGGAGCTTTATGTTTCCTTTGGTAGTGTTATGTTTGTTTGATTCTTTGTCATCCATGTGGCCTAGCATTGATATCTGTATTTGCAGAAGCAAATCCCTCTTTCAGTCATTACAAATTTGTTTCAGCAAGTTAGAGTCTTCTGTTTGGTCTCTGGGCTGGTGAGACTGCTTCTGAGATGCTCAGGCCTACCTCCAGGGTCACAGATATGTGTGTCTTCTAGGGATTTCTTGGGTAAGCAGGCCTGCTCTCAGATTACAGTTGAGAAGGGCTGGAGCTAAGGTATAAAGCTGTTTCAAGATGTGCAATGGGACCAAAGTCAGGGTGTCAATTTGCAGGGGAACTAATGGATGTGCCTTGTTTACAGACAATAGGTTCTGGGGCTAAGATCCAGGATTGTTTGAGGATCCACTGTGGGACAGAGGTTGACAAGCCTGCCACACAGACTCATATGGGCATGTCTCCCAGTGGGAACCTGACTAAGCAGAACTGCTTCCAAATCACAGCTGGGAGGGGCTAAAATGTAGCTTTGAGGATATTTCAGGATATGCTGTAGGACTGACTTTGGCAAGCCTGGACTGGTGGTGTCAGTGGGTGAGAATCCCAGTAGATACCTGTGCGGGCAGGATTGCTCACAGGCCATAGCTAAGAGGGGCTTGACCTGAAATTCAGGGCCCCTTCATGATCTGCTATGGGGCAGAAGTTGGAAACCTGTCCTCTTGACACATGGGTATATCTCCCAGTGGCTCCCTGTTCCATCAGGATTGCTCCCACCGAAGTTTCACAACCTCCTGCCTGAATCCCAAGGCTCCCACAAAGGGACTTTTGTTCATGGATGGGTGCAGAATTCTTATTGTGGGGAGATATGACCGAGTGACTACCTATTTCACCATCTTGCTGATGTCACCAGTCCCTTATTTAGATCTTAATATTGATGGGACTTTGTATTTCCTCCATATATTCAGCAAACAATTAGTCAGTCAGTAAATAAAAATTATTAATAGTGTAAAATCGATGATATATTTAATACATCTTGAACTACTGTGTGAGTCACTTTTTAATCTCTTAACCAGATAGGTATCAAAATCATCTTTTTATAATTAAAAAGTTTTCTTCTATAGTACCCCAACCCCATATGGGAAAGAAAAAAGCTGCCTAGGTACACCTATAATTAATTCATTTTCTTCCTTCTTGCTTTTCTGCCTTCCTTTTTTTCTTTTTCTTTCCTTCCTCAACTCTGGTCATCCCTATGTCCCTTCTGTCTTCTCTCCCTTCCCTTTTTTTCATATTATGCACTCTCAATTTCTTTTCTTTTTTTCTCCCATGTTTCCCCTTCCCTTTCTCCCCTATCTGTCTTATTCTATTCCTCCTTAGTTTTATTCCAGTATCATCTGAGTGCTTTTCATTCTTCTCAATTTACTATTTTTTAGTTTTTTCTTTGTTTGGTTTTGGTTTTGCTTTTGACAGTACATAAAGCTATAATTACCTGGAAATGAGGATGCCTTCTGGGAACCAGATAAGAAAATCAACCTGGAATGGAATGGAATAGAGATAGCAAAGTCACCTTCTTTGCTAGAAAAAAATAGTTCTAGGGAAAAAAAAAGTTTCTGTGACTCCATTGTTATGCATTTTACTTTTCTAAATGTAACTACTCATAATAGTGAGAGGACAAAAAAGAAAAAAAAATGAGTAATTCCTATATTTGACCTATTATTCAGCCACAAGAAAAGAGCAATATAAACCACAGCAAAATGCAATGCATAGTAAAAAATATAATTTTGGGCCTGGGTCCCAGCTATTCCATTACGATTTCAGTTTCTTTCAAGAGCTATCATTTTTGCTTAAACAGTTGATTTTAGAATCTAGCCACTGTGTTAGATGTAAATTTTTATAATATTTATTCACATTATCTTATAAAAGGATATGATATTCAAAATGCGAGGGAACAAAAATGGAAATGAGGGATACAAGAGAATTAGATTGTTGTAGTTGTTTTTTGTTTTTATTTTTTTCCCCCTGTCATTTATTAATAGGGACAGGGAGAAAAACAGGTTGTATGCAATCTGTCCCTGCCAAATATCTGGTTATAATGAATGAAGTACCTTTACAAAGGATATTTCTATAACTAGAAGTTATAAATGTTTGTCATAAAATATCCAAAAGCTTTGGAAACTCAGTAAACAGGTTACACAGAACTGTCCTTCAAAGTACCACTATAGTCACGAAGATGTCAAATTCACTCTATGTCAGCATTTCCTAGAATACCTACATGGAAATAACTTCCAGAAAGTAAAATAAATAATAATAATAATAACAATATTTAGCATCTCTAGCTGTTTTGGAAATTGTCTACATGATTAGGCACAAATTACTGAATACTCTCTGAACATTCTTTTCATGTATTTTAACAGATTAATTGAGAAGCCTTCTACAGAAAGTATCACTGCCCTGGATTTTAAAGTGACTAGCTATAGAAGTCATTTTGCATATTGTGCATAGCAGGTTGATTAAAGAACTATTCAACATAATTGAGGTCTCCTGGGCCCTGAATAGTTCTTCTAGTCTGTAAATCACTTTTGTCCATTATTTAAGTCACAATGTGAAGAGTGTCCAGGAATAATGTAAAGGTTTTAAAGTGAGGCAGATGTTTCAAACTTCACTCTCTACCTCAGGCTAATTGTCTAATCTTAAGTAGTTAATTTATTTTTTCCTCCTTTCAGTTCTTTCATCAACACAATTGAAATATACATATACATACACAAAAGAGTACTTCAAAAAGTTTGTGGAAAAATAGAGTTAAGATAATATAAATCTTGAATAGAAAAGGAAACAATAACAAACAGTGAAAGACAACGTAAGGAATAAGAGAAAATATTTGTAAACTATACATCCAACACGGGATTAATATCCAGAATAATAAAAGAACTCAAACAACTTCACAGTAAAAAAAAAAAAAAAAAAAAAATACAATTAAAAAATGGGCAAAAGAGATGAATAGACATTTTCAAAGGAAGACATTCAAATGGCCAATAGGTACCTGAAACAATGTTCAACATCACTAATCATCAGGGAAACGCAAATCAAAATCACTCTGAGATATCATCTCACCCCAGTTAGATTGGCCATTATTAAGAAGACAGAATAACAAATGCTGGTGAGGATGCGGGGAAAGGGGTACTCTTTCACATTGTTGATAGGACTGTAAATTAGCACAGCCATTTTGGAAAACAGTCTGGAAGTTCCTCAAACGACTACAGATACAACTACCATATGATCCAGCAACTGGGTATATATCAAAAGGAATGGGAATCATCATATTGAAGGGATACCTGCACTCCCATGTTCATCACAGCTGTTTATAATAGCCAAAATGTGGAACTATGTGAGACTATGATGTACACTTATGAGAATGTTTGGTTACAGGATTATATAAATTCAATGAGACAGGGATATTTGATTGTAATATTTCATTATTATTTTCTTGTAATCTGTGTGGGCATCTCCATATAAATGCTGCACCTGAGGTGGGTATCCTCATAATAAAGTTAAATATTGACATCCCTGGGCCAGGGCACTCTTTTTTTTTTTTTTTTTTAAGTGTATGTAAGTGGATTGTGTTACTTTCCTTTTTCTAGCCATACTTCAGATTTTTCTTGTTGTATCAATCTTTTTAGATATATTTCTCTCAAGTATTATTATTCTAGGCCACTTGTTGTATCCTCATGAAGACTGTCTAAATCACTATGTCTTGATTCATTTAATTCATTAATATGGAACCAACCCATATTCCAAAAATATTTGAATCAGCATTAAAATACACAATGGCATATGATACCACAAAGTAAAGCCAAATATTTGAAGAAATTAGAGTAAAAGCAAAATAAGCACAGTTATATGAAACTTGAGGAAGTTTAACAGACTGAATATATACATACATTGTATATGTGTATATATGTTTGATGTATGTTATATACAGATGTTATATACGTAAGAAGAGTCTTCGAAAATGTTCATGGAAAAAGTGTATTATCTTTTAATTTTATTTTTCCATGAACTTTTTGACACATGTTCATATATATGAGTTCTAATGTACCATCTAAAGGAAAATGATAAATTCAAACCTGAGTTTCTGGCAACTAGAACAAAGTGGAATGACAATTATGATCGTACAATTCATATGTACAACATAAACAATTAGTTGTCTATTGTTCAGAAGTACAGTTACTTCTAAGGTTGGGATTTGGAAATATTCTTCTATGAGAACAGAGGATGTAAATATGTTAGCTCTCTCACACAGATCTGTTTGGTTTGGTTTTACTGTACAGTTTTATAAGCTTTTGAATTAATTACCAATATTTAAACATTGAAAGGTTTATATACCAAATTCTGAGTTCCAAATTTCTCTTCTCACATCAAAACAGTGGGATGCAGTGTGTTTGCATTCCTGCATGGAACTGGGCAGCCACACCTTTGGGGAGGACACATGCTTTCCACTGGATCATGGTGCCCATCAATTCCTGGTGTCAGATGTCATTCATCACCATACTTGCACTGGTTCCATTTATTTTGTAGTTAGTGATTTTCTGCCATTTTACCCCACCCGCTTACCTCATTTCTATTTCCAGCTAGCTTCTGTAGGCATCTGATTTTGTACACCTAGAGGAGTAGGTATATTCATCAGTCAAGTCTTCAAAAATTTCTCAAAGGAACAATAAAATATGAGATACTTAACTTTTGATTTCCTTTGCTAAACCTAAGAGGGAAGCATAAAAAAATCTCAAGAAGCTAATAATCTGAGGTTAATTATGCTTACTTTGTCCTACATCACTTTAGTGATTTTTGAAAATCCTATATGCCTTCCAAACTATTTCGTTTTCTACTTTTAATCATGAAATTTAAATGCAAACATCCAAATAATGTAGAGGAAAAGAATAATGACTTTGATAATGTGAAGAATATATCTGGAATTATTTTTTCCAAGATGACTAAAATATTGCACAATGCTCATATGGATACCTGAAACTTAATTATATTTCAAAATATGCTTCAGATGCTACTAGTTTAGGTTAACAGAAATTATGTAACTGTGTTTTGCATGTATTTTTAATGTAAATACTTATGTGAAATATAATATAGGTTTAAAAAGTGTGCAATATTCACGTGGCCAGATGGCAGACCAGAGGGGCATTCTTCTCACAGTAGAAGAACAGAACAGGGAATGGACAGCTAAGTACTGAAGAGAGCATTGGTGGGAGAGTGTGAGAGAGTGGCATGATCGTGGTGAAGACACTGTGGAGCACAAAGATCCGGGAGAGTGGCAGAGAGGAGAGGGAGGCAGAATGCTTCAGCCACCATGTTTCTGACAACCAGATTGGTGCAGGAGGAAGTTTAGCTTGCAACCAAAAGAATCCGCTCAGCCAGACTTGAGTACTTCCCAGTGGTAACACTCCTCTTGCTCATGCTCCAGCCCATCACCACCATCACCACTGCCATGGTCTCAAGCTCCATTGTCTAGTCCCAGAGCCAGCACCTGTCTTCCCGCACAAGAGTTCATCTCACCCACAGGCCACCGCCCCTCCATGTGGCCCAAGCCAGTCATCGGCCACCCACTGGCCACAGCTTGGGTGCCAGCAACTCCATCTCACTCAGACTCAGGTTTTCCTGTGTTTTGCCACACAAGGAAAGAGGTAAGAAGTGAGCAAGGGTAGCCCCTCAACCCAGTGGCCCAGCCCACAGGGGAAACTATGCTGCCCGCGAGGTCCTGCACCCAGGGGTGAGAACTACCTGTGCAGTCCACACAACGGCTTTGACCCAGGGAGAGAGACAGGCACGGAGAAGCTGGTGAGCACAGAAAACTCAGGATATCCAAATGGAGAATAGAAGAAAATACCCAGAAACCAGCAATCCATCCGCTAACAAGGAGAAGTAAGAACCTAGGAGAAGCCTCTGTCTGCAGGAAAGAGGGAAGAGAAACCCCACCCAGGGTCACCTATTCATAGAAGAATGAAACTAGACCCATACCTCTCACCGTATACCAAAATCAATTCAAAATGGATTAGAGACTTAAATATAATATCTGAAACTATTTAACTCCTAGAAAAAGACATAAAGGAAACACTTCAGGGTGTAGGACAGGGCAAAAACTTCATGAATAAGACCTCAAAAGAACAGCAACAAAAGAAAAAATAAACAAATGGGATTATACTAAACTAAAAAGCTTCTGCACAGCAAATGAAACAATCGATGGAATGAAAAGATAACCTACAGAATGGGTGAAAATATTTGTAAACTGTACATCCGACAAGGGATTAATATCCAGAATATACAAAGAACTCAAGAAACTTTACAGTTAAAAAAAATAAAAAATAAAAATAAATCCAATTAAGTAAATGGGCAAATGAGCTGAATAGACATTTCTCAAAGGAAGACATAAAAATGGTCAGCAGGAACATAAAAAAAATGTTCAACATCACTAAGCATTAGAAAAATGCAAATCAAAATCACATTGAGATATGATCTCACCCAGTTAGACTGTCTATTATCAGAAAGACAGATAATAACAAATGCTGACAAGGATGCAGAGAGAGGGGAACACTCCTACACTGCTGGTGGAACTGTAAATTAGTGCAGCCATTATGGAAAACTGTATGGAGGTTTTTCAAACAACTACAGATAGAATAGCCATACAATCCAGCTATCCCACCTTTGGGTATATGCCCAAAAGAATGGAAATTATCATGTCAAAGGGATACCTGCACTCCCACATTTATCACAGCTTTGTTTCCAAAAGCTAAGATACGGAACCAACCTAAATGTCCATTGACAGACTACTGGATAAGAAAGAAAGGAAGAAAGAAGGAAAGAAAGAAAGCACCAATAATCACAATAATACACGAATTTTCAAAAGGAGAGAACAGAACTGTGGTTACTAGAGGTGGGAAAGGGGGAGGGGCAGCAGGGTTAGCGAGAAATTGGTTAAGTGTCACAAAGAATGATTACATTTTGTAATGGCGAATATACTAATTATCCTGATTTGATCACCACATATTGTGCACAGGTGTTAATATTTAATGTTGTACCCTGCAAATATGTCTAATTAATTATCTTTCAATAAAAACATAAAATTAAACAGCATGCAAATTGTAACTATACACCTGAATAAATTTTTACAAGTAAACATATTGATGTAATCTTCATCACTGAGACTCAAAATAGATTAACAGTACCCCAAATCCTCCTCCTTCCCTCTGCTAGTCATTAGTCTAACCTGAATTCCCACCCCCACACCAACTATTACCACTCTTGGCTTTTATGGCTGTGGGTTAGTTCTGCTTATTTGTTAATTTTATATAAATAAAATCATATAGTATGTAACTTTGTGTAAGATTTCATTAGTTGAACATTATCATTGGAAGATGAATCCATGTTTTTATAAAACCAATAGTTTGTACTTTTCACTGCAATATAGTATTCCAATTAAATCTAGAATTTGTTTACTTTACTGTAGACGAACATTTGGGTTATTTCCACTTTTGACTGTTATCCTTTTATTAAATATTTCTTTCTTTCTTTATTTTTGGCAGGTGGTTGGTATGGGGATCTGAATCCTTGACCTTCACTGTTGAGTGTTATCAATTGTGCTTTTGTGAATACATTTTCGTATGACTTTTGTTGCACACACATTTACATAGTTCTGTTACATTGTAAGAAATACTGGTAATAAGGTTTGTTTATACTCTGCTTTAGTGGACAGGGACATATAATTTTCCTAAATAGAAGAATCAACTTTAGCTCCCACCAGCAATGTAGAAAAGTCCACATCCTCACCAATACTTACTATTACCACACCCCCCCACCCCAAGAAAAACCTACTGAGACATTTACTAGGACTATGTTGAACCTAAGAATAAACTTGGTGAGAATTGATTGCTTTATAATATTATCTTCTGGTCATTAAATATGGCATGTGTTTCCATTTATTCAAATCTTATTTTTTATTATTTTTGGTTTTTATTTTTATTTTCCATGTAAATATTTATTCTTGGCTATTCCATATTTTTGATATAATGCTAAACATTAGATTTTAATTAAATTTATTTTCTATTTACTTGATTTATATATATATATGAATATTCATATCTAATTTTAGTTTGTTAGTAATTATGTTGATTTTGTATTTGGCTACCATGCCAAACCCTCTTTCTTAGTCTGTTCAGGCTGCTATAACAAAATATCATTAACTGGGTGGCTTATAAACAGTGTAAATTTATCTGTCACGGTTCTAGAGGCTGGAAAGTTCAAGATCAAGGTGCTGGCAGATTTGATGGCTGGTGAGGACTTGTCTCTTGGTTCATAGATGTTGCTTTCTCTTTGTGTCCTCACATGGTGGAAAGAGAAAGGCAGGTCTCCAGGCCTTGTTTCTAAGAGCACTAATTCCATTCATAAGGGCTGTACCCCCATGACCTAATCATCTCCCAAAGCCCCCACTTCTTAACACCATCACATTGGGGATTAGGTTTCCAACGTATGGATTTTATAACACAAACATTCAGACCATAGCACTCTCTTATTAATTCCAGTAGTTTTTGATAGATTCTTTTGGAATATATAGGTTCATATTCATGTTAAACACACACACACACAAAAGATGGTTTTGTATATTCTTTTCAATGCTGAATAGGGGTGAGTATAGTGGGCCTCTTTGTGTACTTCTTGATTACAGAGGAAGAACTGTCAACATTAACCATTAAGGATGATGTTTGCTATAGGATTCGTATTTAGCCTTTATCATAGTAAGGCAATATCTTCTATTAACAGCAGGTTAACAGGTTTGATTGTGGTGAAAGTTATATTTTACTATTTTTTTTTGGCATCAAGGAGTGAAATGGCTTGATCATATGGTGGAAGTGTGCATGACATTGTAAGAAACATGTACATTATTTTCCAAAGTTATTGTACCATACTCATTACATTCTCATTAACAGTATGTGAGAACTCCAGTTACTCCACATTCTTGTCAGCTCTTGATACGTTTAGTCTTTTTAGTTTTAGCCAGTCTAATAGCTCTTTGTTTTTAATTTGCAACTGCCTTGATACTTTGACGTTCAGCATCTTCTCATGTACTTATTTGCCATTCATGAGTCTTCTCTGGTAGAGTGCCTGTTCCAATATTTTGCCCATCTTTACTTTGAAAATCTATTAAAACTAAAATAAGTGAGTTTAGGAAGTTTGCATAATACAACATTAATATACAACATTTAATTTTATTTCTACAGACTAGCAGTACACAAGTACAGTTAAAATTCAAAAAGCAATGTCACATACAATATCATCACAAAATATGAATAACTTAAAGATAAAGCTGACAAAAGATGTGCAAGACTTGTACACTGAGGATTATAAAATATTAATCATAGAAAGTAAAGAAAATCTAAATAAATAAAAAGATATATTATGTTCATGACTTGAAAGACTCAATGTTGTCAAGACATCAGTTCTCCTCCAAATAGACATATTGATTAATGTAATTTCAATCAAAATGCCAGCAAGCTTTTTTTTCCCCCAAATTAACTGATTCTAAGCTTCATGTGAAAATGCAAAGGGTCTAGAATAGCCAAAATAATTTTGAAAAAGAAGGACAAAGTGGGAAGACTAACATTAATTTCACAACTTAAAACTATACAGTAATCAATAGCATGTGTTTTGTATATAAAGATTGACAAATGAGTCAATGGAACAGAACAGAAACTACAGAATAGACCTCCACACATACAGACAACTACATTTTCACAAAAGGGAAAAGGAATTAATGGTGAAAGGACAGGTTTTTCAAATTGTGCCAAACCTCATATCATATACAAAAATTATTCAAAATAGATCATAGACTTAAATATCAGTACTAAAACTATAAAACTTCTAGAAGTGAATCTAGGTAGAAATCTTTGTGATCTAAGGTTAGGCAAAGATTTCTTAAAAAATACATGAAAAACATAACCTATAAAATAATAAATTGATAAACTGGCCTTTTTCAATCTTACATTGTTCTTTGAAAGATACTATTAAGAAGAAAAAAGAAAAAAGACCAACCACTGGTTAACAGAATATATTTACAAATCATGTCTCTAATAAAATACTTGTATCTAGAATATATTAAAATCTCTCAAAACTCAATAAAGTTCTTATCTTGTTATAACTCCGATATCTGGATCATCTGTGAGTTCTGTTTCAGTTTCCTTTCCCTTGGTTTTGGTCTTCTAGTTTTGCCTACTGGCATATTTGGTAATTTTTCTATAATCAACAAATTGTATTTATAAATTTGCAGTGATTCTGTATAATATTATCTTCCTTCAGAGAGGATTATCTTTTGTTTGGCAAGCAGTTGCAATAGAAAATGACAGATCAAAATCATTAAAAATTTAAATAGTTGTAGGAAAGGTTTAAACGTTTTTGAGTGCTTTTATTTTATTTTATTTTGCCTCTTCCTAGGTTGTGGATTTTCAGTAGTCACAATCAAAGTCTGGAATGTTAATCAATTCCCATCATTCTTAGCTGGCCCTGAATTCTAATTATTTTTCACTCTCGTGACATGAGACTACCAAAAACCCTACTCATATATTTTAGCTTTTTTTTTTTAAACTTGTATAGGAATGTTTATTTTTTTAAATTAATTAATTAATTAATTAATTTTTATATGCAACCACTTTTTATTTTTTTTATTTTAACTTCTCAATATACATTGTAGTTGATTTTCATGACCCTTTACCCATTCCTCTTCCTCCCTCCCCCACCACATCATATCTGTTCACTTGGCTCAACAAGTTCAAGGAACTGTTGTGATTGTTGTGTCTTCTTCCCCCCACCACACCCTTTATTTGTTTGTGTGTTGATTTATTTATTTAATTTTAGCTCCCACAGATAAGTGAGAACATGTGTTATTGCTCTTTCTGTGACTCACTTAATATAATTTTCTCTAAGTCCATCCACATTGTTGCAAATGGTAGTATTTCATTCTTTTTTATAGCAGAGTAGAATTCCATTTTGTAGATGGACCACAGTTTCCTTATCCACTCATCTGATGATGGACATTTGGGCTGATTCCAACTCTTGGCTATTGTAAATAGTGCTGCAATAAACATGGGAGTATGGTATCCCTTCGGCATGATGATTTCCATTCCTCTGGGTATATTCCCAGCAGTGGAATAGCTGGGTCATATGGTAGATCTATCTGCAATTGTTTGGGGAACCTCCATACCATTTTCCATAAAGCCTGCACCATTTTGCAAGGTGCAAAAACTCCACCAAAAGTGTGTGAGAGTTCATTTTTCTCCACAACCTCTCCAGTACTTATCTTTCTCAATCTTTTGGGTATTAGCCATCCTGACTGGAGTGAGATGGTAGCTCATAGTGGTCTTGATTTGCATTTCTCGGATGCTGAATGATGAACATTTTTTCATGTGTCTGTTGGCCATTCGTATTTCTTCCTTTGAGAAATGACTATTCAGGTCCTTTGCCCATTTTTTAATTGGGCTATTTGGGGTGTGTTTTTTTTTTTTGCTGTAAAGTTGTTTAATTTCCTTGTATATTATGGATATTAATCCTTTGTCAGATGTATATTTTGCAAATATTTTCTCCCACTCTGTTGATGTCTTTTCACTCTGCTGATTATTTCTTTTGCTGTGCAGAATCTTTTTAGTTTGATATAATCCCATTTGTTTATTTTTCCTTTAGTATCCTGTGCTTTTGGGGTCATATTCATGAAGTCTGTACCTACTCCTACCTCCTGGAATGTTTCTCCTTTTCAGATTTTAATGTGCCAATTGATTTCTAGCCCTATCACCATGCACAGGTTAAAAATCAGCAAATCTCTCAAATGCAAAAGTGGTAGAGGATTCTGGACTCCCCTAAATATACTTTTTTTCTCTCTGGGATATTGGTCATTCAAATTCTGAATGTTTTGGTTTCTACTCTGATGGCTTTAAATAATTCTTTTGTATAATTAATTTTATATAGCTTTTATAGTTGTTGACAACAAGAATATTGGTCTGATAGAAACTACTCTGTCATTGCCAGAAGTGGATGTCTCTCTCTTGGGTTGTTTAATAATATAACACCATTAAATATGAGAGAGGAAATGGCAGACAATTTTCTCCAAGGAGTTCTGAGCAATTCATTGAGTCCATATCATCAATCTTTACCATACCCTTGTCAACACTGGTAAGTCATTAACAATCCAAAGGTCACCCAACAAACCCATCAGAGGTCCAGAAATAGAAGCCGAACATTCAGCTTGATCCCCAGAGCCATATAGACTGTGGATATGTGATATAAAAATTAATCCTGATTTGGGAAGTACTAAGTAATTCTACCAGTGACCTATCTGTCATTTTCTCAGTTCCATACCCTCTGTAAAAGAAGGAAAGAAAGAAGTTGGAGAATTTTGGTCTCAGATTATCAGTAAAATTGGTGACTAATGTTATTTTAAAAACCACTTGAATTTTTTTTCTTTTATGATTAGTAAAAGTCAAAGGTCAAAGAGACATCTAATTTCTGATTATATTTACCAGAAATTTGGATGAAATGACAACTTGATTCTACAGTTGGTAGATCCTGGGTTAAAATGATGTAGGAACCAGTGCATGATTTCAGCATTTTATAGAACTGATAATCATTCAGTTAGTCATTCAATATTATTTATTTAATATGTACTATGTGAGTTACTATGTATTATGTGAATTACTATGTACTATGAGAATTACTCTATTCTAGGCACATAATGTTCATGTTATGTATACATAACATAAGAGTCCCCCAAAACATAAAACATACATTCAAGAAGTAATAAATGCTATGAAAAAAAGCAGGACAGAATATAGATAAGAGCAGCAACGCTGCTTTAGATAGGGTGGCTAAGGAAGGCCTTTCTGAAAAAGTGACTTCAGAATAGAGTCCTTAATGAAGTAGTGGTTGTGGAAGAAACATGTGCATTTCTGTGGACATATATTCCCAACAGAGAGAGGAGAAAGCAGAAATGACTCTAAAACAGAAAGGTTCTTGGAATGCTTGAGAGACAGCAAGAAAGTTTATGATTTGAGCATACTGAGTAAAGATGAGGGGTTAGAAAATGAGATAGGATAGACAGCAAAAAGCATGATCAAATACAGACTTTTAGGAATTGGTGGGGCTTGAATGAGAAGGATAAGAGCAGAAGCAAGGAGTCTAAATAGGAGGGAATATTCAAGGTGAGAGGTACTGGTGGCTTGGACTAAGTTGTAGAGAGAGGAAGAGGTGAGAAATGAAGGGATTCTGGGTAAATTTTGTTGACAGAGTTGTCAGAATTTGGAATGCATTAGATGTAGGAAACAGTAACAAGTCAAGGATATTTCCAAGTTTTTTGGAAAAGCAAGTCGGTGAGTGGTGGTACCCATTACCAAGAGGAGGATCGCAGGAAAAGGGCAGATTTTGGTGAGAAAATCATAACCATCTTTATCTCAGATTCTTTACTGCCTTTGAATTCATTAATAGAAAGGATGATTGATAAACATCCCTACTACTTATTGATTTTATTCTCTATCCTGTGCTCTTTCATCTCTATGAACCTGAGTAATTTGTGAGATCAAGTAGATATCTAGTAGGATACATTAAACCAAAAAGAAAGAGGAAAAGGCAGGTCATGGGATAAGGAAGCCAAGAATATCTTGAACCAAGTAAAAATTTATGCTTAATTGAAATCAAAGGTGCATTTTCCATTTTGGTGGGATTTATTGAGAGGTAAATATTTCAAATTGATTGTTCAACCAGTGTTCATTCGGTTTTCTTCTGCTGTCTCCAGATCTGCTTTTGAATAAGTGCAAATAATATCTTCATTCATTTTCATACCCATATACCTTTTTTAACTTCCCCATTTTTCCACAGTTTACAGGACCAGATGCTGAGAAAAGGGACCAGGGTAAGTGTAAGGATACTATTTAATTTCCACTCCATAACCCTTTTGAGACCTGACAGCAAATGTTAGAATGGCTCACGTGTAAATGATCATGAAATTTTCTGTACTCTGTACTTGTTATGTCCACACTAGTTGGATCTCTATTATCTGCCATTATTATGATTTCAGTAGGTCACGAACAAGCCAGCAACAATGCCAAATCTCATAGGGGTTGTGACCAATCCCATAAGATGCTATTCAATGGTAGTGTTCTCTCACTGTCCTCCCCTTTTTCTTGGCAACTCCTTTAGGCAATAGAACTCTAAAGACCTCCAAAAAAAAGAGCTATTGAAAAAGTGTCCAGTTGATTAAAGTTACCATTTGCATCTTCAAAGAAAGTACTACATTTTCATCTTCCTGGTAGTTAATTGTGAAGATGCTATGTAAATATATTGAATCTGCAGATCATAAGCTAAAATATTAAAATTTTAATAGCTCCCCATGCATTCTCAAATATGAGCATGCTATATACATCTATTTCCTTTGTAAGAGCTACAATGTCAGAGAAGTAATCTGCCATCTAATTTAAATTTTTATAATGTGTCACAGATAGAAAAATATTCTCCCTAAAGCCTACGTATCTTTCTCTTCTGAATTGTTTTTTGTATTGCATACAGAGCTACAGATTTCATAATATAATTGGAGCCAAAAAGAAGACCTTATACCGTTTCTACAAAACACCTAATTTTACCACCTGAGAATTGTGAGGCATATTGCTATCACAGAATATCTTATATTGGTCAGAAAAATTCCTTGACTTTGCTCATTCATTCTGTTAACCCGATGAACATAAACATCTTTTAAAAATATATATGTTCCCATTGGACATATTTTGCATATATCTAGTGCTGTTTTGTAGGTACAGAAAACACCACAATAAGATCCCTTACAGAGAAACCACCAGTCTCCATTTGCCCTTAAAAACTGATAAAATTTTCTATTCTCTATTTTTACTAAATAGTTGCAATTCCTTTTCAATAGTGCATCTAGAATATAAGCTGCATCTCAAAACTACACTATAGTTTAAAATAAAAAAAAAAAAGTAGACTTCTGGTCAAGATGGTGGAATAGACAGTTCCCAGTGTCACTCTCTCCCACAAATCAATCAATTTACAACTATAAAAAGTAATGTAAGCTAAGCTAGGGCCGCTGGAGCTCAGGGGAAGAGGAGGAGAGACCTATGCAGTTCATAAAGGTGGGAGAAACCACTATGAGAGAAAGAAAAAGCTGCTCTGAGCATTTCGGGCAGTGGCTGCTTTAAAGCTGGAGCTAATGATCACATGGAGCAGGAGCCAGCAGAAGCCACAGCTGTGCCCTTCAGATGGAGTTACTTGGAGGTGGCAGGAGAGAAGAGGACCTTGGTGGCCCCCAGGACAGCAAGACCACTAATAGGGTTCCCATGGACCCACGCAGGAGTGAGGAGCCAAAACAACTGTAAAAAGGGAGCTGTTCAGAGGCTGGCGAGTCATCTCAAAGGACTGGCACAGGGCCCATCCAATGGGAAGTGTTTGGAGCACAGGTGGTGGAGGAGACAGGCCCACCAGGAGAACACTGGGACACAGCAAGGACAGCTGATCCACCCCCCAAACAGCACAGGACCACTCAGAGGAGACTGGTCAGGAATGCAGAGTTGCATAGGGTACAGTTTGATGAAGAATCTCAGGCCCAAATCAGAGTTTCTACACAACTCAGATCCACCAGGTCTCTGGAGAGCTGGAAGTACCTATAAGGTCAACCATTAAGCCCAGAGATGCACAAAAAGCCTTCCCTAGGGAAACAGCAGCAAAGCAGTAATTTAGCTCAACCACACAGCTCAAGTACTGGTTCCCACAGGAAGTTCCATTGTTTTAGAAGTGAGCAAACACAAAAAACTAGTTCTGGCCCACGCACACCACCAGGGCCTTGGGGCCTGCATAGGAACCGAAGCCCTGGAGCCAGGGACCGGATGTCTCTCCCACAACCAGGCACACCACGCCAGCACCTCGGGGCCTGCCCAGGGACCTGAGTCATGGAGAAGGGGACCAGACTCCTCTCCTACATCCAGGCACACTGCCAGCACCTTGGGGCCCTCCTGGTGACCCAAGGCATGGAGAAGGGGACTGTACTCACACAACCAGGTACACCACACCAGTGCCTCAGGGCACACCATGCCAGTGCCTTGGGTCTCACCTGGGGACCTGAGGTATGGAGCTGGGGAACGGAACCCCCTCCACAACCAGGCACACCATGCCAGGTCCTCATGGCCTGCCTGGTGAACAGAGGGAGCAGACCCCCGCCCACAACCAGGCACACTGTGCCAGTACCTTGGAGTCTGCTCAGGGACCCAAGGCATGGAGAAGGGGACCACACCCCCTCCCACCACAAGGCACACCATGCCAGCAACTCAGGGCTCACCTGGTGACCCAAGGCATGGAGCTGGGGAGCAGACCCCCCTCCCACAACCAGGCACACCACTCCAGTGCCTTGTGGCCTGCCCAGGGACCCAAGGTATGGAGCGAGGACCAGACACTCCCCACAACCAGGCACACTGCCAGTGCCAAGGAGAATGCCAAAAACATCTCTTCCACGTGGGTGGCCCACCACAGCCACCACAATTACCATGGCTGATGCAAAAGCAGCTAGACGCCACAACCACCATGCAGATGGTCCACCAGCCACTGGAGTGCATTGACACAAAGAGAGTCACTAACAGAGACCAAAGGAAAGAAGAGGATGTCTCTCTCCACAAAGCCCATTTCAGAGTGACAGAAGAAGCATCTGCCCTATGATAATACTGGGAGACCTGATCACACCTCTCAGCATTGGCCAGATCATCTAGGCAACAAATCAACAGAGTAACCATTATTCTTTCAGAAGGAGAGAAGAAATCTAGGGTAATTAGAGGGGGAAGGTGGGAGGGAGAGGGGGATAGGGAGAGATTGGACAAGGGGCATAAAGAATAATTACGATTTATAACAATATATATGCTAGTAATATTGATTTGATCAACATATCTCAATGTTGAACCCCAAAAATATGTATAATCAATTCTGATTCAATAAATAAAATGAACTTAAAAATAAATAAATAAATAAATAAAGTAAAATGATGATAATTCTGGTTGTTAAACAAGTATTAATGTTTGGAAAAGAGTTGCTTAACCAGTCCTAGAAAATAATGTGGCCATTAACAGAGTGATGAGAGCGAAATCTCAAAATATAGGGTAGGCCTAGGTTGTTTAAAGCCCTAATCAGTACTGATAAAACTGACACGTTACCTTAAAAAGCCCAAAGCTTTAAAATTAGAAGGGATTAAAGTAAAACAACATGTACTTTGTAGGAACAATGAAGACTCCTGCCTCAGCAGGCCTGGTGTTGACCATCTGCCTGGTTGACAGTGTCCTTTCGCTATAAATAAGTACCTGGAAAGAGTCAAGAAGACACCATGGCACAGCAAATCTGAAGCTCTTCCATCCGCCAAATAACCTAGAACAAGATGGAGAGAAATTGTGATTTTTTTTTTTAAATTTTGAAAAGGTTATAAAAAACACGCATGCTTATCATATTGTGATATTTCTGTTAGAGATATAGGAGAGTGCTATGTAAGAAAGAAAAAGTTAAATCATCTTGTTCTGTGAAAGGATATGTTGTACATAGTTATCCATTTAGACGCAGTGATAACGCCACTTTTTCTGAGCTCCTAAAAAAGAGGTGGCTGCTCAGTTTGCTCAGACATTTGAAATGTTTAAAGAACAGACTTTTCTAACAAATTCATTAATTGTAGACATTAAATGATTATGATTTAATGACTAGGAAATAAAGAGGCATGACTGAAATCTTTTTTCAACTGATATCTACTTTGCATTTCTTAATCTCTCATTTATTGCTTTATTTTTTAAAAAGTATTAAACAATTTAGCATCTGCCAAAGAAAAAGAAGTATCTTCTGATCATTTACCAAAATTCCTCTAAAAACAGTGCATTACTGTTTCTGTGATGTTTTGTTTTCTTTGTTTTTCTGTTACAAACTTTCTTAGTAACAGCCACCTGAGAAAGACATTAAGTTGGTGTAAGAGCCAGAACTATTAATTTACATAGGTAGGTAAATTAAGAAGTATAGGATCAAAGTTGAATGCTATACTAACAATTTGATTCCATGGGATTTCCCATCAAATATTTTAGCTTTAGTGAAAATATATATCATTTAAAAAATCAAGGCAACATTATGGAGAATAAGCTGCCAGTTCACCACAGGTTTATTATTTTTATTTTTATTTTATTTTATAGAATCTTAATATTGACAGTTAGATCTTCATATAATTACATGTAGTCTTCCCCCCCCCCACAAAATTCTTAGTGCTATAATCTGAGCATTGGTAAAAATTTAGGTATTATTGATGTGGTCATTAATGAAAGTTGATAACAGCACTGAAAAAGAGCAAATAAAATCATCAACACAATCATAAACCAAAAAAAAGTACCATATTTAGTGCAAGAATATTGAGAATGAGATTACTGGATCATGTTTAACAATTTGAGGGACATAGCTGATAGGAAATCTACATTTTTGTTGGTCGGTGCACAAGAAATGGGGGACTAGCTTTGGTACAAAACTCATTGTTTGGAAGCCTAACTCTTAAAACAAAGATAACTTGCCACTGTATACTACGTACAGAGAGTCAGCTCACTTCATCCCTCCCGTCCTGTACCTGAAGGGAATGTGCGTGGGACTATCCCTCCTCCCAGCTGATATTCACTGGTGCTACCTTCCAGTGGTTTCTTTCCACATTGAATTTTGCCCTTGTGATCCATTTTCATCTGAATTCAGTGGCCCCCACAGAGTAAAAAGGTGGACTCAGAATGAAATCCGAGCATGGCTAAAGTCTGCTAAATATGAGCCCTAGTAGGTCTGCCCTTATTCCCATGCAGGACCTAGTCATCCCTTCATTTCTGAAAGAATAGAAAGTAAAGATCAAATGAAACCCAAACCTGCTTTCCCAGAAAGACATGTGACACTCTCCGTCACCTCCAGCTTTCACAGATCTCTTTCTGCAACTGATGTTGATTTATTCGTCTTCTGTCAAAATACGATGCTTTTGCAGTGGCCTAATTCATCTCTCAAAGAAAGATGAATATTCTCTTCTCATTTGATGGCATTGCTCTCTCTATTTGACATTTTTTTTAGGTTGTTTTCACTTTTATCAGCTTATCTTATTAACTGGCAAGTTAATATTCATATTTGGAAAGAAGAACTAAAAATTCAGAGATATTGCACAGCTTACTCAAAAGAGTTATAAAAGGATAGATAGGTGGCTGAGCTGCAGTCTGAAGGTGAAATTGATTGCTAAGCCCATGGTCTATCATATTCGCTTGTGATTTTGAGTTCTCTGTGAACTCTGGAATTTCATCTCACTAAATGCTGGTAACTGGGACTAAGAACAAAAGTAACATGTTTTATTGTGTCCTAACTTTGAACAGAACTGGTTCTACACTTGGCCATATCAGCCTACAAGCTCAAAGAGAGTTAGCAAAGGTATTCTCATAGGTGTCTTGGTGTCTTTTCTCTCCTGCGCCCTCTCTTATTTGGAAACAGACATACGACTCTATTCTCCTGTGGGTATAGTCTGTAACCAGGCTGAGGTGAGCTGATAATAGTATCCCAGCTCTGTGGACATGGAGGTTGGTTCTGGATTGGCTTTTGAGCCAAGCTGAGGTAATCAGAATCTTTTTCAGGGGCATTTTTGTTGGAGTGTCAGGGAAACAGCTCCTTTGGATCATGGAACTCCAGCTGGCCACGTTCCCTGGTTTATGGCAAAAGTACTCAGCTTTAACGGCAATGTATAACATTCTAAAAACAATAAAAGCAGCATGAAGAAAAATATAGCTGCCAGTTCACTGTGGGAATAAAGCAGAAGTGAGAAAGTAGGAGAGAGGGAGCCAAGAGAGAATAATCAAAGAAGAGGGTGAAGGAGAGAAAATGAGCTAGTAAATTTGATTCCCTGGAGTTAGCCATCCCTGAAGCTCTATCTTTGTCTGTTTTTGGTTGTATGAGCCAAACACCAAATCTTTTTTTTCCTCCCTCAAGAAGTTTGTTTGGGTTTATGATATCCTATTTTTTTTTGCACCCAAAGATTCCTAACAGGCCACCCTAAATTAATTATGTCATGATAGGACTTAAATTCTTATCACTAGCCACCTCTCTGGTTAAGGAACTGAAAGCTCAAGTAAAAAGCAAGCATATCATATCAACACTTGAAAGGGTCAAACATAAATTCACCATGGCGTGGCAGCATACTGGAAGAAATACTTGTTTTAGCATATGGCACCTAGGCTCTGATACAAACTCTGTTGGTAATTACCTGTGTTACTTTGCGCATGCAATATCTGTGCTTCAATTTTCCAATATATAAAATGAGAGAAGTTGTCTTAAATCAACTCTAGCATCCCTTCCCGTTTTAAAATCCTATTACTCCCTAACATGGAATGCTTCTCATGTTAGCTTCAGTCACTTAATGATGATTCAGGAATGTTCTGAAAGGGGTGACATGAGGAATAAGAGAAAGGCTGCAGGGATTGGACTAAGTCATCGGTTGGTACCAACCTAGAGAACACACAGTCCAGTTTCTATGCTGTGGTGAAGATACTACAGAGAGTAAGAGGAGACGAAGGGGTTCCTGAGGGATGAGGTGTGCCCTGGGTATACTGTGGGTTGGGATATTCCCAGTTCTCTGCGGTTATGGAGTTGAGGGTAAACATAAAGCCTGTTTGGTTCATATGTTTTTCTTGCTTGTATGGAGTAGATAATGACTTTCTAATTTTCATTCAAACTTCTCTATGAAGGAAGTTGACTTTCTCCCAGTAACCACAAGTTGTGGTTTCTTAAATGCAAAAACTAATACAGCATAATTCTTCTTTATAAAATAAATGCATGGAAATATATTCTTGTCCCCCTGGGCTATTCATATTTTAAGAAAATAATATACATACTTCATTGTGGAATGTTTTTGACAATACATTATATTGTGTTAAATACTTTCATTCTCACAACAGCACACAAAATCAGGTATTTTGGGCCAAAATGACATATGGTTGGGTGTAGGGTTTTCAGTGCTGTGAAGTGAAAATATTACTTTAGATGCAGATAAATTCGATTCTCAGCTCTACTACCTATTATTCTGTAAACTTGGGCAAGGTTTTAGTAATTCTAAACCTGTTTACTCATATATAATGTGTGAACATAGGGCTGTTCTGACCATTAACTCAGACAACTTTTGTAGAGCACCTGGCACACAATAGGTGCTCAAATATGTTAATATTTTTTTCCAAATAGCTAAACATGGTTTAATGCATAAGGCATGTTACTGGATTTTCTTATTTTTATTGAGATGATTTCACGCTTTTTTTCTTTTCTTTCTTTTTTAAACCAGATTAATAAAATCTTTGTCACTTCTATCTTCTCTTAATTTTTAGTAACAATCATATTCTTAAGTGTTCTCTATATTTTAGGGACAGTATTAGCACCAAAACATATGCAAGCTCCCAAATCAGGCATTCAGATGAGTGTTTCTTCTGATTTACTTTCAATTGAAATACTCGCTAGTCGAGAAAACTCAGAGAGATACAAAAGATCAGGATAATTCTGCTTTTGTCTGTATTTTTTCAGATTCTAATTATTAGGGTGCATTGGTCATTGGTTCTTTCCACTTTGGGAAGTAAACAAGGATAATTACACCAAAAAGCTGTTACCTTGATTTAAAAGGGTGGGAAATTGGTAAAATTTTAAAAGAGTAGGACTGGTTACTTTTTAAAAGAGATGATTAATGTACTTCCTACAAAATCTTTGAATTACATTGCAGTTTAATTTCAGTTTGATGTTGATCAGGTTTTTTTTTTTTCTTCCATTTTAACCAAGTACAGAAACAGGGAGCAGTTTTCATTTTATCCAAGTGAATTTGGAGCACGATATTTACAGGCACTTATGATAGCAGGGGGAATTAATTCTGAATCAGACAATCAAAGAACTTCATATTTTAGTAATTACAAAATAATATCATGTTTGTCTTGTGCTACAGTTTTCAAAACACTTTCACACAAATTTTTATTGAATTCAAACAGTATTTATTTTCCCCCTCTTAAAATGTGGAAAGGAAGGCTCAGTGGAATAACTAGTTTATCTAATGTGATAGAGATTTGAATTCAGATTGGAATTCTGGTTCCCAATCCAGTTAGAGATTCGGGAGACTTTGGGGAGATGGCAGTCTGAACAAGCTCTGGCTTCCACTTCATTCCAACCCATCTGAGCTAATTAGCTATTTAGCACTTGGGGATTGCAGGGTAGTCCCTGGTTATTCACTAGCAGGGAGGCCAGCAGCAGAGGCTTCACCTGGCAGCTGGCGACAAATGCAGAACCTCAGACCTTACCCCAGACTTTGAATTAGAATCTGCATTACAACATGATCCCTCAGAAGATGTGTTTGCAAATTAAATTTCAGAGGCTGAACTTAGATACTGAACTGAGGCCATGGGCTTGAAGAGCCTGGGAAAAGCATCTGATGTCCCACAACAAAGAGCAGAAACCTGAAAAGTGCATGACTCTGGAGATTCTTGAAATCCAGGGGAGCTTGGCCCCCAGGGAGCTGAGGATAAACTAAGATGAACTGATTCTTATCTATCTTGAGTTTTAAGAGCTTTAAACAATATGGTTGCATAAGACATACTTCTAGTATTTTGACCGGGGATTTCCATCCTGGCTCTTGCCACTCTGCTCGCCCACAGAGGTAGAGACCATGGCTCCTTCCACTATTTGTGGAACAGACTCTACCTATGATACTCCAACAGCTGAGCATAAGCCCCAGTGAGCAGCCTTCTAAAGAAAATGATTTACCTAAGAGTCTTTCTGGCCCTTCACCTAAGAGAGCTCTGAAGCCAGATATGGCCAAAACAGTCTCCAAATGAAATAGAAATCAGTGTATTCAGAACCACACTAGATATATTAGAAAAGAAATGAGGAGGTGAACAAAACATAGAAAAAAAGCCTATTCGTCTTTAAAATACAAATCAGAATCATGCTACACTCTAAATAGGAAATATAAACATTTTAAATATATTAAGAATTTATGAATTGATTTCTACAGAAATTAGTGGTACCAAAAATCTGATGTCTTTTTCATTTGAAGTGGATAAGCCCCTCTTACCACTTTGTCTCATGCATTCGTGATTTATGATAAAATTATTGGTGTTGTAATTGTCGTTACTTGTGTAAATGAATCTCTGACCCTCCCTGTTGGAGAATTTATCATCCAATCTCCCCAACTCTAAGTATGTGCTAATATCTCATGATATTTTTCCACACTGGCACATGTCAATTGGATTAAGGACATGACTACAAACTATGTGACATTTTCTTTAATCTTCCTATTCTTCCTAGTATCTGGTATTTTCTGGGTCTCCTCTCCCAGCAGGAGCAGAGTAGCCTCCAAACTTAGCCTACAAAATATACTTGATCTATCTTTATCCTTATTGTTATCAGATCAAAACTGATAATGTTATTTAAAATAAATCGATGACCAATCCTGACTTAATGTGTTCTTTTTCCCTTGAAGCATATTCATCCTAACAGATCTTAGTGATTTTAGTGATTCTTGAGAATTCAGCACCATTTAGGATCAATGAAAGGAATTTTGATATTGGATCATTCGTCTCCCCTCCCATTATACCTGTGGGTCATTCCCTTTTGCACGTATCACCAACTCTGACAAGGCAAACACTTTTGAGTTACTATTTCATGTAGAACCTGTATCCAACTGAGTAAATTTGTGCTTAATATCTGACACATTCCTGTTTTTATTTTATTTATTTAGAGAATACTATAATTTCTGTAATCTAACCCATGTAGATAAAACCTTCCATATTTAATACAGTGCATTACCCCTATACAAATGGAAGAAAATTAAGTTTAATGTTTCTAGTCCAATATGGCTGTTAATTTCTGTACAATGCTGACTCAACAAGGTAAACTTGGGATACTTTGTCCAAAGTTGACAGCACAGCTAAAGTTTCCAAAAATTAAAATTATATATATGTATATATATATTTACATGAAAAGATCAGTAATAGCAGTGTGTTATGCATCAATAGCAGCAACAGCTTTTCCAGTTTCTGCAGTCATCTGAACAAGATTACAGAGACATCCAGCATACTCCATTAAAAAAAAAAAAAAAGGTAAAAAACAAAACCCCAGAAAACAGCAAAGTTCTATTACTGTTGTGGTACCTGGCACCTACTTTTCTTATTAGCTTCTCAATCATCATCTGGAAAGAAAATATTTTCAAATAACATCGTTAAAAACAGCTCTGATAAAGCATGGTCACTACCTCATTATAAAAAGAAGGTACAAGATATTTTACATTCCCAGAGGTATGATGCAGTACTGCTCTACACCTATAATACTAGATGACACAATTAAAAAGGCATTGTTTGAGACTTGAGACTTGATTCTACTTTTCCATCAGAGGGCCCAAAGGATGGTACGACACAGCTCTGTAAAGAATACACCTTCTTAGACAGGAACCTCACATCATGTTCACATAAGGAATAAACAAAGTGAGTAAAATACAGTCTTCTCACAAAACTGAAAAGCTTTATTATAATTTTGTGCTTTCTGCTAACCATGTGATAATTCGGGAGAAAAATCACAGTTAAATTCTACTTGTGGAATTCCATGATTTAAATCAAGATTGTAAAAAATGGGGAAAGAATACATTAACATCGTTGATAAAAGATAAAAAAAATCTAACATCCTGAATTTTTATAGTTTTGCAAAGCTTTTTCTCTCTTTCTAGTTAGTCATAAGACCCACATTTTTCTACATGTTGTTATTGTAGGTAAGAGCATCAAAATAATTTTTAATATGTTTTTTCCTATCATTTTCCTTCAATGGCTTCTGAAGCTTAAGTTGCTGTTTATAACTTCAAGGTCATTGGTATTAATTCCTTAATCCTCAAAACCCTTATGCATTATAGAATTGAACCCATGCCTCCAGGTAATTCTGATACTCAACTGAGTTTGCAGAAATGTGGATTCACAGCTGTACCTCCTGGCCTCAGCTGTTGTGCCAGACCTCTCACTAGAAATTCTGCCTCAGTAGATTAGGGTTGGTACTTGGGAATTTTTTAATTTACATTTTCACTAATGATACAGGTAATTCTTATATCCAGGCATGTTTTTAAATCATTGCCACACTGATAAGAGGGAAAGCCCTATCAATGACAATAGAAGAGGAACCAATACCTGTTCAGTCCCATTTTGTGAAAGATTGTGCAAAGCTCTTTATTTTACTTTATTAAATCATTATCCTCATTTTGCAAATGAGCAAACTGAGACAGAGAGAAATTAAATCAGTCCAAAGTAGCAAGGAATTAGCAAAACCAAAACTTACACTGACTCTCTGTCCACCTTTTTCTGTCTTCTAAATTGTGCTTTTATTGTGCCATCACTAATTGCTTTTTTGAAACTGGAGGATACTGTTTGATATAAGTAATTTTCCTTTTAGTTTGGTAAATTTTAATGTTTTTGCTTCATAAACACACCTAGATTCTAAAATTGAAGTCTCCTGTAGCTTTACAATGAAACTCAGCATTGTTGAATATCAGTGGAAAGGTCTCATCATGTATGTCGGAAAGGTCTCATTGTGTATATTGAAAATCCCATCATCCGTTTCCATGCTGAGCTGAAGCAGTGTGATTTTCTCGCTGGCAGGCCATTTATCACTTCCTACCAGCCATCAATAATTGATCAGGGAGATTGGATTCAGCACAATGCAAATCAGCCTGTTTTATCAACATGGAGTAGTTTGTGTCAAAATGTGGCAACCTTTGAATCTCTCTGCTTACTCATCTTTGATAGACTGTCTGGGGATTTTCACTTACTCTTTCATATCAGAAGAGAAAAAAAAAAAAATGGGCAGAAGGGAAAATAACCAGCTGGTTCTGCTTATGCCCCTAAAGCAACTTGTACCTCACAATCTGTTTTTCCACCTTACCTAACCAAAAACCAAAGTACAAAATGGTGCTTTTGGTCAAGGAGCCAAACCCAAAAACCTTTTCAAGGCAAAGCCTCCAGGCCATTTTATATTCCCAGAAAGGAGGTGCAGATTCTCAGACCGATTTCTTTTTTCTTCAGGAATTGCCACTATCTTCTCTCTCTCTTCTAACTTTCTATTTCCACAAAACTCTGGTTACATAGTAGTACACAGTCCTTCTAGCTTCTGTTCTGAAGCTAAGCTCATAGGTCATTTGGTTTAAAGGTCCATTGATCATCATGGCAGGGAAACAGGAAATAAAAGTAACACACATGAGCAAGCTATAGTGATTATGAGTCAATTTCTTTTTGTGATGCTTCAGTGTTTTTTGGTCCTCATTTCTTTCTTATAATAAAATGTGGTGTGGGGGGTGACTTTCTATCTGCTGCCTTTAGTCCTGCAGGCAGGACTCCAAATTTCTCTTCCTCTTTGGATCTGTATCAAGAGAAAGCCCTTCTTTTTTTATGGTGTCTCTGGAGCAAAAGCCTGAAGATTCTCGTATCACAGAACAAAGGGACCTCCCCTTAGTTTCAGGTGCGCAAATTTCAAGAGGCATCTTCCTCATGAAGACAAATTGGAGAAACACTGAGAACAGCAAACACTGAGGGTCTGAGATGTGCCAGACTAATCTAAGTGTTTTACATGGAGTAACTATTTCTCATGGCCGCTCTAGGAAGTAGCATTCGTTTGTTAGTTTGTTTGTTTATCTTCTCTAAAGTAAGACAGGTTTTATAACTCGATCATATCTGGAACGTGAACAAGGTTGGTGTGTATCTTGAGCCTGGCCGTTAATACAACTGGACATTTCCTCTATTGCCTTGCTGACCACAGGCTGCACCTGCTCTAGTGGGCCTGCTCTCAATACTGGAAGATCATCTTTTGACATTTCTTCCCATGGCCAATTTTCCTATGATTACATTAAGAGAAGTCCTTAACATGGATTATAAATTACTGTATATTTTACCCCCAAAGACTTAAGGTCATTTAACATGTTTGTGTGTATGATGCTAAGGTCAGTTGGTGTGGGCTAGGGCTAGTGGTTTTCTTAAAAACAAGATTTCCAGGCATTTTTTTCTGTCTTTCTCCCCTTACCCATTCCTCCAGTTTCCTTTCTTTTCATGACAAGAGGCCTGGGAGGGGCTGAGGCCATCACCACCAGCACCAGCATCACCTGGGCCCAATCACGACCTGCTGTGCCTTCTCCTGATCTCAGCAAAAGTGATCTCTATGTGTAAATAATACAAAAGAAAAGCTTAGCTTCTTTCAGCATACGCACCTTTAGAGAAGCGAAAAAGCTTTTGAGCTCAAAGATTGCCTGACGCTTTTTAAATAACTTCTTCCTCCACTCACTTACGAAAAAAGAGACTTTCTATTATTACTTCTGGTTTTGTTTGGTTTTGCTTTCACAATATGACCAAGAGCCTAAGTTCCCTCTTGATGCTCTCCTGCAACTTCCAATAATGTCAACCGGACACATAAGTACTCTTCAAAGAGGTGAAGATGCTGTTCATCCCTGAACAATTTTGCAGGTGTGTGTCTTCCTAACCACCCTAATCTCCAGCTTCTCATATATGCAAGGGTTCTTCAAAACGCTCTTGGAAAAATGGAATTAAAAGATAATACAAATATTTCCATAAGCATTTAAAGACCCCATATATATATATATACACACACATATACATAGATACACACATATTGCACATATATATATGCAGTAAAGCTAATGACTAACACTGCACTTTGATAAAGTCAGACTTCTCTCAACTTTTCTCTATCAGAAACTTCAAGAAATGTCAGTTTCCTTTACTTTTGAGGAAAGAGGAAAACACTCAGTGTCACAAAAATAACTTTGGACATCTGAAAACATGAACAGCAAATCAGAAAATTAACTATGGTTGTGTCTCTTTATTTAGAAGGTTGAGATATATCTAGAAATTCATATAAAATGTAGAGAGTAAAGAAGAGTCAGAATTAAAAACATTAAAAAAATTAACTTATGAGCAAAATGTAAATATCAAACAAATTATACCTATAACAAATGCAGGCGAGATGGGAAAAATTAAATTGGAATGTAGATGAAGCCTTATTCATGGTATTATTCAAGAAACATGATTGAACACACCATTAGTGCTACATACTGAAGCTAGCACTAAAAACCAGGGTGTAGAAATAAAAAGGTTGGCACGTTTCCTGAAAGGGCCCATAGACTGGTAAGGGAGGAAGTCAAGAACATAACAAGAAAATCATAATGGTGTATGATGGACAAGATATACACAGTACACATAACAATCTCTAATTTAGTCCAAGGAGAAGAGGGAAAGATTTGCAAGAGAAGGAGCCATTTGAGCAGATGTTTGCAAGAAAGAAGTGGACTAATGAAGTGATGATAAACTATTACTGGAAACTGTAAGGCTAAAGAGACAATGACGGATGTGCACATAAACACTATATTCCAGTTGGTAAAGTTACATCTCATGGGAGTATAAGTTACAAATTCTCATTGAGTTACAAATATACTTGGGTTGTTACAAACATACTTGGGTTAAACAAATATATGGATTGTGATGGTGGAAGCCATGTTTCTCACTGCTAGAGATGGAAGTTACAGTTAAACAAGAGAAAAGGGTAAGGAATCATGAGTTGCAGAATTAGATTTAGTGACATGAGAATGGTCTCATGCTTAAATTGTTAGTGTAGATAACAGAAGCATAAATATAAAAAATAATTATAAATATGTGCATATATGCAGATCAGTATACCCACATACATTTCCTGACTCTGCCCACAAAGAGAGCTTAGAAGCAATAAAACCTGGTAGCAAGAGCATATGAAGTGGCCAGATATTGATTTTTGGTAGCATTCTTCAATAAAAGGAACCAGGTTCCTTGGGATTAGGGCTGGTGCAGGAATACAGAAGATCCTCATGGAGTAGCTTGTAATGCCAGAAAGTAAAGAAGTACTTAAAAATAAAGGGACACAGGAACCAATCTGAAGGAGCTTGTGATGGCCAAAGTTGGAATAATTTGAGAACCAAAATAAACAGTGTAGTACTGGATTATAACCCAATATATTAAATAAATATCTAATTACATTGATATAAGTTAATGATTGAATGAAATAAATGGGAGTAGACAGCACATATTTCACAAAGAGAATATTCCGAATAATTTTTGTAGACACTCCATCTCCAAGAGGTGGGGTTAACACTCTTCCCCCACCCCCACTGAGTGTGGCCTGCACTTCCAAAGAGTAGAGTATGGAGTGGTAGGCAGGAGGGGTTACTTTATAGTGGAGAAAACTGGAAAATACTATCTTGGCCAGATGATCCAGTTTCATCACTTATAAGCCATATTGATGGTGTACCCTTTATATGATGTGATGAGAATGGCACTTTACCTCCGTGTCTTTCTCCCCCAAATCTGTAACCTGAATCTAACCTGTTGAAACACACCAGACAAATCCAAATTTAGGGACATTCTACAAAATACCTGACTACTATGCTTCAAAATTGTCGAGGTCACTAAAAACAAGAAAAGTCTGAAAGTGTCACTGCCCAAGGGAGGATGAGAAAACATGACAACTAAATGAAATGTGGTGTCCTGGATGAGAACCTGGAACAGAAAAAAGAACTCTAGGTAGAAACCAGTGAGCTCCCCACAAACTGTGGACTTCAGTTAATAGGAACTTTGTTTCCTTAGTTGTGACAATTGTACTATCATAATGTAAGATGCAGAGGGAACTGGGTGAGGGGTATATGGGAACTTTTCGTATGATCTTAGCAAATTTTTTGGAAATTTGAAACTATTCTAAAGTTAAAAGTTAAAAAAATATATTGCTCATCGTTAAAGTGTGGGGTGAGTTACCCATACTCTTATGAGAAGATGTGAACAATGAGAAGATGGAGAAGGGGAGAGGCAGAGGTCCCTGTAGGGTCTTAAATGCCATATGAGTGTGAATTTATCACAGATTTGTGAAGGATTGATGCCAGGAGGACATCCCCTGTGGTAGGTCCTGTCATTTATACGGTGATCCAAATGAGCAATCCTTATCCAAATCAGTATTTGTAGATTCAGAAAAGCAGAAGAGGTGTAACCTGGTGACCAACTGATTATAGGAGGAGAGAAAAAGGAAACATCTCAGAAGGATCCCAGAGATTTCTGTTTGAGTGATTGAACAGGGAGTGACACCCTTACTGAGCCAGGGTCCCTGGGGAAACAAATATTCTTGGGTAGAAAGTAAGAAAGTATTTTAATTTTGAGGTTTTCAGTTTTCAGAAACAACTGGAAAAAACACATTCTGCTTTCTACTTTCTACACATTTTCATACATTTTATTCATACACACAGTGTCTCATACACATTCCATTATGATTCTTCTCCCTATGAAAATTTCTCCTCAACTAGCTACCAAGTTAGAAAATACCTGATAAATTATTTCATGCTATGAGAGGAAATAGCTTAATGGAGTATTGTTTCTAAATGTATTTTAATTTTAAACAATATAAAATTATCAGATAAAAATGAGGAGGAAGCTGGGAGCGAATGGGGCTGGAACCCGGGGGTGGTGCTGGGCACCGGGATGGGTGTGTTCATCCAGCCTGCAGCCGTGATGAGTGGGTCCTCTTAGGGAAGAAACTAAGCCATCAAAGTAGCAGTTTAAATGTGAATGGACCTGACTGCTACTGAGAAACAGAAAATTCAGTCAGCAGTAGTAGTAGAATAGGCAAAAGATAAAGGTCTGAAATAGGTATGATAAAAACTGTGGAAAAAGAAAATAGCTAAATGTAATTAGGCGTTTTAAAATACTTCTCAAGTATTCATATCACAAATATTTGTTGAGTATTCTGTGCATACGTCATGCTCCATTTTAGGAAATTTGTTAGGCCAATGAAAGTGTTATGAAGGAATTATTAAAGTGATATTTGGGCTGAAACCTGGACAATATTAATGAGGCATGCCTTCAAGTAAATGGGGCAAAAACCATGCACTTTGTTTTCTTCAACATTTTAGGCAGAGACATGGAATGATCCATTTTACACATTACTTCCAATTTACACATTAGGAAACTGGGAGTTAGACATTAAGTAACCTGTATGCTACTTACAATGGTCTGGATTGTGTGCCCCCAAAATATATATGTTGATGTCCTAAACTTCAGTACCTCAGAATGGGACTGTATTTCAATATAGGGCTTTTAAAGAGTAAATTAAGTTAGAATGAATCCATTAAAGTGGGCCTGAATCCAATCTGACTATTGCAATTGTAAGAAAAGGAAATTTGGACAAAGATGAACCAGGGATGTGCACTCAGAAAAGACCACATGAAGGCACAGCAAAAAAGTGACCATTGAAGACAAACCTGCTGACACATTGATCTTGGACTTCCATTCTCCAGAATGACAAGAAAATAAATTTCTGTTGTTTAAGCAACCCAGTGTGTGGTATTTTCTTATGGCAGCCAGTATTAGTCTGTTTTTTTGTGTTGCTATAACAGAATACTTGAGACTGGGTAATTTATAAAGAACAGAGATTTATTTGGCTCACGATTCTAGGACAGCTGTATCTGGTGTGGGCTTCAGGCTGCTTCTGCTCATGGCAGAAAAGTGGCAGACAGCCGACAGGTACAAGCAGATCACATGGTGAGAGGAAGCAAGAGAGAGAGGGGAGGTGCCAGGGTCTTTTAAACAACCAGCTCTCATGGTAACTAATAGAGCAAGAACTCACTCACTACCCCCACTCCCCAGGTAGAGCATTAATCCATTCGTGAAGGATCCAACCCCATGACTCAAACAGCTCCCAACACTGCCACATTGGAAATCAGATTTCCACATGAGTTTTGGGGGGATAATAACATCCAAATTCTATCACAGCCTTTGTAAACTAATACACTAGTTGAGATGGTGACACAGGGACTAAAATCTGGCGTATTTAATTCCATTTGTTGGGATTTTAATTATTATTATTTATAGTACCTCCCCAGGAGATATTTCTGAACATTTTTAGGAAGTTCCAAGCAGAATGCATGTTCTTTCAAGATCATTCCAAAGACAAACATACAGCAAACACAGGGGACAACAAACATATTCAAGAAATAAAGCTATGGTGGTAGAACATCAGACACATCTGTGTGACTCCATCTCCATGACAGGATTGACTGTCAGTAGTGGGACACCCAGTTAGGGTCAGTAACAAGCATATCAATTGAGTGTTAGGCTCTGGAGTGAGATTTCTCGGATTCAAATTCAAGTTCTTCTTCTTACCAGCTACATTATCATGGACAATTTGTCTCTAAATTTCCTTATTTTCTCGCCTGTAAAATGGGGATAGTAATAGTACCAGCTCACAGAGTGAGTGTGAAATTGGTGAACAGGTGCAATACAATCAGAATGATGCCTGACTCACTGTGAACACTCAGTAAGAATTAGCTGATATTATTTGTAAAGCAACTAACTGTTCCATCTATAGAGCCAAGAATGAGGGTGGGGCTTGTCTTCTTGTCTTGTTCACTTCCGTATCTGCAGGACCTAGTGGATCATGAAGGAATAGCTGTTGAGTGAATCCTATCTAAACTTCATTGACAGAAAGAACACAGGCTGTGGTTCAGTGGTTTCCAACAGCATTTCACTATGGTATCTCTTTTCCTTTTGTCTAGAATGCTACCTGGAGCCACCTAAAGGCAGTTACACTGTCTGTGTTCAGAGAGTCTGAAAAAGGTATCCTCTACATGTGTTCCAGGCAGCAAAACTTTCTCTTGTGACCTTCCTTTCTCAGAAACTGAGAAAGAAACAAAGCAGTGGAGACCATAATGCCATAAGGAGGCTATCAACTTTTCTATGTAATGGGTTCAGGCAAACAATACCATTTTCTCCAGTAGGGATAGTTTCTGCAGTTTCAAAAAACTTTAAGAGCATAGACTGAGCACCTCTTGGGGGTAGCTATAACACTATCTGTTAGCCCACAAAGTCATGTGAAGAGACCAAAAAAAAAAAAAAAAAAAAAAATCCTTCAAACCAAAGGGACATGCTAGCTAATTGCTGGAAGCCTGAGAGTGCAGGAAAGTGCATGCTCCGTGTGAGGTCTGACAAGTGTTTCATAAGATGAGTTGGCTCTGTGTGTAAAGAAAACGTGATCACCTTGAGAAAGAGCTATTGCCAAAAATGTTCCTGTCCTCTGATGATAACAGGGTTATTATTTATCCCTTTTGTGATTACCCTTGAATATGTGACAGAGATCCTTTGTCATCAAAAGAAACACAGCTTTTACATTCCAGTGAGAAAAGAAGAAAGGTTTAATTACTATCCATGGCATCTGCTTATTTGAGTCGTCTTATGAGTAATCACGCAGACCAACATATCCAGATGGCCAGGCTGTCTTCCTTCCCTTGCCTTTCTCTCCTTCTCATGATTAAAGGCATTCTGTTTTATATCCAGAAAAGTCACTTATTGAAAGATGATTGGGGATGTGCCTTCAAATACTTGAGATAATATAGAAAAATAAATCCCAATAACAGAAGAGCACACAATACTCGTGCTGATCAATTGGTGGACATTTGCCTCAGTCTAGTAGGTTGTACCTGGATAATTAAGTAGTTTTTTACCTCTGAGCAAAATCATTCCTCTGCCACAAACAGGAAATTTTGTTTACACTTGCATCAGAGGTAGCAAGGGTCTGATTTAGATGTTGTAAAATTATATCTGATGAAAAGTAATTTGCCGATAGCCTCTCCTTTAGGACTCAAATAACCACAGTAGTTACAAAACTATCAATAATTCATATTGGTACAGAAAAACATGTCATGAGCTGCTTTCTAAATAGCACACAGACCAAAACATGTAATTTGGTGTCCTTCTCAAAAGAAGTAGGGATTTTCCATAGTCAAATATATTTAGGAAGCAGTGCCTACCATATATCTCACAGAGACTCACCATAAAGCCTAGAAATTTTACAGTAATTGGTTCAAACAGCAATTTTTGTTTTTTATACAAGTCCTACAAAATGCCAGCTCTGTGGAGCTGATTTGGGAAAGACTGCCTTACAGACATAAGCTTATTTTATAGACCCCTAAGACGTACTTTTCTTCATTATGACATATTTTAAGTCCAATCATTTAAAACTGTATTTGCTTCCTTCTTATGACCATTCTGCTTTTCAAACCAGTCAGAGCCAAGGGCATCAACACAGCCACCCAATTGGTCTTGGAGAATTAGCCTTCTTCTGGCTAGAGAGGTATTTTATGGCTTCCAAAGTAATGAAGTGGCCTATTCTCAATGCAGCACCAATAACAGCAGTTGCTTCCCACATAGGCTGAAGATTAACAGCAGGACTTGGATAAATTTATAGGACAGGTTATTACACCCTAAAAATAAGAAGGTGTTACTAATTCTTTCCCTTGCTTTTATAGACTGACAGTTCCTGGGCTCCGGGGAGTTCCATGAGACAAATAACTCTCCAAATAAACCACCTGGGAGTAGAAAAGCTCAGAAGTGACTCTGCTCTTGCTGTGACCTATCACTGTTCACTGCTGCAAAGGGCCAGCAGCAAAAGCACCAGCTATCACACAGCTCTTCTAAGTGTGTGCAATAAACATTAAGTGTCAAACCCTGAGGAATTTGTGGTTGGAGGGAGCAACTGGACTGCTCACTCCTTCCCCCACACTCATTACACTCTCTTGGGGCTATTTATAGTCGCTGACGATGCATTGGTCTCCATTTCAGGACCAGTCCATAGTGTCAGAATCTACTCGGGTCCCTTAATCTCTTCCTTCTCACTTTTATGCGGGACCAGAGGTTATGTAAATATCCAGAGACATGGGAATAACCATGATTTCTATAGTCAGGTGCTGAAAGCCCTACCTTACCATTTCTCCTTCCATTGTATCACTCCTGGGACCCCAGTTTAGATTTCAGGGTCACGTATTTCCACTTGGCCAGGAGCGGAGTTTAGATAGAAAACCAGCCACATGGTAAACATTGAAGGAGTTTGAGGGGGCCTCTGCTGCCCAAATAATTAGTCTATTTTCCTGAGCTACCTGAAGTATCTACATTTGATATTAATGAAAAATATAATTTAATCAGATTAACACAGAAATTGATATTTTTAACATACTTTCAGGAATATAATCTAACAATAGAGTAATCCATAATTACCTGATAGTGGTTGTAACTCATTACAATGCAGCTCTTGATTTCTGGAGTTACAGAAGATACAGGGCATTATATTGATCTAGTTCAAGTTTCCAAATAGATTCTTGGGAATAACATATATTGTGTTGTTAAAACTTCTCCTGTCCATCCTAACCTAGGGTCATGATCATGCAGTAACATAGAAATCAGGGCATTTTATCTCCCAGATGTGTTTGAGAGGCAGGACAGTGTAGTATAATGGTTAGGTCATAGGCTCCAGGAAGATTGCCTGAATTTAATCCTGATTTTGATACTTCCAAAACCTAGGATCAGTTCAATACTCAACCTTTTAGTGTCTGAGTTCTCTCATCTATTAAATGTGTTAAAATAATAAAAATCGGTGTTGAGAAGAAGAAGGAAAAAACATTTGTATTTTCTAGGAGGACATGAAAAGTTAATATAAAATGCATAGAACAGTGTCAGGCATGTATTAAACTGTCAATAAATGCTAAATCCTTGGCACTCAGCTCCTATTTAATTCTTAAAAGATCCTATTGAAGTAGGCATCATGATGCCCAATCTATAAAGAATTAACAACTGAGGCAATTTGTCATTTTCCCATGGTCACAGAGTCAAATAGTAGAGCTAAGCTTCAACTCTATTTTCTAAAATTCCCAAACCCCCTGCATTTATCCCACAAACACGGTTTTATCCACAACACATATCCTTTAAAATCTTACTACACTTGATGGCTGAAACACCTTATATTTCTAATTCTACTCCAGGGACCTTAACAACAACTTCATAAATTAATACAAGGTTTAATTCAGAAAACACATGTACCTTTAGTATATCATCAATGAGAGGAGCTACTTAGGAGCTGAGGAGTTTGGCTGTATGAATCAAAGCCACTGTCATGGTAAACGAGCAACTCTTGCTTCTTCCTCACCTGCCTGTGGCCACGTGAGAATGCATTTTTCAGATCCCTTATGGCCAGATGCCAGCTTCTGTGCTCTGAAATCCATGGATGCATTTTCATTAAGGCCGTTCCTTTCGTTTCCAGGAGACATAGGACTACTTCAATAGTGATTTTGGCTCAAGAACACACCAATGGCCTTGCCTAACCTTCATTGGAACTGCACAGTGGTCTGAGCTGCTTCTACTCAACTGCCTTTCCTTCCTTCCACTCAACCTTTCTTCCTTCCTTCCTTCCCTCCTTCCTTCCTTCCATCTCTCCTTCAATCAGAATCCCACCTGCTTTATGGTTGTCAGTTCTTCCAGGCTCTCCCAACATCCTTCCCATATTTTCTTTTTGTACAAGCGTTTTTACTAGTTCATTTTTTGCACATTTAATCCCATCTTGACATCTGCTCTTCAGAGGACCTGGATGCACACATGGTTGAGTCCCATTATAAACTGAAAGGTAGTTAGTTACTATCTTCAGTTCTACCTTTCATTCTCCTCTTAGCATTCCAGATATTCATTAGGTTTTTGGAAAAGGTATATTTTTTTTCTGAAGGGCAATTGCCATGTTGTATACACATTTTAGATGTCAATGAAACCATTTACATTAAAATAAATTTTTCCTAAAGGAAGTGGTGTGGAAGTGAAAAAGGGAAGAAAAGACACATCATTTGCTGAGTATCTACTATATGTACCAGGCATAGTGTTCTGATAGGTCATCTTATTTCAGCCTCAGAAGAATCTTGTGATTCAGATTTACATATGAGGTTCAAAAAGTTTAAGCATCATATGAGGAACCTAAGGATCACAGAGGTGGAAGAACCCAAATTTCAATCCTGGTTTCTTGAGTCCTGGGCTCTTTTTTGTACATCATGAATATTCTCTGAAAGACAGTATTTTCTACTGCATTTTAGAAATACTTTCAAGATATTTCTGAATATAATTATCTGATTTAATGTCCCTCCCCCCACATATATTAAGACACACCTATATATGCATATACAAATAAACATACATATAATTGTGATGGTATCTATATAAGTATATGGAAATGTGTATATAATACATGGGTAGATATAGACATGGGTATATAAGCACACACATATTCTGCATGATTTTGTGGCATACAAAGCCATCACTCAAATAATCATCCGGGTCTTTGTTACAATGAAAAAAATCTGTTCTTCTTAAATAAGGATTTTAACATGAGGATGACTGAAGATGTCAAGGAACATAAAGCATCAATAACTCCCACTGGGGTTCTGATTTATATTTGAGCTCCATTCAATTCTGCTAGTGCCATTAGATGTGTGAGTTAAGAGTGGATCAGGTGCCTTAAATAACACAGGAAACCAATAGCTTACCATAGGAAATTGACATTCTCCTATTGAATCTTGTCAAATCTGTTTCAGTCTCTGGTAATGCAACCACGCTTATTAACAGATGAGATCACACAATAATTTTAGGAGGGAAAACCAAAAAAATTTGCTTTCATACATATGTTCATTTGTGAACTTCTCTATGCACAATTGTAAAGAAGGTAGGATTGCTCCAAATAACAATAGCTCCCATGTAGTGAGTGTTCACTATATGCCTGAAACAGTACTAGGTGCTTTGCAAACATTATCTTTTATTTCATCACAACATGTCCAAAGCCATGCTGTTAATAAGTGTTTGATCCTGTGTTCTGTCCTTTTCCAAAGCCTATGTAGGTCATTTGCCTCTGGAGCACTGACACCTCTCACTGCCCTGTCTGTTTTCAACAACTCACTTTTGACACCATTTCTAGTCTCTATTCTTAATTATCATTGATTCTCCCCACCACCACACACGGACATGCCTAACACACTCAGTCCCCTTATTTTTCTATTATTCTTGGCATGCATGAATGTCTCAAACTCCCAAGAGGCTCATCCAACTTTCCCTATAAATGGAGAACCAGACTCATTACATCTTTCCTGTTCTACAAGGCAGCACCCATCACAGTAGTGATGGCAGCAGACCAGTTGAAGGCTGCCTTAGTTGGTGCTGGCTCTCTGAGAAAGTAAACTGGCAGGGTATGTCTGGTGCCCTCTGTGGCTTAGTGAGCTCCCTTCTCTAGCCTGTGTGGAAGCCATGCTTTCAATCCTTCCACTAGGGATGAACATCTACAAGTGTGATCAAGCTGTTGGGACTCAGATTAAAGCAACAGTTACATCCAGGCAAGATAATTTTGGAATAACACAAATGCCAAACTGTTTTCTGATCAATCATGAATATGAATCATGGGAGGTAGACTCAAGTTTGGGTTGACAAGCTGGTGACTAAAGGGGGGTGGCCCCGATCTACAACAAAGAAGGAAAGCATGAGGCACAGCTGGTATTCTGTACCTAGGTGCAGCAGGCACAGATTTGGGGCCTTTGAAGGAGGAGGATTTAAGATAGAAAAGAAAGAAGAAAAATATTATTAATTGAGCACTAGCTATTTCACCAAACTTTGCATGCCTAATTTTACTTTGACTTTATAATACTTTATTCACAATTAATCAATCAGTTCATTCATCAACTGCCTTCTTAGTGCTGGAACAGACACTGTTGTAGGTAATGGAGATTTAATTGAGAGAGACAGAAAAGGTCTCTGTCTCATGAGGTTTGTGTTTTGGTGGTGGAGAGGAAGAAAACAAATATGTAAATACAAAAATAAACAAGATAATTCCAAAGACCAATAAATTTTATAAAAACAATACAATGTAGTATTCTGGTACATTTGGTTTATGAAAGGAGTTCCTTTTTATCACATGGTCAGGACAGGTGATTCTGAGGAAATAATATTTTAGTGCATACTTGAGTAATGACAAGATGGCAGCCACCATGTGATGGTCTGGAGGAAGAATGTTCCCAACAGGATGATCAACACATGGGAAGATTCTGGCCATGGGAATGAGAAAAGACTACTGAGGTAGAGCCCCGGGATAAAGGAGGAACTTCGCTGGTTCAGGTAAGGTATTCAGAGAAAAGGAAAATTGTATTGTAATTGAAAGGTGATAAAAATCCATGGGGATTTTTATCACAAGTAGGGAGTGGTGTTATCTGAGTTGAATGTATTAAAATCATTCCAGCAATTATGTGGGAATGGATTGTAGGAGACTAGCCTGTTTATCCAAAATAAAATGCTGTGTGTGTGAGGGCACTTCAAAAAGTTCATAGAAATATTCATATTGTCTATCAATTCTATTTTTCCATGAACTTTTTGGAGTACCCTTGGTTGGTGACCGATTGGTGGCATTTCAAAAACACACAGATTTTAAAAAGTATAGCTAATATTTAGGTCCAGGAATGCCTTGGCTCCATAAATAAAGGAAATATTACCTCTTTTGAGCCTTTTTCCACTGCACCAAGTTGCTGCAACTTTGAACTATCAACCTAATGTGATGAGGTAACAGGTTTTTGGGTTTTTTTTGTCTATTGAAGTCATTGGGCAAAGTTTATGAGATCTTTTTTGGTTTCATTTTTGTTTCTTTGGTGATGGGCACTGGGTATTTTGAAGCTGCTGTCAACACCCCCACCTTACTGCAAAGCATTCCTTTTCATTACTATTTAGCTACAAGTGCCTGTTGGATCCCATTGTCACCTGATTTTGCACACAACCAATCTCTCTTTATTTTAACACCCTCATTGTGTAGCTTATAGCCAGGAAAGACTGGGCATGTAGCTCTGGTCATGTGCTGGATCTGAGAAATATGGATTTTTGTGAGTTGTTCTAGGGGAAAACATTTTCAATCTTTTAAAGAGGTTGTATGTTACTGTAATGTAAATCTTTAAATTGGTAGCACTCTCCCACTCCTCCTTAGAGGAGATTAGCTTACAGCACACCAATCTTCTACTAAGAGTAAGGAGCTGGATAAAATGCAAGGCACATCTGTTTGAAAGCATCTTAGAGCTACCGAGACAGCTGGAACTTGAGACCAATATCCCACAAGAAAAACACAGAAATGTGATCCCAATTGTCAGAGTCTTTCTTTCAAGGCATTTGAAGAAATAACATCAATCTTAAACTCACTTTACTAGTGAAAAAGAAAACAGGAAACACTTAACTCATTTTGTAAGATCAAAATAATCTTAATATCAGAACCTCACAAGGTTATTACAGGAAGAAAATTTCAAAACAATCTATCTCATAAACATAGTACAAAAGCACAAGACAAAATATTACAAAATCACACCCAGTAATGAATATTAACTGAATGTAGCACATTTGAAAATAAAACTTATTAAAACTTATGCAGCTAAAGTCTTAACAATTTTGGAAAGTTGGTTTAAATTTTAAAGTTAATCAAATTTTCTTTGTTTCTAAATAAGGGAGAAAAATCATGCAATCATCTAAATAAAAGAGAAAAATGATACCTAACCTCATGCCATTAAAAAAATCAATGATAAATAAAATGTAGGTCTGAATGTGATTGATAATATAATAAAGGTTTTAGTATAAACTCTAAAATGTTTTTATAAACATTGAGCAGATACACAATAAGCAATAACCATAGAAAAAATAGTGTTAAATTAGATTACTCAAAATTAAGAACTTTTGTTACTCAAAAAATGGCATTAAGAGAGTGGAAAGGTAAGGCAAGCTACAGAATAGGGAGAGATATGGGGACTTCATGTCTTTGACAAAGGCCTTGGCTCCATAATACATAGTGAATTCCTACAGATCAACAAGAAAAGATAATATGGAAATTCCAAATAAAATATGAGCAGAAGACTGGAACAAAAGAGTACATCAAATCTCTAATAAATATTAAAATGTGAGCAACCTCATGAGTCATCAGGGCACACAAGTAATGGCCACAATAAGACACCACCACATAATCACTCACATGGTAAAATGACAAAAGATCGATAAGTATTGTTAAGAATTTGGCAGAGTAATTCCACACACTTATATAGCCAACTGTTTCTTCCTTGATAAATTCAAAGCTTTCAATTGAAACAAGGTAAAAAAAAAAAAAAAATCCCTTTTTAAGAATTTCCAAAAATTTCCAAAGAAATTATATGTAATTGATTCCAAATAAAACATCTTGTAAGTCTGCTCAGTACAATTTTTGTCCCAGAGAAAGCTTCTATAAGCTTTACAAAAGCCCAAACAATTAATGTCTCTCATCAATCTACAAAAGCTGAGTTATAAATCATACTAAATTACAAGTTTGGAGCTATTTTGGAATCTATTTTTATTCTTAGTCTAAAGGTGTATTTGTAAAACTATAGTAAAAAATTTTATTTGGTCATTAGACCATTTCCCTCCCCCCCACCAAAAAATGCAAATGTTTGGAGTACGTTATTTACAGCTGAACCGTTACAAATCACGTGTATTTAAAAAAACAATTTTAATATTTTTCATAAAGGAAAAAGATTGTCCTTTCCATCCGGTGTATACAACTGAAATTACATTGCATTGTTACTATAAGAAGAAAGTTGTTTGAAACTGTGAGTGAGTGAATATGTTAGAGTGTAAGGGCTGGGAGGGGCTAATGTTCATAGAAGACCTACTGTGTGTCAGGCAGCCTGCTGGGTTCTTTCCACACATTATCTCACTTTTATCACAATTAGTAAAGCTGGATCTGCCTTTTACATAGATAACAGTATTGACATTACTTCAAATACCCTCAACAGTCCTGCAAAATAATTGCTATTATTCCTATGTTGTACTCATAGTTAAAAACAGAGGTCCAAAGTAAATAACTAACTTATCCAAATACACACAGCTATCAATCCAAAGTCCACACTCATTCTGACAAACCATCTTTACCCCCTTTTCATCCATTCTTGACTAATATTTGGAAATTCCAAAGGATTATGTAGGGCCAACAAATTGTAATACTACAGGCAGATTGCATGACTCCTTGTATACTAATTGCCATTTCAGTTTTAATTCAGCATACATTGTTCCATCTCTGTTTCTTTCTGGACAGTGAAAGGAAATTCGTAATTCAGCATACATTGTTCCATCTCTGTTTCTTTCTGGACAGTGAAAGGAAATTCGTAAGTAAATTGTTCTAGAAGGGGTTCATTGGTATGATATAACTACACATAATTTTTTGTAGTTTTATTGATAGGCAAAGCCTCTTCATTGACCATTGCCAAAGCTTAGAAAATGAATGTGAGGATAATCACAGTGGTGAAGACAACGAATGTGCTGCTGCTGCTTTGTGGTATGTGTGTGCACAGCTTCATAGATGAGTTTGGCATAAAGACCTTGGAATGAACAGATAGGAGGACTAGTCAATAACCAGCTAGCATATTAATGCATTGCTTCAAATGCATAACAGCTGTTTGCCATTGCTTACTGTAATTTAAAGCAGAGGTAGAATGGAGAGACTGATCGAATGAGAAAAGCCCAGAGATTTCTTTAATTGCACCAGAATTAGCAGGGTTTAGAAAATAAAAGTGATATCTTGTAGTCACTTACTTCTGATTTAATGACTTGGGCTGTATTCTTCAATGAATGATTTTTAACAACTCAGTTTTGATATGCTTTAGAATGATTTCTAGTTCCTTGTCAGGAAGAAAGAGGAAGAGGATGAAGAGGATAAGAAAAAGAAAGAAGAGGAGGAAAGTGAACTGGTAATAACGATTATTTGCAAGGAGAACTCCAAGCAGTAGTTGGCTCACAATTGATTTTAATTTTTCATTTTGATCTTTACCATTGCATTTGCCATTATATGTCTGTGTCTATGTGGACTCATTAGACATATTGATGCTCTTTCATTTTATTAGTCTAAGGAACGGCAAGGCCTCCATGGTTATAATCCCAGTCTTCCCATTCAATTTGAGAACAATATAAAAGTTCAGAGACAAGGGACCTGATAGAGTTTGGATGTGTTGTTCCCACCAAGACTCATGTGGAAATCTGATCCCCAGTGTGGCAGTGCTGGAAGCTGTTTGGGTCATGGGGGCAGATCCCTCATGAATGGATTAGTGCTTTCCCTAGGTGGGGGGATTAATGAGTGAGTTCTCGCTCTATTAGGTCCTGCAGGGAGAGCTGGTTGTTTAAAAGACCCAGGCACCTCCCTTCTCTCTCTCTTGCTTCTTCTTGCCATGTGATCTGCTTGTGCCCACCAGTGCCTGCTGCTTTCCACTGTCAGTAGAAGCAGCCTGAGGCTCATGCCAGATGCAGCTGTCCCAGAATCATAAGCCAAATAAACCTCTGTTCTTTATAAATGACCCAGTCTCAGGTATTTCTGTTGTAGCAACACAAATGGACTGATACAGGACCAAAATATACCTTTTATTTATTTATTTTTCCAATGAGTAGACACAGAATTTACATGTCTGTATGGTACTTTAAAATATGTTGATGTTACACAAAAGAGTCAAACTTTGTTCACATGTAAATACAATTATGTAACTAGGACAACAAAGGCTGTTGTTTTATCAGAAAAGCCTCATTTTTCAAATCAGTCTTTTCCCGTCAATTCATGCAAAGATTGTTCCCATTACGGAGCCTTCTTATGGTCTCATGGCCGTGCCCAGTGCTTCTGAATATGTTTCCATCCAGAAAGGTACAAGCTGTTAGAGCTGAATTAACACATCATTCTAAATTTTATTGATTTTTGACATTTCTATAGCCTGATAAACTTATCTTTTAAAACAATTCTGTTTAGGGTCAGATATATTGATATCTATATATCTATTGATAGATATAGACTATACAAATATGTACACTTTTTTTTTATTTAAGATTTTTTTTATTTCAATGTCAGTATGAAAAAGCATTGTATTATTTCATTTGGAAAAGGCAACAAAATTATCACCAAAATATAATATATCCTTATGCTTTTGCATCTGTATTGCAAATAACAGTCACTACTAAATTCCATTTGCTCAGTGCCATCACGGTGATAGGTGCTTTTGCGGATCATCTCATTTAACACTCACAGTACTCCTAGGGATGGGTGCTAGTATATGACAGGAAGACCAACCATGACAACTGTAGCAAGTGAGGTTCAAAAAATAAAAATTATAGAAAATGTGGTGCCGTGTTATTAACAAGTTAAGGAATGACCAGCATGATTCTGTGTGTTTAACTTGGTGAAAGTCGAGGGTGGTGGTGAGGTTGAGAGGGGATGATAGTCCAGTTGTGGGTCCTTCCTGGAGTTTGGCACCACCTGTGGGTGGTTGATAGTTCCAGGTGCAGGACATTCCGGACAGGTGCAATCAGTCCAGGAATGACTCAGTGAGTTGGTGCCCATTTTATTGGCCCTATTTGAGGATATTGAAATTATCTCACTGTTCCTTTCTTAGCCATTTCAGAGGAGAAGAATTTTAGGCCATTCATATTGTAAAAGGGAATTGTGAGGGAACTTGATCGAATCTCCCTGCATATGAACTCAGGGCATATTATTATTGTATTTGCATCTTGAGTAGTAATCTTTCTGAGTTTATCCAGCTGTTAAGAGGTGGAGCTGCAACAGGAACCCAGGCTGTAGATCACGTTGGTAAAGTGGGAAATTTGTCCAAGGCCAGATTGCAATTAATGCCAGAGCCTGAATTTGAACCAAAATTGGTTTCCTCACCCAGTCTATACTAAACTATCTAGGAAGTAACATAAAGAACAAATGTACGAGTTGTGGACATTTCAAAGCTAATAATTCATATGCCATTTCATGTTGGAAATTTTGTTACAGAAAAAGTAAATATTGTAGCTTACTGGTTTACTGACTGTAAAGTTTACGGAAGTAAAATTTGAAAAATATGTGATCTAGTATACTGCTTTTTTTAGGAAATCGAACACATAGTAACCTCTTAATAAATGGAAATTTCTTCCTTTCCCTCCTGTCATCTCTAAATTTTTTAATTGTTCTATTTATTTAAACAACGATTTTCAAGAGCTAAATCTCAACATCCCTTTTCTTACAGTTGAATAATATGACCCTCAGAGAATTAAATAGGTTACTCCAGTTCACAGCTAGTGTGTTCTAGAGCAAGGGCTTGAATGTAAATCTGTCTGGCTCTGAAACCTACAGGTTTTCCCCAATACAATCTTGCCTCCTCCCCTTATGCTGCTAATTCAGAAACTTACTTTAAGATATTACAACGTCTGTCTTTAAGTCCTTAATACCCCCTTTCGAAAAGCAGACAAGAACATAGGTAAACTAGCAATTGTTCCTCAGCTTAGGCAAAAGAAAGAAAACACTCCGAACCCATTACTCACATAGGAACACATTCCATCCATTCTGTCTCACATGAAGCATGAAGTGTTGCTGAGGCAGCCTCATTTTCTTTTCTGTTAGAATAAGAACAATTTAGCCACAAGAAGATAGATGTTTGTGCACAGGGCTTTCAGGGCCAATAATCAACTAGTATGTCCAGGAATGTCCTTCAAAGACCACAGATACAAACATTACTCTATGCCGTGAAACATCAAGAGGATAAACTAGAAATATACAAAAAGAAGTGCATAAGTAAAATGAGATTCTAGGCTTGCCCTTTTCCCTTTCTTATTTCGTGTAATTAATGTTTTCTGGGACTTGACTAATCACACAACTCAGAGATTAAAAACTGCATTAAGCCAGAGATACAAAAATCCTCTAAATACAGCCAAACTTTACAGAAGAGTCTTAGTAAATCTTAAAACCCCAAAGACATACTATAGCCTATTCAAACATAAATGGTTAGTGTCTCTTAAGAACAAAGTCTCAAAGCTGTCTTACTGAGAAGTAAAACAAATGCATTTTGAAATTATTCCAAGGCAAATTGGTGCAAAAGAGATGGGTGTGTTTCTATGAATGAAGATTGAGTTCTGCATAATGAAATCCTCAGATTAAATGGCCACCACAGCAAATATCTTCAACTTTGATTTCCATGGCTTCATACAGATCCATTTATTCTAGGTTAAAGTCACTTAACATTTAGTGAACATCTATTTTGTTCTATGCACCATCCCAGGCACAGGGAAATACAGCATTAAAACATAATTTCATGATTTGCAATTGATCACAGCCTATTAGGGAAGAAAGACAAGAAAACTAACAAGTTTAAGACAGTGGGATAATAAGCTCAATAAAAGATTATGGATGTGATGCTATAGAAACCTAAGAAGAGGCATTGAAATCAAACCAGTATGTCTGTGTGTGTGTGTGTGTGTGTGTGTGTGTGTGTATGTGTGTGTGTAGAGGGGATTAACTATTGAAAGGAATTAAATATTGAAAGAAAGGCAGGAGAGAGCCATGTATGTTGTTGCTGTTGTTGAGGACTGTGGAAGGTACTGCAAGCCAAGATAATAGTTGATACAAAAGCACGGAAGAGTGTTATGTTTGGAAAACATAAATAACTTGGTTTGCTTGATCTGCCAAACGGGTATTCAGATTCACATCTCCAGTTAGGCAAAATCATACATTTCATTAATTTTATAGCCTTGCTCTTCTGTTTGGATTTTCCATAGCTTGATTCAATTTTGGTTGTTTCTTTTTGCAATAAAAGCTGATTGACATTTAACAAAGAGAAAGGGATATTTATATGCATTGACAATCGACCTGTTTCAAAGTCAAAGCTATACAGAGGTTATCTTACAGAGCTTTACAAATTTAGTTAGTGTATTGTTTACTGTAGTAACATTTCTACTTTGCCTGAAGCACTTTTACATTGCTTGACCTTTATATAACACTTTAATATTCATATTTTGCTACTGAACTACCACAACTCTGTAGAGTTTCAAAGCTGCTAATCTGATAATTTCTCTCTGTTCTTCTCACCCTTCTCATTTTAGTCAATCTACTGACAGCAAAAGAAGAAACAGATTTAATTTAAATGTTGTATCATTCAGAACTGATGACCCAAGGGAATATTTAGGGCATACCTCTTTTCAGCAAGAATATTGTGGAAAAAGAAATTCAAATGAATACAGTAATTCATAGTATGAACTCAATTACTTCAATCAAAAATTTGCTTACTTTCAACCCTATGCCATGCAATGTGCTAGATGCTAAGGCAATAAATTCATGTGGTTTCATTGTAAACAGCCGTCAGCCTGATTAAAAATACAAATATAGAAAGTAAGTCATTATTTTATTGATTTACCCATCAGACATTTCTAGAGTCCATACCCTGTGTTACAGAGAAGAGATACAACAGTGAACAGGACAGAGACATTACCTTCAAGTAGCTTGTGTTTCAATGGAGGATGCTGACAGCTAAAGAGGAAATTGTAATATGATGTGACAACTACTAGTATAAAAATAAGCACAAGGTCACCAAAGTTAATCTTGGAAGCTTGGGGAAAGCTTTCTGAAGAATGTGGCCTTTTAGCTGATATCTGAGGAATGAAGCAGAGTTTCCTAGTCTAAGAAGGAAGAAAAGAGGATTTAAGGAACTGGGAACAGCACATTTAAAAGTCCAGAGATAATACAGAATTTAGCATTATGCAGGAACTAAAAGTAGGGATTATAGCTACATATAATTTCAGGTTTTCAAGTTCTAAGGTACATATATTTAACACATGCCCACACACACATGCACACACATACATACATACTCACGTACACAGGGTAAATCAACAAGGAACCCTAATTAAATGATTTGAGATGAAATAGGTTAGATAGAAAAAAATGACAGCTAGCAAGGGCTTACAGAGTCTGCTCTGGCATGTGGGTGAGGAGGAAGAATGTTGACAGTGGGAAGCAGCAGCACAAGTGACCAGGTGCTGAAAGCACAGAAGTGACAGAATATAAAACAAAGAGGTACTGGGAAGCAGAGATCCAGCTCTATTCACAATAGCCGAAGTATGGAACCAAACTAAATGTCCATCAACGAATGAATGGATAAAGAAAATATGGTATATATATATATACAGTAGAATACTATTAAGCTATAAAAAAGGACAAAATTCTGCTATTTGCAGCAGCATGGATGAGCTTGGAGAAAATTATGTTGAGTGAAATAAGGCAGACCCAGAAAGAGAGATACCACATGTCCTTACTCATATGTGGGAGCTAAAATAATAATAATAATAATAATAATAATAATAATAATAATAATAATAATTGTACTTTTTGAAGGAAAGAGCAGAACCGTGTTTAGTAGAAGAAGAAAGGGGGGGCAGGGGGGACACTGAGAGGTTGATTAATGGACACAAAGTTACAGCTAGACAGGAAAAATAAGTCCTATTGGTGTACAGTCTAACTAGGCATCTATAATTAGCAATTATTTATTACACGTTATCAAATGGCTAGAAGAGAGGAGATCAAATGTTCACATGACAAAGAGATGAATAATTTTTACAAAGATGAATATGCTAATTACTCTGGTTTGCTCATCATACATGTATACATATAACTCTATATACGATAAATATGTATAAGGAATTCATTTTCCAGGAACAGATGATTCTTCGGGCACTGGTGACAGCCCCAAACTCCAAGATATAGCAGGAAGGTTAAAAAAATAAAATTATTTTTATTAGGCCTCAATTATTTGGAGACCTGGAGCTCTGTGAAAGTGTGAAGGAAATGACAGTGCTTTAGACCTTCCTGTGATCCCTTTCTTAATTATTCTGTTATCTCTTCACATCATTGTCCCCCAGGGTCCAATTTTTGGTTCCCTTTTCTTCACTTTCCACATTCACTCCCTTGGGATCTTCTTTAAATAATGCCTACACACCGATGACTCCCAAAAATGTAACTCAAGCCTAGACATTTCTTTTTACCTCCAGACCCAACTGTGCATCCAATATCTCTACCTATGTGTTGTAGCGGAGAAAAGCAGTATCTTTCCCTCACTCACTGCAAGTCCATGACTAACACTCTATAACAAAAGATTAACAAGAGGGAAACATAAATTTACATAACAAAGTTTTATGTGACACAAGAGCCCTCAAAAATTAGGACCCAAAGGCCTAGGGAAAATTGTTTGTTTTTATGCTAAGTCTGATGAAAGAAGTGGAAAGTTGTGAAGAAACATGATTGGACAAAAGGGATATGGCCTAATAGTAATAAAGTGGGGCTGGAAGGTGGACTCAGCAAGGTCTGTTCAGTGTCTTCTTGGCCTCTCTGTGTAGCATTCCTTTTCTCTGAGTAGGGAGCAGGACACCTGTCACAGGAGAACTTTATGATCTACTTTCAGGGGAGGTAGGCTGAAGAGCGACCTTTCTAGGTTTTATGGATTGCTTTGGGGGAGAAAGAAAGTTGAAAGACAGGAGGGCAAGAAAAAGTCAGAGGGAGGCCTTTCTGCTTCTGAAGGCCTCCTGTCTCCTTTAGTACAAAAATACTTAGCATGCCAAGGTGATACTTTGGGGCATTGTGTGCTGAGTCTCCACTGTGTCTAACAGGCATCTCACGTTTAACACATCCCCAACATAATATTTGATTTCCATCACATCCCCAAATCTTACTGTATCCTTGGTCATCCCCATAACTATTGACGTCAATTCTTTACTTACAGAAATTCAAACCACAAATCTTAGAGTTGTCCTTGAGTTTTACCTTTCTCCCATGCACCTAAGGCAGGCCAAGAGCAAATTTTATTGACTGTACTTTCATAATATATCTGGAATTCAACCACTTCTCAGCAGCTCCCCTGCTTGCATCCAATCTGAACCAACTCCATTCCTCACTGGATTACTGCAATTGCCCCCTAACTGGCCTCCCTGTTTTCACTCTAGCCCTGCCTGTCTCCTACCTCAGAGTCATCCTTTCATAAGTTAAATCAGGGTTTACAAACCCCAGCACTATTGACACTTTGGGCTAAGTACTGTATTAGTCTGTTTCAATTGCTTATAACAGAAATACCCCAAACTGGGAAATGTGTAAAGAAATAGTATTTACTGCTTACAGTTTCAGAAGCTGTGAAGTCCAAAGTCCAGGGGAAAAAAATCTTATGAGGGCCTTGTTGGTGACTATTCAGCAATACAGGGTGTAATATGGCAAGAATGGCTGAGCAAGAGAGTGAACTCAGCTGCTCAGTTGCTCTCCTTTTGTAACCATCAGAACCACGCCCATTACTTCATGAATGGATCAATCCATTCACAAGGGTACAGTCCTCACAATTGCCTCTTCCAGGCCCCACCTTTCAATTACCGTAACAGGATTTCCCATCCTCTTAATACTGTCATAGTGGGGATTAAGTTTCTAATACATGAAAATTTAGGGTTCACAATTCAACCCATATCATTCCACCCTGGTCCCCAAAGTTCATGTCCTTCTCAGAGGTAAATACATTCATTTCATTCCCCAAATCTTAACTTGTTTCAACTCAAAAGTCCAAAGTCTTCAGGTCCCATCTGTGAAATCAAACAAGTTATCTACTTCTAAAATACAATGGTAAGACAAGCATAGTATACATATTCCCATTCCAAAGGGACAAATAGGGCAAAAGAAAGGAATAACAGGTCCCAAACAAGTCCCAGGGGAGGTATTAAATCTTACAGCTGTTGAATCGTGTACCTTGACTACACGTTTGGCATTCTCTGCACACTTGTGTGGGTCCTTGGGCAGCCTCACTCCTGTAGCCTTCCTAGTCTCAGGCCTTGCTTTAGCTGTCATAGGCTGGCATTCATTGCATGCTGGTAGCACTACAATTCTGGGGTCTCCATGATGGTCTTGCTCCCACGGCTCCTCTAGGCATGATTCTAGTAGGATTTCTCTGCTGCAACTCCTACCTTATGTTTCTGTTCAGCATTGCTTTACTGAAGGCTCTATGTGGTGACTCCATCCCTGTGAGCAATCTCTTCCTGGGCCCCTAAGCATTTTCATGTATCCTTTGAAACTGGGGTGGCATTCTGTGAGCCTGCAGACTTAAGACAGCAGGGACAGCACCAAGGTTTTCAGTTTGCATCTTCCAAAGCTGCAGGTCTTGCCATGCTTGGAGCCAATTTAGTCACAGCTGGAGGAGCTGGAGCACCTGGGATGCAGGGAGCAGCATCCCAAGATGGCCTTGGGCAGTGAGCCCATGGGGAGTGCCTTGGGCCTCTTCCTCAAAACGATTCTGTCTCCTTAAGCCACTGGGTCTGTGATGGGAGGGGTAGTCTTGAAAATCTCTGAAATGCCTTCAAGGTCTCTTACTCATTCTCTTGATAATCCTTTCTTCTGTACTAATATCCTCACCAAACAGTCGCTGGGCTACACCATTGGTTTCCTCCTTCGACAGACTTTCTCACTCTTTACATGCCTAGGCTGAGACTTTTCCAGTTTTTTACCCTCTGCTTCTCTGTTGTAGACTGGAAGTCTACAACATCAGTTCCATCAGTATTCTAGTCACCACCATTTAGCCAGTCTCTAAAACATTATAAACTTTCCCTGGTTTTGTCTTCTAAACTCTTACTGACACCTAGGCTCTTCCTTGCCTGTTCCTCCAAATTTTTCCAGCCTCTGCCCAATACCCAGTTCCAAAGCCACTTCAACATTTACAATTATTTATTGTAAGCAACATCCCACTTCTCAGTACCAATTTTCTGCATTAACCCATTTCTGTGGCTTAAAACAGAAATACCTGAAACTGCATCATTTGTAAAGAAAAAATATTTATTGCATATAGTTTTCGAGGCTGGGGAGTCTGAAGTCCAGGAAAGACATCTGGTGAGGGGCTTGTTCCTGGTGGTGACTGCAGCAACACAAGATATCACGTGGTAAAATGGCAGAAATAAGAGAGCTAACCTCTTCCTTTGCTGTCCTTCTAAAGCCATCAGGACTACTCCCATCATTTCATGAATGGATCAATCCATTCACAATGGTACAGTCCTCATAATCTAATCACCTCTTCAGGGCCCCACCTTTCAATTACCATAATAGGATTTTTCACCCTCTTAAAACTGTCACAGCAAGGATCAAGTTTCTAATATATGAAAATTTGGGCACCACAATTCAGCCCATCTCAACCACTGTATACCAAAACTTCAAACTCACCATATTATTAAGAATCACTCATCTTCAGGAAGAAGCATTTAAGGACAGTGGTTGAGGTAGAAATGGCTAAAATTTAGAGTTTGGGAATGAGCCCTATAGTAAATGTAAACAAGTATAGAGGAGAAAAACAACCACCACCACCTTTCTTCTACTGCTTTAGGTTCAGTGGCTGGGGCCAGAAAATTAATCTGAAAAAAGACAGATTAACAGAAGAATAGGTTTATTTTATAAGCACATGGGGGACCTCACAGAAAAAAAGTAAAAATCTCCAAAAGGCAGTTAGACCAGGGGGCCTATATACCATTTTAACAAAGGGGGTAAAGCATGGAGAAGAGACAAGACAAAGGAAAGGAGGGTTTGGGCTGCTGGTGGGGGGTAGAAGGGAGGGTGTGACTTGTTGGGAAGGTAATTAGGAAATATATGGCAAATAAGGACTGTTTGGTAAGGTTTGTTATGCAGTCTCAGGTTATTCTCCTCTTCTTGGTGCAGGGCAGGAATATACCTTTACAAATGGATACTACCTTTTAAATTAAAATTTCCTTTGCAGAAGGGAAATTTATGTCCTGCTTCTTAATTGCTTTCAGATCAAAATAATTCTTATGCCAGACTGGCATATACTGATCCCCTTCACAAGATTCAATAAGAGCAAATAGTGTTTTCTAAACAATGGTGAGAATCTAATTTAAAAGAGGCAGACCTACTTTCCACAATAAGTCACAAGAGCAAGAGGAAAGAATATGGGTTTTAGCCAAACTTATTACCATCTTGTGAAAAAACCTTTGTTAAAATTAAATTGAAATGTGAATCTGCAAGGGCCTTAGACTTCTGACTCCCTAGTGTGACTCCTAATAACTCAGCACATACTCTAGCTTTCAGTGGAAGCAAGAAAAAATGTGGGTACCAGAGATAGATTCCTGGGGTGAATTCCAGGCTGCACTCTCCAGAATGCCCAAATCTATATCTGCTGCTTTTCACAAATCTGGAAAACAGCTTCCACTTTCTCCCAAATGCCTTGTTCTCTGTCTTCTTGCCTTTGTAAATGGTGTCTTTTGGGCCTAAAACAACCTCATCAACTGCTGTGTCATAAATCTTTAAGATTCAATTGAAATGTCACTTCCTCACTGAAGCACTTCTTAATCTCCCCTAGTAAGTTCTTCTGCATCCTTATAACATTTTTACACTCTTTACACTCTTTATTATAACCTGCAAGAAATGTCTGATTATTTCCAGCAATTTCCCCTACTCCTTTCCTTTCTCGTCTCCCATCCTATACCCATCCTCTAGTCTGAAGGACAACTTCTATTTTTACTTTTATTATTTTTATCGTTAGTAAATATAAAATTTGGGGGAAAAGGGAATTAATCTGTTGACTTATTTTGTACAAACTTTTGCCTTCTGACCTCAGTTCATCTCTCCAGTCTCTCCACCAACATTTACCAAGTTCAAAGTTCTGGCACTACTCCAAGTTACCCAGTAAGATAGCTCCATCTCTTCTTCATGATTTGCTAAAACAGCAAAAACAGGATCCTAGACAGATGTTGACAACAACAGAGCTGAAAAGGAAAGGAACTTTTTCCAAAGGGATGGAAAATTAGGGACAGGCACATTTTATTTTTCAATTTTAAAATAAAGCTACAGGGGCCCAATCTAAGGCCCAGGACGGAAGGGAAGCACACACAACCCAGCAGCCCCTGAGGAGATCTGAGGCCAGCATGGCACCAGGGCTCAGTCTAAGTCCCAGAGGGAAGGACACACAGCTCAGCAGCCACTGAAGTGAGCTGAAACCCTTGCAGCACCAGGGCTCAGTCTAAGGCCCTGGGGGGAAAGAAAGTGCGCACAGCCCAGCAGCTGCCAAGGTGAGCTTAGACCCTTGGGCACCGGGCTCTGTCTAAGAACTCAGGGGGAAGGGAATTGACCATAGCCCAGAAGCTGCTGAGGTGAGTTGAGACCTGCAGAGCACCCAGGGCTCAGTCTGAAGCCACAGAAAGCTGGAACAGGAGCCAAGGTGGTGTAATATAGACACTGCCACAACTTCTGTCACCACAAGGACAGTTCACCAAAACAGTAGCAGCCAGTGCCACTCTACAGGCAACCTTCCACTCACTTGACTACATTGAAATAAAAAGAGTCACCAGTAAAGCCTGCAAATAGAGGAGGAAATCTTTATCCTCATAGCCAACCCCAGAGTGACAGAAGAAGAAAGACCTCTACCAGATGACCAAATATCAATGAAAAAATACTAGAACTACAAACAAACAAGAAGATATGATACCACCAAAGGAATACAGTAATGCTCAAATTCCAGACCCCATAGAACAGGGAATCCTTGAAATGACTGAAAAGGAATTCTGAGCAATGGTCTTAAGAAAACTCAAAGAAATAAAAGAAGACTAAATTAGAGAACACAAGTAAACAAGAAAAAATATCCAGAATACAAAGGAGGAAATTTACAAAGAAATTAATATCTTAAAAAAGAGTGTAGCAGAACTCCTAGAAATGGAAGATTCACTCAATAAAATAATTTAAAAAACCACAACAGAGAGTTTGAGTAGCAGACTAGAGCAAGCAGAAGAACGAATTTCAGATCCTGAAGATGGTCTTTTTGAAATAACCTAGGCAGACAAAATAATCAAGAACATCTAAGAGAGATAGCAGACAACCTCAAGTGCTCTAACATCAGAATTGTGTGTGTTCCAGAAGGAGAGGAGAAAGGAAAAGGTATTGAAAACCTATTCAAGGAAATTTAACAGAAAACTTCCCAGGGGTAGGAAGAGATACAAACCTTCAGATCCAGGAAGCTCAAAGGTCCCCAAACAGATTCAATCCAAAAAGATCCTCTCCAAGACACACTATATAATCAAATTTACAAAGCTCAAAGACAAAGAGAAAATTCTAAAAGCAGCAAGAGAAAAGTGTCAAGTAACCTAGAAAGGAACCCCCATTAGATTAACAACAGACTTCTCAACTGAAACCCTACAGGCCAGAAGAAAGTGGAATGATATTTTCAAGACACTAAAATAAAAAAAATGCCAGCCAAGATTTCTTTACCCAGCAAGCAACTCTTTCAGAAATGAGGGAGAAATAGTGTATTTATCAGACAAACAAAAATTGTGGGAGTTCACCACCACACGATCAGCCCTGAAAGAAATTCTCAACAGAGTCCTTCATCTGGAATCTGAATAATGATGATCATTATTATGAGTACACAAGAAAGAGCAAAACCTGCCATAAAAACAAAAATGCCAGTGAGAAAGACCAAGAAACTAAATCATGCCACCTCAACTATCCAACTAACAATGAAGAAGAGAAATAAAAGGGGAAGTAATGATCAAAAGATATTTAAAGCATCTAAACAAAAAGCAATTAAATGACAGGAATTAAACAATATCTGTCAATTACTACCTTAAATGTGAATGGATTAAACTCCCCATTCAAAAGGCACAGATTGACTGATTAGATTAAAAAGCTAGACCCAAGAATGTGCTGTCTTCAAGAGACCCACCTCACCTGTAGAGACACACAGAGACTAAAAGTGAAGGAATGTAAAAAGATATACCATGCAAATGGAAACCAAACATGAGCAGGAGTAGCTATTCTTATATTGGATAAAATAGATGGCAAACTAAAAAACATGAAAAGAGACAAAGAAGGCCACTCTATATTGATAAAAGGATCTATCCAGCTAGGAGACATAACAATTATAAATATGTATGTACCCAATACTGGAGCACTCAGATACATAAGGAAACACTATGAAACATAAAGAAAGAAATAGGCCCTAATATGTTAATAGTGGGTGACCTGAATACCCCTCTCTCAGTACAGATCTTCCAGGCAACAAACCAACAAAGAGACACAGGATTTAAACTACACCTTAGACCAACTGGACCTGGCAGATATATGCAGAAAATTTCATCCAACAGCTAAAGAATATACTTTCTTCTCATCAGCACATGGTATATTCTCCAGGATAGACCACATATTAGGTCACAAACCTAGTCTCAGCAAATTTTTAAAAATTGACACCATTCCAAGAATCTTTTCAGACCACAATGGACTAAAACTGGAAATCATTAACAAGCAAAACCCTGGAAACTATATAAATACATGGAAACTAAACAATAGGTTCCTGAATGACCTATGGGTCCAAGAAGAAACTAAACAGGAAATCAAAAAATTTCTTGAACTAATGAAAATAAAGATACATCATATCAAAACCTGTGGGATACTGCAAAAGCAGTACCAAGAGGCAAATTTATTGCAATAAATGCTTACATCAAAAGAACAGAAAGACTTCAAAAAATGACCTAACACTATACCTCAAAGAACTTGAAAAACAACAACAATCCAATCCTAAAGGTAGTAGATGGAAAGAAATAATTAAGATCAGAGCAGAACTAAATGAAATAGAGATCTAAAAATGATAGAAAAGATGAATGAAACAAAAAGTTGGTTTTTTGATAAGATAAATAATATAGACAAACCATTACCTAGGTTAACAAAAAAAAAAAAAAATAAAAAGAGAGAGAGAGAAAAAAACCCAAATAACAACAATCAGAAATGAAAAGGGAGACATTACAACTGATACCACAGAAATACAAAGAATCATTAGACAATATATTGTAAACAACTGCATGACAACAAATATGGAAACCTGAAAGACATGGATAAGTTCATGGACACAGACAAACTACCCAGCTTGAACCAAGAAGAAATAGAAAACCTGAACAGACCAATAACAAGCAATGAGATCGATGCAGTAATCAGCAATCTTCCAACAAAGAAAAGCCCAGGTCCAGATGGCTTTACAGCTGAATTCTACCAAACCTTTAAAGAGGAATTAATACCAAATCTCAAACTATTCCAAAAATTGAAACGAAGCCATTCTTCCAAACTCACTTTATGAGGCCAACATAACTCTGATACCAAAACCAGAGAAAAACACAACAAAAAAAGAAAATTATAGGCCAATATCCTTGATGAACATAGAAGCAAAAAACCTTAACAAAATATTAGAAATCAGAATACAAAAACACATCAGAAAAATTATACACCATGATCAAGTGGGATTCATCCCAGGGATGCAAGGACGGATCAACATACAAAAGTCAATTAATGTGATACATCAAGTCAGTAAACTCAAGGACAAAAACCATATGATTTTCTCAATAGATGCTGAAAAATCATTTGAAAAAATTCAACATCGCTTCATGATAAAGACTCTCAATGAATTAGGTGTAGAAGGAAAGTATCTCAACACAATAGAAGCCATCTATGACAAACCCACTGCCAGTATTATTCTGAATGGGAAAAAACTGGAGGCTTTTCCCTTAAGAACAGGAAAAATAGAAGGATGCCCACTCTCACCACTTCTATTTAACATAGTACTGGAGGTACTAGCCAGAGCAAACTGGCAAGAGAAAGAAACAAAGGGCATCCAGATCAGAAAAGTTGAAGTCAAACTGTCCCTATTTGCAGATGACATGATACTATATATAGAAAAACCTAAAGACTATCAAAAAACTCCTACAGTTGGATAATAATTTCAGTAACGTTGCAGGATACAAAATATATGCCCCTAAATCAGTTGCATTTATATTCACCAATAACGAGCTAACAGAAAGAGAAATCAAGAAAGTAAGCCCATTTATGGTAGTCACACACACACACACACACACACACACACACACACACACACACACACACACACACACACACACAAATAACGAGGAATCAATTTAACCAAGGAGGTGAAAGATTGCTACAATGGGAACTACAAATCTCTACTGAAAGAAATTAAAGAAGGCACAAAAAGATGGAAAGACATTCCATGCTCTTGGATTAGAAGAATTAACATTGTGAAAATTTCCATACTACCCAAAGCAATCTACAGATTCAACGCAATCCCCATCAAAATGCCAATGACATTCTTCACAGAAATGGAAAAAACAATCTCAATATTCATATAGAACAACAAAAGACCCCAAATAGCCAAAGCAATCCTGAGCAAAAAACATAAAGCCGGATACCTAACACTACCTGATTCCAAATAATACTATAAACCTATAGTAACCAAAACAGCATGGTACTGGTATAAAAATAGATACTCGTACCAGTGGAACAGAAGAGAGAACCCAGAAATCACCCCTCAGGCTTACACCCAGCTGATATTTGACAAAGGGAACAGAAACATACATTGGAGAAAAGACTGTCTCTTCAATAAATGGTGCTGGGAAAATTGAATATCTATATGCAGAAGAATGAAACTAGACATGCACCTCTCACCATATACTAAAATCAACTTCAAATGGGTTAAAGACTTAAGTATAAGACCTGAAACTGTAAAATTACTAAGGGAAAATATAGGTGAAACACTTCAGAAACTAGGTCTGGGCACAGACTTTATGAACATGAGCCCCAAAGCACAAGCAACAAAAGAAAAAATAAACAAATGGGGCTATATCAGATTAAAAAGCTTCTGCACAGCAAAGGAAACAATCAAGAGAGTGAAACAACAATCTACGGAGTGGCAGAAAATTTTTGCTAAGTATGCATCTAACAAGGGATTAATATCCATAATATACAACGAACTCAAGCAATTACACAGTAAAAAACCAAATAACCCAATTAAAAAATGGGCAAAGGAACTGAACAGATATTTTTCAAAGGAAGACATACAAATGGCCAACAGGTACATGAAAAAATGCTCAACATCACTAGTCATCAGGGAAATGCAAAGTAAAAAAAACATTGAGATATCATCTCACCCCAGTTAGACTGGCTATAATCAAAAAGACAGAGAGTAACAAATGCTGGTGAAGATGTGGAGAAAAGAGAATGCTCTTATACTCTTGGTGGGACTGTAAATTAGTACAACCACAATGGAAAACAGTATCGAGTTTTCTCAAACAACTACAGATAGATCTTCCATACGATCCAGCAATCCCACTTCTGGGTATATACCCAGAGGAATGTAAATCATCATGTCAAAGGGGCACATGCAATCCCATGTTCATTGCAGCTCTGTTCACGATAGCCAAGATATGGAACCAACCTAAATGTCCATTGATGGATGATTGGATAAGGAAACTGTGGTGTATATACACCATGGAATACTACTCTGCTATAAAAAAAGAATGCAATTCTCCCATTTACAACAACATGGATGAGCTTGGAGAAACTTATGTTGAGTTAAATAAGCAAAGCACAGAGGGATAAATACTGTATGTACTCACTCATAAGTGGGAGCTAAGAAAGAAAGAAGGAAGGAAAGAAAGGCCACAGTGGTGCATTGGACTTGCAGAGGGAGAGAACATACCTAAGGATACAAAGTGAAGAGGGGAAAGTGGAGTGGGGAGGGATAAGTGGGTGGGGGATGGGGTATAATCACAATTTGTGGTAATGGGCCATTATGGATCTGGCCCCCACATCTTTGGCACAAGTGTTGACAATTTTCTTTGTACCACATGAATATTCATAACCAATAAAATATAAATAAAATAAATAAAGGTACAAAATGACAGTTAAGAAAATGAGATAAAATTGTATTTAAATAGACACAAATAACCTTTGAAGAAATTTAGTGTATTCACATAAAAGCTTTTAGGCTTGAACTGCCTTCCAGAGCCTGATCCTGGTGAAATTGGTGCTTTTGATGTGTGCTTAAATGAGCTGATTTAAATTACCCACAATACATTAGAATAATCTGCACGAGCTCACTAGTTAACTGGGTCATTTCCTCAATGTTTGTATTTGTTTTGCCTGCGTTCCAAATTTTGCCAGTAAAAAGGATCTCAGGCCATAACAGAGATTGGTATTGTGTGAGTTTTAGTACTAACCACTGATAAATTGTGAATTTCTTCAAACTCTATTTCTTAATGGTATGTGATGGAGTTCACATGCAAGGACTTTTGTGCATGAATAGCCTATGGGATGCAGTCACCATGACTTTTTGCAAATAGACCAAAATAACATATTATATAACCTCTGTTGAATTCACAGGGCTTGAGTTAAAGTCTCCAATACCCTATTTGCAAACAGTGTACTACAGCTTTTCTATTAGTCTCTTTTGCTCATTAATTTTTTAGTAATCTGAGGACTAAGGGAATATTTATTTCAAGTTCCTCTCTTGCTGAGTATGGTAGGATGTGCAGAGTTTTAGCTCCAAAAAAAATTACTATTGAAAAATAAATAAATAATTGTTACAGAGCCTGGTAAATAGATATAGGTAGACATAATGAAAGAAACATAGGAAAAGGCATGACTTGTTAGAGGACAAAGGATGAGTTAGGACAGAGCATCAAGGAAAAAGATACCTTTTAAGCAGAATATTAAAGGAAGAACAGTCTTCCAGGACATAAAGTAGAGAAAAAAGTATTCTTGGAGGTCTAAATAGCACCCACAAGAACTTGGAGGTGTGAAAGGATTTGGCAAACTGAGGTCCAAAAATTAACTGAAAAACAGTTGGGCAGAAAGGAATGAGTAGAAATCTAGGCAGGATCGAACCAATTGTGAAACATCTCTGAAAAAGCCGAAGAGTCTGTTGTTCTTTCACAGGCAAGGAAAGCCCAGAGAAGAATTCTAATCAGCACAGTGTCCATACTGTCTGGCTTGCCTTAAATAGTAAATATTGCCCACTTTACACTAAATACCAAGATGAATAAAAGGTTTATTTCAATGGTAGAATGTTAAATAAAAGGAAAAATTGTGGGCCTTCATTGCTACTGTCTTTTCTTGCACATCTTTCAATAGTTTGGTGTATTTTTGTTTGTTTGTTGTGTTTTGTTTTTTCAAGCTAATGAATAGTTTCTAAAAGTTTCATTCTCTTGTATGCATCAGTCAGCATGTGATGGATTCAGGTTAAAAAAGACAACTAGTGATTAAATTATTAAAACAAAACAAAATCCTGAGGTTAGGTGATCCTAGCAGCAGTTGAGAATTTATCCAGTGCCTGTGTAGGTGCTCACACACTTTTTTCTTTTCTTTGGCATTTGGATGTCAGATCAAAGGCAGCCCAGTGTTATCACATAAGCAATGACCAACTAGGAAACCTAAGTCAGTCCTTGGAAAGTGCCCATCTGTGAACTGGGCAGGCCATCTAGGTGGGGGCAACACCAGACTGTCAGGGCCCAGTCTCTGAGATGACAAGCTGTTTGCCCTTGTGCCACACATAGCCAGGGTCTATAAATGGTGGAGCACAGATGTTCAATGGAAACAAACAGGTGGTTAGTCCTACAATTCTGAGCTTCTATTTACTTGCTTTTTATATCACGTCTTTATTATGTACAATACTTTGAAATTTCACATCATTACTGCATTGTTTACCATGATTCATCAGCCAAAACTTTGCTTCCAATAGCTCACACGGCCCCTTGATGTGTTTGTAACTTTCATGACTTTCAGTTTCACAGTATTTCTTGAAGTTGATCCTGGCACTATCCCATATTGCTAAAGATAGTGTATTTCTTCCTAGGTGTGCTAGTACAGCTGATACACATACCAGTTTCTCGGGGTACAGAGAAACTGTACCTGGTATAGCTGTTTTCATTTCCTAGCTGGTTCAGCACAGCAGTTCCTAGGAGTTGACACCGTGGGTAGTCCACATATACTATTACACTCATTTTTTAGAACAATTGCTAAAGAGTGTAAATTATGAGAACTTGAAAACATTTAGAAAAGCTAATGTCCCTACAAAAGTATCAAAGTATTGAAGAGAGTTTTTCCACAAGGTGCAGTCACTTTTGCTGAAAGACTTAAAGAGAAAGAATAAGGTGAATTGAACAGAGAAAGGCACTAGTAGACCAAGACATCATCTTGTCTATCATCTTCATCATCATTGTTATGATATGAACATATTCAACCACACTAATACTCAAAGAGTTGCAAATTAAAATACTATAAGATACCACTTTTCACTCAGCAAATATTTAAATAATAAAATAATAATACAGCCCAATGTTACACAGATTTAGGAAATATGCATCTCTCTCCTGCTAGAGAAAGGGTAAACTTGAAATTCTTAGAAGAAAGAAAACAGTAAGCGTGCAATACACATGATAAAATTTTCACTTTGTCATTCATATTGAATGATTTGAATTCACTATTTTATTATTTGTGTTGAATTGATTTGATCCTGTGATGGACGCTCTGTGTGTGAAATCTGAAAGAACAAAAAACCAAAAAGGCAAAGATCATAACAAAGGTTTGTTACACACACAGAATGGTCATTCCTGTATTACTATGGGGAAAATTGATATCCATGTTTCTAACAGTAGGGAATTGGTTAGATAAATAATATTAAAACCATAAGAGGTGCATTTATTAATATGATGATATTCTTGTGATAATGGCACATGTAAAAAGATACAGTATTGTATGTACATGGTCATCATTTTTAAAATGTGCATGTTTTTGTTAAAAATTGTATATCTGAAAATTAATACACCACCATCTTAGCAGTGGCTATATTTTGGGTAGTAAAATGATGGATGATCTTTTTATTCCTCCTTAAATTATTCTATATTTTCCAAATGTTTTACAATAATCAGAAATTGATTTTCAATCCCCCCTCCCACCAAAAAAAAAAAAAAACAGTAAAAAATTTTAAAGGAATCTTAAAGCTATTTTTATAGAAATCGGAACCAGTTGCTGGCTGACTAGCATTGTCTAAAGACCAATGCCTTGCTTAGTCAAATGAGAGTAACGCTGTAACAGGTTTATGGGGGTCTGCATCTTACACTGGCTTGTCACATAAGTTTGAAGCATGAAAAGGCAAGTATCTACTCACAGAGATATTGTAGAACATCCTTGAAGCCTTTTGTAAGTTCCTAGGCTTCAAGAATCTCACTCCTCTGATACTTTAAAAATACTGATGTCTTGCTTCCTCCCCAGAGGGTTCATGAGTTTTCAGTATGGGCTGAGAGGGGGTAATTTTTAAACCTTCCCAGTTGTATTTAATGTGCAGCTAGAGTTACTAATTTTGTATGTACACAAGTTCTGCTCAAAGAGCAGCGCCGGTCCTGAACTGTTCCTTATAGACCACAGCAAGATCTGTTCAGAAGTTAGAAATGAGATAAGTTCTCAAATTGAGAGTAAGCATTTAAAAGTGCTTGTAGCAATTTGACATTGCTGTGACAGCCAAGCAAGTGATCAGTAAATGCCTCTCATTAAACAAGGTATGGACCAGTCCGGTTGCTTTTGAGCTCACTTGATGAATCATGTGCAAATATCACCTATAAGTTCATGACGAAGTGAAAAAATAAAAATAAAAAACAAAAATTGGTCCTTGAGGATGTGAGGTTTAATGTGCCTAACTTCCCAGCTGCATTGCAGGTTGTTGAATGTCCCCCACAGGGCTTTGCACAAATACACCTACAGCAGGTACTCCAAAAGCTTCTTGAATTGCAATGAATGATGGTTTAATGTTTTGTCCATTTAGGAAATTAATTGGATTTTAACTGGGAACATTAGTATCACAATGACTTTACAATGAAATAATTTACTGAGGAGAGTGGAAGTTTCTGGCATTGTGGTTAGACTGACTTAAGATATATTTTGAAGCAGAAATAGCTTCCTGATGTCCTTTAAATTATCCTATGTCTCTTCTCTTACACAGTTGACCTACTTGTAATGAAACAGCCCTTACTGGCCTAGATCCACTGACTCACTTGCAGCAAGAAGCTGTGTCAATCACATCAGCGGCACCCTTAGACCATGGCTGACCTGTCTCCACCTTGTAAAGATTATACATAGACCTATGCTTGGCTTAGCATAATCAACACTCACCTCCCCTTCCTCACTCTTGAGCATTTGAGGTTGGAAGATACTTACCACGCACTAAAAATTGGGCCGTCAAAACTGCACATTCTGCTGAACAAATATCTTCTCTTCTACACTTCAGGAGTTTGTTCATAACGTTGCCATAGAAATCCAAGGTTGGGTCTTCATGAACTGCTAATGTGATTCACCAAGGTTAAAATTGTCCTAAATTATGAGACTAAGTCAGACCCAATAACTGGCCACCATAATTGTGACCTGATAGATGGTGCTGTGGACAGTTGCCTTTTCCAACAAAAATAGCAAGGATTGGCTTTATGAAATATTTTGAGAAAGCCAAAGAAAGGAAGAGCTTGTTATATTAGCCTCTTCTCCAAACACTGTTTATCGATAAAAAGGGGAAAGAAGTTCCACATGGTCAGAATGCTGTTAGCAAAGACAGAGAAGTGGGGAAGGTGCGTGGTTTATTTGAAGAATTCTGGACAAACAAGAATGTCTGAAGCAGGATTTGCATAAGCTCCTTAAGGAGCACACTGTAATAAAACTTGAATAATATAGGGTCCTTGGACAGTGTCAAAGAAGATATTATTGTAAGACCTGTTAAAATGGTGAGGCAGACTTTATTTGGGAATACTGTGATGTGTCAAGGCTATCACAATAGGGGAGAGAAATGGGGCTCAACTCTCGGGATACAGCAAAGACAGCCAGAGGGCAGTGTGTTGGGGTGGGGGGTGTCAGTGAATGGAAAACTACTAAGAGGAGACTTTAAGGGTAGGGGGACTCTTGCTCTACGAGCTTGACAGGATTCTTGCTGAAGGCAACCAGGGTGATTACATATCAGGGGTAGGCAAAGAGGAATTTGATCAGATATTGAGGGCAATCAGATAATCAAAGGTCAGATTCTCCCTAATCTGACTTAGCAGGATTCTTGCTAAACCTGAGCTAGTCAAGCCGAAGGCAAGGCTCATGGATGAGAAGGCTCAGAAGAGCCGTCTAAAGTTTGGCCAAGGAGGTAGTCTTAGGTAAGAGTCCCATAAAATGTGTAAATGTGTTTGTATGTATATGTTTACATATTTAAATAAACTCTTTAAAATAAACCCACTTGTAGAAAATGTGGGAAATATGGAATACCTAGGAATGAAACACACACCATCCTTCCATCCATAGGCAACATTTTGTTTATATCCATTGCATTTCCTCTCAGTATTTTAATGTATGAGTATGGGTTTGAAAGCATGATAGTGAACCAATCCAAATAACAGAACTTCAGAAAAACACCATAAAAGTTCTTAACTATGAACTTCACACTGAGGACAGGATTCTTACCCTACTGCATCCCCAGCAGCATCTTGTAGACAGAATTGTTGATTTGAGGGCAATTGTTTCCTATGAATTTTACCAATGTGTGACAATTACCCAAGTTCCTGGGCTGAGAAGCAGCCCTGCTGTGAAAATTTATAGTGCTCAATAGTCCTCAAAATTTCTCATTCGTTACCCAGGGTGAGATGGAGTGATAGCTTTGGGGGGTTGGGAGGGAGGAGATTGAGTACAGAAAGGAGGGCAGGAGGATTTTGCACACCAATTTGAAGCTTGCAAAACAAGAGATATCAGTATGAGTTTCTGGCAAGAATGAACCTCATTCTGATACGTTTTTAATTTGAAAACTTACAACTGCTTCTTCAGCTAGCAAATGAAGATAATAATACCAGCTTCCCCAATTCATAGGGTTTTTTGTGAAATATAGAGAGCTCTCATTAATGTAATTTATAGGGGAGTTAGAAACTTTCTCTGGAAAGGGTCAGATCATAAATAGTTTAGGCTTTGTGGGTCCTACTCTCATTCATGGTCACTCTGCTCTGCTTTTGGGATGTGAAAGCAACCACAGACCATAAGTGAACAAATGAGTATGGCTGGTCCCCCCAAAATTTTATTTATGGACACTGAAATTTGAATTTTATTTTCACATTCATTTCATGTGTCATTATTTGCTTATCACAATTTATTTTCTCAGCTACATTTTAAGCTGCTAGAGGGTAGAGCCCAACTCTTATGCTTTTGTGCTAGGTAGATGCTGAGTAAATACTGAACAATAGAAATCAGAAGTGCTAGGCCATGTTTTGGCTTAAAAACCTTAGAAGGGAGAGCTGTCTGGTGGAAGTCTTGCTTCTTTGTTGATGTAAGAAATTCACACTAAGTCATTTAAAGAGGGACTTGAGATGCAACATCCACCTCTATATTTTTTTTAAACACAGAAACAAACTCTCTTAAGATCACAGTGATAACCAGTGTGCTTTGGAGAACAGAGTGGCCAGAAGAAATGACTTAGGTCTCCAGGAGAGCAAGCAATCAATTTCAGGAAAAAATGGTTTTATTACAGAGACTGAGCTGCTGTGGAATTTCAATTCCCTGGTGTTCCCCGAGACCAGCCACAAGGACTCGGGATTCAGCAAGTTCATGTTGAGCTGAACAATGAACCAGTTCCTGGATAAAAACCAGCCTCTCCAGGGAATGAAGGAGGGCAGCAAACCTCTATTTAAGGGGAATCGTGAAATAATTACTTCCCCAAAGAACTGAGAGATGTGTGATTTACTTGACCAGAAAATATGAGCCAATACAAACAACGTGAGTGAGCATCGTTGTTTGCTGCCTGGACTTCCAATCAGCAGGTGGAGTAGATGGCTTACCATTAGGCCAGTAACATCTGATCTGCACACTGCATCCCCCGTCTTGTCTTCTCAGGAGCACATCAGGACAAGGGGTGGAATGTCAGGCCAGTGGAAGCAGCTGGTACCTTGAGAGCCCCATTTTCCTTTCTTGAAGGAGGCATTACCCTCCTTCAAGAAGATACATGTTTTGTGACACTGTGAACCCTGCCTCTTCCTCCAACCCTCCTTGCAAGGATATTCATGAAGTAGATACGGTACAGGAATATTGTGCTTCAGGGATGCTCAGGAAACAATTTACTAACATTGAAGCTCTCCATGTGCGGGTGAAAAGGTGAAAAGACTGCTCTTGCTCCTGTAGGCTTACGTTCTATCTTTGAAAGGATATTCTTGGTCTTAAACTCTCTCTTACCTCTCTCATCCTTATATCCAAGAAGTCCTCAAAACACGTGTCTCTTAAAGTATCACATGTACAAAATTCATATTCTACTGTCTGCTTTTAAGCAGGAGACTCAGATCATCGGCATTCTCGCAGTTTAACTATCAGGACTCAGATCTGAGGGCACCTAGGTCAACACAGCTTTCCCAATTGCTCTGGAAAATTCTAATCTGGAAAGATAAAACTATAAACCAATAAATATGTTGCCATCTTCAGGAAATTTCACCAAACAAATTTATATGTATGAACAATTCAGTCAGCTGGGTAAATAGGTCCTTTGTCAGAACAATACCTTTTTCATCTGCTTGCTTATCAAACAACAGTTAATTTATTGAGACTGGTTTCAAGACCCTCCCTTGCTCTACTATCAGTTCTAAACTATACCATAAACTTTATCCACTTACCATTAATTTTGCATTCTGAAAGACTCACCTTAAAACATCTGATCCCAGACCCCATAACCCTATAACTACCTGCTGTGGATTGAATGTACCCCCAATATTCACTGAAGCTTAATCCTCACTGCAACTGTTAAGAGGGTGGGAAATTCTATTACGATAATTGAAAGGTGGGGCCTAGAGGAGGTGATTAAATTGTGAGGACTATGCACTTGTGAATGGACTGATCCATTCACGGAATAATGGACCTGGTTCTTATGACTTTAAAAGCAGAGCAACTGAGTGGCTTAGTTCTCTCTCTTGCTCAGCCGTTCTCACCATGTGACACCCTGCATTGATGTGAAGAGCCACCACCCACCCAGATGTGCCTTCTGAACTGTGGACTTTCCAGCCTATAACCTGTAAGAAATAAATTTTATTCTTCTGTAAATGACCTAGTTTCAGATATTCTGTTATAAGCAACAGAAATGGACTAATACACTATCTTTTCTTGATTCCTTGTTCAGAGACACTAAGATTCTGCAAAGCTGGCAATCTCCCTTCTTAAAATAGGTCTGATTGAGTTATCTTTGCTTGATCGAGAAATAATTCTGGTGGTCTTTTGGGGAATTCAGCATTTAATAAGCATACGGAACTAAAAGGTCCTATCCATCTTTCACATTCTTTTCGTTTCTCTACCTTACACTTGGGCTTCACTCACCATATAGCCTAACAATAATAATAATAATAACAGCAGCTAACACCTATTGATTATAGAGTTAATAGCATTAATTCATTTAATTCTTATAACCATTCAGTGAGATGATTATTCTAATTTAAGAAATGAGAAAACTGTAGCATGGAAAATTTTAATAATTTGCCCAAGGCCATGTAACTAATCAATTGTGAGACTGAGATTTGAACTCTGGCATTGTGGGTTCCATGTTTTGTTTCTCAGCCACTCTCCTCTTCTTTTAGGGAGCATTGCTATTTTTGAGCTTGACACTTCTCAAGTCTCTGTTGGTTCCATTTTTGTCAACTACTCTCACACACTTGTACAGAAGTCTACCTGAACTGAAACTCCAACCAGAAAAATTATCTACAATTTCAATTCCTCCAAATTGTTGAAAGTCATGAGAGATAAGAAACGTCACAATGTCTTTAACCCACCATGCATTGAAATACCTGTTCTAAGTCCTCTGCTAGTTAAACTTTATTTGTTCATTTTTTAGTCTTTATAATATTGCAAATGTCACCATCACACTTGTCTATCAGTCCAGGACTGGACTTAAACTGTATCACTTAGTCATTAATGACCTTCTGGTGTGTTGATCTTAACAGTTAATATTAAAGTGAGATTCTGACTGCAAATTAAATAGAACTTACTATGACCACCCCTCCCCCACCCAAATTCCTCAAATCTCCCTGCTGTATTTTTCCAACTTATTTGCATTTAGGCAATATACTTGAAGGCTTCCACATTTCAGCTACACTGAAATTTTCCTGAACATCAACTGTCTTGTCTACATTAATGAAAGTGTCAATAGTAGCAAGATAATTCATACAGTGGATAATTTTAAAACCTTTGTATTTGTCTTTGTAATTCAGTGCCCTGCACAGAAATGACAGTTACCTCCCTAGTACTAAGTGTTTCAGCCAAATGCACAGCCACTGACAGCAGACAGATAGAGACTAGATAGGAAACGGATTCTTATTGGAAAAAAACTTTCCCAAAGATAACCTTTCTCAGACAGAAAATAGAAAAGAAAGTCACTGGGAAGGATAAGTTTTGTCTCATAAGTAGCTTATCTTTCAAATCTGAGGCCATAGAATTAAATGCTTAACAAATGCATTCTGGCTGCTTTGACTATTGAGAAACTCATTCACATGGTATTTTGCTGAAAGAAGTTTTGTTGGAATTGGAAGCTTTTGTATGATAAAAAAATCTATGAGAAAATGTTCTTATATACCAGTGAATTTGCTAAAATCCATGTGGGCTGGACAAAGAAACACTCTCAGAGGGCAATATTAAATTCAACCCCAGACACTCTGAAGGTTTTCCTTGTTTTATTGATCCCAGGAAGACAGAGGGTTATTGAGGTTGAGATGAGGTTCATATCATATTATCTTTTCCAGCAAATCTCCAGAGAGCAGTGAAACTCTTGGCCATGACTTTTTCCCCCACTCTCTGGTATTAGATTTTGGGAATGAGACCTGTATGGAGTTTTGAGAAAATATCTTTTGTCATGAAACAGTGTAAATTGTTCTAAAAACCTTATTGAAGCATTTAAAAAGTTGCTTTAAAGACTTTTCCTCCGGAAGAAGTAAAATCTTTTAAAAATAAGTTATTAAAGAATAACTTTTTTAACCAGGAAATCTTGATTGACAACAGATTTAAAAATGACGGTTGCTAGAGAGTACATCAGATTTTTAGGACAGTGAGTGGTATTTCATTAACTAGAGCAGCTAGCAGCTAATTAACAGAAGAAGGTCTTCTGTAATGTTTATGGATTTTGAAAGGACCAAGTCTCATTTCAAAAAAGAAATGGTTAACTTCCGATGTCATGTGTGTTCTTATTTCTAGTGAAGAGACACATCATTCATCTTAGTACTTCTCTGCCTCCACTACTGGTTTGTTTTCTTATGTCTGCTCCTTAAGTGTGTGTCACTCTTCCTTGTTTTGCTTTTCTTTTCATTCTATGAACAACTACTAAATCAAGATACACAGCCTTTTTGCTAGGAGAAATCAGGGATGACCTCACCACAGAAGTGACACTGAGCTGCAGACATGCGCAATGCTCTGTATACTTTCATCAATTTTAGTCAGGTGAATATGGCTCTTCTATCTCACACTCATTGTGCTCAAACTAGTGGTTATTCATTATCCCCACCTTTCCCAGAATTTTCCCTGAATTCTTTGTTTTCAGCGAACAGCACTTCAAAACATCCAATTGTACTTCTTTTATACCTCAAGTCATCATTGACATCACCCCATTTATCTGATTATTTCTACCTTTTCTACATCCTAAACACCTCTCAGCTTGTCTTGCACCCATATCCGCTATTATGCTGTGTACTCACAACACTCTTTTCCCTTGCTTGCACTGTTGTCATCTCTTCCCAACAGATATTTCAATTTACAGAATTGACCTCTCCCTTACAATCTATCTGCCACATTACCAATTGATTGATCTTTCTCAAAAGAAATTGACTGTCTCATTCCTATGCTTCAAAATCTTCACTGGCTCAATCTCGCATCAAGTTCAAATGCCTTACCTTGACTTGTGAGGACACTGTGGCTCTGACATTGGCCTGCTTTAAATGTAAATGCAACTCCACCAAAAAGCTTCACTTCACTTTGCACCTCTGCTTTCGTATTTTTTTTCTTGATGCCATAAATATTTGTACTTATCACATCTGGTGCAATATTTTCACATATGTGATTCCCACCTGAATGTTAATGTTTCAAGGACAGGGAATCTTAGTTGTCTTTGCATTCTTAGAACCTAGCAGAAACTTGCATGGAGTAACCACTCATTTTTTTAAATGAATGTATGCAATGATGTTTTTTCCCCTTATGCTTTCTTGCTATTTGACAAAAAATAAACATTTAAATGTTAGAAGAGCAGTGTAAATACACACACACACACACACACACACAGAGAGAGAGAGAGAGAGAGAGAGAGAGAGAGAGAGAGATTTTAATTCCCAGAGAAGAGGTTGGAAGGAAAGAAAAGGAACAATCATTCTATCTTCTATTAGTACTGTACCTGATGTCTTTACACATATTATCATATTACTAATTACATTTCTGTCACAACAGTGTTATTATACTACTGTATTTTTGTTTATTTTTAAATGTCTTTATACTTCTTCATGCTTAATTAAAACAAAAGTGATTCAAAATTACAATGAATGCAGATACCCCTTGTGTGTGTATGTACACACTCATACAATGCAATTACTCAACTCATTAACCCAATTTATCTTCCTAAGGTAATCACTAATAACAGTTTCTTTTGACTCCTTTTAAAAATGGCTTTGCGCTTTTACTAACACACACACACATGCTAGTAAAATTGTTTACCATAAAAGGGATCATCTTATACAAAATGTTTTGCCCAGGGCTTTTAAGATTTAATACTAGAAGTTTCAAACCTTTATTTTCTGTCTCTTTTTGAATGGCTAAATATTATTTCGTTATAGCTGTTTAAATATACTTTATGTGTATTATTTTTCTAATTAAAACAAAAAATGAAAAGTAGTCTGATTTATTTAATGATTTATTTAACTGATCATTTAAAATGATTTATTTTAAAATGATTTATTTAAAATGATTTATTTAACTGATCCCCTACCAATAAATGTATCATTGGCTCCCAATTTTTCGCTTCTATCAAAAAATGCTCTAATCAACATTCTGGTATACAGACCTTTGTAAACCTTTGTAAATATATGTGTGTGGTCAATAGCTTGTAGTGGAATTGCTAAATAAAAGGTACGTGTTTTTTAATATGTGATACATGTTGAGAAATTCTGATCTAAAAATGCAGATGTTTACACTTACCCATGAGAGTGCCCCCTTATCTTTATTCTCAACAGCAATGTTTAAGGACACAGATTTTGAGAGATCAAGTTAATAAATAAGCTAACATTTAAACTCAGCGCTGTTTGGTTTCCAAAATTGTGCAATTTCTATCACACAACACAGGCTCCAAACATTATAATTAAAAGAAAGCCTAGGTGATGCATATATTTTTTAGACATTTCTAGTGTATATTAAACTCTGTCTTGTTTCATTTCTATAACCAATGAAACGTAGATTCAAAGTGATCAATTGACTTGTCTAAGGACATGTAACTACCCGTTATCCTGCACTCTACCACTTCCTTATTCAGAGTTCATCCTCTTAACAATACATGTGATCTTACACTTAAAACCTTACCCCAAATTTCTGATTTGTAAAATGAGGAGGAAAAGCAAAGCAACTGAACCTGATAATATCTATCATGACTTGTAGTTTCATGGTTTTTGATTCCGTTCCCTTAGAGCAGGTATTAAAAAGTGGAATCCTATTTATTTTTTAGATACTACCACCACCAATGAGTATTATTTGGCTGTAAAGTATATATATCTGTGTGTGTGTGTGTGTGTGTGTGTGTGTGTGTGTGTGTGTGTGTGTGTGTGTGTGTGTGTGTGTGTGTGTAAGGTCAGGGGAGGGGAATGACAGAGACCTAATGCCCTTATAAATACTTTAAAATAATTGTAACTTGCCAGGTATTATATTTAGTTGAAATACAAGAGCTTATAACAAACTAACACTTTGTTTTCATTATGAATTTCTGTCAATTGCACTTCCCTTGCAGGACTTTGAATCTCCAGCCACAAGTTTTAAAGAGCTTTATTATGAACCCGGGAGTTTCCTTCAATGATGTAGAAGCAAACAGGATCCCCTTTCAACCACAAATTTGTTAGACAGAAAACATTAAAAGATTTCAATAACTAAAGGTTAGTAAGTGTGACCAATTTGTACCCACGTTTTTTTATTTCTTGAAAGTTTACTGTCTGTGTCATCCTTAGTTGGCTATTGTTCTTTCATGTTTGAAAAAAAAAAAAGTGAGGCCACTGGACCAGATTCTCAAAAAATTCATTACTTCACTGGGTGACCTTAGATTGGTCACTTGAATATTACAGTTCCCTTATGTGTAAAGTGAAGAAGATGAAAACTACAAATACCACACCTATTGTACTCTTTGTAGACAAAAATGACAATGTGAGAAAATATTCAGTACTAAATACATTACTCTTGCTACCGATTCCTGTCTGCCAAACAATTTATCCCTTGTAGAATTTGGGTTACAATCAGGAACAAAGGACTTGAATTTGGAATAGTATCTATTACTTACTTAAAATCCAAAGAAAATAAATAATTTTTTAAATCTTTATTTTGGATTTGAAATCCAAGAGTCTAATATCCATCTTGATGTTGATTTTTTATTTTTACTAAATAACACAATATATAGAATGCAGGCATATATTGAATGCCTGCATTCTGTGGCACTGTGTGGGGTTCTGTGAGATAATCAGTCAATTTTTGTAATCACAGTCTAACCTCTACATCCCCTCCTAGACTTCTTGTTTCTTTTTCCTTCCTTGAACTGCTTCTTAGAAGGCTGTGTCTTTTTATTCTACTACTGCCTATTCAAGCCTTCATCATGATATCCACATCATAAATCGTCTCCACCTTCAGTGTAGGCCAAGTTAATTTTCAGAAATGTGCATTTTGATCACGTCTTTCTCCTTGCTTGGTTCCATACAAGCTTTTCTCCATTTTCCACCAAATAAATCCAAACTCTTGGAATATGAAAAGTCTTCATAATCTCACTCCACATTAATTTTCAGATCGTTTTTCTAAGTTAATTCTTACTGTTAAAACCATCAGTAAATTCCTCAATGTTATATTTTTAATTATAAAGAGGAAGGAGATGAGGAATTACTAAAATTTAAACAATTAAAAAAAATGGATCAGAAAAGATTTAGCTTCCTTTCAAACTAAGATGTATGTCTAATATTTTTTTTTTTTTTTCCTTTGGGAAGCTCTATACCTTCTTAAAGTCTAATCTGGGCCAGTGAGGGAAGGGAAACTTAATCTCCCTCAACGCCTCCCTTCCAAACATGTGTTCTCTCTGGCCAAGAAGGAAGTGTTTCTTTGTGAAATGGAATGATCACATTATGACCATTCATTAAAAGGTCAGTGTCTAATAGGTCTGGACAGACTTGGGGGCCTACCTAGCCTAGGTAATAACACATTGTTCATTTCTTCAACTAGTAGTTATCATTTCAAAAGCAATTCGTCGTTTTGAATAATTAGATAACTCTTAGTGAGAATGACAAAAGCAGCTCTTGCCAGTGAGCAATATATCACCAAAGGGATTGGACACTCTTGGTGGGTGAGGTTAATACATCATCCAGATGAAATGCTGTGATGTATATTGAAGAAGATCAAGATGTCCAAAAAAGGAACTGGATCTTTTACTTTTTTGATGGAAAAAAGAAGAAAAAGGAAGAGGGAAGAAAATCCTTAAATTTAAAAGAATAACAAAACACCCTGAGAATCCTTAAATTAAAGCTGTGTCGTTGGTGAAATGTAATAAGGATTGTCAAAGAAGTGAGACAACGTTGGTGAAATGTAGTAAGGATTGTCAAAGAAGTGAGACAATTTTTCTTTTAAAAACAATAAAATAAGTATCTTTCAAACTGTAAAGTAGTGTGAAGCTCATTTTCTTAATAAGCTAGCTGTATGTTAAGCCCGACTTCCTGCAGAGTTGCCAAGCAATGCAGAGCCTTGTCATAATATTATTAAGCAAACAAAGCTCCGTGGAGATGCAGCTTCATAAACAGGGTGCTCTTTCATGAGAGGCTGAGTCCTTTCACCTCTGGGAGGTGGAGTGGGAGGGGTCATTCTTACAGGCCAAGTGTGTTTCTAACTTAATAACAGTTGAGGTCTCCAGTTGTCATGGCAATAGTAAGACTATAATTTTTTCCCATATGGAATGTAATGAAGAGATAACTTTTACATGAAATACAGCATTTCAGGATAACATGAAAATCAGTATTTGAAAGAAAAAAAACCCACATATTTTATTTCCAAAACTTCAGATTTTCACAAAATGTGCACACATACTTCTACTTGGCTCACTTCCTTACCTCCTTACTCTACGCTCACCCCCACTATACACACACAAGACAAGAATAAACCACTCCAATTTAAAAACATCTCTGGCTCTTGAGAATATCCCAGGGCCTTCTTTTTCACTAATATATAGATTAGATTTTGGTGCCCTACGCAATCATGCTACTCATAGAAACATATGCTACAAATAGACACATATGCTATAAATAAGTACTCTATCAACAGCCTAAGACAGCATCTTGCTTCTACTCAGAGGACTGATAAGACCCCAAGTAAAATAAGTCACATTTCTGATGGTTGGTTCTAGGTTTTCAGTGATCATAAATCCTAAACGGTATGTTCTGATTATTAAAAGTTTGGAGGTAACATTATGTGGGATGAGAGAAAGTGACTTGTCATAGCAAGTGAATTGGGATACCATCTTGAGGGATGGGAATACCAGAAAGGTAGAGAAATTAATGTGAGAAAATGATCAAGCCCTGGAGTGAGACCCAGTAATGTAATGGTAAGTTTCAAAAACAGGAAATTATTTTTGTAAGTGTGAGTATAGAATTTCACTATTAGAAAGGTCAGAAAGAAAATTTAGTCTAAAGAAAAATTTAGAGAATTCTAAGATAATTTAATTCTCTTTACTCTGTAGTATTTCATATCTGTTCATTTTCTTGAGAGCTCGATACCAACCCAAATGAAAACATTCACTGAGCAGTACTGCTGGTCTGACTTTGTACTGGGTGTGGTGAATAAGGCATATGCCTTTCCACCAAGGGGTTTACAACTGAGTGGAAAGTGGGTATTGAAAGCAGAAAGGAGAAATATGAGAAGTCTTCAAAAAGTTTATGAAAATATTCATATTATCTTTTAATTCCATTTTTCTGTGAACTTTTTGAAGTACCCTCATATATAAAAGGACAAGGCAGAGTGAGGTAAAGCAAAGAAAGAGGTTTCCTAGTGGGTACAGCAAAGCTTTCATGAAGAAGGTGATTAGAATTCTACTACTTGGTAGCTGGGTTATTACCTTTAAACATGCCGTATTACTGATGCATAGCAAAGTAACAGGAATCTAAATGACACTAAATATGTTTAAATAAAATAGTAAATTAAAAAGCTAATTAGTTAATACATGAACAAGTTTTATACAACTTTTGCATGATATGTAGAGTGCCAAAATTTATGAAATAAAAAAAGTTCTCTTTTTATAGCAAAAATATTTTTTTATCGGGCAGGGAGGGGGTGCAGAGACCTTTGTACAACTCTGCCTTTATGGGACAAAGTGTATTTTGGCCATTTTCCACCGGAAATGGTTTCTCTTATCTATAATCATGGAATTTTCAATTCTCACTAGGCAAACATGAAACGATAAGGCTTAGACCATGCTGTTTGCACTAGATTGTTTATAAAGCACATCAAAAAAGGAAAGATAATGAAGTCATACATGATCTTTAAATTTCACATTATTTTATGACAACATTTGTATGATTATTTCTTTGTAAAATCTCTGTAAGAGAACAGAGCAAGGCTGCCTCTCAGTGAGCCAGATGAGAAGGAAAAAGTTGTCACTGTGTGTCTTCACTTTTGGTTATCTTGACTACAGAAGAGGGAGGCAGGTCACTGCCAGGTGAGACACAATGACCAAGTGGTGTCAAGGAATCTTGATTATAAAGATGCATAATAGATAGATAGATAGATAGATAGATAGATAGATAGAGATAAATCTATTTCTCCTTAACCTTGAAGAAAGGGGTCTCTAGAAAGAAAGAACAGAGCAGTCTAGTAATATCTCATTAATAAACTATTTTGAGTAGAAAATAAAGGCATTTTGTTGACAACCTGTTTTGTATAGTATCTTATTTTGGCATCTGAAATTTTGTTTCATTGCATTATACAAAGAACTCATCAATTAGTTTGAAGCCTTAAAGGGGAAAGGGAAATCTCCTTGATCTTGGTGAAATATTTTTCTTAAATAGTATGCAATGGGAAAAAAGGGGGGAGGATGAAGGGTGGTATGGGAAAAGATTGAAGCCAAAGGGAAGAGAGTATTAATTGAGCTGTGGAAGCAGGGCAGGTGGCCTGTGGTGAGAAAACAGAAAGCATAGAGTATAGTTGTTTGTCCAATGTCTGATCCTAAAATATTAATGCACATAAAAAACACTAGGTATTGTACTGAAAATAGACATTACTAAGCCTCACACAAGAGATTCTATGTAGCAGGTCTGAGTGGAGCCACTGTTCTTTTAACAAGTATCCCCAGGAGATCTTGAAATATTTTGAGAACAACTTTACTTTCACATTTTAATGCAAGGTTTCTTTTAAATACTGATTCCTGTTAGGCACAGAGTGTGTAAGACAGCACACTGCACCTCAAACGTATGCAAGGGCCCAACAGGTAACGTACACATGTGAAGCATGGTGAGTTATGACAATTGGATGTAGTGAGGACAGTGCGCAGTTGCAAGCTCCAGATTCTGGTTAAGGAAGCAGCTTTTATATATTTCCAGCTGACTGTTGGCACTTGATAATTTCCTTATTTAAAAGATTAAGTGTCAGCCAAATTGACATGTCTGTGGACTGGAGGTGGCCCCTGGAAAGCTAGTTTTCAACCTCTGTATAGAGCTTAGGTTTAGGTAGATTTGGAAGAGAGGGAAGAGCAGGCTACAGAAATTGACTGCAGACCTCAATGTTAGTACCTTAATTTATAGGCAGTGAAGCACCATTGAAGACTTGTGAGCTGAAGAATGGCATGTATAGTAGTAGTTTCTAACTTGGCAATTGGTTTTCCAATTAAGGAGGCAATTTGTTGTAACAGAATGGGCACTGAGTTTAGTGACAAATCCTCCTGTTGGTGTACCAGTTGTACCACTGATATCTTGATTTAATGAAGGAATTCCACTTGATGTCTGTGAGCTTTATTTCCCTTCTCTGTAAAATGAGCACAATAGGCTTATTATGAGGATCAAAAAATGTATGGAAAGGACTCTGAAGCTTGTAAAGTGATGTTCAGATATATTTGTCTGGGATTTTAGGTCAATGGGAAGAGAGAATGAAATCTCAGAAATGCATTGGAAGCCTGATGTAACTGTTAAAGGAAGAGAGGGTAGAACACATATTCGCATAACGATCAGGCTAATGGCATAATTTGGGAGGTTAAGGAGGATAAGCAAACTTCTCGGGAACACTTCTGCCATACTCTATGCAGATGACAGAGGAGAATACACAGAATACAATCTGGCATGACAGATGAGACTTTACTGTACCATCTGAGAGGTGTTTCTGTTTGTTTCATGGAGGAATTAAGCAGTGGTTGGGAGCACAAAATCAATAATGCCTAGCTCCAGGCTACCACGGGCCTTTTAGCAAACAAAGCCTCTAAAGCAGTATAGCTCAGAAGTTCAGATCTTGGCTTATGTTTTCATTTAATGAAAGAGGCACCAAAAAATTGGAGACAGCTCAGGCGACAATCTTCTTTAAGGGACTCAAATGGAAATAATTATTATGCACCCCTACACCACCGCCCAAGGTTTCAGATATTCCCATTTAAATAGGCAGGGGTTTTCCCATTGCTGCCACACTCTCTCTCCCTTTCTGTCCTGTGACGGTCATAGTGAGGCGGAGGTGTCCAGCCCATTGCCTACCAGGATACCTGGTAGCAGGGAGCAGGGTAAAAGTAATGGTCATGTTTCTGGTGCTATGGACCACAAAGATGGCAGGGATGACAGGTAGCATCTATTCACATCCTGGCACAGGACACTATCCAGATTTCGAAAGCCTGAGACTTACTGGTAAAAAGTGAAAGAGAGCTGTGTGAAGGGATATCCATGTTGAACTGCTCCAGATACCTTCCCACAGCTTCTCTTAAGTAGTTAGGAGGCAGCTGAGAACAGATGGATCTCTGCAGGGGATGGCTGTACTTTGTCACCGGCCAGCTCACCAGTAAATGGCAAGAACCTGGTTAGAACAACGTGTTTTTGCATCAGCCTTTTTAACATCAAATTGTCCTCACTTTCTGCAGAGGATATAAATGACAAAGAATAACCCTTAGATACATACTGGATGAACTAGAATGTTGTGACCAAGGATTAAAGGCTTTTCATTTTAAGACTGGATAATGTTTGAACATATCAGTAGGAAGTTATCTACTGGAAGATAGCATAAAATATCACAGGTTGAGGTCTCAGTCCCACAAGGCAACCCTCTCCTTCAGATGCCAGTTGCAAGTAGTAGGTTGTCACCTGTACTTCCAACCAACCAGCTATAAACCAGGTGTTTCCATGACCCCCTCCTTGGGCACATTTAATTTGCTTGAGTGGCTCACTGAATTTGGGAAAACACTTTATTTACATTTATACATTTATTATAAAAGATTACAAAGGATACAGATGAACAGCCAGATGGAAGAGACGCATAGGGCAAGTTTCAGGAAAAGGGGCTCAGAGCTTCCATGCTGAAAGAAAGTGAGCAAAAACACTGGGTACCAATCAAGCTTTATTAAAGGAAAAAAGTCTGCTGGGCTGCACTCAAAATGGAGGGCAGCACCAGGTGTTGGGATGGGGGAGCTTATATAGACTGTAGGGAAGGCTGATGTAGTCAGGGAGGGGTTTGTTGCTGGTTTGGAAGATAAGGCTGGTGGATGCAATCAGGTGGAAGGTTGCACCCATGTGCTGGTGACTATTTTGTACTTATTGTGTGCAAAATGGCACCAATCATGTCCATGATCCATCATTCCTGCCTTTTAAGTATAAGGAGAAAGGAAAAGGGGCAAAGGTCTCATTCTTCTGAAGCTATTTCCTGCTGGAAATGGGCTAAGATATGAAAAAATAAAAGATTTATGTTGGTGGATAAAACAGTTAGGTGGCAGGGTATTGGTTTCACGTGGAGAGGCTTTATTCTTCCAGGGTAGGGTCGCTGATTCTGAGGGGCTGATATCCTCCTCCCATGAAGGATCCAGTGACCTTTTGATTGGTGAAGGCCTGCATACATTCCTGTAAGAAACTAGAGAAACACTGAAATAGGCAGGGACCAAGAAGAAGGATAAGTCCCATCATGGTCAGGGGTCCGGTGTGTTTTGTACTAAAGTCTCCCTCATCGCTATAGTCTAGGTGAGTAGTTTGGGTGAAGCAGAAATGTTTTTGTTGTGGGAGGGGGCACCAGACTCCAGCAGAATCCCGTTTGGAAAGAGCTATCCAGTAGTTTTTACCCCCGTGAGAATATGATGTGGCAGTTGTCTGGTCATAGTATGTTGTGGGAATGTATGTCAGAGATGTGAATGTGTCCTGTAGGGTTCCCCTGAAGATTCTGGGTAGCAGACCTGGGAGGTTGGAAAGTGTCCTTCCACCCACCAAGACCTTGGTTATATGTTGTGAACAGGGTGTGGCATATGTCTCTGTTAGGAAAAGAAGCAGTAGGAAGAGAAAAGGAGAGCGTTCAGGGGCTGAGAGTTTGAGAGGGTGCATAGTAAGAAAAAGGAGTAGAGAGTAACCTCATTGGGGGTGTAATCGCAGAGACTGACCTGCCATGCTAATTCAGTTACCCACTCAAGGATGCCTTCAACACTGGAGGTGGCAGGTCAGGACCAGTCTTGGAGCAGCTCCTGTGTGAAGGACGTGAAGCGGGTCTGCAAGAGTGAGAGGATAATCGCTGGGGGGAAGACCATCCTTCTTTGGGGACTGGGGGAAGAGTGGAGGTCCTGAAGATTTTCAATTTTGTGGGTCTTAAAATGGACGAAGTGTAAGGAGATGTTGGGTTGGGGGTTGAGCAGAGGGACCCCTCTGGCTTGGTCTTAACAGATTCTTTGGGTAAAGTCTCAGGTGCTAGTTTTACCAAGGATAAGTGATACCAAGGAGGCCTTTCCTAGTACTTTTATTGCTGTGGGGGTGGTGAGAAGTACTGTTTAAGGCCCTTCCCAACATGGTGAGAGGGGCTTTGGGATTCAGGTTTTAATATACCCTTGCTGTCCCAGGCTCAGTTTAAAGTCTGAGGGGGTGGTGGGGAAAGGATGAGGTAAAAGAAGGTTGGCCTGATCCCTAAGAAGATCCCTAATGAGCGAAAGAGTAGGGAGATACTGGCCTAAAGGCGATGAGCTGGAAGAGAGAGGTGTGAGAGTGAAGGGCCTACTGTACATAAGTTCGAAGGGGCTGAGGCCTGTGGGCTTGTGGCGGGGTGGGGGGCAGCTTGCAAGCGAGTGAGTGCTAGAGGAAGAAGTTGGGTCCAAGGGAGGTGAAGTGCCATGGACAGGTTGGTGAGGTGTGTGTTTATGAAGTGATTGGCTTTTTCTATTTTGCCTGATGACTGAGGCTGGTGTAGGTTAGGCTGCTTGATAGGGTGTGGGGAAATGTGTGGAAAGGGATTGAGAAAGAGCTCTAAAGCCTCCATGCAATTATGTTTTAAGGGTCATGAGTGTTTTGTGATGAGAGTGGCTGGATTTAGGGGAGGGCAAGGTTTGAAGGAAAACTGGGAATTTTCAATGAAAATAAGGTGAATAAGCTGTAGGTGGGAAGGGGAGAGAATTGACTTGGCTTTATGGCTGAGAAGGTCTTGGCTGTTTGTTGCCCAAAAATTAGTTTAGAGCTTTCTTGTGCTAAAAGGGTGGCTGCCACCAAGACCTGTCAACAAGGGGCTCATCCCCAGGCCGTGGTGTCTAGTTGTTTAGAGAGGTATGTAACTGGGGAGGAAATATCTCCTGCCTCTTTTTCCAAAACCCCAACCACCAATTCTTGGGTTTTTGTGACATATATGATAAAAGGATGAGATAGGTTTGGGAGGGATAGAGCTGGGGCTGTGAGGAGAGTGGCTTTTAATTGCTGGAAGGGAGAATGAATGGGCTTTGTGGGATCTATAGGAATGGCAGGATCCCCTTTGGCTGCCCCATAAAGTGGCTCTGCTAGCTGCCAAAGTTAGGAATCCATAGGCGAAGATACCCTGCGAGCCTCAAGAAAGAAAGGATTTCACCCTTTGTGGTAGGAGTAGGGAGTTCAGAAATTAGACTCTTGTGATCCACCATTATTTCTCTTGTGTTGGGGATGAGGTGGACTCCCATATAGGTGACTGAAGGGGAAGAAATTTGGGCCTTGCTGGGGGACACTCTATATCTCTTGGAGGCCAGAAAATTAAAGAGAGCAACAGTATGGGCCTGTGAATTCTCATAAGAGGGGCTACAAAAGAGAAGGTCATCCACATATAATATTAAAGTGCTAAAGGTTGGAGGAAGTTCAGATAAGTCTTGAGCTAAGGCCTGGCCGAAGAAGTGGGGGCTGTCCCAAAACCCTTGAGGTAATACTGTCCAGGTGAGTTGTTGGAAATGACACGTATCAGGATCAGTCCAAGTGAAGGCAAACAGGTTTTGACAGGGAGGGTGTAAGGGGATAGAAAAAAAGGCATCTTTGAGGTCGAGTACAGAGAACAGGTTATTGTTGGGATTGTGGATAGAAGAGTATAGGGGTTAGAAACAATTGGTGTTATGGGTAAAACAGCTCCATTAATGGCCCTGAGGTCTTGAACTAAACAGTATGAGCCATTGGCTTTATAACTGGAAGGATGGGTATATTAAAAGGCAAGTGGGTAGGCCATAACAGATGAGAAGAAAGGAGTTTGTGTATGACAGGTTTTCAGCCTATTAGGTTTTTGTTAGTGATGGGGTACTGTGGGACATTAGGGAACAAAGCGGATTTCCACAACTTAACAAGGATAGGGGAATGGTGCATAGCAATGGAGGGAGAAGAAGCATCCCATACTATGGGATTAACCTTGTCCAAGGGGGAGGGGAAGGTGGAAGCCTCAGGAGCCAGGTCTGGAGTGGCCTGTAACAGGAGTATTGTAGCTGGAGTTAAAGTGTTTAGGGTAAGAGTAGCTTTGAATTTGAGAAGAATGTCCTGTCCCAGTAAGGGGGCTGGGTATTGAGGCATTATTAAAAATTTGTGTGTGAATTGGGTGTGATGTAGGGTGCAGGAAAGGGGTTTGAGTGATCCATGGGTGGTATTCTGATCCCGTGACCCCTGCTATTGTGATAGAGGATGGGATTGTTGGTCCTGCATATTCAGGAAGGGTAGAGTAAGTGGCCCCTGTATCGATGACAAAAGAGATCAGCTTACCTGCTACGAGGTGAGTTACTATGGCCTCACACGTGGTGATCTCCATGGGGACCTTGGACCCTGGGAATTGTCAGTCCTCCTCCTGAACAAAGCTGAGAAGCTCTGGTAGGGATGGCTGTGGAGCTAAATGTAAGTTAGGGAATGGGCCACTCCCTCTCTGGTGAGTGGCACAGTCAACTCCGCAGTGACCTGGCTATTTGCAGTGAGGACAGGGCCTGGGAGGACGCCTGAGGTTATGACAGGCCCACCTCCAGTGACCTGGTTGACCGCATTTGAAGCAGTTCCCAGGTGGCTTGCATCTTGAGGCAGCCAGCTTTGGAGTATGTGGACCACAGATGGCATTAGCCAGGAGCTGGTATTTGGCCTGATCTCTTTTGTATCAATCCTTCTTCTCCTCCTCCTCCCTATTGTTAAAAACCTTGAAAACTGTGTTGAGGAAGTATTGTTGGGTCATATTTGGACCATCCTCAAGTTATTTTAGTTTTTTTGAATATCAGGAGCTGATTGGGTAATGAAATGAGAGTGCAAGAGGGCCATGGCTGCAGGGGAGTCTGGGTCTATATGTGTGTATTTATGTAAAGCCTCAGAGAGGTGGGTTAGGAATTCACTGGGATTTTCAGTGGATCTCTGTGTGATTTCTCTAAGCTTGTTGTAATTGACCGACTTGTGAGTAGCATTTTGGAGGCTGTAAATCAAGTGTGTGATCATGTTATCCTGGAGATCCTGATCCCCATGGCCAGCCTGGTAGTCACAATTTGTGTCTGTGCAAGGGATGGCAATGGCTCCCACTGGCTGTCTGTTATTATAATCATGTACCTCATCTGCCTGTGGTTGGGCCATTATCCAGACCTGCTCCCTGTCATTAGGGGACAAAGTAGTAGTGAGAATCATAAAAATATTCCAAGTGAGATCAACAGACTGGGTGAGATATCTGAATTCCTTAAGATATGTGTCCAGATTGGACTGGAAAGATCCCAGGCATTTTTTGATTGGGGCGAGATCAAAAAGAGAAAAGGGGATATGGACTGGGACAATTCCCTCCATCCCAGCCACCTCATGGAGGGGATATAAAGGAGCTGGAGTTGAGGTGGGGCTGTTACCTGATGAAGGTAGAGAAGGAGGGGGGTTGGGTGGCTGAGGATGAGTGTATCAAGGCCAGGTAGGGAGAAGAGAGGGAAAAGGTGAAGGGGCTGGTAAAGGATCTGGGGTGTAAGGAGGTGGTTGGGGAGCAGAGTGGTCTGACAGATCAAAAGATTGATCTGTGTCCAGAAGGGGAGGTCAGGGATGAGTTAGGAAAATTTGAGATGTAGGACAGTTTTGACAGAGAGAAGGATGCGATCAGAAATAGGAGAGGGCTTGAACTTAAGGAATCTCTCCAACTTTGCTGTTTCAGTGACAAAAGTTGTTCAAATCTCTAAGAGTATCTAAATCGAGAGTGCCATCTTCTGGCCACTTGGATCCATTGTCTAGTTTATATTTAGGCCAAACCTGATTATAGTAGAAAATGAGGCATTTGGGTTTTAATGTCTCCCTGGAGGTTGAGAGATTGTCTAGGAGATAGCCCAAAGGCATAGAGCATGGAGGTTTGAATTGTGAGGATCCCATGTGAAGGGTGAGAAAGGAAACGGGCAGTCCCAGTAGAAGAAGAATGCTAACAAGTAGCATCCTCATTGTTGTACACCTTCTTTTGCAATTGCGGTAGCAAGAGGAGCAACTAACTGGCTAGAGGAGCATCCTCCAATAGCTGGGGGGCACAAAAGAGGTTCCCTCAGCCAGGCACCTGGGCTTCATAGTGAGTAGACAGTAGTCATAGAGAGTAGTTGGGGTAACACATAGAAGTAGGACAGACACACTGACTCATCCTGAATTGAGGCCAGTGTTGGATGTGTTGGTTTGAAATGGAAAAAGGAGAGAGTCTCGGAGGCATCAGGTTCGGCAGGTCTGGGAAGGACGGCTGGGAGGGCCAATCAACCCAAGAGAGGGGATCATCCAAAGGTCCCGGCTAGGACCCTTCCCAGGTTTCAGCACCAAAATGAAATAAAGTGAGTCAAAATTCTGGGTACCAATCAAGCTTTATTAAAGGAAAAAAGTCTGCCAGGCTGCACTCAAAATGGAGGGCAGCACCCGGTGTCAGGTTGGGAGAGCTTATATAGACTGTAGGGAAGGCTGACGTAGTCAGGGAGTGGTTTGGTGCTGGTATGGAAAATAAGGCTGGCAGATGCAATCAGGTGGAAGGTTGCACTCATGCACTGGCAGCTATTTTGTGTGTATTGTGTGCAAAATGGCACCGGTCACATCCAAGATCCATTACATGCCCTCATTGGGCATTCCACCCTCTAGAAAAATCCATGTGTTCAGGTATCTAGAAGCTCTTGAACCCAGTCCTTTTGAGTTTTTGTGGAGACTTTATTATGTTTGCATAATTAATTACATCATTACCCACCGTTATCAACTCAACTTCAGCCCCTCTCCCTGCCCTGGAGGTTGGGAGGTGAGAATGAAAGTTCCAACCCTCTAAGTACAAGGTTTGTTCCCCTGGCAACCAGCCCCATCTTGAGGCTATCTAGAAACACCCAGCCCTCAGTCAACTTATAAGCATACAAAAAGAGACACTTATCACTTTGGAGATCCCAAAGGTTTTTGAGTTGCCTACCAGGAAACTGGGAGGAAGACCAAATACATATATACATACATTATTATGATACATATTAACAAAAGGTCCCAATGGTTTTGTTAGTTTACATGGTCTCCCCTGGAGGCCTCCTTCAATGGGGTGGGAGTTGTATTGGCCCGAGTGCACAGATTTCCCTTTTCCTTGATTCCTTTTACAGTGCTTAGTGCACTGACAATGCTGTACTGTCCCAATAATGAGAGGAAAGTCAGAAAAGTGGTCTGCTTGTTTGGCCCTGCTTGGATAAGTTTATCTAACATTTTTTGAGTAGAGATATGTTATTATGAATCATATGCCACCTACTAAAGCTTTGAAGTTGCAGTTTCATCAGGGTGCTCATTCCTGGTTCAGCCTTCTTGTCAGTAGAGTCAATCTTCTCTTGGACAGCTCCCTCCATGACTATCATAAAGGACCATAAGATATTATCTAAAAAGATCCACAGGTCTTCAGAAGGATAATTCCTAGGGCCTATGATGAGTTGCCATTCTGACACTTAAAGATGACTAGCCAAGATGCCACAAGTGTATCTTTCCCAGCCCAAGGATGAGGCTTTTATCTCCAGAACTTTGGTTTCCACTTTCAGAAAGTTGTGGTGGTTACTAGACCTAATATTCCATTTGCTCCACAAATTTTCTGGAAGCCAGGGTGAACAATTGCAACACATATACCAGGAACTTTGCTGCAGAGTTTACACTTAAACTGGAATCCCCACACCTGCCACTCCCAAACCTGTTTTTTTTGTTTGTTTGTTTGTTTACTTTGTAGAGCTTATCACTGCATAACATAGTATATAATTTGCTTAGCTATTTTGGTTATTAAGTGTCTCTTATTGAAATATGAGCTACACAGAGAACCATAAATCTGTCTAGAACAGTTCTAGGCACAATAAGAACCCAATAAATATTGTTCTTGTTGAAAGAAAGTGAGCCAAGATGCTGGGTACCATTCAAGCTTTATTAAAGAAAGAAAATCTGCTGGGCTGTGCTCAAAGTAGCAGGCAGGGCAGGGCTGCACTGGTAAGGGGAAAGCACCAGGTGTGGGGGTAGTAGAGCCTATATTGGCATGTTGGCACCAAGAGCTGGGTGATACCATCAAGGAGGGTCATTATGCTAATTTGGATCGGGGTAGAGAACTGTGTCCTTGCGGAAGCAAAACGGGTTTCTGTTTAAGTCAGGAGGCTTCTTGTAAAGGGAAGGGAGTCGAGGAGGTGGTGGCACCATTTTGTGCTTGGGCTTGTCTAAAGTGGCACTGGTTATGTTGCGGATCTATTACTTGTAATGAATGATTGATGCCAGTAAATCTGTGACTCTTGCCAGGCCCTGGTCCTATGCTCCAAGTCTATGTCTTCCAGTTTCTACTAGACATAAATCCATTTTCTTTAGCCGACTTTATTTTTCTCCTTAGCATTTATCACTCCCGACTTTATATAACAGAAATGGTTACTTGTTTATTGTCCTCCTCCCCATCATTTCCCTGAGTAGTACACAAGCTCTGTGAAACTGCCGTTTCATCAGGTTTGCTCACTTCTCTTTTCCTAGTTCTTAGAAAAGTACCCGGTGCATAGTAACATGAGTTCCAAAGGTAACTAAACTCCTGATATCTGTCTTTTAGTCCTTCCCATCTATGCCCTTTTCTTCTCATCTAAGCTGTTGGCGTGACTTCCTTCACTTGCTCTTTCCTTCAGAATCTGTGGCTGTTTGGTTGCTTAGAGTTTTGTAGAGGTGGAAAATCTTTACCCTTTGATACTTGGAATGATGTTTTTAAGTAACAGCAAATATTGATTGAAGATAAATCATTAAATATAGTATTCTTCCCAAACATGATAATAGCAGTACGCTCAAATGAGAGATAGGAGTGTAATGTAGCAGCACTGATTTTTTTAAAAGTGAATTATAAATGGCCCTTGAAATTGGGGATAAAGGCGACATAGAACTCTCTATTTGTTACTCACTATGCGTCAGTCACATCACATAATTGAATTGTTCATTTTCCTAACAATCCTTTAAGCAAAATTCTACTACATCCATTTCACATCCAAGAAACTGAGGCTAAGAGAAGTGAATTCTGTGCTTCAAAAGTGTACAGATGGTGGCTGCAAGAGCTACGTTTTCACGGAGGACTTTTTGGCTGATGTCCTTTTTCATCATCCTAGTCTCCATATCAACATTCTGAAAGTATTTCAGACCCAATGAACGTGTGCAAAAAAAGAGAGGCTTGTTCTTTCATAGTCTCCTTTAAATATGCCATGGGGCTTTTAGGAAACGAAATTGGAGGTTAAAATTCAAAGTACAAAAAGAAAAGGATGATCACAACAAGAAATATATTAACATGAAGTAACATACAACTACTCTGCCACCTAAAAAGTGATCCACGTGTCTGCTGTTTGAAGCTGTGAGAGAGAAAAACTATAGCTCTATATTTTATGTCCATGTTTCTCAGACTTAAATAATGTATAACCTGTAGTGTTTATTGGATTTTCTTTACTGCAATATTACCTAACTATACTTAAAGTTTCATGTCTATTGATTTTATACAACCAAAATAATTAAAAATGTTGAAAACCACAACACCATAAAAACAAAATTCAATATCAAAAATATTTATTTAATGTGGTACATGATACTGTTTGATAGCAGTAAATGGTTATTCTCAATACTAGTAGAATTCTGAAGTACAGAATGTAGAAATTTTTTTAGTTTGTTCAGAATCTTGTACCCGGTACAATGTAATTACAGGTGCTCCTCGACTCATGATGGGGTTACATCTCAACAAACCCATCATAAGTTAAATATATTATTAAGTTGAAAATGCATTTAATACACCTAACGTACTGAACATCATAGCTTGTTCTAGCCTACCTTAAAGGTGCTCACAACACTTACATTAGCCTACAGTTGGGCAAAATCATCTCACACAAAGCTTATTTTATAATAAAGCATTGAATATGTCATGTCATTTATTGGATACTATATTGGAAGTGGAAAATAGAATGTTTCTATGGGTGTTCAAAGTATGGTTTTTACTGAATGCAATAATTCTCACATTATCATAAAGCCAAAAAAAGTTAAGTCAAACCATCATAAGTCAGGGACCATATGTACTTAATTCTCCTTTGATTTTTCTCTTTGAAACTACTGTATAATTTTTGCTTAGTGTTGATTTTCACTAGAAAAAAAATACATTTTCCTATCAAGTCCTCTTTTGTTATTATTGATGTTGCTTGGTTAGTATTTATTCTGAGACAATTAAAATAATTCTAACTTGCACTCATTCTGCCATAAATGCATTTTATTTATTTTTTATATTTTTTTATTTTTTATTAGCATATTCAATGTTACAAATCATAGTTATTCTTTATGCCCCTTATCCAATCTTTCCTCTTCACCCTCCTCCTCCCTCCTCTAATAACCATAGATTTGTTCTCTCCATCTGATAGATTAATTGTTCCTCTGTTGGTTTATTGCCTAGATGATCTGTCCAGTACTGAGACAGGTGTTGTTTTAGTCTGTTTTGTGTTGCTATAACAGAAACACCTGAGACTGGGTAATTTATAAAGGAAAGAGGTTTATTTGGCTTACGATTCTGGGACAGCTGCACCTAGCATGGGCCTCAGGCTGCTTCTACTCATGGCGGAAAGTGGCAGGCAGCTGGCAGGTACAAGCAGATCACATGGCGAGAGGAAGCAAGAGAGAGAGAAGGTGCCAGGGTCCTATAAACAACCAGCTCTCGCAGGAACTAATAAGAGTGAGAACTCACTCATTACCCACCCCCTCAGCATTAATCCATTCATGAGGGATCTGCCCCCATGACTCAATGAGTTTCCAACACTGCCACATTGGAGATCAAATTTCCACATGAGTTTTGGAGGGGACAACACAACCAAACTCCATCAGGTATGGTCAAGTCCTCCCCCTATTGTCACAAATCGGATGTTTCTTCTATCACTCTGGAGTGTGCTTTGTGGAGAGAGAGGACCTCCTCTTTTTTTTTTTTTTTTTTTTTCTTTTTTGGCCTCCGCTGGTGCTTCTCCTTGTGTCAATGAAGTTGAGAGTCTGGCGTGCCATCTGCACTGTGGCTGTAACTGCTGCTATAGAGACTACCCGCTTTTGCAGCAGCCATGGCAATTGCGGTGGCTATGGAGGGCTACCCATGTGAAAATAGTGCTTTTGGTGTGCTCTTTACCTGGTTGCAGCTGGGTTCAGCTTCCTCCAGCTCCATACCTCAGGACCCTGATGGGGCCTGGAGTAGTGGCAGCAGCTTGCCTAGTTGCAGCTGGGTTTGGCTTTCCCTGGCTCCACACCTCAGGGCCCCCATAAATGCATTTCATTTTTTATTTTTCTACATAAATGAATTTTAAAACAGGCGTTCACTATGCCAGCACTGAGTCATAAGATGATCATGTATATGATCTTAATTATGCTTAAATTTATTTTAAAATCTAATAAAATAAAAACTCCAAATTTAAAAATTGTTGTAAATAATAAAATTTCCTCCAAAAGATGAGTACATAACTGCCCCCAGTCCTCCCAGACTATGTCAAGCCAGTTTACTAAAGACTGCTCTGGGCCATTCACAGTTGAGTCTCCTATGTACTAGGATCTCCTGTCATAAGAGAGCCTCTGGTTTATTTGATACAAAAATGAGTTCATCTGAACACAGCTAGAAGAGATTCTGCTACTTTGCTTCTGATATCATTTGAGCAGGGAAGCACTCTAAAATGTGAGCATTGACATTTACACGTATGCTTCCAATCTGCATTTATGTCTTTGAATTGTCTGGAAAACCACTTTCCAGTAATATTAATGAAACATCAATCAAGAGTAAAATGAGACCTTTACAGGTGCAGTAACTGGGATGTATTGAATGCTTGGCTATAAAGGAGACTCAGATACTAGCTGGCTGTATTCACTGGGGTCACAGGAAAGAAAGGGGTCTTATTGAGGCGCTTTCACTTTCCTCATGGGCAATGGACAGTGTTCAAGTGATCTCTGAGCAGTGATTTTAAAAGCTATATGAGGCATGATCCTTTAAGGATGTCCTCAGTAGTGTTCAGTCAGAAACTTCAAAAAGATGAGATTCAGATGGCAGTTTTCTCCACTGCCTATAATGTATACAAACAGTGAGATGAAGGAAGGACAGGAACAAGGAGAAGACAAGAACAAAATGGGTAGAAAGGCAGGGAAAAAGTCATTGAGATGAAATATAAAGTTGTTTGTGTTTATAAGTCACAAAGACAAAAGTCTTGTTTCTTCATATATGTAATTCAAGAAAGGAAGGCTAGTTTTGTGGTTATGAGCTCAATGCAGTGATGGAGAAAACTGGATTAAAATCAATGGCTCTGCCAGGTACTAGCTATATGACTGTAAAATGTGCTTAATCCAAAAAATGTCAAGAAGAATAATATCCTTTCCATAGGGTTTTGTAAGGCAACTGTCCATTCCTGGGTTATTTCTCCTGCAGAAAATACTTGCACATCTAGATATTGTATCTATTCATAAAGGATAAAATCTGGCAATAAGAAATGTAGTTGAGGTGGCAAGAGTAGAGAGAGATTTTCTAAAAGGATCCCTCTTTCTCTTTCCTATTTACATGAAGGAAGAGAAGAGAAAACTGGAACACTGTATAGGGAAGGTTCCAGAGACAAAGGCCCTATCAAGTATGGGCTGACGCAGCTGGCTGGACAGAACATACAGGCTGAGATACTGTGCAGATAACCAGGCGGAGAGACCGAATGTGGCAATGAGAGAGGGCAAGAGTAATGATTCTTTCTTTTGATTCTTTTACAACAGTTAACATCCACCCTCTCTAGTTCTATTATTTCATGATCAAGCCATTATTTCTGTCTTTATATGATTTGAGAGAAAGGAATGTGGAAATCCAGGTTCTGGAAACACAAGAAGGCAATTCTTGGAAGTCTGTCAAACAGTTCTGACATAGTTGGTATCCTTGCTTCATTCCCCCAGAAGCTGACCCTATTAAAAGGATTCAAATATAAATAATTTATATTAAAACTGAAAAATATCCCTGTGGTGGTATTGTTACCCAAACCCCAAAGGTCCATTTGCTTGCTGCTCAATAGCCAATAATTGAGAGACAGGTGTTGATGTAAGGAAAAGTAGCCTTTAATCAGGAAGCCGGCAGCCTGGGGAAATGGTGGGCTCATGTCTCAAAGACCATCTCCACTTTTTCCAAACTTATGAAAGGGTTTTATAGGGACAGGTGGTAGTGAGCTGATTCACGGTGATCTAATTAGAGACATACAGGCACAATCATAAAATTGCAGATAAACTTCAAAGAACTTCTCTAGTGGGAGTTGATTCATGGTGGCTGTCCTCCATGAAGTCAAGTCACGGATTCAGCTCCTGTCAACCTCAAAAAGATCTAGCTAGTAAGCTAGTAAAGAATGGCCACCTGGGTTAATAATTTCTTCTATAATTATTTTGTGTACAATGTGAGCAAAAGTCATTGTGTTCTAACAATCATGTGAGCAAAAATCATTGTATTCTAATGTCCAGCTACAAGCTATGCAGTTCACATTACAAGAGTAAGAAAAAAAAACTGGAATGAGGAGTTACCTCTCTCTCTGCTTCTGCCATCTGCCATGTGACAGTATGCTTTGCTGTGAAGAGTCACTACCCACCAACAAGGTTGTCACCAGATGTGTTCCCTGGACTTGGTACTTCTCATGCTCTGAAACTGTAAGCAATAAATATTGTTTCTTTATAAGTTACCCAGTTTATAAACAACAGAAATGGACTAATACAAGTGGCATGTGGAAATTCAACAGAAAAAAAAAAAAAAGCAGTCAGGAAATGATGATTATATTCCAGCTGCTACAATATAAGACAGGAGTTTAAGCTCCTGTGGAAAATCTGACAGCTAGTGTAGGACCATCATCAAGCTTACGTCAACTAAGACACAAGGGAGCTGAGGGTGCTTATGCACCCACTTCTGTCCATCACTTGATGAAGAAAGCTCTCAAGGAAGAGACGGGTTATTCACTGGTCCTTCTGACCTGCTGCATAAGCAGATAGAGTGGGCTTCAGAGGGCTAAGTCAGTCATTAGGGAAGGAAAGGAAGGTTCTAGCAGTAGAAAAGTGGACTGATATGCAGTGAAGTTGTTAGGGAGAAGAAACATGAGTTGGTACCAAAAATATTTGCTACAGTACCATCATAACCCCTTGTACCCCATATTAATTTCACTTTGTCTTGTAACTGATTCTTTAAGGAAGTTGCCACTCAAATTTTTTTTAAGAATAAATAAACTTATAAAACCAAAGAAGAGATGGAGGAAGAAATTTTATTTCCCTTTGATGTATAACTTATATTCATCATCTCCTTCCTCTACTGTCTATTCTAGATTCTCCTCACCCTTGGTCTGCATGCCATGAAGGTTAACACATATATACATAAATACCTGAATGTACCTGCTTATGACATTCTTAGTAGTCCACAGTTGCTGAAAATTCCCATTTGTAGATACCATTAGACATGGAAGCACCAAAAAGTCTCCCCCTAATCCTCATGATTCCTCTGAGTCACAGGCATAATCCTCCTTGCCCCTATTCTGTAGCAGCATGATAATCAGGATCAATTTCCCTGCCAATATAATCACTCTCTTCTTGGTATGTTGGCCCGAGGCATAAATGTTCTAGTCAGTATTCATAAACTCAGGTTCAGTGAAAATATTTTTAAATCCCCTGGTAGGAGTGCCCCTCACCCTGATAACTGGGAATCGACATGTCTCTAACACAACAAAACCTAAAGTTGTGGGACTAGGAAAGCACAAAGTCACACCTGGATTATTAAGCCTGGGGGTGGGGGCAGGCAACAGGAATTATTTTCAGTCCTTAGTTAGTAGACTTATTGCTGTGGATTGATTGAATTGTGTCCCCCAAAGTTTATGTATTACATGCTTTATTCCCACTGTAACTGTTGAGAGTGGAAAATCCTATTATGGTAATTGAAAGGTGAGTACTTGAAGAGGTGATTAGACTATAAGTCCATGACGTAATGAATGCATAAATAATGGTCTTCAGGGGTGTCTTTCTGAGGGCTTTAAAAGAAGAGCACATGAGGGCTTAGTCTGTCTCTTTCTGCTCTACCATTTTTTGACATGTGAGACTCCTAGGTCACTGTCACAACCACCAAGGACTTTGCCAAATGTGTTCCCTGGACCATGGACTGCCCAGCCTCAAAAATGTAAGCAATAAATTTCATTTTCTTATAAATTGCCCAGTTCTAAGTATTGTGTTATAAGCAACAGAAAAGCACTAACACATCTATGCCTCCTACTATTCAGGTATGCAGCACAATATAATTGCCATTGATTTAAAATATATTCCTCATTTTGAAGGACAATGACCATCCTTGCAGTGTCATTCCCATTTGGAAAGCCTCAGATGAAAGTTTAAGAGGCTGTTTCAGTGTTAAATCAAGCTGACAACTATTGAGTGATGTGGTATGTAGTAGAACCAATAGACACCATGCCGTTTTCCCATTGCCCCCATTTTCTTATATAAAGTGAACACCCTAATGTGTAGCAATATTGTGCCAGACTCCATAGCAATAAATCAGATCCCCTGTGATATTTAAGATTAGCTTTGAATTGGAGAGCAAATTCATACTGTCAGGCCCATGGATAGCCTCTATTTTTGCTACTGTGGCTCTAACCATTCAAAACTCTGGGGTGGCGAAGGTCAGAAGCTGACTGACCTCCACTGGACCAGTCATTCTATTCACTGAGCCATTCATTCCCTCTGTTGCAGTGGATACTCTCTGATAGGCACTGATGTGAACCAAGATACACACAGATTTTATTCACATTTCCATAAGTTCATCCACGTACTTTTTCCCCAGATATCTTTACCTCTGATCTCCTCTTCTTATCCTCTTCAGGAACCTGGGCAATCAGTCAAGCTATTTACCACTGTCCAGAAGTTTGTGTGTATTTTTACCTCAGGCCATTTCTCCTTCAACATTAATTTAATGGAGTTCTGCGCAATGGGAAGACTTCCCCTACCACTCTGTGTCAGGGCCATCCCAGAGCGAGACTTTAGGTAGCAATGTCTATTTTTGACTCACAACAACATATTGAGCTGATCTACCTGTGAACTAGGCCAATTCTTCTTCCCTTTATCTCCAGCTTGCCATAGAAAACATTCTATGAGGACACAGATGTCAGCTGAGGGATAAGCATTGATGTAACAGATATAGACAACACAGGAATCTAGACTACTTTTGGGTTAACTTACTTGCACCTTCCAGATCTGTTTTGGCTATTTCCAAAATGTACAATTTCCATCACACAATGGACTTTTTTGTGCCCATCTGACTTTATGACATGGTGGTTCTGAGAGTTCACAGTTCCTGTTGGACAACTCCAGGAGCACAGTCAATTGATGAACCATGCTTGAATTCTCTAACAAGAGCTACTTGTCAAATGTTGCATACTTATTTGCATAGGTAGCATGGCCTTGTTTCAAAATGTTATAGTTATGCACTGCCTTCCTGGTTAGGAGTTGGAAGAGAACCATATGGTGTCCTTACCTACCATGGATGCCTCTAGTACCAAGGGATTTGCTGGGTCACATGGCACAAGTAGTAGGATTGCTTATATCTCAAAATGAACTTGTTGCAATGCCCTATTTTGCTTTGATCTCCACATAAAAATTGGCAGTTGTTTGACTCACTAACTAAATGGCTTGGAAAGTATTCCAACACATGATATGCGTTGTCTTCAGAAGTTGAAGAAGTTGACCAAATTCCCCTCTCTTAGTTACCTTAGATATAATAGCTTGGAACACTAAATCATTTCAAACCACTGAACTCTTAAAATTTTCACCTTTTGTCCAGCTCCTGAATTTTTGTGTAGCTTATCTTTTACCTTCTGATTCAATATTTTCTTCCCAGGGCATCCTGATTACTTGCATTTTCTGTTCCCAAATTTTGATTAACATGATATCATCATACATAGTGATATTGAATGGATAAAAGGTCAAATATCTTCAGACATAACCCTAAGACAAGACCATGAATGGGTACTGCTTTTTGTTTGAGGATTTAAAATAACATGTTTATCATATAAATGAACACATACTAAGTGCTAGAGACTTTACTGATAGTAAAGATATTACTTCTAGAGCAACAGCTTTGATTGCAGCTCTTAAGTTTGCAGTCGGCTACCATCACTCACCAGAATCTCTCTGGTAGATTCAATGGGTCTTTATCTTGGAGACCACAACCTCTGCATCTTTTCAGTCTTTGAGATTGGTACAAACCTCTGTTGATTCACATAGAATGTGGTATTGCTGCTTATTTACTATCTTGGCTGGTAAGAAGGGATCAGTTTCAGTGGCTTCAACTTGAACTTTCCTACCTTTCGGACTCTTATTTTACATATTATGGAATAATAATAGGAAAGAGTTTTTCCAGCTTCCAAATATAGTATATCCATCTCAATAATGCTCTCAGGACTGAAGAAATGACCATAGAAATTAAACCCATGGGCCTGAATCACAAATAGACAGACTTGGGTCTGGACTCCAAGAATCAGCTCTCCTCCAAATGTTTCGCCTCCAGCAAGGACCATGAGAGTATACTGGAAATTCTACTCTACATCTGAGACTCAGGTCTGAGCTGCATCAGTGCTAGCTCAGGTCATATAACAACTCTCAAAATATCTGGCTACTCTTTTTTCTCCAGTGGCTAATTGTTTAGGTAAATATCCAAAGCTTCCTTTGGGAATGAAATGAAAGAAATCACTATCATATAAATTTTCCATGCTGCTGCAAGTCGTTCCTCCAGGAATCCCTCAGTTGCTTGGATTTGGGTGTAACTGGCTCAAGTATAGAAACTGGACAATATATTATAATTTTCCATTGAGTTTTTTGTTCATTCACTCTTGATAAGTTTTTGTTCTAAAGATCTGGCAATCATCTTGTTGATTGCTTCTCTGTTTTAACCAGGGTTCTCCAGAAAAACAGAATCAATAGGATGTGTGTACATAGAAGGAGACTTATTATAAGAATTGGCTCATGAGATCATGGAGGTTGGTGAGTCTAAAATCTGCAGTGAGATGGCAGGCTGGAGACCCAGGAGAGTCAATGTTGTATATGAAGTCTGAAGACAATCTGCTGGAGAATTCCTTCTGGTTGGAAGCCGAGTTTTTTTGTTCTATGCAGGCTTTCAGTTGATTGGATTAGGCCCACCCACATTATGTAGGCAATGTGCTTAACTTAAAGTTCACTAATTTGTATAGTCAGGGTTCTCTAGAGAGACAGAACCAATAGAATATGCATATAAATATATGAGAGAATATGCATATAAACATATGCATATATAAACATATGCATATATTTATATGTGCATATAAATATATGCATATATAAACATATGCATATATATGATTTATTAGGGGAATTGGTTCATGTGATTATGAAGTCTGCCTGCAACTGGATGCCAGAAGTGTGGCTCAGTCCATGTCTGGAAGCCTGAGAACCAAGGAAGCCAATGGTGTGATTCTCAGTCCAAGGCCAAAGTCCAGAGAGCTGCGGATGCCACTGATACACACCTGGAACCCAAAGAACAAAGAGTATTGAGTTTGAATATCCATGGAAAGAAGAGTGTATCCCAGTGGCAGCAGACAGGGAGAAGGATTCACCTTTTCCCCCATTTTTGTTCTCTCCAGAACCCCAGAGGATTGGATGGTGCCCACTCATATTGAGGGCACCTCCTTCTCACCTAGCCTACACAGACCCACATGCTAATCTCTTCTGAAAACACCCTCATAGACACACCCCAAAACAATAACTTTACCGGGTTTCTAGGTATTCCTTAATCTAATCAAGCTGACACCTAAAATTAACCATCACACCAATTTAAATGCTTATCTCATCCAAAAACACATCACACCTTCCAAACACACCATCAAACACAATTCAAGCTGACACATGAAATTAACCGTCACACCATCTGTGGCCTCCCTAGGAACTATGGCTTACTAGCCTTTACCAAAGATGTGGTCCAGAGCCTGCTAGTTTGCATTCTGATTTGTTTGCCCATTGTAGTGATTATGTATCCCTACCTCTGATGATGCTACCAGGCCACCTATATTTCAGAATCCCATCATCTTCATTGACACTTAGGAGCCTATTTCATTGCAGACTCCCCAGCCATCCACCCTGGACTACAAAGGAGAGTCACCATTGAGCTTCTCGATGATACTAGTCCCTCTACCCTTGACTAATATATTTCTTTTTGTTTTAGTGAAGAGAATGGCCTCTGGACCGTGCCAAGGAATATAGTATTTTGATGGGCTTTCTGATTTTATACAATAAATTCTTCATAGTATACATTCCTCTTTGAGTCATTTGTAACTCCCCTCCCCTGCCAATAATCTGACAATGAAATTCTGGATACGTCATCTCATTTACTGTAGCCCATAATGGTTTTCTAGCTTTAAGAAGTCATTTCAGTAGCATATGAAATCCAGTTCAAAGTTCCCTTGTCAAAATACTAAATATCAAATAATGAGAGGGTGGTCTCATATCAATAAAGTCTTCTATATCCAGTTGTATATTCTACTACCCCTGGTCCAATGACCAGAATTTTCATGCACAAGCTGGTAGGCATTTTTGGCCATTCAAATTATTAGAAAAAAATAATTTAATTTTACTGAAAAACAAACAAAATTTTGCACAAATAAAAATTATATATTTGGTCACTCAATTTTCCAGTGGGTTTATGTTTATGCACATATTCACCAGTGGGTTAGAGATAACTTGGTGTTTCCAGTTTTTCCAAAATGTATTGTTTTCTTTGTTTATTCTAATGCCCTTTAACGTTTATTGACACAATTGAAATCTACTAACTGTAGAAAATAGAAACATATTTTCAAAAATAGATCTGAAATACAAACTGTTACATATTCTCAGAATCTGATATTTGCATTTGCAAAATACTTAATGAGTTTAAAAGTCAGATTCATTATTTAAGCAGCTCATCAGACAAATATCAAAAATGAAGCAACTTTAGTGTAATTATAAAAGTATTATAAGAAATCTTATTTTTTAATCTGATGCAAGGATATTATCTCTTGGCATGTATCTTGGTATTAGGAAGGAAAAAACAGGTAACATAGAGAAGGGCATACAAATAGAATGAAGGATGGTGAATTATCTGAATTACAGGCCATTGATTTTTAATTTTCCCCTGACATATTAAAAAGTTTTGAACTTGAACATCTTATTCTTGAGCCTGTATTCTCTATAAATAAAGTCCTCTTCTCTTCATGAAGACTTTATTGACTCTAAGATAGAGGTACAATCTGTACACTAGAGTTTCTACTATGCTCATAACTGCTTGTGATGTATTTTCTGGTCTGCTTGTAGCAAACCAAAACCTTTTCCTATGGCTTTCCAATTGTCCTAATGCTCTTTATAAGTATGTTTATATCATTCCTACCTCATATACTCTAAAATCCTGGATTGGCCTATCAACTTAACTTACTTAACATAGAAATTGCTAAATAGAAAAGTTTAATTGCTTTCCAAAACTGTATTGCAAATGATTCAGCAGGAAGCCTTTCAAATTACAGTCTGGCAAAGTGTGTTTTTCAATATTCACTCTAATTCACATAATCAAAATTGCAGTGTTACATTTCAGATACGTTTCTACTAGCTACCTTAACATCATGTAATTTAGTTTTATGGGTTTTATAAAAAATGAAGAGACAATGAAACAGGTAATAATATCTTTTGTTAACACCGTGACAATTAATTATTACCTTATTTCATCTCATCTAAGACATCGTTGATTTTCAGGGTAACCATTATTTTATGTACCACTAAGAAAGAAACATTGCAGCCAACATTGACATTTTTCTATTATAAGATGCACCCAAATTTCAAAGACTGCTAAAATAAATTTTTAAAATTTTTGTTTTAGTATCCATAAAATATTGTAAATAAATTGCTTTCTCTAGCCATTAAAAATACAGATAAGTATTCAACAGTACATCTTATGAAATTCTCTAGAATATATTTCTAATGAATGTCAGACAGACCTACAGTAGAAAACATTTAAACATACAAGAAAAAGATATTAAGAACCTATTCTAATTTTTTTAATGCCTTATTTAAAAAATTCTTGTTTCTCCTATTAAACAATAGGAGATGGTTTTAAAGATTTTTGTGCCCTCTTCAGCCTCTAGTGAAATTCCAGATCTAAACTTTGGCCTACATAAACCCTGGGGAGAATCTACAGGGCTTTGTAAATATTGAAGTTACCAGAAAATTAGGTAATTGTTCCAGGATAGCTTACCAGTCTCATGTTTACAAAAGATAATATGTGTTTGTAAGTAGCAGTATTATAAGGCCTGCTCAACTTTATTCAAGATGTTTTGATGAACAATAATAAAAAATAAATTACTTTTAACAAATAGTGCTGGAACAACTGGATATTCACAAGCAAAAAAAATAAAGAAATGAACCTATACACAGATTTTCCACCCTTCAGAAAAATTAACTTAAAATGGATTATAGACCTAAATGTAAAATACAAAATTATAAAAAAATCTAGAAGATCACATAGGAGAAAACCTAGATGGTGTCAGTTTTGGTGATGACTTTTTAGATACAATCTCAGAGCCACAATCCACAAAAGAAAGAATTAATAAGCTAGACTTCATTAAATCAAAAAGTTCTGCTCTGCAAAAGACACTGCCAAGACAATGAAAAGACAAGCCACATATTAGTAGGAGATATTTGCAAAAGTCATATCTGATAAAGGACTGTTATTCAAAATATACAAAGAAACTTACAACTCAAAAATCAGAAAACAAACAACCTGTGTTAAAAATGGGCCAAAGAACTTAACAGACACGTCATCAAAGAAGACATATAGATGGCAAATAAACACATGAAAAGATTCTTCACATTATGTGTCATCAAGAAAACACAAATTAAAACAACAACAAGATACCACTATACACCTATTGGAATTGCCAGATTCCAAAATCCCAAAACATCAAATGCTGGTGAGTCTGTGGAACAACAGGAACTTTCATTTATTGCTGGTAGGAATGCAAAATGGTACAGTCACCTTGGAGGACAGTTTGGCCACTTTTTTAAAAAAGTAAACATATTCCTCCTATATCCAGCAATCTTGCTCCTTGGTATTTGATCAACAAAGTTGAAAACGTATGTCCACATAAAAACCTGAACATGGATGTTTATAGCAGCTTTATTTATAGTTGCCAAAACTTGGAAGCAACCAAGATGTCCTTTCATAGATGAAATAGTGAATAAGTGAATAAATGGTGGTATATCCAGACAATAGAATATTATTCAGCACTGCAAAGAAATGAGCTATCAAGTCATAAAAAGACATGAAGAAACCTTTCATGCGTATTATTAAGTGAAAGAAGCCACTGAAAAGGCTATGTGCTGTATGATTCCAACTATACAACATTCTGGAAAATCAAAACCATGGACATGTAAAAAAAAAAAAATAAGTGGTTGCCAGAGGTCGAAGGGGAAGGAGGGATGAATTGGTGGAGTACAGAGTAATTTTAGGGCAGTGAAACTACTCTGTATGATGCTACAATGCTGTATACGTCTCATTATACATTTGTCCAAACACATAAAATGTACAACACCAAGAATGACCCCTAATATAAACTACGGTTATTGGGTGACAATGATGTGTCAATGTAGGTTCATAGATTGTAACAAATGTACCATTCTGGTAAGGGATATTGGCAAAGGGGATGCTATGCATGTGTGGAGGCGGGTGAGGGTATGTGGGAATTATTGTACCTTCTTAATTTTTCTGTGAGCTTTTAAAAAAAATCTATTAAAAATATAAATACATAACTACTAGGGTAACCCATTTTGTCCTGTATTCTATAATCAGCCATGCCAATTTCCAGACCATGATAAAATCTGTGTTCTAAGAGAATTTAATAAAGAAAGGCACCAGAGAACAATGTGTATACAGTATCACAAACAGAATCTTGATTGAATTTCACACAGCAAAGAGGAATATTGCCTTATCCTAAGCAATTCAAAATAAATATTTGACAAGTATTTCTGCAATAATCAGTTACTGAACTCTAGTTATTTTTCATGCAACCCTTGTTTCTAAGTCTTAGAAGGTGTTAGACAAAGAAAGAACAAATGAGAAAGGTGAATTCTAACCATGTTTAAGCTGACCTCAAAAATTAATTAAGGTAAAGCACTGTGATAAAGAATTCCGTGGATCCTGAGCAGTATAATTACACATTTTTAAATCAGTAAACTACAATATTTCTGTTGTCTGAGTTTTAAATGTGCACGATTTACTAAAGCAATATGGTTATTTTGGTTTGTAAATGCCCTTACTTTAGAATTTAAATAATGTAGCATAATTATTAATTGTGGGTATGTCTGCACTTTCTGTTAACTCTAAATTCTATGTGGGAAGGTATTTCGTCTTTTTTAAATGTAATGTTTGATACATTCAAAAGAATATATTAATAAATGTCTAATTTGTCATAATAATTATAAATTGAAAAGCTGTGAATGCACCACTCAAGAATACGAATAGTCTCAAAATTATTAATGCTTCAAGCTCCATGCACTCTCCCTGATTCAATATTCTTCCAGCACTTGCAATGACCATCCTCAGTTTTGCTCTTCATGCTCTTGTTGTCTTCTGTTACGGTGTTAATCCCTCATGCATGCCTTCTTATATGATATATATCTTTTTTTAGCTTTATAAGTATGTCATCAAGTTTTTTTTCCCCAGTATCCATCTATGCTGTGGCATGTAGCTGTAGCTCATTCATTTTCCTTGTTTTATAATATCCCACTGTTTGAATCTTCTAAACTGTACTTATCCCATTCTCCTGAATGAGACTTGATTTGCGTTCAGGGGGTTATTGTTCATTCGTTTGTTTTTGCTATTGTGAACAAGACACACTGTATATTCATGTGCAGGTCTCCTGGAAAACCAGTGAGAGTTTCTCTAGTGAACACACACCCTCAGAAATGAAACAGTTATGTTGTGTAATATGTGTCCATCTTCATAAGTTTTTTCTAAAAATGAATCATTTATAAATCTATCAGAAATATAAAAGTGTATCCTCCACTCCATGTTTTTGCCAATATTCAGTATAGTTAGGATTTTTGATTTTTGTGTGAGCCTGTGAGTTTTGTTTTTAACCAGTCTGGGGGTACAAAATGCTATTGTATTGTGTGTTAAATTCCATTTTCCTCATCACTAATGGGATTGTACAGTTTTTTGAAAGTTCATTTCAAGTTTCTTTTTCTTTTGTGAAATAAATCAATATTTTGTTTACATTCAGGTTTGAGTCATTTATACATAGGCTTGGGGACATCGTTTCTTTCTTACAATGCAATATTTTTTTGAGATTTATCATTTTACAGGTATCAGTAGTTCATTTATTTTATTATTGAGTATTATTCTTGGCTATTTTAAATAAAGCTGCTATAAATATTTGTTTATAAACAGCCTTAGCCGAAACATAGTTTTTCCATTTCCATTGAGTAAATAGCTGAGTGAATTTGAAGGGTTAAATGGTCAGTGTACTTTTAACATTTTAAGAAGCTGTTAGTTTTTCAAAGTTGTTATATAATTTTATATTCTTCCTAGTAGTGGATGAGTGTTACATTTGTGCCAATCTTTACTAACACTTGATAGTGTAAGTCTTTTTCATTGCAACCATTCTAGTGCATGTATAGTAGTCTTTCACAGTGGTTTTGGGCTGCATTCTAGAACAAGTAACGATGTTGAACATCTTTCCATGTGGTCACTTCTATATCTTCTAGGTAAAATGTTCAAATGCTTTTGCCAATTTTTCGAGGGTCCTTTTTATTATTGAATTGTGTGTTTATATATTCCAAATAAAAACCAGTTTTCAGATATATGTATCAATAATGTTTTCTGACACTTTGTGGCTTGCAATACATTTTCTTAACAATATTTTTGAATACCATAGAATTTTGATTCAATGAAATACAATTTATCATTTTTTCTTTTATGGTTCATGCTTTCTTGTGTCTTATCTAAGAAATACTCATCAACCCCAAAGTTGCAAGGATTTTTCTATTATATATACTTCAAGAAATTTTTATAACTTTGGCTTTTAGTTTTAGGTATATATGTCACATTTTTAGTTAATATTATTATATGGTGTGAGGTAAGGGTCAAAGTTTGTTTGCCAAATGATGTCCTGTTGCTTAGCACCTTCAAAAAAAGAAAAGAAAGAAAAAATAAGGTTACATATCCATTTCACTTATGGAAAAATACCTTGGAAATTTGCATAAAAAAAAAATCAGTTGACCACATATATATGGGTCTGTTTCTGGATTCTCTTTTGTTTCTTTGATCTATGCAAATTTCCCTAAAGTCAGTCTTGGAATCAAGTAGCTTAAGTATTCCCACTTTGCTATTCTTCAGAAATATTTTCTGGCTGTCTGAGTTTTTCTGCTTGTCAATCTAACTTATAAAATCACCATTATATAATAATGATATAATATTTCATATATAATTATACAATAATTTTATGCTAAAACCTATTGGGATTTTGATTGAAACTACACTGAATTTATACTACCAATTTGGTGAGAATAGATAGATAACCATAGCATTGTTGAATCTTGTGATTCCTAAGGATGGCATATGTCTCCAGTAATTTAGGTATTTTCTAATCTCTTTTAGGAATGCAATTGTAACGTATGTTATTACTTTTTAAATCTACAATTGCCAATTGATCATTGCTAGAATATGGAAATACAATTTATTTTTGCATACTAACAACTTATATTGTGACCTTGCTAAACTCATATCATTTCCAGTACTTTTTTTGTAGATTACTTTGGATTTCCTAAATATACAGTCATGGCCTCTGAGAATAAAGAAAATATTACTTCTTATTGTTTTATCTGTATGTTTTATCATTTTTTTTTCCTTATTTCACTAGTTAGGACCTCCAATTAAAGTGATAAAAATGGTCATTGTTGGTTTGCTCCTGATCTTAAGAAAAAATAATTCTATTTTATTATGAAATGTGATGTTAGTACAGGTTTGTCACATATTCCCTTTCTTAGATTGAGGAAATGGGTGTTTAGATTTCTCAAATAATTTTTTCACCATCAGTTGAGTTGGTAATATGTTTTATTCTCTTGTATTCTGTCAATATAGTGAAGCATAAATATATAAAGTGATTTTCCGAAGTTGCACCAATACTCTTACATTGATTAAAATTTGTTTTATACTAAGCTATATTGGCTATCTTGGCAAATGTTTCACAGACACTTGAATAGAACAAATATTTTTCAGTAGTTTTGTAGTATGTTCTATTAGATCAAGTTGGTATATAGCACCTTTTATGTTCTTATTGATGCTTTGTGTGTGTATTCTATCATTCTCTGATAGAGTAGTTGATATCTACAACCAAAATTATGTATTTGTCTCTTTCGCCTTTTAGTTTGATCTGTGTTTTTTACATAAATTTCAAAGCTTTGTTTTGGGTTTTTCACATATATCTTCTTGACAAATTTATTGCATTATTGTTATAAAATGAACCTTTCATTATTATTGGTAATAAAAACATCTGAAATCTACTTTGTCTGTTATTAAAAACTCAAACCAATTTTCTTAATATTAGTATTTGCATGATGCATATATTGCCACTCTTACTTTGACCTATTTATGTCTTTAAATTTAGAGTAAGTTTCTTTCAGGGAATACTGTGGGCTTCTTTATTTCTTATGCATTCTGAAAATCTTTGCCATTTAATCAGAGTTTTAGACTATTTATTGTTAATGTAATTTTTAATAAAGATGTGCTGTTATCCATAATCTTCAAATATGTATTAAATGTGTCCCATCTATTCTTTGGTGTTGTTTCATTTTGTTCTTCCCTCTGCTTTTTTTTTTTTTTTTTAATGAGGTATATTTATCATCACATTATTTTTCTAGTGATTATTTCTGGGATTATAATATGTGTTTTAACCTACCACAGTCTACCTTAAAGTAAGGATACGTTGAAGTATCCTTTTACATATAATTTATTAAATGTAAAAAAGTACATTTCCATTTCATCTCTTTCATCGTAGTTATAATTTTGGCCATTATATTTAATTTCACAGATGTTACAAACCCCCTTGTTACTATTTTTAAATAAAACAGCTATCTATCAATAAAAGAGGGTTTTTTTTAAAGCACTTTATGCACATATTTTGCATTTCTGGTATGCTTTATTTCTTTGTATAGTTAAAAACTTCCATCTGGCATCAAACTCCCCCATCTAAAGAAATTTCTCTAAAATTTCTTATTTAGTATTTACACTAGAAACAAGTTCTCCCAGTTTTTGTCTGAAAAAATTCTATATTTTGTTTTCAGTCATGAAAGATATTATCACTAGATAGAGAAAACTAGGTCAATAGTTTTACTGTTTCAACACGTTAAAAATATCACTCCATTGTCTCTTTTGGATTACATAGTATACGGTCCTCTCTTCTTAGTTCCTCTGTTGCAAAAGATGTCAAACTTTTTCTGTATAAGGCTATATTGTAAATACTTTAGGCTGTCTAGGCCACATAAGATCTGGGTCTCATATCTTTTTATTATTATTGTTGTTGTTGTTGTTTCTAAACCTTTAAAAAATGTGAATACCGTTGATAGCTGAGAACTGTACAAAAACAGGAAATGAACTGAATTTGGCCCATTGGCTGTAGTTTGCTGACCCCTTTCTCTACATAATTATAGTAATGTGGCTTTTTTATTTTGATGATTGTGAGATTTTTTTTCTTTAGCACTGTTTTTCATAAATCTATGTGTGTGTGTGTCTTTGTTGTATTTTAGTTAACATATACCAGAGTACTTCAAAAAGTTTATAGAAAAATAGAATTAAAAGATATATGAACCTTTCTATGAACTTTTTGAAGATGCTTGTATATGTCAGCTTAGACTACTTGATAATTTCTCACCAAAAATTAAGGCTCTTTATTTTATTCATTTTCTTTCCATCTCAAACTTTATTTTATACAGTTGTTATTAATGTACGATGTCTTTAATAGACTGATCTTTTCTTTTGTGGAATATAATCTATTTTTTTTACCTTCAGTGAAATTTGCATTTCAGAAATTTTATTTTTTATCTTTAAAAATTCTATTCTATTCTATTTAGTCTTCCATCCTTCTCCATATTTTGTTCATGTGTTAATTTAACTTTTCAAGATTAGTTACAATATGTTTTATATTTAGAATTTTAACAGTTTTATTGATGGATAATTTCCATACCATAAAATTCACCTATTTTAAGCATACAATTCTATGACTTTCAGATTTTCAGTGTTATTCAACCATCACCACAATCAAGTTTTAATATATTTCTATTACCCCAAAAAGACCACTTATTTTCTTTTATATTCAACCCTCTATTTCATCCCAGGCCCAGAAAATTACTAATCTATTTTCTGTCACTATAGATTTTCTTTATCTGAACATTTCCTGTAAATAGAGTCATATATTTGCTCTTTTGCTTATCATTGTGAGGGGTAATTATGCACCCAAGAAATATTTTTGCAATGTCTACAGACATTTCTAGGTATCACAGCTGGGGTAGGAGCTACGAGCATCTAGTAGATGGATGTTAGGGACACTACTCAGCATCCTATATGCAAAAGACTTCCCCACACCACAGTTATGTAGCCTCAAAATTCAGTGCTACTGAGATCGAGAGATTCTGACTTTATACAATGTGTTTTAGATTCATCCATGACATAACTTTTATCCACTGTTCAGTCCGTTTTATTGCTAAATAGTCCTTTATTATATGGGTACACAACACTTTGTTCATGTATTCAACAGTAGATGGACATTTGAGTTGATTCTATTTCGGGCATCTTTTGAATATTGTTGACATTAGCATTTGTGTACAAGACTTTTTATGAATATATATTTTTATTTTGCTTTTGTGAATATTTAGAAGTGAAATTGCTGGATCAGATAATTATTATTTTTGTGTTTATTAGCCTTTTATATATCTATAAGGATATTTTTGAGCTTTTTATATATCTTCTATTTAATTAATTTATTTTTTGAGAAGTGAGTTTTGAGCTCAATTTCAATTCCCCATAACAAAATCCGTCAAAGAAAATGAATGATAGTTACATATTTAACAAGTTAAACAATAGGTATAAAAATTATTATACCTTAAAAGAATATGTAAAGTTAATGTTTGATTAAAATATTTATACCAATACTGTTTTGTAGACTGCTTAATCATCTTTTTTTTTTTTTGATTCTTTAAAAAGATCAACAAAATTTGCGAACTTTTATCTAGACTATCCAAGAAAAAAAGAGAGAAGATAGAAATTACTAAAATTAGAAATGAAGCAGGGTTATGATAGAGCAGTTGCTTCTTCTATTACTCTGGAGTGGCCTTTGAGCGGGGAGATGTCCTCTTCTTTTCCTAGTCTTAGCTGGTGAGTCTCCTGTGTCACTGCAGTGGTGTGTCTGGCAGGCTGCCTGCACAGTAGCTGTGGCTACTGCTGTGGTGTCAAGGTGCTTTTGCAGCAGCCATGGCCATGACAGTGGCTGTGGCAGGCCTCCAGTGAGGAAGTGGTGTTTTCAGTGTGTTCCTTGCCTATTTCTTAACAGGGGATGCTGCCCTCAGCTCCTGCATTAGGATCCCACATGGGCTCCATTTCTTGCCTGCATCCAGATGAAGAGGGCTGGTCCTCAGCCTATTCAGTTTCTATTTTGAGGCTAGATAATTCTATCTATTAAAATATTTTGCTGATTTTTTAATTGGTATAGATGTCTCATTGTTATTGAGTAATAAGTGTTCTTTATATATTCTAGATACATGTTTTCTATCAGATACACGATTAAGAAATATTTTCTCCCAGTCTGCGGCTTTTCATTTCTTAATGCTGTCTCTTGTCTCTCTCTCTCTATCTCTCTCACACACACACACACACACACACACACACACACACACACACACACAAACACACACACACACACGCACACACACACACCCCTCAAGTGTAGTAAATATACTAATATGACTAAAAAAATGAAAAAGTATATGAGATAAACAGAAAAGAGAGTTTAGCTGGAATACTTCAATGTATTGTTTCAAATCCTAAATTTGGAAACTCTGATTTTCTCTGTTTTCTGTTATTAAGCCATCCTGTAGTTCAGGCATTTATACAGGGTTTATCTTTTCTCTGTTTAAGGATTTCTATAAAGAATGAACTTATATTCTTTGTTTAATGTTTCTTTTTGTAAAGTTATTGCCAGAAATCTAAGAAAACTCTCCATTTATAATTGAAGCCAATCTTCTCAAATTCTATCTTCTAGAGATAGAAAGGCCACGTTCATCTTCTTTACAAAATAAAACTATCTTGAAAACTAGTTTTTCAGTCTCCTCACAATCCTCTCTTCTCTGGGGTAAACACTACACTCTTCTTTATTCTAGCCACAGTGTTTATAATTTTTATTCCAGAGCAGTTCGAGCCTTGTTAAAATCTCTTTAGTTTCTCCACATAATTGTCAAAATGAATAAATACCTCTAATAAGGAACAGCTATATTTGCATTATTTAAAAACATGAACATAATTAAACTCATAATAATAATAGAAAGATAGATAATTAATATATGCATACAAATTAGTTTGAATATATGTTCACTTTATTTATGAACTTTCACATAAATTTTGCTTTATTAATATTCATATAAGCAAGGTGGGTCATTTGTTACCATGCTGAAAATGTATTACTTATTGTAGTATTACAAATAATTGCCCTCGATAAATTAACCTCTGATATTTCCCTCAAAAGGTTTATGCAAATTCTCTCTCAAACACATAGTACTAAATAATGCTCATTATGCTGTAAAAACAAACACGCCTTTAAGTATCTTAAGCAGGAGAAAAAACCTATTAAACAAAGAGAATGCATAATTGAGAAGAATATATAAACAAAAAACAAGTTTGAAAAGATAAGAAAAATGAAAAACAAACATATTTCAATAAGTAATACAGTAATTGAAGTGCCCTGAGGAACATGGGTTAGTGATTATGTTATGGGGTTGCCAAAAATGTGGGACTATTTTTCTGTAAGTGGGCCCCATGATGAATATTGATATGAAAAAGGTTTTTTAAAAAATGTTTAAAAAACTATCAATTAATGGTTGTATAATATTTACTTAAAACCAACTTTGGGCAAGGCACTAGTATTAAACACTGATAAAACAACACTGAGCAAAACAGACAGTCATAAAATTTAAAATATAATGGGAAAGAACTGATATATACAAAAATATTTTATATATGTTTTCATGTAATGCTTACAAAAACTCTATGAGATGCATATAATTATCTCCCATTATATGAATAAGAAAACTGAAGCTTAGAAGGATGCATTTCGTTACTCAAACATATCAAAAGAAGACTCAAGCTCTAATCTAAAACATCAATTTATTTGCAATTCACCCTATACATCAGCCAGTGTATTCAAAAGTAAAACCTGGGCAAAGTTTTTATGTTTAAAGAAATAGCCAAATATCAGTCATAATTAGAATTTGGTTTCTCATATTTTCCTTACTCAATTTCCATCCCAAGGAGGATGCACATTATAAGGTCATTTGCCCATGATACCATGAAATATTCAATGAAAAGTTATCCCCAATTTATTGTTACTCACAATGATTTCTCAACCAGATATCAATATCTAGTTTGGGACACTTCTGGCCATCAATTGAGCCAGATAATGTGAGTAACTTTATCCCTAGATTACCTATGCAACTCTATCTTAAAAATGAGACTTCTGTGATAATAACTTGCTTTTTCACTATTTTATTTTAGTTTTGTTCCAGTAGCCAAAAATTCATATCTTCACAACCACCTACTTCTAAATTACTTCTATCCAGGACTACTTTATGCCAAGAAGCAGAAGTTTAGCTCACATCATTTGATTTCAACATATAACTGGGTAAATATATTTGAGTCTTAAAAAGTCCAAAAATAACAAAGTAACCACATCAAGAAAGTGAAAATTCTGGAAGCCAGGCAATCCATAATCCATATAAACTCTGGGTGAATATATAAAAACTCTTCTGTCTTAATACAGTGTCTACAAAATAGGAGGTAATGAGAAATATATGGTTTATAAAAGATAAGGAAGAATAATCATATTTATGGTCAAGGGTTAAAAAAACCTAAACAACCACATTAAAGAAAAAACTAGGTTTACATTTTAACAAAATATAAAATTTTAGTTATATTTAAATTAAATTAGAAAAATCTATATGACCTTATTTCTTAGATAATATTTTTCTTGATGTATTACTTTTGGCAGTCTAACAGCTACAGCAGTACTTTTGTCCACCAGCAATTCTCACGTGCAAATTCAGAGCCCAGATTTTGGTTTATGTTAGTATTGTTTGCAAAAAGGAAGCTGAAATATTAGAAAATTTATAGATTCTGCATTATGGGGAGAAATAAGAACATGTTTGGAATGTCTTTAGCCCATCGGAAAGCAAAAATATTTGAAAGATTATAAGGAATTGCTCTGAAAAAAAAAGCAAAGTCAGCTCTTCCGCTTTAGATTTAATTACAATATGTTTTTGATAGGCTATAATTACCAAATGACACATTGGTTAGTCCTGCTGTATATCAAACAATTCCTACATCTCAGTGACTTACAATAACAAGCATTTATTTCTCATTCATATTACATGTGTGCTGCTGCTTTTCTGCTCAGCATTCCTTTATATTTCTTCTCCTTCAGGGCTCCAGACTAAAGTAATAGTCCCAATGTGAGACCTGCACATTCAGAGGACAAGAGCAAGAGAGATCAGTCTGCACCATAGTCTTTTTGTATCTCCTCCTCAGATAAGAGCTATGTTAGGTCCATTCACATCCCATTAGTAATAGGAAGTTGCATAACTAAGTCTAGCATTGCTGAAACAAATATTTGCATACAGTAACACATTCTATCACAATATTCAAAACAAGCACAAAATACATGTGTATACAGTGGAACATACTGGATTTTTCACTAAATATTTAAAATTAAGTGATAATAAGCATGAGTACTTGTTTCTTTAAATATAAGCCAGTGTACAAACTATGGATATATGTTATATTATCTTCTGTTTTTAATTTTAGAGATAGATGTGGAAGTATCAATTAGTTTTAGTGGTTACTAATAATAAAAAGAAGAAAAGGTATTCGGCATTTATCCATGGCATGATGAAACTGAAAGAAGTTTTGACCATGTATTTCAGATGAAATTAGCTAGTATACTAATAAAAAAGCTAGTTGTGCTGATTAAATTCCTCATTCCTCTATATTTGAAATTTCCATTAATCACACTAAGATACCATTAAGGCTTAAATGCATTATAAAATAAGTTATGAAGTCTTGTTAGTGCATAATAATGCCAGAGCATGGGTCATATAACACTGTCTGAACAAATCTGAAGGACATATCCTTCTATGGAACAACAACAACAAAAAGATGATAAAAGTAAAATAAATGTGTAAGAAGTGGGCTTAAAAAGTCATGGTGAGCACATTCACTTCTGGGAAGATGAAGTAGATATACTTATTTCTCTGCTCCTTCTCTTAACTACAACTAAAAATCCTGGACGTTATCTGTGAAACATAAATAAGAAGACTCAAAAAGGTAGAGAGAAGAAAAAATATGGACTAGGGATTTTGGCACCCAAGGAATGACACAGTGGTGAGTTTGCTGAGCTTTCTTTTGCATCATATATACCATGATTGGAGCCAGCAACCTGGAATGCCAACAAGTGCAGGCAGAAGAGAAAAAAAAATTCCAACAGAAGCCTGCTCTCTCTATCCAAAGGATAAGAAAAGAATCAGCATAGCAAAATAGAAAACTTTTAGACAGTAACTGCCCTACTCCAGTCATATATATGACAGAAAAAGAAACAAGCAAACAAGCAAACTGGCCACATCTCTACCCATGTCAACAAAGGTTGACTGAAGAGTTAAGATTTCCACCTTTGCCAGGTGGTCCCACTCCTCCCACCCAGGATGGTGTCAGAGAAGGTCACATAGAAATTTGGAATTTTCATCTCACTCAGGTAGCAACAAGGTCTCCCCTGCCTGGTTGTGTCAGAGGACACCACATGGGGAGCGTGGACTTCATTTCTATGTGGCAGTAGTGAGGTGCTCTTCCACCCCCCTACCCCCGAGTGGTATCAGAGGAGGTCTAATTCAGAGTCAGGATTTTGCTACAGTACAGCAGTAGCAAAGCTACTCCCTCCACCGATGGGACCAGTGGAGACTACATTGGGAGCACTAATGAGTCACTCCTATCCTTTGTACTCAGGGAGATATAAGTCAAGGACTAGTGGGAAGCTGGAACTGCCACCCCACCCAGCAGTAATGAGAAGCTCACTTTTCTTAGAGATGTCAATGGAGTCCAAGTGAATGATCAGAAATTTTACTTACACCTGTTAGTGATGAGGTAGAGAGGTCATTTTTTTTCTTTACAAAATTGTTCTAGCTATTCTAATTTCTTTGCCTTTTTCACATAAATTCTACATCAATAAAAAATTTTGCTGGAATTCTGATAGAAATAGTGTTAAACCTATATAACAAGTAAGGGAGAATAGCATCTTAATCTTCAAATCCATGAACATGGCATGTCTTTGACATTTCATCAGAATTTTGCACATTTATATTAGATTTATATCTAAGGATTTTCTTTTCTTGAGTGATTCTAAATATTTTATATTTCTAATATCCATGGTTAATTGCTAGTATATAGAAATACAATTAAATGTTTATGTTTATCTTGTATTACGTGGTCTTGCTATACTCATTTATTAAGTCTAACAGTTCACTTATAAATTCTTTTGGATTTCCTAAATAGATAATGATGTCATCTGTAAGTAGAAACAGTTTATTCCTTTCTTTTTAATCTCTATGATTTTTAGTTGCTTTTCTTGTTTTATTTCACTGGCTAAAACTTCATCCCCATGCTGGAAAGGCTATCTTTGCATAGGATATGAGCAGACACCCTTGCCTTGTTTCTTATTTTAAGAGGAAAGTAGGATTATGTAGAATGTTTCTAGATGCTGTCATTTGAGAAAATCACTCACCCTTTTCTTTTTGCGAGTTATGTAATGAATGGGTGTTGAATTTTAATTTCTAAAGAGGGCTTGATTTATTTTATACACTTCATACATTTATTTATTTTCATAGCAAGCAAATCTCTGTTCCTTTAGGCCACTTTCCAGTGGTTACTTCGCACTCACATCCTCAACAGACTGCTCCTAATTTACAAGCAACAAATTTAAAAAGCATTCATCCTTGCTGCACTTCATTTCATTCTAGTGATTTATTGGATAAGCTACCTTGATACTCTAGATTTCAGAAACTGATCAAATAATCAGGTGGACTTTTTTTTTTTTTTTTTTTTTGCCATTGCCTTTTTATCCTGTGAGTTTCTTAGAATAAGGCAGCTTGTTTTATTTCCCTCTCAGTTGGCACATTCATGATGTGGCTTAATTAAGAGGACTAAGCTCTTCAAAAACCCAGATTTCACATTCAACAACTTATGTATAGTGTATCAAAGAACTGGTTCTTTTAGAGGTATTCTCATCTATGTAGTCCTAAAGTCACATAAGTTAGAAAAAATAGAGTAATAGTTATTCTGCCCTAAGGAGTCCTGATCTTGCTGAAAAAAAAAAAAAAAAGTGTTGTAATTTTATGTGGTTGCTGATATCTTCCATAAACATATATCACAGTGTCTTGTCTACTAGTAATAACCAGTTCACTAATCTTAATGTTTATAACTATTTCTTGTATGGTTTATAGTGATGGCCAGATAAGATACACAGGGACTAAAAATGTAACAGGATGTGATTCTTCAGATGACATTCTTAATTATAGTCGGAGTGGGCTGATTAAGTCCCAGACATATTTAAAAAGCCTCAAATCTAAAAACACATTTTGTTTGGACAACTGATAAATAACAGTGACAGATGAAGCAGCCTGCTGTGTGGCAGTTGGGAAAACAAGAAATGAGAACAACATAAAATCCATCCAAAAAAAAAGTTATGTGCTTTAGCTTTCTCGATATCTCAAACTTATACCTCTTCCTGAAGCTCCTGCACTTCACTTCATGGCCACTCCACCTTTTCTTTTGCTTAAGCCAGTGACCTTGGACTTTTCTTCTTTCCACACCCCAGGGGCTCTACCATCAAAGCCTATTTAGAATTTGAATGCTTCTCACCATGTTCACTACTACCATCTTGTTTGAGCCATCTTACTGCTCACCTGAATTACTGCAAGAGCCTTCTGATAGAAGTCCCTGCCTCTTTCCTTGTCCCCTTCTCCACAGAATTCAGATGGATCTTTTAAACATGTAAGTTAGATCCTTTTAGAATGTAAAATGTTGCTCTTCTGTCAATCCCCATTACGCTTTCATTCAAAAACCTTTCCAGCCACCAAGGAGGCCTTGAGTGACCTGCTCCTTTGATTTCCCCAACTGTTCTTCCTCCCATCCCTCCACTGCAAGGACACCAGCCTCCTACTCCTTTGTGAGTAAAGCAACTGACTCCTACGGCCATACTAGGGCCTTGCTCCCTTGCTCCGTTTCTTCGTGTCTGGATTAAATCTCATCTTGACAGTACGGTCTACCTTGAACATTCTTTTTAATAGTGCAATCTATTACAGGCCCCAGCCCAGCATTATCAATCTGTAGGGGAGAAGTCTCTGAACAAATGATTGTAATACAATGCTGAATGGATGTGGGGTGCATATACTGAGAACCCATGTTACAGGATAGAGGTCCACGTTCCTCTTCCTTCTTATTCTCCAGACAGCACTTTTTTAGCCTTCTTTTATCCTACATTATTTTTTCCCTCTAGGCCTCTTGTTATAATTCATTTATAGTTAGATAGGATGAATTCTTAGGATTTAAATACTACCAGAGATTACTTAATGTGGAATATTAAGGAGGCAATATCTTTGGTGCAAAAATGCCAGGAATTCAAAAAGAATTCCCATGATAGCATTTTGGTGCAAAAATGCTAGGGAATTCTACCAGAGATTACTTAATATGGAATATTAAGGAGGTAATATCTTTGGTGCCAAAATGCCAGGAATTCAAAAAGAATTCCCATGATAGCATTTTGGTGCAAAAATGCTAGGGAATTCAAAAAGATTCCCATGATAACAGATAGCAAATCTATGTCATATGATGCCCAGAGGCAAGAAGAAGAAATTAAGATAATGGGGATGACAGCCCATGGGATGAAAATTTGTGCAGTTGAGCTGACTATATTTGCTTTCTCTTTCTCCTACATTGTCCCCAGCTAATTATTTGGGCATGTAGCTTATAATGGAGATGTTAAAACTGGGAAAGATGATTGATGTGTGTGTGTGTGTGTGTGTGTGTGTGTGTATCTGTATATATATATACACACGTATATATACGTATATATGCCTGAAAGTATATTACTTACTCATACATATGTCTGAAAGTATATTACTTGAGCTGAGCATCAGTAACTATGCCATATATTTTAATGATGCCAACTAGCATTGTGAAACAAATAATGTGCCTTTAAATACTGAAAGTCAAACTAGCCTCTGTCTTCTTTAGTTTTCCCTGGGGACTCCATGGATACCATGGTCACTGAGTGGCAGCTACAGCTGTGCAGAAGGGGCATAGAAACCTGCACATACATTTTTCTGGAACCTCTAGAAGAAAAGGCTAACTCAGCCAGGGAGAGAGGTTTATGGAAGACTTTCTGCAGGAGGAATAAGAAACAATGCTCAGATGATATTTGAGAGATTATGTGTCTTCCCACATCCCTTATCTTCCTCTTCTCTCCATACGTCCGCTTTCCCTGGATGATCTCATCTGCACCTACTGATTCAATTTCTACATCTCTTCATGTTCTCAGATTCCGAACATCATCTCTCACTTCTTGTGTCTTTCAGGATCAAGGATATGAGAATTTACTAAACAGTTAAAAAATTATAATTATCAATTATGACTAAGAAATTTTCTAGCTCATAATTTAGTTCCCATCTTCTCCAAAAGAATTCACTAGATCCATTGGTACTTTCTTGGCCATTTCTCTGTTACAACTTCTTAAAACGTTTGTAATTTGAGGGGAAGCATACTTTCATTTGGACTAAACTTTGGTTTTTAATACTGTTCTTCCTTGTTTTTCCCATCTCTCTGGCAATTTTTTACATCCCTCATTTTCTGGGTTCTCTGCCTTCTTCCTTAAACATTGGTGTCATCAATTCTCTTTAGACTGTCCCTGAGTTAGTTCATTGAGACTCACAGTTTTCACTGGAAATTGTCTGTTAATTCCTGAATTGATGTTTGCTTGTCTGACCTATCCTTCCACTTTCTGCTCTACATTTTCTAATGCCTAATGGGCACTACCTCCTGAACATGTAGTTACTACACCAAACTCACTATTTTCTGAATTGATCCTATTATCTTCCTTCCAAAATATATTGCTTCTGCCACCTAAGTTTTTTGTTTTGGTGACTTTTATGGCACTTGGGCCAAATTTTTGCATCATCTGTGATTTTCTCATCTTTCCTATTTATGTGTAATCAATTCCTGAATCAGGGCTTCTAGACTTTAAATTATGTCTTAAACGTATTCCTTCCTCTTCTCTTCTGGCAGTACTCTAATACTTCAGTACTGGGTCTCTTCACAACATGCAATTTAAAATAATTTATTTACTTTCACTCTCTAACTTGCTCTAATTAGGGAATATTATTTTAACAGGAGTGTAGAAAATAGAGTATACTGTACTTTCTCACAAATCTTCCTTTACTGTGAAAGACAATTTCAATCCAGGCCTAAAAATTGCCTTCATTTTTTCAGCCAAAACCCTTGAAAAGAACGGGCTATATGGTGTCACCTGTATCTAAAAGGGTTTAGAAATTTTAGCCTTCTTGTGTCCCAGAGGAAAATGAAACAGTTTTATGAACACATTGTTTAAGCTACCATACATATGAATTATTGAAGTATGACAAAAGAAATTCCTGGAAGTGATACGAGAAAGATGGTAGAATGGGACTCCCTAGGGCCCATCCCCCTGCAAAAACATCAATTCAAACAATGATCCACACATGAAAATATCTTGATAAAAGCTGAGAAAACTGGGTGAGAGATTACAGCACCAGAAATAAGAAATGGCACATGGAAGAATGTAGGAAACACAGTTTCACATTATCTAAATCATCTGTCCCCCTGTCCCACACAGCACAGCATGGAGAAAGATACCTTCCACATGGGGAAAGAAGGATAAAGTAAGAACCAGGCTTTTCCTTGGATTCTGAAACCAGGTCTGCCCCAATAAAACCTGGAAATGGGTGAGCCCTGTGGCCTCAGACTCCAGACCAGTATCCAAGGACTGAGTCTCCAAGCTAACTCCAGAGCCAGGCTGGATCCCATAGCTCCAAACTTCAGTCCTATGCAAAGGACTCATTCTCTGGGCCACCACACCACCAAGCTGACCTCAGCGACCCCAGGCTCTGGGCCACCTTCAGTGTTCTATATGGTGCCAGGGTCCTCAAGCTTCAGACTGACCTTATCACGAGGCCAATATCAATGAACTCTGTCTCCAAACTGCATCTAACACCAAACTGGCCCCCATAGCCCCAGGCTTTAGGTCTCAACTACCACCAGGCCAAACCCTCAGACCTGGCCTCCAGGCCAGTTTCTATGAATGCAGGCTCAAGCCTGCTCAGTGCCAAGCCAGACCACAGAGACTTGGCCTACAGGCCTGCCCAACAAAATCAGTCTCCAGGCCTACCCCAGGTCCAGGCAGTACCCAGCAGCCCTAGGCTTTGGGCTTGCCCCAACACCAAGCCTGTAGCTAAACCTATATCAGATAAAATAGACTTAAAGAAAAAATTGTAAAATGAGACAAGAAAGGTTATTATATAATGATAAGGGTGTCTATTCATCAAGAGAACATAGCAATTGTAAATATATATTCACCCAACATTGGATTACCTAAATAAGTAAAACAAATATTAACAGATCTGAAAGGAGAGATAGATGGTAATACAATAATAGTAGGGAACATCAATACCCCACTTTCAGAAATGGGCAGATTATCCAGAAAAAAAAAAAAAAACAATAAGGAACATCAGACTTAAACTACACCTTAGAACAAATGGACCTAACAGACGTATACAGAAAACTTCATCCAACAGCAGAATACACACTCTTCTCAAGTGCACACAAAATATTCTCCAGGGTAGATCACATATTATGTTATAAAACAAGTTCTGACAAATTTAAACAGATCTAAATCACTCTAAATATCTTTTCTGATCAAAATGGTATAAAACTAAACATCAACAGGAGGAATTTTGGAAAATTCACAAGTGCATGGAAATTAAACATCATGCTTTGAAACAACCAATGGGTATAAAGAAATGAAAAGGAAAATTTTTAAAAATCTTGAAACAAATAAAACTGAAAATAGAATATACCAAAATGTATGAGATACAGCAAAAGCAGTTCTCAGAGAGACATTTACAGCAATAATCACCTACATATCAAAGAAAGAAAGACCCCAAATAAACAATCTAACATTTCAAAAACCAAGCCCAGAGTTAGCAAGAGGTAGGAAATAATAAAGATCAGAGCAAAAATAAACAAAATAGAGACTAGAAAAACAATAAAAAAGATCAAAAAAATTTAGAGGTCTTTTTCTGAAAACAAACTTCAGCTAAAAATAAAGAAGATTCAAATAAATAAAATCAGTAATGAAAGATGAGACATAACAGATACCACAGAAATGTAGAGAATCATAACAGACTACTACAAATAATTACAAGCCAACAAATAGATAACCTAGAAAAAATGGATATGTTCCTAGACATATAAAACCAATCAACACTAAGTCACAAAGAAATAGAAAACCTGAACAGATAAATAATGAGTTAAAGAGGTTGAATCAGTAGTAAAATTCTTCCATCACAGAAAACCCCAGGACAAGTTGGCTTCATTGCTAAATTCTATGAAACATTTAAAGAACTAATACAAATCTTTCAAAAGCTCCTCCAAATAACTAAAGATAAGGAAATACTTCCAAACTTATTTTATGAGATTAGCATTACCCTAATACCAAAGCCAGATAAGGACACTACAATAGAAGAAAATTATAGACCAGTATTCCTAATGAGCATAGATGTAAAAATTCTCAACAAAATACTAGCAAACCCAATTTGACAATACATTAAAAGTATCATTTACTGTGAACAAGTGGACCTTATCACAGGGATGCAAAGATGGTTTAACATACACAAATTTATAAATGTGATACATTGTATTGATAGAATGAAATAAAAAACCCATATGATCATCTCAATAGATGCAGAAAAATCATTTGACAAAATTTAACATTTTTTTCATCATAAAAACTCCCAATAAGATAGGTGCAGAAGGAATTTACCTTGATATAATAAAGGCCATATATGACAAATTCATAGCTAACATAATACTCAATGGTGAAAAGTTGATAGCTTTTCCTCTAAGATCAAGAACAAGACAAAGATGGCCATTCTTGCCAGTTCCATTCAGTAAAACACAGGTTGAAAATCCCTTATCTGAAATGCTTGAGCCAAAAGTGTTTCAAATTTCAGTTTTCATTTTTTAAAATTTTGGAATATATGCATTATGCTTACTAGTTGAGTGTCCCTAATTAAAAATATGAAATCCAAAATGTCCCAATGTGCATTTCCTTTGAGCATCATGTCAGTGCTCAAAAGATTTGGATTTTGAAGCATTTCACATTTTGGATTTTTGGATTAAAGATTCTCAAACTGTACTGGAAGTCCTAATCAGAGAAATTAGATGAGAGAAAGAAACAAAATTCATTTAAATCAGAAAGGAAGAAGTAAAATTTTCCCTGTTGGCAGATGACACGAGTTTACATATTAAAAAAAAAATAAAACAAAACCAAATACCACACTAAAAACTGTTATATCCCACAATATAGGATATAAAGTCAATATACAAAAATCAGTAGTGTTTCTAAACACTAACAATGTTAGTGTTAGAAAAAAGTTACTAATAAAATAATTTCATTTGCAGTAGTGACAAAAAAAATAAAATACTTACGAATAAATTTAAGCAAGGAGGTGGAAGACCTGTGTACTGCAAACTACAAAACATTGATGAAAAAATTGAATAAGACATAAATAAATGGAAAAATATTCTGTATTCATGAATTGGAAGAACTAATATTGTTAAACATTCATACTACCCAAAGTTATCTACGGACTCAATGCAATCTTTATCAAAATCCCAATGGAATTCATTACAAAAACTTAAAAAACTACTGAAAATTGTGGCAAAACCACAGAGGACCCAAATAAACTGAAACAACTATTTTCAAGACAGTGACCTTTAACAGAAAATAAACAAGGCAAACTTTATTTGTAATAGTCCCAAGATGAAAACAAGCAAAATGTCTGTTAAGAGATGAATTGACACACAGATTATGGCACATCTGTACAATGGAATATAACTCAGCAATAAAAAAGAATGAATTCACAATTGATAAATGCAACAATATGAAATAGATTCTCAAATAATTATGCTGAAAGTCACCAAACAAAATAGAATATTTACCATATGATTTATTTTACATAAAACTGTAGAAAATGCAAACTAATCTATAGTGAGAGAAAGATGATCAGTTGTTGCCTGTGGACATGAGGGCTGGGGAAAGGTGGGAGGTGGAGGTTACAAAGAAACATTAGGAAACTTTTGCAGGTGATGGAAATTTTAAAGTCTTAATTGTGGTGATTGTTTCATGGATTAAATTAATACCTTAAGTTATACACTTTAAATTGTGCAGTTTATCTTATTCTAGTTATTGTAATTTTAATACAGCTTAATTTTAATGTGCTTTCATCTGTCCAGGGTCTTCTGAACATTAACTCTCTCAAAGGCCAAAATAATTGTAGACATACAAAACATGGGACCCTTAATTCAGGTTCTCTTTCACTATATTATATGTACCTAGTCATTCTTTCTCAGGAAATAGGAATCAAAATTTACAGGCAAGAAAAGAAGAATCCAAATCAAAGTACCTGCTTTCAGGTATCTTGCTCAGAGCCAAAGTGCCTGGTCTATGCTTCAAACCTACTGGAATTTCCTCAAGGCCAAATTTTGCTCAACTTCCAAGTCAAATGCATTATTTGCATGTTTAAGGGATGTTGAGACTGTTTTAGCCTGAGCCCTTGGAAATGGATCAGTGAATTTCAGACAAAGACTGAGATGCTTCTCTGTACTAACTTTCAGAGACTCAGTAACACTCTCTACCTCACATAAGGGCACTGGCTCCCAAATGTCCTGGGCCTTATTCTCCTTAAGCCTCCTTTCTAATCTCCCATATCCTAAAGAGGATTTTTATAAAAAGAAGATTCAGTGTCAAGTCAAGGACACCTGTCAATGAAAAAAAAAAAGTTAATTTCTCAACCATCTCTACCTTTGGCTTCTGAAGGAGGAAATCATTGTTCTATCTGAGAGTACAGTGAAGATAAATTTATTAAAAAAGAAAAATACAGCTCAAGTGTAAAAATCAATATAGTTGAGAAAAAAACAGACTCGCAGAGACTTTGCAGATATGCCACAAACAGTGAGAGAGAAATGACAATTAGGTTTCAGTGAAATATAAATATGACGAGAAAATGAAGGCACTTTGTGCACTTTAACTACTAAGAAGAATGTCTTGAAGGAAAAGTTTCTGTAATTTTAATTCTAATCCCGAAGCAGAGAAATACTCTAATATTTTTTTAAATGACCCTCAACTTAGTATAATATTTTTTTAATTTACATGAATAAAAGTTTTATTCTCCAGAATCTGACCTATTTATATATATATATGGATTTGTTAGATCCAATTTCTGCAATTGGCAAAAAGTTAATTAAAGTCCCCAAAAACATAGCAATACAGTTGTCTTTTCTTCTGTGTTGAGTTCTGTGATATTCTAGCATGAAACTTGACGTACATTCTTGTAAGTGTTAAGAGTACAGTCACAATCCAAACCTACTGTACAGCATCTACAGTAGAAAATATATTGTAGCATCATGTCTTCTGTAATTACAACCAACACAACCATAAATGCATAAACAAAGAAACAATTTAAATTTATTAAGTATGATTTAGGGTGAAAAAAGAAACATAATCTTTAGAATTACAGAGACTTGATTTCAAGACTATCTACACCTGTAATATGTGAATAGTAGAATGTTCAAATGAAAATTTCCACTGAGATCTTAATATGGCAGATATAAATACCAAAGTAATGTGAAACAGACCACCCAGGTAAGGTGACTCTGAAATCCCCCTTCCCCACTGAGAGTATTAAAGGGTCAGGAGATGAGCAGATTGGTGAGGTGGGTAGGATAAATATGTCTGGAGAAGTCTCTGCTATGAGTTCCATGTCCCCACAAGATGGCAGTCTTGGAGGCACATGTCTGTCCTCTCAAACTTGGTGAGAAAGTCCTCAGAAAGATTAATCCATGAGTTTAATAAGTTATAACTCTACTCTGAAGTTGAGAAATAAAGGAGGCTCTGGAGCCCAACAACAAAAAACAAACATAACCAGCACAAGATTATTTTAGTGCCCATTCCGTAGGACTGCCATGTTGAAACCCCAGCAGGAAGAAGTAAAAGTGAACAACTGAATTCTTAGTCATTGCAGAAGTCTTTGAAAGCCACCTGTCAAATTAGACACAGTGACTTGCTGCCTTAAGAAAACTGTGGAAGAGATCTCTATCAATTGGGGTGGGAGGAGAAATTAGAGCACCCATATCCCAGTCTTAAACGCACCCAAGAGGGGAAGAGCCAGATTTAAATGTCTGCCAGCACAGAGAGTGCAAAGATAAAATATGACTATCCCAGTTACGTAATGGGTCAGGGAGAACTGGAGCTTTAAGAAAGAGAAGCTGGCTGTCCTCCTCTGGGTGCTCATTTCTCAATTGCCAGAGGCCCTGCAGTGGAGGGAAGTGTTGATGATTATATAAGATGGGGCATCCAAATTGCTAACTGATGTTGTGTTTTACGATTTAAAATACCCTAGGATTTCATGTTCTCTGAGAGTAACCAAAAACACTAATAAGATGCCCGCATATTCATCTAACAGGGTAGGGAAAATATTAGCCCTCTTGAGCTGTTTCAAAGAGAGACTGTCAAAAATTTTTCTGTTTGCATCTTACTGTTCAAACTTGTTTAATATACAGGCTACATAGACAAGTTTAAGAAATTATTTGGGCACACTAAACTTCTGTTTTTGAGATAATTAAATAATATACGTAAAAGACTGAATATGATAAAAATGAATTAATCTATCATACTTTTGAATATTTCTCAGTCTTTTCCTACCAGTGCTAGCTTCCTGATCCCCTTTCTGTCCCCTTTCCTCTGCTTCTTTCCTTCATTCAATTCTTTTCTCTTCTGAGTCAGTAGGAGAATTGCTGTCTCAGGACCCTTGCACTTGTGTTTGTGAAAACTAACAGAAAAACTTTTAGGCTAATGTCAAAAAAATTTCCCTTTAAAAATGTAGAAAGAAATGTCAGAGATATACAATTTACACCTAATAAAAGAATTTGAAAGTAAAAATACATGGGGTTCATTCTGGAAGGATTTGTCAACTCTTCACTCCTAGGTGACAACAAGAGAAGTTTCTAATAAAAATGCTGAATTATTGAGAGAAAAAAAAAGAACTCTGTTCATAAGATTGTAATTAATAAAACAGTGACCAAGAAATCTAAAATAGCTTTTTTTATTTTTTATTTATTTATTTTTTTTAACATACAATATGATTTATTTATCTTTTTTTTTTTTTTTTTTTTTTTTAATTTTTATTTTGTCGATATACATTGTGGCTGATTATTGCTCCCCGTCACCAAAACCTCCCTCCCTTCTCCCTCCCCCCCTCCGCCCCAACAATGTCCTTTCTGTTTGCTTGTCCTATCAACTTCAAATAATTGTGGTTGTTATATCTTCTTCCCCCCCCCTAGTTTTGTGTGTGTGTGTGTGTGTGTGTGTGTGTGTGTGTGTGTGTGTGTGTGTGAATTTATATATTAATTTTTAGCTCCCACCAATAAGTGAGAACATGTGGTATTTCTCTTTCTGTGCCTGACTTGTTTCACTTAATATAATTCTCTCAAGGTCCATCCATGTTGTTGCAAATGGCAGTACTTCATTCGTTTTTATAGCTGAGTAGTATTCCATTGTGTAGATGTACCACATTTTCCGTATCCACTCATCTGATGATGGGCATTTGGGCTGGTTCCAACTCTTGGCTATTGTAAAGAGTGCTGCAATAAACATTGGGGAACAGGTATACCTTCGACTTGATGATTTCCATTCCTCTGGGTATATTCCCAACAGTGGGATAGCTGGGTCGTATGGTAGATCTATTTGCAATTGTTTAAGGAACCTCCATACCATTTTCCATAGAGGCTGCACCATTTTGCAGTCCCACCAACAATGTATGAGAGTTCCTTTTTCTCCGCAGCCTCGCCAGCATTTATCGTTCATAGTCTTTTGGATTTTAGCCATCCTAACTGGGGTTAGATGGTATCTCAATGTGGTTTTGATTTGCATTTCCCGGATGCTGAGTGATGTTGAGCATTTTTTCATATGTCTGTTGGCCATTTGTATATCTTCCTTAGAGAATAAAATAGCTTTTTTAAAAAATCAAGTATCATGTTAACAGATAATTGCTAGTTATCAGATAGCTGCTATATGTGTAATCCAATAAAATTTCAATATTCATGAAATTAAACAAATACCGTGTTTAATATAGATGCTTTAGTGATAGAAGAATCACTTAAAAATAGCATTGTTAACTGTTGACTATGGTCAACAGTATATTTAATAATTAAACAATAAAGCATTCTCAAATGACCCAGGAATAAGAGAAAGATGACTATGATTATCATTATTATTTAGTAATGACACAGAAATGATAGTCAATGAAATAAAACCTGAAGAAGAAATAAAACAGTGTAATTTTTTTTGAAAAGGATGAAACAAATTTTTGCTGTTAGAATTAAACAATCCAATATTGTCATTTTATGAATGATTACAATGAATAATCTATCTCAGTAAAGTGAATTACTTAAAATAAATAAATATACAACAGTCAATAATTTTCATATATATGGCAATAATCACTTTAAAAATGTAATAAACACTTCCTAGGATTATTTCTAAATTGGAATACCGTAATTTTGATTTCAACTACATAACAAGTTAATTGTGGATTTGAAAACATATAAATTACAGATATGTAACAAGAGCCAAGCAAGGAATCTTGAGTAAATGAGGAATCATACCATACTTTTAGAGAAGAACAATGTTGTAATTTTGACAAATCATCAGAAGTTGGTTTATACTTTTAAAGTAATCTCAATCAAAAATCACCCCCCCACACACAAAAATACTCTCAAGTTTATATGGAAGACCAAAGAGGTTAAAACAGTTGAATGTCTAAAATAATATTTTTAAAGCAAGCTTGATATCATGGGGCTTGAGTGTCCAATTGAAACTATAAATGATATTAAAACATGCTATAAAACTGCAGTAATTTTAAGTACTGTAAAATTATGACACAAGAATAGAGAAATGGGGCCACAAATTGAAATAGTTAGCTTAAAAAAACCCAATAATGCATCAAATGTAATGTGCTGTATTGAATGAAGTATCATAATAAATTACAGGAAAGAAGAGTATTTAAGAAATGCTACTGTAACGATTAAGTCAATTATTTTACAAATAATACATTTCTATCTTCACATAATATTCTAAAACAAATTCCAGAAGGATTATATTTTTAAAATAATGTAATAAGTCATGAAGGTGAAAACCCAAAAGATTTGACTCAAAATATTTAATAAATCTGTGCTTCAAAAATTTTATAAACATACTTATAATCAACAAACTGCAAAATTATATTTGCAAAGAAAAATCACACCAAATACAAGGTTAACAGCTATAATCTCAAAAGAACTTATAAAATTGAAATTGAGTAGTAGTCAAAAGACAATTCACAAAAGAGAATATTATAAACAGCTAATCATCATATGAAAGATTTTCAACTTTTCAACTTAATCAAAGAAATTCAAATTAAAACAATAGGATATCATCTTCACCTTTAAAATTAGCAACTGTATTTCTGTAAGACTGATGAAATGTAAATTAGTACATAATTACTGGTTTCCAGGGGTTTTTCGCTCATTCATCATTTTATTTATCTAATAAGCAAATGTTTGTTCAACACTTACTGTAATCAAGGTTCATGGCATTCAATTAATAAGTAAGTACATCTTTTGCCTCCAGACGTCCTGTCTTCTCTTATCTCACAACATGCCTATGACCTTCTTTTAGATGAATTTCTTTATTTATTTTCACTTTCATTCCCATACACATGATGGTTTTCTATCAGGCACAAAAGAATGACTCTTGCTTCATGGGGGAAGTGAAGAGATTGTATTAGTTCCTTGTTGCTGCAGTAACAATCACTGTACACTTTGTGGGTTAGAACAACACACATATCATCTTAGAGTTCTGGAGGTCAGAGGTCTAAAATGGGTCTCACTGGGCTAAAATCAAGGTGTTGGCAGGGCTGCAATTTTTTCTGGAAGCTATAAGAAAGAATACATTTTCTTGCCTTTTTCAGCTAATAGAGGCTATCCAGCTTTCTTGGTTCATAGTCTTCTTCCATATTCAAAGAGAATGATGATCATTTAATCACACCATGTCTCTGGCTGTGATTTTTCTGCTTCCATCTTCTTCACTTAAGGACCCATGTGATTACAGTTTGATGATCCATAGATAATTCATGATAGCCTCTTTATTTTAAGGCCAGATGATTAGCAATCTTAGTTCCAATTGCAACTTTAATGCTCCCTTGCTATGTAATATATTTGTGGGTTCTAGGTATAAGACACGAAAATCTTTGAGGTGGAGGGGGTCATTATTCAGTCTACCACAGTAACATCCTGGAAGAAAACAGAATTTGAGTCATATTGTTCTGGTTTTAAATTTTTTCTATTGTCACATATTCTATGTTTGTGGCATTGTGCAAGATTCATAACTTCTTAGACTCTGGGTCTTCATTTGTACAATCAGAAAAACAACCAAACAAGCTACTATAAAGATTAATGATATCTGTAGCACACAGCAAACATTTAATAAATTGTGGCTATTGTAATTATTCAAAAAATTATTGACATTTTATCTTCAACATCCATCATATTTCCATAGGATGCAGATGGCTCTGTGGTATCCGTCTGACCACCCATCAATCAAACATCGACTGCATGCCAAGCACTGTGCTAATGTCACTCAAATTAACTCAACAAATACAAAAACCACATTTATTGTAGCTTTTTCTTTTATAAAGAAAAATGACATTTATTGCTTACAGTTTCTGAGGCTGAGAAATCCAAAGTCCATCTTGTGGTGGTGACAGTGACCCAGGGGTCTCACATTGCAAGATGGTGGAAGCAGAGAGAGCAGAAAAAGACAGACTCTCCTCTTCTTTTTGTTTTTTGTTTCCCCCCCTTTTCTTAAATTTTATTTTATTTTGTCAATATACAATGTGGTTGATTATCGTGGCCGATTACTGAAACCTCCCTCCCTCCTCCCTGCCCCCCTCCCTCCCAACAACCTATCTGTTCACTTGTCATATCAACTTCAGGGAATTGTAATTGTTGTGTCTTCTTCCCTCTCCCCCCTCCCCCAGTTTATTTGTGTATTTATTTATTTATTTTTAGCTCCCACAAATAAGTGAGAACAAGTGATATTTCTCTTTCTGTGCCTGACTCATTTCACTTAATATAATTCTCTCTAGGTCCATCCATGTTGTTGCAGATGGCAGTATTTCATTCTTTTTTATAGCAGAGTAGTATTCCATTGTGCAGATATAGCACATTTTCCATATCCAGTCTTCTGATGATGGATATTTGGGCTGGTTTCAACTCTTAGCTATTGTAAATAGTGCTGCAATGAACACTGGAGTACAGGTATCCCTTCGACATGATGATTTCCATTACCCTGGGTATATTCCCAGCAGTGGGATAGCTGGGTCATATGGTAGATCTATCTGCAATTGTTTGAGGAAACTCCATACCATTTTCCATAGAGACCGCACCATTTTGCAGATATCCATATGCAGGAGATCCATATGCTGGATATCCATATGCAAGAGAATGAAACTAGACCTATACCTCTCACCAAATACTAAAATCAACTCAAAATGGGTTAAAGAATCCTGAAACAATAAAACTTCTTAAAGAAAACATAGGAGAAGCACTTTAGGAAGTAGGACTGGTCACAGACTTCATGAATATGACCCCAAAAGCACAGGCAACCAAAGGAAAAATAAGCAAATGAGATTATATCAAACTAAAAAGTTTCTGCACAGCTAAAGAAACAATTAACAGAGTTAAAAGACAACCAACAGAGTGGGAGAAAATATTTGCAAAATAAACATCTGACAGAGGATTGATATCCAGAATATACATGGAACTGAAACAACTTTACAACAAAAAAACAAGTAACCCAATTAAAAAATGGGCTAAAGAGCTAAATAGGCATTTCTCAAAGGAAGATATACGAACAGCCAACAGACACATGAAAAAATGTTCAATATCACTCAGCATTCAGGAAATGCAAATCAAAACCACACTGAGATACCATCTCACCCCAGTTAGGATGGCTAATATCCAAAAGACTGTGAATGATAAATGCTGGTGAGGTTGCAGAGAAAAAGCAACTCTCATACATTTATTGTAAATTTTAAAGAGCCAATCAATGAGCTATTTTAAAAAATTACCTAGAGTAGTATATGTCATTTTGTTGTGTCAGTCATTTAAATGTAAGAGTCTAACTTGTGAAACTGGAGAGATTATTAAAGCAATCAACTGAAGTTGAGGAATGATTTAATAAGGTAATTGTGAAAGAGGAGAGAATACTGTGTTAATTACAGATATGTAACTAGTTGAAGTAGCATGCAGAGAGATAGTTTTTGATTTATTTGCTATCACAGATAAAGTTTGCATTTCCTGACCATTAACTCTTATCAATTTGTAGAGAATGGCTCATTATTGCTCTCATTACTTATTTTGGGTTAAAGGAAAGATTTTGTACTGGGGAAATATTAATTAATGCTGTGCCAGTATACAGAACATTGTATCATAGCTATGCTTTGTGATAAAAAGAATATAACAATGAAACTATTAAGAACTGTATTAGCGACATAAGAGAAAACAATTCGGTTAAAAGAATCACATATCCGTAAAATATAAAGCGTAGTCCGTAGTCCATCTGATGATTCTTAACATCTTTCAAGCAGAAAACAATTGACTGTGCCTTGAAATGGCTCTTTCTCAACAATCTCAACCTGTCAAAATTCTACCTGTTCTTTCCTAAATTCACTCAATATTAGTCTTTTTTTATTTTATGCTTTCGTAGTTTTTTTTTTTTTTTTTTTAACTAAATTTGTGTTACAGCATAACATTCAGTCACCTTTATTAGCTACTACAACCTTTAAATATGGGGTCATGTCTTGATCATCTGGGATTATTCGCCCCCCAGCCTTGGAGTTAGCACTACTCCCCAAACATATTTGCACTCAGCAAATTCCAGCTGAATCAAAGTAGATCACCGAATCCTATAAAGATTAAAGATCTGCAATAATAAAGCTATGAGAGACTTAGATAAATAAAAACAGGAGATAACTCAGAAGCCTTGACATTTCGTTTTATTTGGTTTTAGAACTTGGCTTATAAATGTGTTGGCACTGTAAATCCCCTAATCCTTGAGCAGCCACCAACACTTCAGGTGCTCATGAAGCATATCACAGAAATCTCCAGGTCCATCAATACACAATATTACCTAGTCAGGTCTTTGGCCCCCAAGTCCTTGTGGACAGAAATCTAGGCTGTTCAGGCAGAAATAATTTTATAAAAGTTTATTGAAAGCCAGGCTTGAGGATTGACCTGGAAAACACAAGCCAACAGAGTTGGAATGTGCTCCGAAGTTTACTACAAGCAAAGGCATTTTATAAGGGACTTTCAAAAGGGAGGGGGAAGGTTCCATGTACAGTTGTCCTTTTCTCATGAAACACAAGAATCACAATCACTGGTTATTAATTACAACGTGGGAGCCAAGAGTGTCTATGTGCAACCTGAAGCAGAAGCTTTATGATCCAGCCATCCTTAAGAAGATCTAAATGGCTTATTCAAAACCAGCAGGTTGTACATTAATTAATAAATCAGCAATTCTAACCACATACATTATTTATTTTATGAACAAGATGTCAACATTGAGCTCATGAAACTTACCCTAAGTCAGTCAGTTTTGGAAAAGCTGCTTCATTTTGATTATTTCCCTTATCTCCCTATATGGTCTCCTACCCTAGAGAGCTGGGTGGGAACATTGCTGATCTTACCTGCGGGGACTTCTCTGGTTCTGAGACAGGATAGGGCTGTGAACCAAACCAACTCCATTTTCCCTGAAGAGGACATTTACTTTTCCACTCTTCAGTCAAGAGACTCCCAGTATGACTGTCCCATGGCCCTGGTGGAAGTGACAAAAAGAGACAGGTTGGGTGTAACTGCCCTGATAAAATAAACTGAGGTAAGAGAGAAACAGATATTTACTGAATTTCAAAACCTCCTCCCTAAGGCTTGTTAAACTATAGATATTAGCTTTATTTAAAACTTTTCATTGTCTACAGATTCTTTCTTTTCCTATAATTGTAAAAAATAAATTATAGATTAACTTTCAGACCCCTCTGGGAGTTGCAAATAGATGTTCCTGGAGCTGACCCCCCTCGCAACCATAAAGATATCAGAAACCATCAGGGCAAGATAGCGACATCAATTGAGGGATTGCTTGCCTCAATTGAGGGACTGCTTGCCTTTAAAAACCCATCCCCAACTTCTCTCAGAAGAGATAGCTTCTCTATTGCTGACTCTCTTATGCATGTCTATCTCTTTTTAATAAAGTCTTGCTTGCCTTAAATTCTGCTGGGTACTTTGTTTCTTTTAATGACATTAGAGCCTAATTCAGCAACAGTTCCTCCAGCACCAACCTGGAGCAGATGTACTCTGTAGCTTTTTCAATGCATTTGGTAGGCCCCGGTGATTTTCCCCCAGGGAAACAAGTTTTTTCTCTGGCCAGACAGAGGTTACACTTCAAAGTCTTAAAACCCACCTAGCATAATTTGGGTAAAGATATGCTTTGGACAGTCATCAATAAAAAAGAATCAGAATGCGTCTAGGCAGAGCATTCACTTTCAGATGGAAACAAGCATTACGATTCCTTGCTGCTACTGCCTGCGTTCATGAAATCTTTCTGGCCTCTGGATTCATGTAAGTTTTCAATTTCTAATAATTGGAGCAAACATTGTAAACCACTCACCTCAGATGCTCCATTATGGTGCACAAGTTGTCTTCTAAATTTGTGGTCCTCTCCTGAGGCAAGGTGAGGCAGCACGTGTGTGTGCTTAGGTCTGTCTCATTGCACCAGCTGATTGAGAAGGAAGAGAAAGAAGCAGTCTTCAGATTAGGCAATCAAAAAAAAAAAAAAAAAAAAAAAAAAGGAAGGAAAGAAAGGAAGAGAAAGAAAGAAAGAAAGAAAATCTACGTAAGAGAAAGGCTCAGGCTTTGCTTGAAAGTCTCCACCACATGGTAGCAAGGCCAGGTTTGTCTTCTACATCAATGTCATTTCCTCCTCTTTCCCCTCCGGTGGGGGAGGGGCTCTCCTCCTAGACTCTAAAAGCTACTTTCAGGTATCTTTGGGATTCAAGTATCTTTCAAACCAAACAACTCTGCAAAGATTCACTCTAGTTCTTTAACGTTCATTAACAGGGTCTTTCTTAACTAATCTATATTCTATATTCTCCTCTGCCCATGACTGGGAAGAAGTTTCCTTGTTAACTTCTAAGGGAATGAGAAATCATTAATAAGTATTTTGAATTAAAAATGTTTTATAGATTTATATGAGGGAATGATAATGGTAATATCTATTTATTATAAATGATGCATTGCATTAAGTGCTTTTTGTGCAGCATCTCATTTGGCCACACAAATAACCACTTGAGGAAAGCATCTTTAGATCCATATTAAAGACTCATTTAACAAATTCATTTAGTTATTTATTGAGTGTCTGTTATCTTCCTGGAACTATTCTATGTGCTAAAATATTATAGTTAGCAAGGTAGACAAAAATCCCTGAATCAGGAACTTATATTCCAGTTGTTGATACAAACCATAAATAATTAAGTAGAACACATAGCATGTTATTTTTCTACATGGTGATAAGTGTCATTGATTAAAATCAAGCAGAAGAAAAAGATGGGTAATGTTCAGGGCAGGGTAGGGCTTTACAACATTAAGTAGGGTTCCACAGGGTAAGCCTTACTGAGAAAGTGATATCTAAGCAAAAACCAAGGTGAAACAATAAAAATATGAACAAGACTGAAATGCCAGAAAGAACGTTAGTAAAGCCAGCATAAATGATAATAATGACAATAATATAACAGATTTCTTACAGAAGCTAGGTCTATGTCTATCTAGAGCTGGTTCTCTGAACCACTTTTGTATTAACAGCAGTGCACATCATTCTCTGGTTGGTAATTAGCAATTAACTGAAATTTAACACATTTATTAATTTTAAAAAATTATGGAAGTTTCTCTAGTGTTAGCTGTTATTCTGAATACGCATTAGTGATTGGTACTTAAAAGACTGATTTCTTAAAGAATTTCAGTGCTGAAGGCCATAAACAAACCATGCATTTTGATTTCTACCAGACAGACGAGTCTGTCTATCATCTAAGAGGAGGTGTCTCAGAGTCTAAATGTTGCAAAGAGGATCACACAGAGTCCCCTTGATGTTTCAAATGTTCTTTCCCTGAACCCCATCTGCATTTACCAAAAATGAAAAATTCCATTCCAATTATACGTAAGTCCTCTAATAACAAAGATACAAGACATCAGTTCTTTAGTGTAAATTATTACACTGTTAAAACTGTTCCCAAGATATTTTGCTTTGATGTTTCGCATTATCCTATATTGAGTGAATTGAAAGACATTTAAAAGTCCCAGAAGTATTAAGCTCGTTTCTACCCCTTGACCTTTTCAGGGCCACAAAATCTCCACTATCAGTCACTCTTAAATTAACATAAATAACCCGTCATCAGTCACTAAAATTTTAGCAAGTGGGAGAAAAATAGGAAATACAATGTTTATTGAGCCCATGTTTGATGACAAGAACTTTAGATGAATTGCTTCATTCTAATTCCCACAAGAAAGACAAAAAGATCTATGAGTTATGTATTATTTTCTTTATTCCATAGCTAAGAATAATGAGATCTAAGAAATTTAAATAACTTGCATAAATTTACAGAGCTAAAAGCCAAGACAGAAACCTATCATATTTGCCTGATCTCAATTGTATAGCTAAGAACACTGTGGTTGAGATTTTAAGTAACATCCAAAGTTGCAAAGCTAATAAGTGACAGATTTACATAGTAGCAAGCCCCATCGATGTGTCTTCTCCTAGGATATTAAGCTGTCTCTAACACATTTGGAAGAAATAGGAAAGAGAATTTTCAGTGGTGATTAAAAGCAAGTACTCAAGGTATATGATGCTGTATAGATAGACTAGATCTTAAAGGCCATCTACAGAGTCCACCATGAGGCAATATGAAGTAAACACAAGAATGGTAGTATTGCTACATGCAGAACTCAGGTTACTGGGAGAGGGTACATGCCGAGACAGTTTCTTGGTAGAAATGTAGCTTAATGAAGCCTGGAAATATGAGGAGGAATTTGATAATAAAAAAGACTTGGGAACCAGAAAAAATGAAGTAATGGCACTAAGGCAAGGCTGGTACCAAAAGGTCATTGCACAACAATGCCAGGCCCTGAAAGAAGAGTGCATCAGCCTCATACTTTTGCTCAGTGCCAGCCCTGCTTAACATTGATGGAATAATTATTAGGACCCAATTATATAATAAGCTGCAGTGATTTATGATACTCTACAAGCAGCACTGAATCAACTTGTCTCAGTAGCCATAAGTCTGCATAAAGTTTTAATTATGAACATCATAAGTTGGTCAGAACATACGGAGAAAAATGGATTATGAATTTATGACGCAGTGAATTTTCTTGCCAAGCGGATCAGGGCCTGATCAGGGCCTGCTGACAGGCTGACAAAGGCACGTAGGAGAAGCCAAATTCTTGACAAAGCACCTGCTTCCTTTTAAAAGTGAGGCTGGGGACTAGAGCACTGGGAATGTGCCAGAGGGGATGTCAAGGGAGGTCAGCTGGCTTTGTAACATCCTGATCCCGGCCTTAGGTGAGATGCAGCTCCCAGCGCTGTGACAGTGACATGCTACCCCAGATTGGCATATGACAGGGTAGGATTGAGCCTGGGAACAGTCTCAGTTTGCTTAACAAATTTTTCAACACTGCTTATATAAGGATTTCTGAAATCAATGAACTATATTTTCTCTTTGGGGTTCAATAAGCACTTATTGAGACCTTATGATGTACCAGATATCCAATGACTGGTGGCTGTGATTTTTATTGTTACGGTTTCTTTCTAATTTAGCTTGAAGTCTCTCTCTTGAGAGTGGCAATAAGCCCAGATAGCCACTCTATAGGAGAGCCCTGACCAGAGAAAGTTAGGTTAGAGTGTGTTGGTCAGGGGAGACACAATGAAGAAGTGAAAACACAATGCATAAAACATAATAAATCTATTACTCACAGGTTAGAGAGGTTAGAGACGCTGTTGGGAGGCCAACATGAAGTCTGTAGGTGGTGGGGAGCTTAACCAGCACATGGGTAGCAGGAGAGAGAGAAGACCTGGGGGACTATGCCTTTGTTAAGGTCCATGGGTGGTAACCCTCGGCTTTCCCGCAGAGGTTGTGGATTGGCTAGTTTAAAGAAATATGTGGGGAGTGGGAGGCTTATTTAGATGATTCTGGTTCTGGCCATTAGTTTTTATAATTGTCAGCTGTGGAAAGTGTTAGGTTTGGGGTCAGTGGAACAAGCGGGCTGTATCTCAAAGAACCACATGGGGAGGGGAAGTTTTAAGTAGGCCACAGGTGATAGGGTACAAATGGGTTTCAAAATACTTACAACAGGCCTAAAGAAGGATGCCAAGGCAGCAAATAAATTAAACAAATTTATGATACTGATGTGTGTGTGTGTAGAGGCCTGGATGCCTGGCCCAGTGGGGAACAACTTTGCAGAACTCTCCGAGGGAAAGGCTGAGTTTCTGTGACTGCGGCAGTTTCTCCCTCTGTTCCTTCTTCTTTCCTTCACTTCCCCAAGTGCTGATCTGGAGATCACTCCCCTAGAAACCTTCTGCATGCTAATCTCCACCTCAGAGTCAGCTTCCCAGGGAGTCTGACCTGCAAAACTCTTCACAGCATTTATAGAATCCTCAGTTTCTTGGGCCAGAACCCAGAAACTTACATAAGATTTGGTAAAAATGAAGAATTATATTCATATGTTCTTGCATCCATCATCGTTTATTTATTCAAACCCATTTTGTTGGTGCTTACTGTGTAGCAAGCACTGTGCTAGGCATTAGGGATGCAGAGGTGAAACAAAGTTCTGCACTGAAATAGTTCAAGGCCTAGTCAAGAGGACAGATAAACAAACAGTAACCATTTAGTGTGGTAAACGGTATAATGTAATCAGCGACAGGGATCTGTGGGAACACCGAAGAAGGACACCTACCTCAATATGGATATCGGAAGAAGGTCAAGCAAGTCTCTGGAAATGGTGTGAGTAGAACCAAACAGTAGTGTAGGCCATATGCTACTTCTGGCTAGACACACGCTTAGGGAGGTAATCAGCAAGGAAGGAGGGAAGACTCTGCCAGCTGGTACAAAAACCCAGCCTGCGCTCACATATGCACAGCCAGACAGAGGGCTATGCACCAACATTCCGGGAAAATTCTGCCCACTTCCTCAGGCTGCCCATCTGCAATGCATCTTGAGTCTCATTTCCTGGTTTCTCCTGGATTAAAGTAATACCATCACGCTGTGTGATTGGCACCCCCCAATTCCAAATCTTACAGAGGGATTGTCTCAGTCATACCTAACATTCAAGAAATTTGACAACCTCTGCAGCAAGGTCACTAAAAATATGTGCAAGTGAAGGCTGTTAAGGGCTCACCTGGAGCACATACCTTTGCATGTTTCTCAAATCACAATCCCCAGGCAGCTACTTCTATGCACTCCAAATGTAAGCTGATGATGAATTAGTAAATGAGTTATTTTGAAACTGACACATAGCTTTGTATCCCCTTCTCCTTTTAACTTTAGCAGCTTGAAAGATACATCTCTAATTAGTTTTTTAAAATATTTAAAGTTCTTCCATAACGAAGCACTCTGTTCCTTTCTCTTTTTTTCTCTCTCCTTTTCTCTCTATTTATGAATACACAAATAGATGATAGATAGATGGATAGGTGTTATGAATGATAAAACAATTACACCCCAGCTCAACTACAGCTTATTTGAGGGAAAAGGGAAGACCTAAAAAGCTAATGAGCATAAACAATTGAATGTTCTAAAAATATATTGGCCTGGAAATCTGGAGACCAGCTCTTCTCACTTGGTATACAACAAACACACACATAAAAGAACCCACTATGTGCACAGTGTCAGAGAACAAATAAAATGGTTACACTTTACAGTACACATACACTATTACATTTCAGAGTTAGAAGTTAGGTCTCTAATATATAGGTAGATATTATATTTGACACGGAGGCTAGTGTTCAGGATGTGTGGAGAAGAAAAAAGACAGAAACTAATAGCTAATAAATAAAAGAAAAATGTTAAACTTCACTAGTAAATTAAAACTAAGAAATGCAAACTACAACAATAGAATCCCATATTTTAGCTATCAAACTAGCAGAGACTATGCACAGTATTATTGACTATAAAGGGACAGACCTTGTTCACTGTGAATGTTTATATAAACTGGTAACACCATTCCAAGTGACAAGTTCACATGCATCAAGAGCCCTAAAAAATATATCACTTTTACTAACCAACTGTGGTTTTAAAAATCTATATTAGAAAACACACACATCACCACTACCACCAGCAGCACCATCACTGCCAATCCACAGAAGAGTAAATCCAAATGATCAACAAACAAATGAAAAGTTGCTTAAACTCAATACTAATCAGCAATTTGAGAAATAAAATATCACTTTTTAATTTTTGGTTGCTGGCCAGTACAGGATACAAACCCTTGACCTCGGTGTTATAACACCTCATTCTAACCAATTGAGCCAACCAGCCAGCCCTAAAATATCACATTTTTGGTATTAGAAATTAATTAATTACAATTGTTTAAAAGACTGATAAGATCTCCTATTGCTGGAGATATTACTGAAATTCACATTTAAGCATTGCTAGTGGAAATATGAATGTTCATAGTCATTTTTTGAAAAGAAATCTGATAATGCCGAGCTTTGGCTCAGCTCTTCTGCTTTAAGTAACTCATCCCGTGTAATCAACAGCAACTAGACCTAAGAGATCAATGTCTATTGCAGTATAGTATGGAGAAGACGAAAAGGGTAAACACCCACCATGGAGAAATAGTTGAATTATTGTATATCCACATAATGAAATATTTTTTAGCTATATAAAAAAAATTAGTTATATCAGTTAACTTGGAAATTTCAATAGAATACTATTGAGTGAGGAAAGATGCAGAAGAATGTGCATAAATCCCATTTTTAAGAAATTATGACTGTACTATATGCATATGTAATCACATAGGGTCTTAAAGTTAGTGTTTATTTATCTGTGTCTATGTGGGTATGTATATACACAAGAGTGACGAAAATATAGACAAATACATCCAAGGTATAGGTGAGGAAGGGAGGCAAGCACAGAAATAAAAGGATTGCACATAAAGATGGCACATACGATATGATTTCATTCATACGGTTAAGTAACATTATATTTGTGTATGCATAAAAAAATATATATTTTAAAGCAAAAATTAATTTTCACATGATTCACTCAGGGAGTTTTAGTAAAAGTACATCTTCTTGACTTGAATTCCCAGCCATGTTTGAAATGGGGCGACAGAAGCTGTGTGTTTATAAAGAATCCTGGGTGATTCCAAGGCAGCTCATCAATTCACAGCACATAAACACTCACTGCTGTAAAAGAGCGTGCCCAGGAGGAAGCATGCACAATTTTACTTTTCATGACTTCAGGCGGAATGCAGCTTCTGCCTCTTCTTCAAAGCCCAGTGTCTCCTCACGAGTCTCCTCCAGCTCTGGTTTCCATGCTTGGAGAAGCACCTGATTCAGGGCTTGCTTCCAAAGCTGGGACTACATATCCCAGCCTCATCAGTGAGGTTCTTTTCTCTATCCAAGTATTTGATTTCACTGGACTGTGGAGGATTCTGTAACTCCTATTTCACCCCACATGGCTGGCATGTCTAGCAAAAGGTTACCTAGCAAGATTATATTTTATCGCAGTGGTCTAATCCTACTGGAAAGTGAGGGACACTCTTGCAGATTACACACTTCCTTAATATTTATGAAACAACTTCATTCAGCCCCTTGTATTGCATCTGGTACACAGCAGACATTCATTAAATTGAAAATAAAGGAATGTTTTGGCAAAACTGAGAAACACAGGCAGTCACCAGTGCAGCTTCTACTTCTGTTCATCGCCTGCTTCACTAGTGGAATCCTCGCAGATTTCCCCTCACTGGCTCCAGTGGAGCAAGGGAAGCCTTGGTGCTGCAGAATCAAAGCATTATACTTTCACTGTCAGTTGAGAAGAATGGATGGACCAACAACGAAGTTTAAGGAAATTAGGCTTGCTTGCAAAGATAATTCATTTTCTAGGAAAATTGTCATTCCATCACAAAACCTGAACTTAGAAAACTATTGCTACATAATTTTGGTTTATATCCAATAGTAATAACTAGAGTAAAAATGTGCTACCTGAATTTATGAAACTTAAATTTTGGTTTCAAGGCCAAATACATTTGAGTGGAGCCATATCACAAGACATCACAAAGATAGACAAGGTACTTCAAAAAGGTCGTGGAAGGATCTGTATTCTCTTTGAATTCTATTTTTCCACAAATGTTTTGAAGTACCCTCTTATCAATATATAAAAATTAATAAAGCACAGACTTTTTCCATTCCAGAGACAAGCTCCAAAAATGATATGAACAAAGGCAGCATCATGGCAATGTGTATATAATTCCCCAAAGGGCCTTCTTTAATGAGAACAGCAGACATTGAGATAATCATGTTCTATATTTAACTGTCAATCACATGACTTCATACTTGCGTTACACATTTGTGCACTTGTACATGTGTGTTTTCTAAAAAGTCATTTTTTCTGCAAGAGATCAGCACTCGGCACCTTCTCACCATCTGTAACTCTCTATTATATGTACTTTTCATGTCGAATCCTCGATGTAAAGAACAATATACTATGCTAAGTTTCAGCACATTGTAGTCTTTGATGGATGATTATTATGGTTCATGACAAAAATTACATATTAGCAAAAAAAGTATCTATGCTGCTGTGCAAATTAACACAGGTACTTTTACAGTATAATATGAAAGAGTGATTGTAAGACCGTCAAAAGCAAACAAGGCTCATTTTCTATAAAATTCAGGGCCACTTGTACCACTGAAAATTGACTTGCTTAAAGGCATAATAATAAAGATGGGGGAGATGTTACAGTCAGTGGTTACTGAACAGTCTCTCTCCAGTAAAGTGACAGTCTAGGGCAGTAGTGAGGGCAGAAGGACATTCAAAAGCAAAAGCCTGCCAGATATATTTGACATCTATGGTGGATACGTTTTTAGCATCTCTCCTCTCTGTATAACCAAGTTATTTTTACTATTAATCCTGAAAAGAAACAAATAAAAATATAAAAGACTTATATTGAATATTGCTGAATTATAGCCATGCCAGTAACTAATAATAACTATAAAAAGTAATAGATTAATAATTAACTTACATTTTTTAATAAAAGGGGGGAATGAGGTGTAAAACAGGCTTCCAAAAGAGTGATTCCTCAAAATTCATGGACCGAGTTACACTTAGGATGACAGAATTGGAGCAACTCAAGGTTCATTTCTTCATCTTCACAATCACTGTGCTGTCATTGTTTATTTCAAATTTTCTTTCTAGATATGGAAATATGCGATATGACAGTGGTGGGAGACAGGAACAGCACCTGAGGCGAGGCTGAAGGATTCTGCACTAATTACTTACTGTTTTACTGTTATTGCTCACTATGAAAATGAGTGTGTGTAGTTGAGTCCACACATCTCAGGGGCCAACTCTAACTGGGGGATTTTCTAAATTAACTTCCAGTGGAACACAATGTTTATCAAGAGATATACACTAAAAATGTGTTCATTTGGGGCTTATGATTATATTATTAAAAACTTCACCGAAACCAAAGTACTTTAGCATTTAGACCAGCAAAATATTCTTTCAGGTAGAAGGATTTTTTTTTTTTTTTTTGACATTGTTTAAAATTGCTGGGACATAGTGATAATAAAACTAAACCAAATTTTAGAAAATTTTATTTTTTTATTATTTAATAACAATAATTTTCTCATTTTACAGGAAATGCACCCTGCTGTCACCTACCTGTCCCTGGGTGACATGTACCCCACCTTTGTACACTTGCCCTGGAAGTCCCCAAGGAAGTCTGAATTGAATTCCAGAGTGTAGCAAATACAGTTGAATACAGAATTTTGTTTAGGATCTTTTCTGAACTGCATAGCTAATTTTATACGTGTTCTCTCTCAACCCCCACCATATACAGAGAGCCATGGGCAGGTTCATAGACGGAGAGCACTTAGCTCTTGCTCTCTCTTCAGCCACTCATGGCAGACATTCTTAATCCAACCCAGAACTTCTTTTCTAATGAACTGGGACATGTTTTTGGAAGCCACACAAAAATACAGTCCAGAAAATCCATTCAGTTGTTCAACACTAGCCTGAAAGCTGAAAACTCTTTGCCATCCCTGGACTAAATCTTTAACCTGGCATTCAAGGGAAGTGTATTGTCAGGGGCTAAGAAAAGGACCAAGGTGCCTTGTATGCTTCAGGCTGCCATGTTCAGGGAGGGCATGTGCTGAATGTCTATGCATGAAGGTGGAGCAGGAACAAGGAAAATAACCAGGAAAGCTAGTCTTCACTTCTAATAGGGCATGAAAAAACAGTAGGCCCCTAGTATTCATAAAGAATAACAAATATGTATCAGGTATTTATTATATCACAATTATGTATTACCATCAAAATTACTGTTTTTATATAGACAGTGTGCTAACTACTTTATATTCATTAATTCAAATAAGCTTTGCAACATTATTGAACATTAAAGATTACACATTTTGAAAAAAAAGAAACAGAACATGGGGAGGTTAAGTGACTTGCCCCCTGAATTGTGAAGATGACATTTGATCTCATATCTGTGTAACATCAGAGCTTAGGTTTCATCACTTGTGGTGTCCCCTTGCAGATATAGCTTGCTAATTACAACCAGACCTTTCTCAAGTGTTTGCTTCTCAGACAGCTCTCCCAGGCTGTCACTCATGTGAGAATGCTTTTACTGGCCCAAGGAAGGCATTCTCCACCTATGGGTCAATTATCACTATAGGCCAAACTTCAGACTTTCATTTTTAAGAAGGAAAAGATATGAAAAGGTAGGCAGAAAACTTAATTGCAGGATGTCATACATGGCTACTGACGCAATGTTAAGAGGACTGGCATGGAGTCAGTATGAATTTATTTGTAAAAGTTTGTCAGTCACATACTCACTGCCAGGTCCTATACTGGGCATCGGGATCTGAGACAGAGAGGACAACATTTTACCCTTATCCTCAGACTACATTTCAAGTTTCTAGCATGCAAATAATTCAGGAAACAATCTTTTAAAGAATTAGTGCATTTGGTTAAAATATTTTGGTGGTTATTGCTGAAAACATAAGAAGTGCTATGTATAAGCCACATTCATGCTTTATGCATCAATCAGAGGCATACCAATTTTCTCTCAAGTTTGTGGGAAATGAAGTGCCTCTTGATTCACTGCAGTTCTGAGTGAATCAAGCATGTTGAGATTCTAAGAGCTCCCTACCTACACTCTGCCTTCCTTTCCTCCAGGGGGCATTTCTAACTAAGACAGTCTGATGTGATCCTCATAGGAATGAGCAGGTACTCAAAAAAGTTGAGAGCTTGGTGAATCTATTCTTGTTGCTCTCTTTCTCCTGGGCCACACTTCTTTCCTCTGGGTTCCGGTGATGCTAATGTTACCTGGGGCTCATCTGGTCCAAACCACATAGCGAATGAGTAGTGGAACTCTCCACTGGCAGTAGAGATATTTGGAGCCAGACTTGATTATGACTTCTTACTCTACTATTTAAGATGTGTTTGACTTTTGGCATTTTTTTAATCTGAAAATGAGAAGCCTATCGAGTGCATGTGTGTGTGTTTGTGTGTGTTTGTGTGTGTGTGTGTGTGTGTGTGTGTGTGTGTGTGTGTGTGTATTTTTTTAATTCCCTCATTTTAATTATCCTTATTTCTAACTCAGTGGTTTTCAAATTGCCGTGAGTTTGCCTTTAGTAGACATTTGGCCATATTGATCCTGGAGGAAAGGTCTTGGGGGGCCCAATAGAGGGTCTCAACCCACCTAATCCTCTTACCAGGTTCTTCACTCCACCACAGTAAAGAATTCAAGAGCAGAGTCACAGTAAAATGTGAAAACAGGTTTGATATAATGAATAATAGATACAGATTCCATAGAGAAAGTGTGGCCTAGCTCCAGAGACTGAGCAGGGCTCACACCAAGTCTAATGCAAAAGTAAACACTTAAAGTTTAGTACAGAGCGCAGGCTAGCTCAAGAGAATGAGCAGCTGCTAGCCCCTTGCTAAAAGTAGGCTTGATACAAAAAAGAAAGATATACACACTTCACAGGTAGAGTGTGGGCTGGCTCTAGGACAGTGAGCAACAGCTCTGCCTTCTGCCAGGATTCAACTTTTATACTTTCACTATCTAATAAATATTCATGCTATCTAATGAATATTCAATTAAGGGAGTGGTTTGCTGTTATGTAACACAGTTCCACACATGCTTAGTTGGTGTCCTTTTGGACCATGTTCATTGGTCAAATTCTATCACATGCACTAGACATAGTCAAGAGTATTCTGTGCTCTTTAGCACCCATAAGAAAAGGTCATTCAAAGGACAAACTCCACTTCATTGAGCATGCTCAGCTACCAGGGTTATATAACCTTTCTCTACTGAGCATGCTCAGCCACTAGATTTGCATAAGGCAGCCCCCTGAGGTCTCAATTTCCTAGTGTTGGTGCTAAAAATAGGTCTAACTAGAAACAGTAACTTTCCACTAGGGAAGGGCCTTGCAGAGGGGACTGATACTTTGAGGAATGGCTTGAAACCCAGAGGTGTGTCCTGAAACCTGAACCCAAGGAAACTGAGCACTTCCTATCTCAATATCTGTAGACACATTAGGTTGTCACAACTAGAAGGCAAGGGGTTGTTACTGGCATATGGTGTGTAGCAGCCGGGATGCTGCTAAAAGTCTTATGGTGCATTAGAACAGCTCTACAGCTAAGAGTTATCCAGCTCAAAATGTCAATAGTGCGGAGGTTGAAAAACACTGTTCTGATCTCTTTCTCACTCATACTACCAGTTCCTACTAATGCCTGATCAAAGATGGTGGATATAATATGTAGAGAGTGGAACACTCAGCTGCATGTGATTGGCTGAAACCTGACTATTTGTTACAAAAATATACTCCTAAGTTAGATTTTGTTTTTTCACCTACTAAGTTACGTTGCAGTTTGTTGTACAGAAACTCAAAGTATTGATACAGCCTCAGGCTAATGACCTGCTTATTTAATTTAACAAAACCCTTACTTTGTCTTCATATCTTTGCTGTCTTAGTTCCTCAAACTCAAGTACTCTGATGCCCCCAGCCAATGACAGGTTTTTCATGAAACTTATGGAGTTTTAATGTCCCCTATTTGTATGAACTTTGTCCAAGGTTCTGGAAGGGACATGGAAACATAACTATATATTATTGGAAATTCAGCAAAATAGAATATTTCAGCTGCAACTGGTTAAAACTTCTGGCTCTTTACACTCTTCTCTGCTTCTACATGCAGATGGCACTGTTGTAACTATGGGCAATTTTAACATCGGGCCAACATGACATTGAGTTAAAGAAATATTCAGTTTAAGTTCAGTGGGATATTTTTATGTGATTTATAGCTGCTTCCGTGCATACTTTATTTCTAATCACCATGGCATAGGAATATCTTTCAAAAATATTCTAATTGCAAGGCTAAAGATCATTTTGTTATATGAATGTATCTTATGATGTCAGGCACCAGAAGTTTGTGAGTTGTAGAGGAAATACAAGGTGTGAAATATACGGAAATAGAACTGTGGAAACTTATCCTAATTATTAGAGACACAGACTTTTATTTATACATGAGTAATTACGTAGGCTTAGAAATACAAAAATTTTCTTTTGTCCAGAATATGCTTGAAAGTTTTGTATAAACAGTTATTCATAAGTCATATACTTCTCTTATTTAATAGGAATCACATGAAATAGTATATATCAGAGTTTTGCAGTTTGTAGGGCATACACACACAATGATACCAATGCAAATGATGAGTCCATCTGTGCAGAAAATTTTGTGTTTTGTACATCCCTGTGTATTGGATCACATCTTGGTATGTCAGTGCATACTGTCCTGCCAAAGTCTCAAGGTCTTCAAACTTTGTAATGGCATGCTAAATTACTTTAATGGCTTAAAGAAATGAGTGTTCCAATGACAAAATTTTTGCATTTGTTCATCAACAAGTCAGGTATGTAGTATAAGACTAATTTGATTATTAAAATACATAGCTTACTATAATGTTTTTACATATTTAAAACCAGTTTACATACTTGTATATTTTAAGTATGTAAGAATGTAAGATTTTATATATTTAAAACTAAAACTCATGTAATTTAAACTTCAGATTAATTTTCTGTTTCACTCAGAATAGTTGACTGTATCAAAACTCAAATAATAACAGGAAGGAATAGCCTAGTGGAAGCCAAAAAAGTAAACTGAAATAAAGAGAAATAAACAAAACTTTAAAATGTTGAAACTCTTATACTAAAATCCAAGGGGAAAATAATTACCAATAACTAGTTTTCAATTGGAAAAATGTTATTAATAATAATAATAAATTATCAATAATAGCTTCAACAACTGCAAATTGTCATGTCCCACTTCTATTTGCCACTGACCCACATGTAGACTCAGCTATAAATTCCTCAAGTCCCTCAATTCATCCTAGCCAGGGAAGGCAGTACTCTAAGGACTCAGCTGCTCTTTCATGTGATGCTTAGAAATAAGGGCTCTTCCTGAGACTAGCTTCAGGACTCAGTGGGTCAAAAGTGCTCCTTGGATGCCCTTGAATTGGAGGGCCAGCTGCCTCCTTCAGGCCAGTGTTTAGGACTGGGCTTAGCTTCTGTTCAGGTCATCCTGCAAGTCAGGCCAAGAGCCCTGGCAATGGGCTATTCTGAAGCATCCATGGTAGAAGCCCACTGAGCTTTGTGACTGAGATCTGTTGATCATATTCACGTAAGACCCATATTTGTTCCTGGGTAAGTTTCCCCCAGTTCTCGCTCTTCCTGCAGAAAATGTGTTTCTCTTCTTCAGGCTTCTTTTTCCTTCCCGTGGCCCTCTGTATTTGCCCAGCATACCCTAGACTTCACATCACATCATTCTCTAACACACCACCCAGAAGGAGAAAGTTTACAGAGACACAGAGATGCTGTGTAAGACATACTGTGTAGGGAAAATGTTGGGAACAGAGGAGACTCAAAACAATTGGGATGTTTAGAAGTCAGTCACAGACTTATACTAATGAGTGGCTGAGAGTTTTTTTCTTGCAATATTTTGAAAGAGTGGTAAAGTAGAAAGAGGTAAAAAGTAGTGGATGGCATTAAAGTTTGAAATAAGACTGTCAAGGTCCTGATTAGCTTCTTATATGAATAATCAACCTACAATTATTTCTCCTATGATTATCAAACAAGCACTTATTAGATACCCAATATGTGTAAAATACTGGCTGAGATTCTATTAACCCCTATTTATTTATCAGCATTCACCATTCTAAACTCTAGGAAGGCAGCAGGTTTCTCATACTGGATCATCAATACCTATCAAAGTGCCTACATGTAGTAAATGCTCAAAAATATAGGTTGAATAAATGATTTAGTTCTACTCTTATTAGAAAGTAAATCCCAAGTTCTGGTCCAGATGGCAGAGTAAGTCGGTTCCTGGTGTTACTCTCTCCCACATAATGACCAATTTGCAACTATTAAGGAGCAAGGAGAGAAGACCCTAGATCTACACTGGAATAGGCAGGAACTGCATGCCATGGGACCCCAGTTCAGGTTGGTCCCCACTGCATAAAGAGACTTAAGAGGCACGGGGCTCCCACACCCCAAGTCAGTTGTCCTGGAGAAGGCAGCCAGGGTGGGACTTCCAGCCCAGGCTGGTCCCCACCACTAGGAGAGACTTAGAGCCTTGGGGCCCCCACACCCTGAGCCAGCTGTCTCAGAACAGGCAGGTGCAGTGGGAACCCCGGCCCAGGCTAGTTCCTGCTGACCAGAAGTGGAAATCCTCTCAGGATCCAGGCCAGTCATCAGGGTGAAACGAGTGGACTGTGACACCCCTGGTCACAATTACAAAACACCAGAGGAAAGATACCAGAAATATGAAAAATCAAGAAAGCATATCACCACCAAAGGAAAATAATAACTCTCAAGTGCTAGATCCAATAAAACAGGAAGTCTTTGAAATGACATACAAGGAATTTAGAGTAACAAATCTAAGGAAACTAAATGACATATAAGAAAACTCAGACAACACAATGCAATGAGAAAAAATATAGTGGATCTGAAGAAGAAATGTACAAAGAAATCAATGCCTAGAAAAAGAATGTAGCTGAGCTTGTGGAGCTGAAGGACTCATTCAATGAAATAAAAAACACAACAGAGAGTTTAACCAGCAGACTTGAACAAGCAGAAGAGAGAATTTCTGACCTTGAAGACAGGCTGTTTGAATTAACACAGACAGACCAGAAAAAAGAAAAAGGAATCAAAAAACTTGAAGAAAATCTAAGAGAGACTACAGACAACCTTAAGCACTCAAATATCCAAATCATGGGTTTTCCAGAAAGGGAGGAAAAAGGAAATGACATTGAAAACATATTCAATGAAATAATAGCAGAAAACTTCTCAGATACAAGGAAAGTCACAGATCTCCAGATTCAGGAAGCCCAAGGATCCCCAAAAACTTTCAACCCAAAAAGATCCTCTCCAAGACGTGTGATAATCAAACTGGCAAAATTCAAAGACAAAGAGAGAATCTTAAAAGCTGTAAGAGAGAGGTGGTAAGTCACCTATAAGGGAGCCCCAGCCAGAATATCAGACTTTTCAACAGAAACACTAAAAGCCAGAAAAGAATGGGATGATACATTCAAACACTATAAAGGACAAAAATTGCCAGCCAAGATTAATTTACCCAGCAAAGCTATCCTTCCGAAATGAAGGACAAATAGTATATTTCTCAGAGAAACAAAAACTGCGGGAGTTCACTACCACACGACCAGCCCTACAAGAAATTCTCAAGGAAGTACTGGGTTTGATACCACAAAAACAACCATCACTGCCATGAATACTCAGGAAAGAACAATACCTACCAGCAAAACAAAAATGCTAACAAAAGAGAAAAAAAATAGTTTATCACCCCAAGAAACCAACAAATACAAAAGACAAACAGAAAGTTAGAAAGAAAGGAACGAAAGGTACTTAAGACATCTAAATAAAAATCAGTAAAATGCTAGGAGTAAATCAACACCTTTCAGTAATATCTCTGAATGTAAAGGGATTAAATTCCCCATTCAAAAAACACAGACTGACTGACTGGATTAAAAAGATGGACCCAATAACATGCTATCTTCAAGACACTCACTTGACCTGTAAAGACACACATAGACTAAGGGTGAAAGGATGGAAAAAGATAGATCATGCAAGTAGAAATGAAAAACAAGCTGGAGCAGCTATTCTTATATCAGATAAAATAGACTTTAAAGCAAAAACCATAAGAAGAGATAAAGAAGGCCACTATGTAATGATAAAAGGATCTATTCATCAAGAAGACATAACAATCATAAATATATATGCATGCAATGTCAGAGCAGCCATATTTACACAGCAAACACTATTAGATCTAAAGAAAGAGATAGACACTAACACCATAATAGTGGGGGACCTGAACACCCCACTCTCATCATTGGACAGATCATCTAGGCAAAAAATCAATAGAGAAACACAAGATTTAAACAATACTTTAGACAAATTGGCCATGGCAGATATCTACAGAACATTCCATCCAACAACCTCAGAATATTCATTGTTCTCATCAGCACATAGAACATTCTCCAGGACAGACCACATGTTAGGTCACAAAGTAAGTCTCAACAGGTTCAAAAAAATTGGAATTATTCTATATATTTTTTCAGAATACAATGGATTAAAATTAGAAATCAAGAATAAATGAAATTCTTGAAAGTATACAAACACATGGAAATTAAACAACATTCTACTTAATGACATATGGGTCCAAGGAGAAATCAAGCAGGAAATCAAAAAATTTCTTGAAACTAATGAAAATAATGACACATCATACTAAAACCTGTGGGATACTGCAAAAGCAGTATTAAGGGGGGAAATTTGTTGCGTTAAATTCTTATTTCAGAAGAATGGAAAGATGGCAAATAAACAACCTAACACTTCACCTTAAAGATCTAGAAAAAGAAGAACAATCAAAATCTAAAGTTAGTAGATGGAAATAATCAAGATCAGAGCAGAACTTAATAAAATAGAAACCCGAAAAACAATACAAAGGATCAATGAAACAAAAAGTTGCTTTTTTGAAAAGATAAATAAAATCAACAAACCTTTAGTGAGATTAACAAAGAAAAGACCCTGGGCCGGCCCGTGGCTCACTCGGTAGAGTGCGGTGCTGATAACACCAAGGCCACGGGTTCGGATCCTATATAGGGATGGCCGGTTTGCTCACTGGCTGAGCGTGGTGCTAACAAAGAAAAGACCCAAATAACAAAAATTAGAACTAAAAAAGGTGATATTACAACTGACACCTCAGAAAAACAAGGAATCTTTAGAGACTTCTATAAACAACTATATGCAAACAAATTTGAAAATCTGGAGGAAATGGATTAATTTCTGGATGCATACAAGCTACCAAAACTGAGGCAAGAAGATATAGAAAATCTAAACAGACCAATAACAATAAAAGAGATTGAAGCTGTTATCAGAAGGCTCCCAACAAAGAAATTCCCAGGGTTCACTGCAGAGTTCTACTAAACCTTCAAAGAAGAACTGATACCGATTCTCTACAAACTATTCCAAAAGATTGAAATAGAGGCCATTCTCCCAAACTCATTCTATGAGGCAAACATCACCCTGATACCAAAACCAAAGATGCATCAAAAATAGAAAACTGCAGGCCAATATCCTTGATGAATATAGATGCAAAAATCCTCAATAAAATACTAGCTACCAGAATACTGCAACACATACACAAAATTATACATCATGATCAAGTGGAATTCATCCCAGGGATGCAAGGTTGGTTCAACATATGAAAATCAATAAATCTGACACATCAATTACATCAATAAAAGCAAAGAAAAAAAACATATGATCATCTCTATAGATGCTGAAAAAGCATTTGACAAAATTCAACATTCTTTCATGATAAAGACTCTCTACCAGTTACGCATAGAAGGAAAGTATCTCAACATAATTAAAGCCACATACAATAAGCCCACTGCGAATATCATCCTGAATGGGGAAAAGCTGAAAGCTTTTCTCTTAAAAACAGGAACTAGACAAGTTCTCACCACTCCTTTTCAACATAGGGTTGGAAGTACTAGCCAGAGCAGTCAGAGAAGAGAAGGAAATAAAGGGCATACAGATTGGAAAGAATGAAGTCAAGTTGTCCCCAAGTTGCAGATGATATTATCCTATATATTAAACAGCCTAAAGCTTCTATAAAGATCTCCTAGAGTTGATAATTGATTTCAGCAAATTTGCAGGATACAAAATCAACAAAAAAATCAGCATTTCTATACTCCAATAGTGAACCAGCAGAAAAAGAAATCAAGAAATCTAGCCCATTTACAATAGCCACCAAAATAATAAAATACTTAGGAATAAAGCTGACCAAGGATGTGAAAAATCTCTATGAAGAGAAATACAAACCACTGTTGAGAGAAATTAAAGAGGACATAAGAAGATGGAAAGATATCCGTTGTTCTTGGATTGGAAGAATTAACATTGTGAAAATGTTCATATTACCCAAAGTGATCTACAGATTCAATGCAATCCCCATCAAAATTCCAAAGACATTTTTCTCTGTGATGGAAAAAGCCATCCAGACATTTCTATGGAAGAACAAAAGACTGCACATAGCCAAAGCAATGCTGAGCAAAAAATAAAAATAAAATAAAAATAAAGCTGGAGGCATAACACTGCATGACTTTAAACTATATTACAAAGCTATAATAACCAAACCAGCATGGCATTGGCATAAAAATAGGCACATGGATCAATGGAATAGAATAGGGAACCCAGAAATCAATCCATATGTTTACAGCCAACTGATCTTTGACAAAGGCAGCAAATCTACATACTGGAGAAGAGACTGCCTTTTCAACAAGTAGGGCTGGGAAAATTGGATACTCATATTTAGGAGAATGAAACTAGACCTATAACTTTCACCATATACCAAAATCAACTCCAAGTGGATTAAAGAATTAAATATACATTCCAAAACAATAAAACTTCTTAAGGAAAACATAGGGGAAACACTCCAAGAAGTAGGTGTGGGTACAGACTTTATGAATAGGACCCCCAAAGAACAGGCAACTATAGGAAAAATAAACAAATGAGATTATATCAAACTAAAAAGCTTCTGCACGGCAAAAGAAACAATCAACAGAGTAAAAGACAACCAACAGGGTGGGAGAAAATATTTTCAAAATATACATCTGACAAAGGACTAATATCCAGAATATATAAGGAACTCAAACAACTTTACAGCAAAAAACAAATAACCCAATTATAAAATGGGCAAAGGAGCTGAATAGGCATTTCCCAAGGAAAAATATATGAACGGCCAGCAGACACATAAAAAAATGCTCAACCTCACTTAGCATCTGGGAAATGCAAATCAAGACCACTTTGTGATACCATCTCACTCCAGTCAGGTTGGTTAACATCCAAAAGACTGAGAATGATAAGTGCTGGAGAGGTTGCAGGGAAAAAGGAACTCTTATATTCTGTTGGTGGGACTGCAAAACGGTGCAGCTTTTAAGGAAAATGGTATAGAGTTTCCTCAAACAATTACAGATGGATCTACCATATAACCCAGTTATTCCACTGTTGGGAATATACCCAGAGGAATGGAAATCATCATGCCAAAGGGATACCTGTACTCCAGTGTTTATTGCAGCTTTATTTACAATAGTCAAGAGTTGGAACCAGCCCAAATGTCCATCATCTGATGACTGGATAAGGAAACCGTGCTATATCTACACAATGGAATACTAATCTGGTATAAAAAAGTATGAAATATTACCGTTCACAACAACATGGATGAACTTAGAGAAAATTATATTAAGTGAAACAAATCAGGCATGGAAAGAGAAGTACCACATGTTCTCACTTATTTGTGGGAGCTAGAAATAAATAAATAAATAAACACACAAACAATTTGGGGGGGGGATACAGAATAACCACAAATATTCCTTGAACTATTTAAGTCAAGTGAACAGATACAATGTGGGGGGGGCGGGGTGGGGGTGGAGAGGAACGGGTAAAGGGGCATGAAAATCAACTACAATGTATATTGAGAAGTAAAATAATAATAATAAAAAGACAGTAAATCCCTGTTAAGTCAAATGTATTTTTCTTATTACAAAAGTAATAAATGCTAAATACAGAAAAGTATAAAGAAAAAAATTGATATGATTTGGGCATATTTTTCTCATAATTTCCTGATAAATATGTGTGTCCAGGTATCTACTTATCATTTATCTATGTATTTATAGTCAATGTTACTACACATACATTTTGTTTTAAATTTTTATCATTGAATATTGTATTATTTAATTATTCAAATATTATTCAAAATATGATTTAAAAATTTTATACTGAGTTCCATCGTATGAATGTATAATTTATTTAACCAGTCCAGTACCTAAAGATATTTAAGTTATTTCCAGATTTTGTCTTTACTAATAGAATTGTAACGCGTACCCTTGTTCTTTGTGTGTGTGTGTGTGTGTGTGTGTGTGTGTGTGTGTGTGTGTGTGTGTGTAGCTGAGTCCTGAGTATGATTAGGTCAGCATAAACCATTAATCAAATGTTGGCATGAAGAGGTATAATTGTAAGAACTGAGCTGAGTTAGGGTATGAAAACAGTGCAGAGCTGTGACTTAGCTTGTCAGAAACTAGAGTTGAATATTCATAGTCATGGGCAAATTTAGAAACAGATCACAAATCTAACAGAGTTTATTGAGCATGACTTTTTTTATTTTCCGATGCTTTGACATCCTGAGGCCTTGCTGCCCCTCCCAGGGTTAACTAATCCCTGGAGATAGCAAACAACTCACCATTGAGTGTGCCTTTCACGTGCATGTTAACCAATCCAGAGCTCACACCCAGATCACCTCCTTATGGGGTTATACCCAGGGCTACTATCCCCTTGCCCTGATCACTTCGGAGTCAAATACCAGACACCTAAAGACAGCCACTACGCCCTACTGAAAGAATTGGAACCAGCTGATCCTAAACCCGCTCACCCTACCTTTCCCATTCTTCCCCCGGAAAGCACAATAAAGGCACTTGCTCATATTTTCCTCTTCGCTCTCTCTGCCTCTTGACTGCCCCTGGTGCTTCCCCATGTGTCCTGCATGTGTGGCGTGGGATGCCTCCTGTTTCTGGGGATCTGTAAGCACAAAAACTTCCGACACGATAGTCATTTCACTGTCTGTGTGTCTTACCATACCTGATGAAAACAAATCCCAGTTCTCTCAAAACAAAGGGTCACACCAGTACTCTGTCACAAAAATAGAAATGGAACAAAAATAATGACCAGAAAAATGTATGGCACCTTGGAATGAGAAGAAATGTGTGCATGGGACCCGGACAGAACTCTATACTTCCTGCTGCTCTAGGCATCAGTTTTACCCCACACATTGAACTCACAGAAATTTCTGTCCCTTTTAAGAGTAAATTAAAGGTACCAAAATAAGACATGCTCAAATATGGTACACTCTCCATTCTTCTCTAGTGGCTTCCAATGTTTTGCACATGGGCAACACTCAATAAATATATGTTTAAAGGAACAATGACAATGGATCTAGGCAGACACCTACCTACTTAACTATAATTCAGTGTGGGAAGGTATATGATAGAACTGCAGCTAAGCATGTTGGAATCGCAGAGGGGAGAAGGATTGATTTGATTTGATGTGTACTTATGCTCCATCCTGGAGTTTCCCCTGTGCTGATCTTCTGGTGGCCTCCTCTGGTCCATTTCTAGCAGGACTTCCTTCAGCCCCATTGTACCCAGAGGTGGGAAGAAGAGGTAAAACCAGCAACCGCAGCCTCTCCTACCTGCCCATTGTGAGTCTCACCACAGAAGCTTTGTTAAAGAGGATAAAAGTAATCACTATACTGAATCTTAGGGATTACCCTGGGATTTCACTTATCCCTGCTTGTTCCTTTCCCCATAGGCAAGAATAATGAATTGCTTGCATTTTGATCCTCAGAAATTCAATGAAATTCTGAACTCTAAGAAAAGTATATTCCTTCAGAATTAGAAGAATATATCAGATAAATTGTCCAAAGAAGAATCTGTTCAAATTTAAATTTTTGAGGCAAGCTTGATTTATCTTAATAGAATGGAACGTTACAGCTGCATAAAATATTCATATGATTAGGGAGAAAATTGTCTTGAACTAGGAGCAGTTTAGACTCTGAGGAGAAAGTCTTGAAAAATTACATTATGAAAATGTTTCTTTCTTAGAGATTTGAAAGCCATATAAAAATTTTAGAAGATACACTTTTAAACTTTCCAGAGGACTTTTCAATTACACAGACATTTTGAAACCACAAAACAAGTGGGTTTACTCCTAAGGAGCAATGAGTAAACCTATTTTTTTATCAATGGCTAACAAGCAACATTATGTTTACTATGTTTTACTATAAAATTAATACTGAGAGTTTTTTTCTTCTTCTGCTTTATATATGTGTTTATATAACAATACTTCTTTAGAAAGTGCATGATTAAATCACGGTTATGAATCATCTTTATATTTCCAAAGGAAAGATCATATAGATCTTTCACTGTCCTGTAAGGTCTGCCTTAATCCAATGCACCAGGCACAAAGTAGGTGTTCAATAAACACATATTTAATGAAAAAACAAATGAATAAATTGCTTTTATTTGTTCACAGACCTCTATTTAATACCCTAAAACTTTCATAGAAAAATTTGTAATATTTACAGGTTGTAAGGTTTACAGTTCTTCTGTTACAGAAAATTCGGCAATATGTATCATTCCCACATTCCAATCTTTTATCCACGGTAAGGTCATTTTCTAGGGGGTTCATTTACTATTTCACTAATGGGATGAGTTTTAAAATCAGTCTCAGATGACAAATTCTTCTTTACATTAGAGATATGGTGATGATGTTGATTTTTGTTATCCACAGTATTGAGGGGAAGAAGAGAAGCAGGAAGAAGAATAAGTATGGTCTGAAAAAGTCTGCATTTAAAAATATGTATTAATCTCTTTATCAATCAAAGAAAGACGAAAATATCGATCAAGTACTCAAATAACTAAGAAATAATGCCTCCTCTATATGTTGCATTGTTCCTGTATATTAAATGGATGCTTATTTTTTACACTGAATGATAATATCCACTGGTCCTAAGAGCAAAAGCAAAGAAAGACAAAATAGCAAGTGTCTCACTGAGGTTGCTATGGGAATCGACTCAAGAGGGTCACAATTTCTCTGATGTGTACATGAGATGCCAATTAGGAGAGCAGTATCCACTCCTACCATCTCCTCGTACATCCCAGTAGCTCTCTGGTCGTGGAATGGGCTCAAACTTTCTCCTGTGTAATGTGGGTGGATAAGTGACAGATGGAAACAAACTAATGGTGCAATGACAATAAATAAGGTCAATTCAGACTCTGTGAAGAAGTTAAAAATCCAGTTGAAGAAAAACATGTGAAATGTGTAAAAAAGTCATTTCATCAGTGATGCTGCCCAAAAGAGAAAGACACTTTGTTGTCTTTGGAAATAGCAATGTGTCAGTCATAAAGCTCAGAGACCAGTTTCTTATTTTCATTACTGAGAAATCATCCTCAACTGCATGACTTTGATAGCTACCTCTGCACTTTAGGAAATGAGTTTCCCAGTCACATGGATACACATGTGCATTATTCATATCATCCTTTGTTGAATTATTTAAATAAAGGAATTGAGTATATAATAGGTGCTCATAGTTGCTAATTAATCATTCGCACCTGCATAGCAATACATAATACATATACACATATGTGTATATGTGTATTGTGTATGCATTCATATACATATATGTTACATATATGTATATTTACCTTTCCATTATATATATTTTAACTCACCTTTTTCTATTGTATTGACTAATCTAGTACTTGGCACCAACTGTGTACTTTAGGACATGCATTTGGATATTTAACAATAACTTACATTTGTAGAGTATTTCAGGGAAAACTGCTGCCAGAATTGAATGAGATGATGAGCTATTTATAATTCCTCCTCAGGAGAGCAAACAAATCTCCTTCAAGTCTTTCAAACCCTAATTGCATTCTGGTTTCTCACAAACCCAATACAATAAACGCTCGTTCCCCTCCCACCTCCCTGTCCTCCCTCTTCCCTGAAAGTTCTCTATTCCTCTGCTAGCAGGAGTATATATTTCTACTCTCAGTGATGCTTTGCTACATTTTTCTGTCAAATGAAATGCCCTTCAGAGACTTTCTTTGAACCCCACCTTTTATTTTCCCCTTGAACTTTGTTCCAATTCCTCTGAGATCAGATTGTCTGATTTTTCCTCCTGGGCCTCCTCATTGTGGTTCTCCTGGGGAACCCTCTATTCGGGGGCGGGTGGGAGGAGCGGCCCCTTTCTTCCTAACCTTGTCTTTCCTTGCTTTCCCTCTGTGTCCTCTCTCCTCACGTCCCTCTCCCATGGCTCTCAAACAGCCCATTCGTACTAAAACGGGCCCTGCTTGTCTCCTTCCTCGGCAGGAACTAGCTTCTCGCCTCCCCGGCCCCTGACTTGCCTCACTGTCTGTATTGTTCACGCCACTGCTTCATGCTGTTATTCAGCGATCTGTGCCATCTACAACCTGAAATTTGCCTTCTTTATTTTCCTATCCACGCCTTCTTGACAAAGCCTTTCAAAGTCTCCCTCTTCCCCGACACTGCCATTCGCTGGGGTGGGTCTGACCGCCTTTCATTCAGGGCTGGTGCGGCTGGCCCCAGGGGGCTGCCTTCTTCCCCAGCTGCCGTGCTATCATGCATTTTGCACAGATATGAACTTTCTCATGAAAAAATTACACACCATTCCTGTTCTGCGGAAAACCTTGTGATGTCCTTATTCTCTACACCTGGCTTAGTGTATTCACACGCTTTCTTGAACCCACGTTTTAGCTCTTTCCTGTGAAAGCTATATCATTAGCTACCCACAAATAAACAAGTCACACTTGGCAGGTGGTTAATCCTCCCCTTTCCTATTTCAAACGTAGTCCATTGAAACCCCAAACATGCAGGCTGTTTTTGTAAGAATTATATAGAAGGGACTGCTTGCCTCCTGGTGGAAACATGGTTCCAGAAATGCACAGTAACCTTCATAAATTAGATGGGGGAAAACTTTTACTTAACCTTTTAAAATTAATGAGGTAGAATGTCACATGGAATTGAAGGTGTTCCTCAAACCTGCCCTAAATACACAGCCCTTGCTCCGTGCCTGGTAACTTCCTGCCTGATGATATCCTTCAGTCATTTTTATTAGTACACCAGAGGTAGGACTGTAGTGCAGGAGTCAGCAAACTATGACCCATAGGCCAAATTGGACCCACTGTCTGTTTTTGTAAATAACGATTTATTGGAACAAAATTGCTCATTTGTTACATATTGCCTGTGGCTGCTTTTGCACAAGGGCAGAATAGAGACCATACGGCCTGCAAAGTTAAAAATATTTGCTCTCTGGCCCTATATAGAAAAAGTTTGCAAAACCTTGACATAGTACCAAAACTGTGTTGCTCTATCTTCTTGCCATTAGTTTTTTTTTTGTTTTTCCCATCTCTCATTCCAATGACATTTTCTCTTTTTATTCTGATTATTCTAAGCAATTCATACATTTCAGTTCTTTTGACCCTGCACAGCCTTATGTATCCTTATCATGATGTATTCACTGAAATCACTGATAAGGTGCTCTGTGCAGTCTTGGTAATATTTCTCCCAATATAGTCACTAAAATGAATCCAATTTCTCCAAGGATCTGAATATTCACATCAAAATCCTTAATATCTGGGATTTTAGCTATTGAAGATTACATTTCTTGGGTATTCACCGTATTGGTTCAGGATGATTCAGTCCTGTGCTGGCAGTCGGTTCCCCTTCACCTCTACCTTTCTATTATTGTATTTTTGTATTCCTTTGTCTACCTTAATCTACCCTGTCATACTTTTCTCCTTTTCAGTCACCTTTGCCACTGACTTGGATAAAGCTGGGAACAGGTAAGTATGCTAGAAATGGGTTTATTTTTCTGTCACTCCTGTTGCTTTCTCTTACTGCTGCAGTCTGTGTGACATGTGCCTCTTTTACATGCTCATCTCTCCCCCTCTTCTGCCCTGTGTTCTGCTGTATCCCACCTACCTTCTTATCTTTGGTGTCCATAATGGCTTTTTTCAAGAGGTAAAATGTCTCCATATTACTGATACTGAAAAACTAAGAGGATAATTGAATTACCAAAGCTAAATTTTCAGGGTTTTTTTGTTTTTGTTTTTGTTTTGTTTTCCCTTCTGTAATTTCCACTATTAAGTATCCCCTAGAAAGAAAAGTAGGGAGGAGGAAAGAAAACGTGCTGACTCCCTAACATGTGCCAAGTGCTTCTAGACACTTACAAAAACACAATTGAATTTATTTCCCATCACAGTCTTATAAGACCAATACTATTACCTCTATTGACGACTCAGACAAGTATGTAACTTGCCCCAGGCTCAGTAATAAGATCACATTACAGAGATCTGATTACTCAAAAGTTTGACTCCAGACTCTACGATGTTTTTAACAGCTATTTTGAGATATCATTGATAAACAAGAACTGCACATATTTAATGTATGCATTTTTTTGAGTTTGGGCATGTGCATACAGCCTTGAAACTATCACTGCAATCAAGGTAATCCACCTCCAAAAGTTTTCTCATGCCCCTTTGTTTTGTTTTGTTTTTGTTATAAGAACACTTAACGTGAGATATAGCCTCTTAAAATTTTTAAATGTACAACACAGCATTGTTAACTATGGTCACTGTGTTGTACAGCAGATCTTAGAACTCACTCATCTTGCATAGTTGAAACTTTATACTGATTGAACACAACTCCCCTTTTCTCCCTCTCCCCTGCCCCTGGCAGCCAGAATTCTATTCTCTGCTTCTATGAGTTTAATTAGTGTAGATACCTCATATAAGGGAAATAGTGCAATGTTTGTCCTGCGACTGGCATATTCCACTCAGTGTAATTTCCTCCAGGTTCATCCATTTCATCATTAGTGGAAATGTAAGATGGTGCAGCTTCTGTGGAAAATGGTACAGAGTTTACTCAATAAATTTAAAATTCAGCTACCTCCTTATCCAGCAATCCCACTTAGAATATAGATTCAAAAGAATTGAAATCAAGATTACAAAGATATATCTGCACAACCATGTTTATGGCAGCATTATTCACAAAGACCAAAGTATGGAAATAACCTAAATGCCCATCTATAGATAAAGAAAATGTGACATACATATACAATGGAATATATTCAACATTAAAAAAGGAGAAAATCCTGCCAAAGCCCATGAATTTTTGTATTGCAGTACAATGTTCTGTATCATTACTTATCTTTGTATTTAATCTGTCTGTATTGTTTCTTGTATATAACAGACACATTGAACTATTCATTTTATTAGTTACCACAGAATTTAAGAAAGTTCTGTACATTGACATTACACATACATTATTTGTTGATTGGTTGCTTTACTGCTGGAACAAGTTAGGTGCTTGCATTGCTGCGTTACATCACTTCAAGTAAAGACAGAAAGAAAAAAAGAACACAACCAAAAGCAATGAAAAATAATGCTGAAAATCAATGATATCATCAGTCTGCATACCAGCCAAAGAGCCATGGCATATTCATACTGGGTATTTGGTGAGAGTTTAAGGACACTTAATAGGATTTAAGAAAGCTAGGCTCACACAAAGGATGGAATGGTAAAATTCAGCTCATATTAATCAGAGGTCGTATCTGGGTTCAAGGATACAGGCAGTCATGAGGTACAGGGGAGGCAGAATGATCAACTTTGCTGTCTTTGATTCTTATTTCCTGTCTTACACATGTATTCCCTTGTCCAGGCTGAAAGATGATGTTTTAAAGTGATGTATCTCCCTAAACAGCATGGAGCATTTAAACATCTTCATTTTACTCCCAAATAATTATATAATCTACATTACTCTAATAGGGAGCTATGCCCTGGATAATAAACCCATAGATTCTAGGTCTGTTTATCTGAAGTAATCCTAAATCATTATGCTTAAAGCATTCTATACTCGTAGTCTATTTACCAGGAGATTGATTATCATGTTCACCTGTTGATTAAATCAGGTCTCCTGCCTTCATTATTTTTTCCAAGGAACATGCTATCATTAAAGGGAGAGAAATGGGTCAGAAGCCAGCTGCTAATTCCTTCTTTCCCCTAAACCAGCAAGGGCTAGCAGCATTGCAGGGGCCACTAACTATCCACACAGTAAAGGAACATGGAGCTGTAGCCTGCATGAGAGGGAAGCAGACAACCTAGCAGGGAAGGAGCTGGGGGACTAGATATGCACCACTTCCTCCCACTCTCAAACCTCCAGCAGGTGCCTCCTGCTGGCCCAAACCAACCAGACATAGAGGGCAAAGAAGGCAATTGTAGCAGATCATGAAGGCCTCAGGACACAAAGCAGGGAAGGGAAAGGTAAAGAGTGCAGCTAGAGGCAAAACAGAAAACATCTCTGAGCAAGTACATTGTGATAAGAGCTAATGTACCTAATAAGTGGTCAGCTCGTACTAAACTCTAGTGAACCACAAAATCTAATTTAGGACGGTTGTTTGATTGCTTGTTCACAAACAATCCAAAGCATATATACTTCTCATCTTATATTAGGGGCATTTTCCTACTTTTTATTGTATTTTAACCTAGGGTTTAAAGTTTCTTAGCTAGGTTTCCTTAATCCATCCTGTTACCATGTAACTACTTTAATTATTGAAGAAATAGAACAGCTATCCCCTTCTTTTTTATAATAGCGAAACATAATAAATACGTAACACATTTGATATTCAGTTACCTATTGCCAGAACAAGGAGCATAGTTTCCAGCACACGCCATTTCACGTACTACATATAACATTGATCCTACATTTCAAAAATTTAAAATCAGTTAGCAAGTATTTATTAAATGTTTCATATCCATGTCTATCCAAGGTAAAATGGGCTTACAGATATGTATGTGTTGCAGTGGGGGGGGGGGGTTGGAGGGGGGAGAACATCATTCTCATTTCCAGAAGTTTTCAGACATCTCAAAATATCTTTATTAAACACGATTCAAAGTAGTTTTATTCAATAAATAATTACAAGTCTTGTTGTAATGGGCATTTAAACATTTTAGCCTTTTAAAAGAAATGTGTTGTATATAAATTGTCCTGTTCTTAAAATTGTGCTCATCAACACCTAGTAACAATGTTCAAAATGTATGAGTTTTCATAAGAAATACAGGATATATCCCTACCCTTCTTTCTCAAACTTAGAAGCTACTTCTGGAACAGAAGCTTTTTTTCCTACTACTCTTTATCCTTTTGCAAGTTTAATGAGAAAGCTATACATCATAGAGGTAAAGATTGAAGATGGCCAGTCATACAATCCATATTTGTTGAGGACCTGTAAATAAAGCCTCTAAGTATTATGTGACCAAAATAAATAAATAAATAAATAAAAAAGAAAGAAAGAAAGAAAAGAAAAAAGAAATGATTTCTAGAGTCAGGTGACATGGGTTTAAATACTAGCTTTTCTCTTATTAATATAGAGATTTTACTGTTGCTATTTAACTTCTAAGCTCCCATGTTTTCACTGCTAAAGAGAGAAAATGTTCATTTCCACCCTGTGTGAATAAGAATGTGTTTTGCAAACTATGGTGCTATATAAAGTTAGCTTTGGGCATTAAAAAATATGGAAAAGCATGGTCTCTTCATCTCATGGAAATGCAAATATTGCCTAACCACTTCATTTGGAGCTGGTTTGCTTTTGTTCTGACCTTGACGGCCCTGGCAGAGTAGATGGGAGAAGTCAGCAAGCCCCCAGCGAGGTCATCATGCTTTTGAAACAGACTTATGTGAAAAGTTTTTGAGTCAAGATACACCATCTCTCACCCATCCCTGGAGACCTGCTGGCATGGTAATGAGGAAACCTAGCTGCCCTCAAAGTTAAATCAAAACCCCTTATACTTCCTCCATGAAAGATCGGGTATGAATGCCTGAACTAAACTTTACCTTAGGGAATGAGCTGTGCATAGATCAGAAAAAAAAAAAAAACCCTAGAAAAAATGTAAAGTAAAAGTTAAAAAGCCACTTCACCAGAAATAAATCGTTTTTGAACTTTCCTGGGTGTACGAATTATCAGAAATGATTGTTCATCCACAATTTTATCTCCCAGACTCCCATCCTTTCATCCCCTCAAAGCCTGAACATTTTTTTTCATGTTCAACTATCATTAACCCAACAAAGTCACAGCTGCCACTCTGAGACCTCTGTTTAATGAGAAAATAAACTGAAGGCATTTGGGGAAAGTATTTTAAATGGAATCTCATTAATTTGTTGTTTCAGAAAGCAGTCAGCATTAGCAATTACTCCATTGCTTCAAACAGCAAAGAAGTTTTCTACGATCCAATTTATTATGCTTCCTCTCTATGGGCAGGAGCCTGGGCTAATGTCATAACTTGCTGTGTCACTCTGACTATGCTGCAACATTTTCTGGAAAATTGGAAGCATTTATGTTTCTTTATTTTCTAATCTACTTAGGAAAGATTTCATGTTTTATTTAAGCTGGAAAGTTGTCTGTAATCTATACAAAAGGAATAGCTGCCTCACTGGGATTTTTCCAGTGACTTGATCCTTCCACAAAGCTTAGATCTTTTCTTTCTTCCTAAGACCCATAAATAAGTCTAAATTTTAAGACCTCGTCTTATATTCCTAGTTTTGATTCACTGCTCCCAGGACCACCTTACTTATAGATTCTGAAAGCTGTTATTTTGATTCCAGTTCCCCTGAAGTAAGGATTTTCCTGTTGGTATCTTTTTTGGGAGGTGATCTTTGGAAGCATAAGTGAAGGACTGGAGAGAGAAAGAAAAGGAAGAAAAGCCAATGAAAAGGTTGTTATTGAGCTAATTTTCCCTGTGGGCTACTGGAGCTGAAGTAGACAGAGGATGTTGAGAAGCTTATCCCTGAAAGGAGGAGGACTAATGTCCTGTGTGGTAGAGGTCATTCCTCCTCATACTGATTCCCAACCCTTCTGGGCTGTACCTGCATTTAGGCTGATTCACCTCCCACTGCCTCAGAAACACCAGAGACAACACAGCAGTGTGAAAGGAACTGTCCATTCCAACTGTGCCGAAATCAGGCACCTAGGGGGAGTAGGGCACTCCTGCTACAGGTAGACCATGGGTATCTAAGAGGCACCAGAGGCTGCTTAGGCAGTAAAACACTGCATTTTAGTTCTCTTATGTATTTATTTATTTTTCTGGCCTCTTTTCAGCCAATGGAGTTGCATGTAATAAGATTCAAAGCCATAGTCTTAAGAACATTGTACTGTGCACTAGACAAAGCAATGTCAAGTTTCAGTTACAATTGTGAGCCCACATAGTTGTATAGTATCATTTCTGGAAGGAATGTTTCTGGGTTTTTTTTTTTTTGTTTTTTTCAGTAAGCACTATAGAGATCATTGCTTTGCATGGCATAATTGTGAAGTAGGGAAAAATCATCTTAGTGCCACTGGCCTCTCTCTCTCCTAATGCTTCTCATTGCTATTTTTTCCCTCTCGTTTTATACATCCCATGGTCTCACCTTATTCTTCTTTTTTGTCCTTTCAATATCTTTAATTAGCAATGGTTTTATTAGACTCATTTCAATTAAGGTCTGGGATTTGTTTGGGAAATGTTTTCATTAAGTTAGGAGGTAAAAAGTCTTAATACAAATGGGTCAAATTCTTTTTGTGAAATTTTAGAGTCTAGCAGTTTTGAGAAAAATATAAGAGGAGGATAATAGTTACAGGTAAGTTGGCCACTGATAGAAAACATAATCCCATACTCTGGTTTCAAGTTAGAACTCATGAAAACTACATTACCTAATGTTATACATATTGAAAAATACTTCTAAATTACTTTTACTTTTATAAATGTGTATAGATATAATATCTGGGAAGTTGCACTCTTTCCTTGATGATTTTTTGGAGATTGCCTGTGTTTATTAGCCTTGTATGTTTCTTTGAAAAAATTTGAGATTTCCTTACTCTTCCTTAGTTATAGCACTTAATTTTATTTTTATCTTGATGCCTCTAAAATTTTATTTTTATATTTCATGCAAATAACTACGTGAAGATTCCCTGGCATTTTTCATTCTTTATTATTATTTTTTTCAGCATAAATATAGTTTACTCTTCCAATCTATAAATTCGAGCATTCATTAATTTCTAGAAAGCTTTCTTCAAATATGTCTTTAAACACTTATTTTGTTGTTCTCTTTTTAGGGGCACCAACTTGGCTTTTGCTGATTTTCTCTGTTTTTCTCCCACTGCTATCACACCCCATACACTCTATAATTCTTCGGTAAAAATTGCTATGATCTGGTTATTTTTTATGACTGCTCATTAAATGGAGGTATTTCCCAAGATGTGATAGTTAAAAAAAGTACTGTGGAGTAAATTGTTAGTCGCACGAGCTTACATCTGGTCTCTTGACTGTACAAAATAACTTCTCTATTTTGTCATATACTAACAGCTTGCTTCTTACAAAGATGATGTGCCTGTACCTTTCTTCATTCTGCTCTGACTTTCTTGACATTCCATGACATTTAACAGTGCTCAGACACTTTCTGGCATCCATCTTCCTCTCTCCAGGCTTGTTATTCTAAACTAGAGTCATTCGTTTGCCCCTCAAATTATGACTTCCTTGGTAAAATCCATGCTTCCTCTCTACAGAAAAGAAGAATAAACTTAACTAACTTTTTATTGCTTACTATGTGACAGACACTGTTCCAAGTAGTGTGTTCAAACATTAATAGAAAGGATTCAATTAATCTTCACAGCATCCACATGAGGTATTCAGTAATTATACCCAGTTTACATATGAGGAAACTGAGTCATAGTAAGTGACAAAGTAACTCGCCAAAAGTCACGTAGCTATTAAGTGATGAAACGGGGATTTGAACCAAGGCATACTATGAACCAGCTCTCTTTATACTCTGCAGAGATTTGTGGTATAATCTGTGTGTTTGAAATGCCTGTTTTATGAACTGTATTTCTGAAATACGGATATGTACTTTTTTCTCTAACGATGGTTTTATTTTCTATTTCTTTGTATTATTTTGTACTAAACAATTTCAAAAATAAAAAGAGAGAGAGGAGAAACAACTTTAGTCTGCCTTTGTTAACAAGAAGCCTTCAGAGTTTATTTTAAATAGCATCTTGAGTCCGATGGAAGTCTTCTTTGAATTGTCCAAAAGGGACAGTCATTTTGTTAACGCTCTAATTGGGGCCCATATACTCTACGTATAGATATTGGCAGGTTAAAGCACAGGGTAGAAAGGGAAACACATGGCTGCTGATTTTCCTTTCTTTCTTTCTTTCTTTTTTTTTGGTGCTTGTGCTTGTTTCTACCACAGCAGAGGCCACATTGCAGCAGAAATTCCGAAATGTCAATCTACCAAATCTAGTTCCTCCTGGTTGAATATTTTCTCCCAAACTCATGGAACACTAGTTGAACTCATTGAAAAATGTGAGGAGAGGGCAAGGAGGAAGGGATCTGAATTCTGTCACTGAAAAGTAAACTAAGGAGGAATTTCAACACATCAGCAAAATAGGCAGAAAGAGCACCTGAGAATGGAAATAACCCAAAGGCCAGAGTTAAAATTCTGTATTCTACTCCTGACTTGACCATCAACTTACAGTGTAGACTCTGATATGTCTCTGCTATCTATAACATGAGATTAATATCATTTGTCCTACCCAGTTTACAGAAATCATGAAGCTTAGGTATAACATCAGATATACAATGCCTTCAGAAAAATGAGTTCTTATATATTTTTAAAGGTACATTTTAGTTTACAAAGCATTTTTAGATACATTACCTCATCAGGGCTCTGCAAAACACCCTTTGAGTTAGGGAGAAGTACAGTAGAGGAACCCTTGATTTATGTGGCACCACAGATAAAAATGTTGCATGTGAATGATTAATTGAATTCTACTTGTTTACGTTATGTGATCAGCACTGTAGAGAAAAAGCTTCTAATACACATTGAGAATCTACAATGGGAATAGCTTTACATATATTATGTAAGTAACTCTCACCACTATGTGGTAAGTCAGGCACTGTTGACCTGATTATACTGCTGAAGAAACTGAGGCTTTAGCAGGTGCAGTCAGTTACAAAAATATCATAAGAGTAAGTTGTAGAGCCAGGATGTGAACTTACTTTTCTTTGACTACACAGTTAGCCATATTTCTATGACATCTTGATTTATGATTTAATTTTTTCATTGTAATAATAGAATTTTAGCTTAGCCAGTTCCCCTGATCTTCAAACACCAGAGAAATTATATTTTTGAAGATCATCATTGAACATTAGTGTCTCTTTGTTACTGAAATCTTTTTAGAGAAAATGAAGCAAGCAAAACTTTACCCTTATTATTTTAGCAGAAGAAACCCTAGAATCCAAAGAATTTAGCAAGAGGACGCACCATCTCTCCCAAGTGTTTAATATGGTCTCTTTTGTAGTTTAATTGATGGATGTGATATTCCTTTGGATGACAAAGTCATCTTAGACAAGGCAGGAAATGCCTATTACTTTTTTGCATCATAATGGAAGGGTCATTAGTTTTTGCCCTGATGTACTATGTACTGATACTAAAATCTGTCTAACAGGGATAAGTATAATTTCTTTGATGTGAGCTTAAATTCTGATGTCCTTTAGAAAAACAAATGTTTGTTCTTATGAAGCATGTTTACTTAACAGGTGATAGAGAATAGATTGCCTGCCTGACAGGCAAAGGTTCTCATTAATATATAAATTGACTGGAGTTGAGTGGCCCAGATTCCCCTTGGTTCATAGATCCAAGGCTCATCTCCTACGGAAGCACTGATAACAGAGTAGAGGAGAACCTCAAAAGAGGTCAGACTGAAGACTAACTTTGCTCCAGTTTTTCAAAGTGCAATAAGGAACCAAAAAGTGACACCAGCTTCAATTTCAAGGGGTGGAATTTCTCAAAGAAGTGGCAGTTCAATAACCTGAGAAGTTTGGATAGGGGACTACATAAAGGCAGGGGAGTCCTGAGAAGGGAGGGGCACATAAGTTACTGAATATCCCCCTGTGAGATGAACGTAGCGATGGGACCACTTCACAGCCAGTTCATGCTTTGTAAATGAAGATTTTGGTAAATTTTGCAATTGTGATAGCATATTGAAAGAACTTACTGAATGTTTAGGATCTGATTTTTTTACAAAGCCTTGCCACAGAGGTTCATAAAAGAGATGTTGATTGTTCTCAAACTAGAGCAGAGCTATAATACCTCTCAAAGCATTACATTTTTTTCATCTTCCATTCAAGTCTCAACCAAAAGAACAGAAAATAATTCTCTTCTTAATAGCCTTTTCATTTGCTATATGGAGTACAGCACAATGCCACAATTTTCAAAATTGAAGCTGTTCAAAGATCATTAACATTCAACTGAAAATGTCCTCTTTGCCAGGATATAGTTAAAAAAATACAGTTTAAGCTAACCCAAACAAGCAGCAAAAATTTAATCATACAATTTTACTGTATATTGTTTTACTTACTATCTTCTAATTATTTCAGATATTTCAGTGATGTAGGTTTTATATTTTACTATACTAAGAAGCAGGGCTATATCACACAGGTTAACCGTCTATTATTCGAAACAGCAATTGTCAGCTAAAGAGTTTTAAATCCATGCATTATAGCCAGTTTATGAAGAGCAACAGTTTTCAAACTGGTATGATAGCCCAACTCAGGCAATTTTCTTGTGAAAGAAATAAGGTCAGAATTATACGCCTGATATGAATCTACTAACGATTTCAAGATCAATAAAATGTTTATTATTAAAATGCACAGAAGAGGTACCTTGTTACAGCAGCAGAACATGCCAAAGCCTATTATCAAAGGCCTCAACTCTAGTCTGTTTTCTGCACTTAGAAACTCTTTGCCATGGAGAAAATCACTATCTTTCCTAACCTTCAGTTTCCATGCCCAGAAAAGCAATTTTTTTCTAACCCTTATTGGTCACAGGTATTTTACATGGCCCAATTAAATAAATAATTAAGCTTTCTCTGCACATTATTGTAGCAATAGATATATGCTCAAGTTGGTAGAAGATAATCTTTATTATCCAAACTATTTATCTATTGTTCTTCATAAATGCCTTGATATTTTATTCTACATTATAGTGGGTCAGACACTTATAGACAAAGAATCACACTTCTATTTTACAGCCTTGCACCTGCAAAGATGATAAGTAGAATCATACCGCTATGCAGGTGCAAGGAACCAAAGGCCATTGGATACAGGGTGTGGTGGGTGATGTCATGCATATTAATCAACTTATTTAGCTGAAGAAAGCAACACACGCAAAAAAAATAGACATCTAAAGTACATTCTGGGTGAAAAAAGCAATCTTTGCAATTAATACACAATATTACAATCAGTATACAGAATGCTTCTTCTTAAGCAGACTCTTCTATGTAGAGACACAGGGAGAATGTATAGCAATGGATTTTAGGATTTCTTTCTTTTGAACATATTTAGTGGAATATTGGACAGCGACATGTAAGGTAATAGCAGCAGATAGAAATGCTTAAAGTTAAAATTCCCATAAAAGTATTATGAATTTCCTGAAGGATTAAAATTAAAACCAAAAAAGCTGAAATAATCATTAAAATAATAGCTAACACTTACTGAGCTCTTTCTTAGTGACAAAGAAACAAGGGCTTTATATATATTATCTCTTCTACTTGTGACCACATCTCTATGAAGTTGATATTATTACTTTATTTTACTGATAAAGATTTTTTAATATTCAATCCTAGAGAGTTTGGCTTGGGTCAAACAAGTACTAAACAACAGAGACAGGATTTGACTCTCATTCATCTGAATCACAGGTTCATGACTGAATATTATATTATCTATGCTATTCATACTCTGAAATCATGTCTCTAGTTGATCTCTAGGTGATCATAAACTGTAACAGAAGGTAGAGATTTTCCATAAAATTATGGAAACAGGAAGACATTTTTCAACTCTTCATTGCTTAAACTACTCATAAGTCAAAGACAATTATAGTTGAATAGCAGATTTAGGTACAATGAGAACATAAAAGAAACCATATTCCAGGGTTTGCCAGATGAATGAGTATATGAGAAATACATAAATAAATAAAAACCTGAGACTGGAATATCTAGAATCTAAGGCCAGAGTTGATGAGCACCAGAAGTATTCAGTAAAGTCCTGGAACATTGGTAAACTAGAAATGGCAGAGTGGATTCTTACTGAAAATGAAAACAGAGCAGAGGGTGGAAGACATGAGTACCTGAAGCAAAACAGATAAAATGTCCATGAATTCTGAGTGTTTGTTTAATGTCTCCTGGCACATGAAATGGGCTGGGAATGGAAAGTTAAATGAAGCAAATAACCTGGAGCATTTTTAGCTTTCAAAAATCATCAGGAAGTGAAGACAAATATTAGCCAATTGATAATTCTCCTAGACACACACAATACAAGGTTTGTGGGGGCTTCAGCCTCCCAGACCATTCACTTCATCTGCCTGAGTGAGAATGGAAACTCAGATTCTACAGACTACAAATCTAGACTCTGCGTATTTCCTGATCTTTAAAAAGCCCATCATTAGCCTTTCACTATTCTCTTAACTGCAGATAAACCAATGTTCTAATTAAGTATATAGACTTGTTACACAGAAGTGGCAGGTTTCTATTACATGGCTGTAATAGAAATATATGTAAATATAGCTACATAGATACAACATGCACACACACATAATGCCCTTTAAATTTATTGGGAATGATGCTTTTTATTTACTCAGTTTTGTAACTAATTGTTTTATTCAGAGTCTTTCAGTTTAACATGCGTGACTTCTGAGGAAAAGGACTATTTAGTTTTATCAAAAATGTGCCTATAAAACAATTTATGTTTTATTCCTCTGGAATGTTTTTAACTCAACATGCATTGTGCCCTTAATAGCAAACTCTTTTTCTAGATGAGTAGAGGAAAAAAAAAAAAAAAAATTAACTTTCAAAATTCAATCCTGAGATCAAAATATCAAAATAAAAGCATTTTTTTTCCTGCTGTTCTTGTCAAATACCCTGTTTGTTTGCTTTTTCATTGAAACTAGAGATCATTTACATCAAAACTACTTGAATGACATATCTAGAAACATTCCATTCATTGTCTACAAATATGTTGATGTATTACACTTAGTTTTAGGGTAGAATGGAAAGAATATATTCCTTTTTTTTCCCTATGATTTGTCTTTATTATATAATAATAATGATAATGACTAAGGTTATTATTGCTACTGTTTATTGAGTGTCTCCTATGGACTAGATCCTTAACACGCATTATTTCTATTCCTTATCCTAACTCAAGACATGTGATTAGGGCCCTTATCTCCATTTTGCAAAGGAGGGAAGTGATACTCCGAGCCATTAAAAGTTTCTTAAGCTGAGAAATTGTAGGGCAGGGTCAAGATTCAAACCCAAACATGAAGAGGTCCACCTCTCTACTCTTTGCACTATCTCATGCAGTGTAGTGTGGCTTTGAAATTTCTGAACCTAGGGTTTCACAGATTTCTTTTAATATGATGCATGCCACAATGGGATAGAACTAATAAATTCAATAATTTTGTAAAATTATTAGAATTCAATAATAGAACCTCATAGTAAGATTCAAATATTACTTTTTAGGATTAGCAATAACAACAAATAATTTTTTTATTCATTTCTTTAAGAAGAGTTGGGATAATTGTCTACAGAAAAAGAACAAAATTGTCCATCTACCTGCTTAGCCAAATAGCAGATACATTACTATTTCTTTGGTGTCATTTGTATTATTTCAGTCTATTTTGTTTGCTACATATGTTCTCAGAGTGCAATATCATTCAAGTGCAAAGTAAAGACAGACTGGTGTAGCTCATTCATTAATTTTCACAGCAGTTGGTTTTCTGCTGGCTTTTAAAATTAACGTAAGAAGTTCAAAAAATTTAACTTTATTTCAAATCACATATAGCACTATGATGCTCTAGAAATGCTGCCAACTGATTAAACTGTAGTAGCGCAAGATAATGACCCAGCAAAAGTAAAATATTAAATACTGTATATCGCAGGCAATTACAAAGGCCCTGCCTTTTAGTATTTAAATGTTGTGTGGTAGCAAAGATCACACTTCAGTTAACAACTCGTGATACCAAGAAATCAGAACAGCAGTGATAAAGAAATGGTGCCTCATATCATGGGATAATTTCTTGGACTGGTCTTGCTAATAAAAAATATAAGTTACAACTGTATTTACAAAGAAGTCTTAGAAAGTTTAAATGCTGTGTTAAACTTAGCATCCTCAAAAAAACAAGGGAGAGAAAGGGAGAGAATATTTTTGCTCCATGACTAGATTAGAAGAGCATAGTGGATAAAGGCAATGATAAGAGATTACACTTTTAGGAAAAATACTTTATTTGTAAACAAATCCATAGAGGCTTCTCAATTTTTTTTCCCTTAGGTTCTTTGAATAACTGAGAGTCCTTTCACCTTGTAAGATAAGTCAGAATAAATCTTTTCCTTCTGGCCAATTCAAATCCATGGACAGCACAGAACTTGATTTATACCACAGAACAAGTAGAAAGCATAAGAACCTTGAACTTATTTATTGCTCCAAAGGTTATAATTTTTTTTTTTTTCCTTTTCTGACTGGTAAGGGGATTGCAACCCTTGGCACGGTGTGGTCTGTACCACGCTCAGCCAGTGAGCGCTGGCCATCCATATATAGGATCCAAACCCGCGGCCTTGACGCTCCCAGCTCCGCACTCTCCGGAGTGAGTCACGGAATATTATTTCACTGATACACTCCATCTGAACTGCCTATCTAGGTCCCAGCTAATTAAATGCTTACAACTTCCACACTGGTGACAAATTGTTGATACTTCTCTACAAAATCTTTATGCCATCTCCATGGCATTTACAACTTTTCTAACCAATACCCGATTTCAACTTTATATTCTGAATTTCAGTTGTTTGGCTCCGGCTTTCCTCTTACTCTTGATTTTCAACTAGTTTCTCTAGATATTACAGAGAGTAGAGAATGGAAACAAAATTTAGTATGATTCTGCATAAACACTGAATATCACTAAATATTTATGTTAAGAACCATATAACGCCTTTCTGTAGTTCTTGTGCTCAGGTGCTCCAGTTCTAAAATACAACCACAGGTTGGATATTCAAACTATACCTACAAAGTCCCCAGCAAGTGAAGAGTGGAGATAATCATCTGGATAATTCAAAGACAAATTTCTGTTAGAATATAAAGGTTTCTTAAGGCTTCCAAATAACTTAAATATATTTATTATGTTAACCAGGGTCAGAAGTCTAACTGATCACTTATTGGCTCATGTTGATTCTTAAAAACTCTCAGTAAAATTGCAGGATTAATTGCTGAGCCCTAATCACTGCAGGGAATCCAAGGACACAGAATGGAGTAAATAGTGCACCAAAACTCATATCACTCTTATGCCCAAAGGAGAGCCAGTCACAGCAATTTTAGACTCCTGGATCCCATAGAGTGCCAAGGCCTGTAGAATCTATGGCTCCAGATGCCCTGTGAGCTTGCCTGCAGAATGATCTTGGCTCTTCTTTCCTCTGTCTATATGTGGTAAATCAGACTGTGATGATAATTTTTGTGTCAACTTGGGTAGGTTTTGGTACCCAGTTATTTGGTTAAGCACCAGTCTACATGTTGTTGTGAAGGTGCTTTTTAGATGTCATTAACATTTACATCAGCAGACTGAGTAAAGCAGATCAGCATTTATAATATGGGAGGGGCTCATCCAATCAATGGAAGGTCATAAGAAAAAAGACTGAGGTCATCCAATAAAGAATGAATTCTGCTTTGGGATAGCCTTTGGGATAGCTACAATACCAACTCTTCTCTGGGTTTCCACCCTGCCAGCCTGCCTTGAAGATTTCAGAGTTGCTAGCCCCACAATCATATGAGCCAATTCCTTAAAAATCTCTAGATAGAGATAGAATAGATAGCTGATAGATTAGACAGAAGGATAGATGCATAGAGATATAGGCATAAATATATTACTATAGATAGATATATAAATATATAATTGGTTCTTTTGCTCTGAAAGACATCAACAATACACAGATATTCCACTTCTCAGCTGACCCAGCACCATGTACATGCTTGAGTGAGGCTGTTATAGTATTGTTGGCTCCTGATTCCATGTAGCCATCAGGTCCTCTAAGCTTTCAATTTATTCTACATCCTCAAATAACTCAATATCTGGAGGATCCTCTGACTGTACCATGTTCTCACTTTATTGGCCAACCTGTATATTTTACCCTCAGTGCTCAAAAAGTAGTTTTTATCCTGCAACTCTGTCTACCAGCCAAGAGGATATCTGCTGGCTGACTAAGCCCCTCCTTCAAGCCCAAAGCCCTCCACGGTGATCATTTCAATGGGACTTTAAAGATTGTAGCTAGGGAAACCTAACTAGATAAGATAATACTGGAGCTCATAAGCAAAGTACATACATTAAAACCAAACAGTAACCTTGGCTTATAATTTCATTATAAAGAACATTTCCTTGGAACAGAAGTACAAGCACACTAATGTTATTTAGATAGATTTATGTAAACATAGTGACACAAATAATACTAGGCATATAAATATGCACAACTTAGAATTAAAAAACAACAACAAGTTGTTAACCCCTAAATTTGAAAGTGCTACAGAGGTTGATAAATGCTATAGGCTAGAACTTTTTCATCTTTGGTTTACAATATGTTTGAAACCAAACATATGAGTAGAAGCATGTTAATGATGTACATGCTGTAAGGAAGAGGAGTTGAACCTCCGATTGTAAAGTCTTAAGTTTTATGCAATTGCTGGGCTCTGCCATCCTAACGAGCCCTGCTCTTAAGCGGGGTGTGTAGGAACGGGCTGAATTGAGATTATATCATTCATTGGGGTCGAAGGCGCTTTTTGAAGTGGGCCTTATTTCTCTTGTCCTTTCGTACTGGGAGAAATGTAGTAATAGATAGAAACCGACCTGGATTGCTCCAATCTGAACTCAGATCACGTAGTACTTTAATCATTGAACAAACGAACCTTTAATAGTGCCTGCACCATTGGGATGTCCTGATTCAACATCGAGGTCATAAAGTCTATTGACAATAGACTTTACAGCAAGAATATATAATATATAATGTAAATAAAGGTGTAATTTTAAAGAACTCAATTAGTATAAATATAATTTAACTTTAATGTTGCTTTTCAAGCAAGTATTTTCATCTTTGAAGATGCTGTAATGTAAAAGATATTTCAATAACTTTGGTGTAGTCTGAATTTTCTACTAACTGTAAGCTAGTGATGATGATGAAGGTTATTATGCTTATTTTTATTTGTTTGCTTAAGTTTTGAGGGATGTGAAAGGAAGAGAAAATTAGTGAATATACGAGAGAGCAGACAAAACCACAGAAATGTATAATAATAATAGCAAGGATGCATCATAGGCCAGGCTTTTAAAAACTTCTGATGGCCAGGCCTAACCCCAAAATCATTAATGTGAATCTCCAGTATTCCGGTGTGCAGCTTTTTAGAACATGTCACCCAACTCTTGGCTGCTAAGGGGAAAGGCCATGTGTGACCAAACACCAGGTAAAGGTTGGGTCTGGCCATCACGGAGGTATGTGGATGAAGAGATCTACTAAGTGAGGGACATTAGAGGACACTGATGATGCCTTTCAATAAGGGCTGTGCTTTAGAGACAAAGCATCAGAGCCCAGATCTAGATGAGGTGAGTACAGACAATTTCCTCAACATTCCTGAAAGGGGGAAGAGAAAGCTATGATGTTAGGACCACTTGTCTAGTGAAACAAGGGGGGTTCAGAAAAGCCCTGGAGAGAACTGGGTCCCTGCCTCGAATACTGACATTCCAGAGCCATCAGCCTGTCTGGAAGGAAGCCCCATTCTCATCAAGGCAGAGAAAGAACTCAGAACATTCACAGCTGTCTTCCAGCTTCTGGGGACGAAGCAAAGGTATTGCTAAGAGGCCTCATCAGGATGAGAGTGAGTGGGTGCTTAGCACATGCTCTCAAAGTGGTTCTTTTCAACATTATGTAGATAATATGTGGAAATAATGTTTAAGATGATAATGAGAAGTTAACTAAAGTACGAAAAAAGGTCAACTTATTCAACACATGATTGAAATATCAGCAGTTAGACCTTGAGATATGTAGAAATAGGAGTCAAAAAGTGGTACATTTTTTAATATATTAACTTTCCCCAACCAGTGGGGATGGCCTGCCATCACTTATTTCACGTAAGCTCCTTTTCTAAGCATTCTGGCATGATGTTAGATTATGAGTCTTCTAGAGAGATTCTGATTGCATAGTAAATTTGAGAGTTCACTGAGTCTCTGGCATGGTACAAATCTGAAAGCTTACAAGGCTTCTAGTGTCAGGAGGCCCACCAGAACAACTGTGAGTATGCCTGTAATGATGGCCGTGGTCTGCAAAGCTCCCAACAAGAGAAGCTGACTAAAGGCTCACTCAAGGTGGTAGCCACTGCAAGGGCAGCACTCTATCCCAGCATCAGTGAGGAGAGGGCATACATCATCCAAAACCTTTCTGGACTACCTCTCAGAAAAATGATGGAAATCACATGGTTCAGGGTGAGTTGCATACAAACTGGAAAGGCAGGGCACTCATTATGGGACATCTGTGAAGGGAGTGTGATCAGGAATCAAATAAAACTCATGTCCGAAAAATTATTTAAAAAATTAAAGACATGTTGATGGTGCTTATTACACAGAAAAGGATAAGAGAAAGCTTTTACAAGAATTTCCTCTTTGCTATTGCTGCTTTCCCCTGTTTGGGGCTGATTCTAGGAATAAAAATAATTCATATTTATAGATGCAATATACATCAATTAAAGGTCACTGCTCTTGAGTGAAGTTTCTCAGTGTGGGCAGACCCAGTGTTTACATCTCTTCAAAGTCATGACATTATCAATTCCAAGAGAACAATTGTACCAACTTGGCACTCATCTGCTCTATTTCAGAAAATTGTCACATTAAAGAAGTTTAACTGACACAGATATTCAGGAACTCCAAAACTTATAAAAGAGATCATCATGAAAAAAAAGTGTATGTATGTCCAAAGACTAACATCAACAACCACAGGTAATATCCAAACAGTGTGATTCTATGCAATTTGCAAACATATATATATTTGAATCTATATTTTATAATATTCAATTTAGCAGCATGTATAAATACACTTGTTATAACATTTTACAATTCTAGTTAATTGACATTAGCTTCTCCAAACAAATTTTAATGCAGAAGGATTTCTGTGTAATTAGGTTATTTGTCAACATGTAATATTGGTGCAATGTTTATACTAGTTCCAGCAGAATACAAATACTAAAAAGAAAAATGTCCTGTCTATATGGAATTTCAATTGAACTTGAGAATATATGAATTGAAGATTAAAAATACAAGCTTCAAATCACAAAAGGCATCATTAAAAGAAGATTGGAAACCTGCCTGAATCAGTGCCAATAGCAAGGAGCAAGTTTCTGAGTTGCCATAAAGCAAAAAAAAAAAAGATTATAGAAAGCATTTGTTAGCATTGAATTTACAAAATGAAAAAAATATAATGGAGGGGAAAGAAATGACGATGAGGTGAGAGAAATTACTTTATTGAACAAACTAACTAAATAGGTAACTGTTCATATTTCTATTTGGAATCAAAAACCTAAGCAGATTTTGAATAAGCAGTCATTAATAAATCATGTATATTTATTTAAACACCATGAAGACGGTGTTCTAGCTATTAAAAGATATGGGTTGACAAAAAATGTACTATTTATGCCTTTTATGATTAACAACTTTCAAAGAGTCATATCACCACAAATAATGTTTAACAAAAAAATTTATCTGAGCATATTTTTATCATCTTTGGGTAAACTCAATTCCTCAAGGTCATTATTATAAATACCAGTACCTCAGTTGTTGTCAGTCTTCCTTTATCATTTTTACGTGAACGCAGTTTTTCACTATGGAGTACACCTGTGAAGATGTGGATTAAATAACAATTCTATTAATGGAATGTTGGATAACAGATAATTTCATGTGTTACAGTTATTATATCTTTTTACTCTGCCTAATTTTTACAAAAAAATAACTGGTGGCCTCCAAAAAATTGTATATTTAGGTGAGATTTTTTGGTATTAAAGTAGTTCAAATTTTTCAAATTAAATTTATTTTTAAAGAGTTTTAAATTTACAGAAAAATTACAAAGGAAGTACCAAGAATTACCATATACCCCATATCCAACTTCCCCTGTCATTCACATCTTACACTAGTGTGGTACATTTGTTATAATTAATGAACTGTTACTGATACATTATTATTAACTGAAGTCTATACGTTTTCATATTTCCTTAGTTTTTATCTAATGCTTCTTTTCTGATCCAGAATCCCACTGAGGATAACATGTTACATTTACTTGTCATGTCTCCTTAGGCTCCTTGTGGCTGTGATGGTACTTAGAATGTCTTTGTTTTCTACGACCTTGATGTGTTTGAGGAGTCCTGGCCAGGTATTATGTAGAATGTTCGTGTATTGGAATTTGTCTGATGTTTTTCTTCGGATTTGACTTGGGTTACGGATTTTGGAGAGAAAGACCACAGAAGTAAAGAGCTATTTTCTTCAAATCTTATTAAAGGAACTTAGTATTAACATGACTTATCCCTGTTGATATTGACCTTGATCACCTGGCTGAAGTATTTTTTGTCAGGTTTTTCATTAAAAAGTTACATGCCCCCCCCCACCCCCACACACTGTACTCAGGAAGTCACCACATGCAGCCCATACTTACAAAATGTAAAGCAATGCCCACCTCCTTGAAGGCTGGTCATTTGCATGAATTATTTGGAATTCTGCATGGAGGATTTGTTGCTTCTCCCACTTATTTATTTATTTATTTTGTCAGTATAGACTCAAGGACATTTATTTTATATTTTAGGTTATTATCCAATAGGACTTTATTTATTTTGTGGTTCAAATTGTTCCAGATTAAATTAGACATTTTTAAGTTAGAAAATTAAAGTGAAAGAAAATGAGTAGTAAAAATAATGTAAAACCAGGACATAGGTCAGCAAATAAAATAGATGTTGCTTCTAATAATACTTTACTTCTCACAATCCATTTTATGTATTTAATGGTTATTGACCTGATTGGGTACAGAACCTGTTCTTCTAAAAAGAATAAAATGTATTTTATTTCTTTCTTCACTATAAAGTAATGTATACTTATTGTGCAAATTAAAGAAATGTAGAAAAATAGAAGAAAGCAAAAATCATCCAGTTGCCCAGAGGCAGCCACTATCATAATTTTTCTGGATTTTCTGCCATTTTTTCCTAGTCATAGGTTTTATTTCTCTTCTGTCATGTTCTGGATATCTTAATTATTCCAAATTATAATTTTGTAATTTTCTTAATATTATAAAATTTTTACCAAATGTTAACAAATTTGATAATTTGTATCATGATAAATTTATGACACACTGAAAACTATGCATTTGCCATGTAATATCCAAGTGATTGAAATCTGCATGGTATACTTAACCATGCCCCTGCACTGAATATGTTTTTTGCTATTCTATATAACTCAATACAATAGCCATTAACACTCCATAAGATTTATACCAGAAATATCACTTTCATTTTATATTATAAGGAAGATTCTAGCCAGTAACAATGGGAACAGGCAAAAATGGCTGAATAAATGCCTGTTGTCTCTCACCAAAAGAGCAGGAAAGGACAGCCTGGAAAGACAGAGAACTTCTAGACAATAAATGCTGTATTCCATTCAAACACCACAGAAAAGAAACTGTGGAGTAATGCCAATCATGCCAGCAAATGTTGAGTGGGAAACCTAGACTTACACATTGACAAGGACAAAATGAGATAGCCCCATACGTCCATAGGTGTGGTGAAAGAGAAAGCAAAGTAAGGAATCAGGACTTTCACCTCCACAGGACAGTGACAACTTCCCACTATCCCCCTTCAGTGTCAGTGGAGATCACATGGGGAACTTTACTCAACTTCCACTCCCAATCAGCAGTAACAGAGGCACCCCCCATCTTCTGGCTGGGGTAATATGAGAAGAGGCCTCTGGAGAGTCAGGATCATAACTACCACTAAGCAGTAATAAAGCCAGTCATACTCAATGTCAGTTGAGACCAACTAGGGATCAGTAACCCGGACCATCCTCGGGTGTTAAAAGAGGCCTAGCAAAAAACCTGGAGTTTTACCTTCACCTGCCAGAGAAATGCTGCACCCCTTCTCCCCAGCTGGAGAATTTCTGGAAAAAAAATAAAATAAAAAACTAAAACAAAGATATAAATGAAGTCCAGAGTTTCATAACATTATGTAAAAATATACAGATTCTACTCAAACAGGAATATCTCAAATTGAGTGAAAAAGACAACCGATAGATGTCAACACTTAGCTAACACTGATGTCAGCATTATCTAACACAGATTTTACAGCCAACATCATAAAATTGATTAAATAAGCCATTATCAACATGCTTGAAACAAAAACAAATATAGAACATCATAGTAAAGAAGACAACAGTCACAGCAAACAAATAAAATACATAAAGGAGAACCAAATAGAAATTTAAAAAAAAACAAAAAGATACAATAAACAGAATAAAAATCTCAGTGAACAGAAGAACGATTCAGTAAACTGGAAGATGTGGGACAATAGTAATTACTCAATCTACACAACAGAGAGAAACACAGAAAAAACATGATCGGAGGCTCAGGGAAATATGGGGAATAGAACATATCTAACATTCATCTTATAAGAGTCCTGGAAAGTGAAGAGAAAGGGCCTCGAGTGTAAAAGTGCATAAAGAAATAATGGCTGAAATTTTCTTGAATTTGGTGAGAAACATAAACCAATCCATTCAAGTAGCTGAGTGAACCCTAAACAGAATAAACTGAAAAAAACGAATGCCAGGACACATCATAATTAAAATTTTGAAAACAAAACAAACAAAGATCATGAAAGCAGCCAAAGAAAAATAAGACAGTATGTATGGGAGATAACATTTTGAAAGACAGCAGATTTCTCATGAAAAACTATGAATGAACAGAATGAAGTACAAATTATTTTTTAAGTGTTAAAAAGAAAAAAGAAAAAAAGAATCATCAAATCAGAAGGCTGTACTCAGTGAAAACATCTTTCAGGAAAGAAGGAAACATGTCATTCTCAGATAAAGGAAATTGGAAAGTATTTGTGACCAGCAGATAATGTAACCTAAATGAATGGCTAAAGAAATTTCTCTAATGATAAAAGTAATAATAAAAGACAAAACCTTGGAGCATCAGGAGGGTAGAAAGAACATGTTAAGCAAGAGTATAATAGACTTTCAATCTTCTCTTGTGTTTTTTAAGTTATGTTTGATGGTTAAGGCAAAATTATGACATTGTTCAATATGGTTTAAATACACATAGAAGAAATATTTTAAAAGTATGTAATATTATAAATGAAGGAGGGTAAAGGGATATAAATGGAGGTCAAAATTCTTTCTTCACTCAAACTGGAAAAATGATGACTTCAATAGACAGTGATAATTTAGGCAAATATAACATAATACCTAGAGCAACTTCTAAAAGAAATATAATGAATATGCTAATAATAAATAAAAATTTTAAATTAAATAAAAATTTTAAAAAGAAGACAGTACAAATATTAGAACATAAACATATAATACATATAGAAAACAAATAGTACAGGACAGATTCCAATGCTACCTAATTAGTAATTAAGCTTAAAAAGCAGAAATATAAAAAAGGAATATAGATAAATAAAAATAAAATTCTAAAAGATGTTTAGGAAGTCAGAAAAAAAGAAAATAAAATATAAAACCAAAGATAAGAAAACTAAAACTAAAAAATAAAATGGCAGATATAAGACTTCAATGTATTAATAATTACCTTAAATATAAATAATCTAAGTGCACTAATAAAAAGATAAGCTAGCAGGGTGGATAAAAAATATCACTCGACTGTATGCTGTCAAGAAGGACCTCACTTCAAATCTAACAATACAGACAAATTGAAAGTAAGAGAATGGAAAAAGATGTGTTATGTAAACATTGATCAAAAGAAAACAGGACAGACTGTATTAATTTCAGATAACATGAACTTCAGAGCAAAGAAAGTCACTAGAGAGAGAGAGAAAAGGAGATTATGTAAGGAAAAAAGGTTCCAGCAACCAATAAAACAGGAATCTTAAATGTGTATGCAACGGACAACATAGCTGTGAAATATTTTAAAGTAAAACTGATAGAACTAAAATGAGAAATATAAAAATCCACAGTTATAGTTGGAGACTTCAACACTCCTCTCTCAACAATTCATAGAATAACTGGACAGAAAATTAGAAAGAATACAGAAGTACTCAACAACACAACCAACCAGCCAGATCTATCTAGTCAACATGTATAGAATTTATACAACAATAGGATACACCTTTTTTTAGGTCCCCAAGAAACATATGGACCACATTCTGAGCCATAAAACAAAACTCAACAAATTTTAAAGAATTGAAATTGCACAGAATTTTTGCTACCATAATAGAATTAAACTTGAAATCAATAACAGAAAAATAACAGGCATATCTCTATGCACTTAAAAACTAAACAATACACTTTTAAATAATCCAAGGGTCAAAAAGAAAATCTCCAGGGAAATCAATAAACATGAAAGAGAATAAAAATAAAAATAAAATGTCAAAATTCATAGGACATATCTAAAACAGTGCCGAGAAAGAAATGTATATATAAAGAATGTTCCTAATGTACGTGCATACATTAGAAATGAAGCGGTCTTAAACTAATAATATAAGGTCACATCTCAAGGACCTAGAAAAAGAAGAGCAAAATAAACTCAAAGCAAACAAAAAGAAAGAAAGAAAGAAAAATCAAATCAATAAAATTAAAAACTGAAAACAGTAGTAGAAATTAATGAAACAGAGCTGATTCTTTGAAAAAAATAAAATTGACAAACCTGTACAAAATAAAGAAATAGAAGACATAAATTGCCAATAATATCTGTTATGAAACAGAGGCTATTTCTACAGACCTGTAGACATCAGAAGGTGATAATGAAATACTATGGACTACTCTACACACATTAATTTGGCCACTTAGTTGAAATGAACCAATTCCTCCAAAAACACAAACTGCCACAATGCATTGAATATGAAATAGATAATTTGAATAGTCCTGTAACTATTAAGAATATTGAATTTGCAGTTTAAAACACTCCCTCAAAAGAAATCTCCAGTACCAGATGGTTTCACAAGATAATTCTACCAGACATTTAAAAATTAAATAATACCAATTTTACACAATTGCTTCCATAACATAGAATGGAGAACACTTCTTAATTAATTAATTAATTAATTATTACTCTGATAACCAAATCAGATGAAGACATTTTAAAAAGAATATTACAGGCAAATATTTCTCATGAACACATATGCAAAAATCCTCATGAAACTATAGCAAATAGAGTTCTGCAATATACAAAAAAGAATTACATCATGACCAGTTGAAGATAATTTCATACATGCAATGCTAGTTGAATATTCAAAAAATCAATGTTGTCCACCATATAAAAGGCTAAAGATGAAAACTCACATGATTATATAAATTGATGCAGAATAAGTATTTGACAAAATGCAACAACCATTCATTCAGAGAAATAGAAATGGAGGGAAACTACCTCAGCTTGGTATGAGCATCCACACAAAACCTACAGCTATCATTATACTTAATGCTGAAGAAATAGAATACTTTTCTCTTAAGATCGAGAGCAAATTTAGGTTTTCTGTTTCCACCACTCTTATTCAACAAGCTGCTAAAATTCTAACCAGTGCAATAGGAAAGAAAAGGAACTAAAAGGCATAGAGTTTAGAAGAAAGAAATGAAACGATCTTTATTTACATGTGACATGATTGTCTACATAAAAATATAGCATAGTTGTGATTACCATTGGTTAAGAAGGCAGTGGCAGGAGGGGAATGTAGCTATAAGAGAGCAATATAAGGCATCCCTGTGGTGATAAAAATGTTCTGTATCTTGACTGTATTAATGTCAGTGTCCTCACTGTGATATTGTAGTACAGTTTTGCAAGATGTTACCATCAAGGAAAACTGAATAAAGGTTACATGGGATTTCTTTGTATTATTTTTTACAACTGCGTGTCAATCTATCATTTTCTCAAAATAAAAACTTTTATATAAATAATTCACCCATGCACCCATATTAGTGTTTAGTTCTGTAAGTTTTTACAAATGCATACAGTTCTGTAACCTCCACCAGAATCAGGATATAGACTAGTTCCCTCACTCTCAAAATTTCCTCATGCAGCTTTGCTATCAGCTCTGCCTCTACCTGCAGTCTCTGAAAACCACTGGTTTGTTTTCAGTTCCTATATTTTGCCTATTCCAGAACATCCTACAAATGAAATCAGATATGTAATTTACCCTTCCATTGCTCAGATTCTACATCTACAATGGCATGATATGTTTATTTAAGGTCTCCATACAACACACTTTGATGTGAAACAGTGATTGAGCACATTTGCAAAATTTGCCACACACTTTCTTTAAAGTCATGCTGAGGCACAACCTGCTGTATGTTTTCTAGTTGGTAAGAAACTGGACTTCAACTATTTATGTTCCTTAAAAATCCCCAAAAGACCTAATATGACATCTCATCAGTGCTAAATATATTGCTGACTCTTCCATTCTTCGAAAATTTAGCCATAAAGCAGTAAGCTTGACTTCCACAAATAACTAAAGAACATTATTTTACATTAAACAAATCCTAATTCATTCATGATAGGAGTTAGATTTCTGAGAAATGATTCGTGTCTACCTTTATTGAGGACATATTTGTACACTTTATACACCCAATGTGTTTTTCTACTTTACATGTCCTGTTTGTTAGAGACAAGCAACTTTATAAAGTTCAGTCGCTTTTTGCAAAAATCAGTTCTCAAATATGTGATTTTAATCAAAAACAGAGCATAAATTGATCCACAAATATATTTAGTGACCTTATCAAAATTTCATGAGATTTAGTTTCTAATTCAGTATTTTTGGCATTTAGCACTGCCTTCAACAAAATGCTAGGGCTCATTTAATAGCAGATAAAGCTTTCAACATGTATAAAATACATGTTGATGTATAAAATATTCTTGCTTGTCATTCATCTAAATGTCTCCTTAAGTCATCTTCCAAATATTCAAATGTATTCAATTTACTTTGAAGGTGTTTATTAAGCATTGAAATCTTTGCTAAATATGAAAAATGGCTGGAGAAATAAAAAATGAAAGTGTCTCTCTTCAAAGAGCTCCTAGCCCAGCAGAGAAGATAAACAAATAAACAAATAATTTGCAATATCTTCTGATGAGTAGAGGATTTTTCCAGAGGGTTCTCAAATAGCACAGAGGAGAGACATCTAATATGGTATGGTAGCTGCCAGATCTGATTTTAGATCTGATACTCCTGCATCAGAGACACGGTTAATAATAAATACAAAAAAATACTACATGCAATAAAGAGCAGTATGAACAAAAGTCTGGGATTTCAAATACTAGGATTTACAGTGTGGAGAAGACAGAGGGTACTTGATAAACAGGATGGATGCTGCTATAGGGATACATAGAATCAGAAAGGTGTGTTGAGACCTGGGTGAATTCTGTGAATGTGGTCTTAATTTGACTACACATTTCACAGCTGTATGAACTTTCTGCATCAGAACTCAGCAGCTTGCACAGAGGCACAGAGAAGAAAGATAGTAAAGAGAAAGTAATAATAGAATTTTTATTTTAATTACTTGGCTAATTGGTTAGTTAGCTAGTTAGAAAGGAAAACTGAAAATCCCACTGTGTTGAGATCAGTCTCATGAGTTGGGAGCAGCAAGATCCATTGCATTTGGTGCTTTGCCTTTTTAATACAATTATTCTTTTGAAACTGTCAACCCCTATTTTTTTATGGGCCCAGCACGCTTCCGCTGCGCCACTCTGCTGTAACCCCTATTTTTTTTAGAAAGGGTCGTACATACTATTCAAATCACTAGTGATAATGCAAAAATCTCTGGGTAAATCTAGAAAAAGACAGCTTCTTCCCAATTCCAGAATATGGTGACAACTCTCAATAACCCAAAGCACAAATATTTAGGATAAAGTAGCTTAATTTAGGGTACCTCTTGGGAGCTGAAAGTAGACAAGAAGAAAAGGCAGAAGCAGAGTGCAGAAAACTGAAAACCTAAACTCAAAAACAAAAAAGAAAAATGGAAAGTAGACAACATAAAATAGATTGCTATCTAGTGCAAATATCAGAACAGATTATAGAAAATCTGATGATTTCCATTCCTCTGGGTATATTCCCAACAGTGGGATAGCTGGGTCGTATGGTAGATCTATCTGCACAATGGAATACTACTCAGCTATAAAAACGAATGAAATACTGCCATTTGCAACAACATGGATGGACCTTGAGAGAATTATATTAAGTGAAACAAGTCAGGCACAGAAAGAGAAATACCACATGTTCTCACTTATTGGTGGGAGCTAAAAATTAATAAATAAATTCACACACACACACACACACACACTCACACACACACACACACACACACACACACACACACACAAAACCGGGGGGGGGGGAAGAAGATATAACAACCAGAATTACTCGAAGTTGATACGACAAGCAAACAGAAAGGACATTGTTGGGGGGGAGGGGGGGAGGGAGAAGGGAGGGAGGTTTTGGTGATGGGGAGCAATAATCAGCCACAATGCATATCGACAAAATAAAATTTAAAAAAAAAATTAAAAAATTTTAAAAAAATTTTTAAAAAGGAAAAGAAAAATAAATAAATAAATAAATAATATCAAGTTTGAGATCTTCATATGACTTTAAAAAAAAAAAGAAAGAAAACCCAATTTTGGAAGTTTCCTTTGATATAATTTATCTTTATTGTCTTGTGTTTCCCTACTTTTGAGCATTCCAGAGAAGCAAGATATATAGGTACCAGGGAAAATTTGGAGGAGTTAGAATTCTATATACCAAAACATGTCAGAACCTAGCATACATTAGAGCCACCTGCAATCACTAATAAAAAAATATTCTCTTCCTTCTGAACAAGTTTGATACTGGAAATGGAAGCATATATGGAGTTTCAAGACTAGTGTATAATTTTGGTAGATGATCATTATTTTACAAATCCTTACCGACTATGAGAAAGTGTAAACCTTGTGGCTTCTAGCACTATTAGAGGTCTGTTTCTCTGTAATAAACTGGCTATATGAAAACTGACAGTATATATTGGATAGGCAATTTCAACTTTCAAAGTATCATAATATAATAAATAAATTTCTTTATTTTTTAAATTACACTAATTTTTAATTGACATATAATAATTGTATATATTTACGGGGTGCAATATGATATTTGCATACATGTATACAATGTATAATGATTGAATCAGGGTAATTAGCATATCTGCGAGCTCAAACATTTGTCGTGTCTTTGTGTTAGGACCATTCAATATCCTTACTAGTAACTATTTCAAATTATACAATAAATTGTTAACTGTAGTCTCCCTACAGTGCAATAGAACACTGGAAATTATTCTTCTGATCTAGTTGCAATTTTGTATCCATTGGCCACCTCCTCCATATCCTCCTCTCCCCTTACTAGTTTCTAGTAATCACTATTGTACTTTCTACTTCTATGAGATGAACTTTTTTAGCTTTCACAAATGAGTGACATTAGTCTTTCAGTGCCTAGCTTATTTCACTTAATATAATTTTCTCTAAGTTGATTCATGTTGCTGCAAATGGCAGAATTTCATTCTTTTTTATGGCTGAGTAGTATTCTGTTGTGTATATATAACACATTATTTTTATCCAATCATCCATTGGTAGACACTGAGGTAGGTTCCATTCTTGGCTATTGTGAATAGAGCTGTGATAAACATGGGAGTGCAGATATCCCTTCAACATGTTGATTGCCTTTCCTTTGGATATATACCCAGTAGTGGGATTGCTGGACCATGTGTTAGTTCTATTTGTAGTTTTTTGAGAAATCTTCATACTGTTTTCCATAATGTCTGTACTAATTTACATTCCCCCCAACAATATATAAGAATTCCCTTTTCTCCACATTTGTTATGTTCTGTGTTTTTGATAATAGTGATTCTAATTGGAGTGAGATGATATCTTATGGCGGTTTTGATTTGCATTGCCCTGATGATTAGTGATGTGGAGTATTTTTTCATGTACCTGTTGGCCATTTGTATGTCTTGTTTTCAGAAATGTCTATTCATCTCATTTGCCCATTTTTAAACAGGTTATTTTTTTTCTATTGAGTTGTTTGAATTCTTTGTATATTCTGGATATTAAGCTCTTGTCTGATGAATAGTTTGAAAATACTTTCTCCTATTCTGCAGGTTATCTCTTTGATTATTTGATTATCTCTTTTATTTATCTCTGTTGATTATTTCCTGTGCTGTATAGAATCTTTTTAGTTTCATATAATCCCATTTGTCTATTTTTGCTTTTCTGCCTGTGCAGAAAATGTTTGCCCAGTTCAATGTCCTGAAGCATTTCTTCTGTACTTTCTTCTTGTCGTTTCATAATTTCAGGTCTTAATTTAAGTCTTTAATTCATTTTGAGCTGATTTTTTTTATATGGTGAGAGATAAGGGGTGTAGTTTTATTCTTCTGCGTATGGATATCCAGTTTTCCCAACAAAATAACCCAGTGATTAATTAAGCTATTTCATGATTCAAAAGCACTCACTGTCTTAGATTGGTTCATACTCATTATCAGAGATACCAATTAATAATGTACCAGAAAACTGCAGAAGAAATAGCCCACAGAAAATTTTAATTGAGAGGGTATCATTTAAACCACATTTTATTGCAAAATGTTTTAGATAGCATGTTGAAGGTAAAAAAGCAACTTTAGAATTAAATGACCTACATCCCTTCCATAATCATTGAAACCATTACATATATCCTTCCATGTCATAAACAATTAATTATAGGTTTGTCTCTTCTTGACCCTAGGCTCCTTAATGATAAGCAATACTTCTTATTTATCCTTATCACCCAAGGCCATAGCATTGAACTTCAAATATAAGTTCTTAGTCTGTTGACCTAAACTAATTAGCAAACATCAAAGTAACAACATGTAGATGTTCCATGACTTATAGTAGGGTATGATCCAACAAATCACCATAAGTTGAAAACATCTTTAAGTTGAAAATGCACCTTTGGATAAATGGGTTTATCTGTATGTAACCCAATTGTAAGTCCAGGAGTATACTGAATGTAAATCACTTTCACACCATCATAAAGTCAGAAAATTTTAAGTCGATTGACTGTAAGTTGGGAATCATCTATACGTGCATTTGAGAATGATATCATCCTATCAAATGGAAGTGGTTGAAAATTTTTACTAGGTGATAGAATAATGCAAAATGTCCTATTGTTTGTCCTCAATGGTATTTTTAAGCAACAAAATTCAGTGTGTAACAAAGCCAATGACACTTTATATGCAGCTGACAGCTAGCATATTGAAAATCTGTACCAAAAAATGCTCATTAACCAAATGCCAGTCTAGTCTAGGACTCGAGGTAAGTTAAACCTGTGGGGTTGCATTTTATGCATGAGTGCTACAGGTAAAACCTCCATCTGGAAGCCTATGGTAAAATACTCAACACAAAAGCATAATGAAATCTAATGATATTTAATAATGAGTGGTTCTGCTGCCTCTACATTTTTACTTTTAATTCACATGCCTAGATGTTTTCTAGGAGATCTAATTAAAACATAAAGAGCATAATAAAATTTAAATATTTCCAAGAAATGTATTTGTTTCCCAAAACACCAGCCTCATAGAATAATGGGTAATATGTCAGCTACCATAGAGAAGGAAAGAGATCTCCAGCATTTAGTAGGCAGGGGTGGGAAGAGGCTTGTCATTATTTGGCAGTTCAAATTCAGGTATAAATGCACTTTAATGATTTTTCACTCACCAGATTAAAGAAACTACAGCAAACATATCTAGCCCAGAGTAGTGTATTATAAGCGAACTAAGTCATGGTGATTATGTAAATTCATTGCCATTAAGCTCTGGAAGACACAGAAAAATTTTGTCCTAAGGAATAACAAGTTTAAAATTTTTCTAAATACCACTATCAAATTGCTTTTGATAGGTTACACATTTTTTTTCAGACTTTTTAACTTTCTGAGAGTATTTTGGTCTTTAGTAATGTGTCTTTGTATACAGCAACCTGCAATCCTATGACTTTTCTAAGTTTATCTAAATGTTGATCTTTAAAAATAGTTGTATGAAATGTCCTGTGGTTAATACAGTAACATGCATCTCTCTGGCTAGATCTCCTTAAGTGGACTTTATTACTTTCTAGAAAATGATAAGGCATTAAATTGGATTTAATTAGATTAAGTAAGGTATTAAAAGTATTGTCACATAAACGTATTGCTTTGTTTTATTTTTTTAAATATTTATTAATTTATGGATTTGTTTAGCTTCATTGATTTGTTTGAATCAGGATCCAAATAAGGTCTACAACATCACCTTTGTTAACATGTCTATTACCTTCTTTTAATCTTTTATTTTCTTGTAATTTATTTGTTGAAGCAAATGAATCTTCTGTTGTCGAGTTTTCCACAGACTAGATTTACTGATTACATACACGTAATGTGAGTTTCATAACATGTCTCTGTGTCTTCTGTATTTACTGTATACTGGTAATTAGAACTAGATGCTTTTCTTATTCAAAGTTATTTATTTATTTATTTATTTTTTATTTTTTATTTTATTATTTTTTTTTGGCAGCACTTTTTCAGAGGATTAAGGTGTACACTTATATCAGGGGGATATAATGTCTGGTTGTCTGTTATTTTGTGTTAGCGGACATTATGACCAAAATTATGCCTAAATTGATTATTTCATTACAGGTTTTTAAAATACAAATTTCCATGACACTTTAAGCCACAGCATTTCCAGCAGTGCATGTATTAAGAGCATGTGTAAAGCATATCTTAAGTTTAATTATCTAGAAAAAAGAATTAAAACATTTCCTCTCATGATCTGTGTCCATTTGATTGCTGGAATGCTGTATGAAAATATCTTTGATCATGTGCAGAAATGGGGCAGCTTAAAGGATCTTTCAGTGAAAGACAACTCAGAAATATGGAAAGGAAAATCTTTACTTGAAATTTTTTATGGGAAAGTGAAATAATGAAAATTGGCATTTTTCAAGGCCTTCCAAGTGCCTAAATTCTATGGGGCTAGTTATGCATCTGTCCACTCAGTAAACATTGAGATCCACTATGTGCCAGGTACTGAGGATACAACAATGATCCGATCAAGATAAACAAAGACTTTTCTCTAATAAAGCTTACTTGCATTCTAGTGGGAGAGAGAGGCAGCCTACAAGTAGAAAAAAAGTAAATTATATACTTCCATGTAGTGATAAATCTGTTAAAGAATAATAAAATTGAGCAGACGAAATATTATTTTAGATCAGGATGCCAGGGAAAAACTCTCTGGGAAAATGGTATTTAAAGTCAGAATTAAGTGATATGTAGGAAAGATCAAAACACTACAATATCTGGGGGAAAATTTTAAAGGGTGAAATCAATTGTAAAATCCCCAAGGCAGGAAGGAAATTGGCCTATGCTTGGACTTAAGTTGGGGTCTGAAAAAATGGATTGTTGGTGATATTATTTACTGAGATGGTGAAAATCACAGCATGATTGGAGATGGGGGAGGGAAGCCTATAGCTCAGTTTGAGAAATGTTAATTTTGAAATACCTTATAGACACCCAAGTAGAAATATCAATATGGCAATTAACATATGTGAGTCTGGAACTCATAATTGAAACTAGATATATAAATTTAGACCAATCATGATCTTAAGCAGTTGGGATTTGAAAATTTTCAGACCATTACACAAGAAATGAACTTCAAGTCACTGCTGCTTCAGGGATGACTCTGACTTTGCATTGTAGTCCCTTGGTCCCCAAGTCTAGCAACTAGGTTCTGATTTTCATCCCTTTGCCTGAATACTCAGGTAGATCATTTACCTCTTAGACCGTTTTGGTGCAGAGATCTTGCTTAGCTCCTATGGGTACTGAGACAAGGGGCCCTTTTCTACTAGGCTTGCTTTGTTTCAAACGGTGAATCCCTCCTCTTCTACTGAAGAGCCTGAGAAGAATGAGGGAATTTCTTACCTACAGTTTCATAAGATGGACCTGGAATTTTAATACCTGAAATTGGCTAAAGGAGAGTTCTTAAAATCAGCCAGAAGAACAAAGAGGGAGACATTGTGTGGGAAAGAGATTGGAGGTGCTGAACCTAACACCAAAAGGCAAGAAAGGAGAGATTGAAGAATAGCTAGACAAGGAGATGACTGTCAAATTTCAGAGACAAGGAAGGAAGACAGAATGACTATATCTTTCTGTAAAAACTAATATTTTTTTTAATAAGTTGGGCCAAGGATGATATGTCGATCATCCCCAATAAAAATTGCACATTTTCTTACTTCTCTCCTTAAGTATCACTAGCTTCTATATCTCTTCAGGCAGAACTCTACTCCCTAGTAAGTCACCTAGTTATAGCCTGAATTATTGTTTTACCAGATGATATGCTAGATTCCCCTGCTATCAACAGCCAAACTATGTCTGGGTTTCTTAAACTATATCTGTGTCCTGTGAAACAATTGTTAAGTTGTTCCAGGAAAGAAAAGGTTCTGCAGTCAAATTTGCATGGGAAACACTGCCTATATTACAACCACTTGTAGCATACCAACACTATTAAATATTAATAAAGGCCATCTCAGAAGTCCATTGAGTTTTGTCCACAAAAGAAAACACCTTTTATTCACCAATAGAAACAGTCTTTAGAAAATGCCTTGAATGTATCAATCAGTCTAACAGCCACACATCTTAATGAAAGGTGATGGTCCCTCTGTTCTGATGTTTTAAGTGACTGATGCCAATTGATTTCAGGAGGTGTAATAAGAATACTGCTAACATGAAAATCACATGCTAAGGGCATCACAGGAATCAGATGTCTGCTCCATGAAGCTTTCACTGATCACTTTGTCCGCATTACTTTTCCTCTTTTCTAAACTCTCATAATATTCAAATATCAAATGGCTCACTATTCAATATTTAATTGTACACAGGCTTGTGTTTCTGGCTTTTTGCTTCTATTCTTAGAGCTCATCGTTCTCCAGTTCTACATGAATGCTCCATATGTTTCAGTCACAACAAACTCTCAAAGAGTCCCCAAGCCTGTTCAGTTCTGTGCTTTTGAATAAACTGTTTGGGATATCCTTTCCCCATCTTCTCATCTTGACCAATTATTACTGGATCTTCAAGGTCTTTGCCAAATGTTACCTCTGCTTCAAAACTTTCCCTGACACAGGGAGTCATTCTTTCCCCTGTGTTTTCATCATATTTTGTATAAATCACACTTAACATGTTATGCTGTGCTGTAAGTATGAGCTTCTGCGATTATCCCCCACCTCTTGCTAGGAAAGGCAGAACTCTGTCTTATTCAATCTATTTTGAGAGACTTCCTGGGGGTTAACATCTAAAAAGAAAAGAGAAAAACCACATTTTCTTTATTTATTTATCTGTCAATGGACACTTAGTTTGTTTCCATATCTTAGTTATTGTGAATAATGCCGCAATGAATATGGGGCTAAAGATATATGTTTGATATACTATTTTTCATTTCCTTTGTATACAAACCCAGAATTCGTATTGATGGATTATTTGGTAGTAACGTTTTCAATTTTTTGAGAGATCTCCATACTGTTTTCCATAATGGCTGCACCAATTTACATTCCCAACAGTGTGCATGGGTTCCCTTTTCTTCACACTCTCACCAACACTTATTGTCTTTTTGATAATAGCCATCCTAACAGGTGTGAAGTGATATCTCATTGCCGTTTTGATTTTCGTTTCTGTGATCTGGGAGCTAGAGGGTAGGGGGTTGAGGGAAATAGCCGACATTAGACCAAAGGTACAAAATGTCAGTTATGAGATGAATAAGTTCTGGGAAACTAATATATAAATGGTAATAATAGCTAATACGACTGTATTGTTTACTTGAAATTTGATAAGAGCAGATTTTAAGTGACCTTATCTCCCTCTCTCACTCTCTCTCTCACACACATACATTGTACACTTTGAATACATACAATTTTTCATTTGTCAATTAAATATCTTAAAAAAGAGAAACCAAGTTATTTGGAAAAAATGAGCATGGCTTATCAGTACTTGCTGCTTTTGAGTGACAAATTCTTGTTTTTAAATGAAAAATGTGTGGAGGAAAAGGCTTCAAGTCACAAATTTAGCTTAAAATGTTACTTGGACTTTCAGAAAAAAAGGAAATTTCTTTATTCTTGATTAAACTGGATTTGGTTTTCTATACAAGGCTTCACACTCCAATAGCAAGAAAAAAATTACTAAATATCTAAACTGAATTAATTTTAGTGCAGTTCAAAAATTTAGCTTTCTTGGGACGTTTCCAGTTTCTCTTGCATTAAAGTGCACAGTCTCTGGAATAGCCCACCATATCTCCTGGACTCTTTCTTTGGAATGTAAATTATGGTATATTAGTCCGTTTCTGTTGCTTATAACAAAATACATGGAACTAGGTGATTTACAAAGAAAAACAAAATTTACTGCTTATAGTTTCTGAGGCTAGGAAGTCCAAAGTCCATACAGGGGTGGTGATAGTGGCCCAGGGGTCTCTCATTGCAAGATGGTGAAAGCAGAGAGCAGAGAGAGAGAAAGGCAGACACTCCTCTTCTTTTAAAGCCCTCAGAACCACACCCCTGACCACCATTTTTAATCCATCCCCTACTGCACAGTCCTACAATCCAATCACCTCTTCAAGTCTCCACCTTTCAATTACCGTAATAGAATTTCTCACCCTCTTAACAATCACAGTGGGGGCCAAGTTTCCAATACATACAACTTGAGGGACACAATTCAAGCTTCAATGAGTTTGGGGGGGACATAATTCAATCCACTGCATATGGTAAAGTAGGCTCCACATGCTTTGGGAAGTAAACGGTAAGAGTCCCCTGACCTCATGTCAATCCTTGGATCTCCAGAAAGATGTTCGTTTTACATCTTTATGGTTGTTGCATGTCTTTCTCACATAGGTGGAGAAATCTGCAGCCAGCTTAACTCACAATCTGGTCTTTCTAGGCTTTGGCAACAGTTTTGAGTTCCTCCCTTGGTGACTTCACCTCAACTCAGCTTCATCTGGTTCTTGTTCTTGGTCCACCCTCTATCTTGTCTCCTGGCATGAACATCTACCCACAACCTCTGATGAGAGGTCACATGACCTTTTACCAGTACTTCTTCACAACAGGCCACTGGCTTTTAAATCAGTATCCATACTACAGCAGAACTGAAGATGGCCTGGTATACTATGCTATTGCAACTCTCTCTGCTTGGTCACACTGCCAGACATGATTAATGGGACAGGACTGTTTATGAGATGGTCACCTTTCGGTAGCACAGGAAATGACTTCTCAATTCTCTGTTCACAGTATCTAAGTCAGCTTTTCCTCTCTAGGTTAGACATTAATCTGGCTTTTTCACTCTCCTCCTTATTTGTTTCCTTTTCTTCTCCCAATACCTTAGAGCAAGTAAGAATCTAGCTTTCCCTTCTTCTTCTGTCTATTTAGCTTTTCTTACGTATAATCTAGCCTGACATGCCTGTTAATACGCTTAAAAAATACAATTGGGAAATAGAATTTGCACAGTCCTTTATCAAGAAAGTAGCTTAGATTGAACATAATTGTCTTGCTTTAAAATTCCATTTTTGAAAGAAAGAGTATGAATATTAAAATCCCTAATTTTCTCTCTTCTTCCCACAATCCCAGGGATATGGATACTATGGGTCAACTAGCTTGAAAATCATGTTCTTAGGAAAGCTATAGTGAAAAAAATCACATTAATAAATGTTGAAACATTTGTCCTGTTAAAAAAGTGAATCTTCTCTTTATGGAGTGACCATCTCTGGACAAAATACCGTTGAGTTGTATATTCGTTATTCTTGAACCTTAAGGATTTGGATTTGCTCAGGTATTTCTTCCCAATTTCTACCTTTTGGAATGGGAATGTCTATCCTGTGCTTCTCTCACCATTGTATTTTTAAATCAAACAATTTTTTTAATGTCGCAGACTCACAGCTGGAGAGCCATTTGCCTCTGGATGAATCATATCTTGAAACTCACCTATATCTGATTTAGATGACATTAAATGAGATTTTGGACTTTAGATGTTTGAGTTGATGCTGGAATGAGTTGAGACTATTGGAGCCACTGGGATAAAATGAATGTGGTTTACATGTGAGAAGCACATGAATTTTGGGGGGCCAGAGGCAAAATTCTATGGTCTGAACATTTCTGTCCCCACACCCCCAAATCCATATGTTGAAATCCTAACCACAAAAGTGATGGTATTAGGAGGTGTAGCTTCCTTCCTTTGGGAGGAAGCTGGCCATGAGGGGAAAACCCTCATAAATAAGATTAGTGCCCTTATACAAAGACCCCAAGAAGGTTGCCTGGCCCCTATCACCATGGGAGAACATAGCCCAAAAGCACCATCTATGAACCAGAAAGTAGACCCTCACCAGACACTGAGTCTGCCAGTGCTTTGATCTTGGACTTCTCAGCCTACAGAACTGTGGGAAATACGTTTTTGTTATTTATAAGCCACCCAGTCTATGGTATTTTGTTATAGCAGCCAGAACAGACTAAGACATTTATTTAATGGGTTTTACTAAGTATCTACTATGTATTTGACTTTGTTAGCTTTCACTTTGGGGAAATTCATTCTATATGGTTTATTCTAAATACAGGCACATTCCCTCTCATTTACATTGTAATGTTCGGGTAGGACTCCAACAAGGCAATAGGCCACACAGACCCAATATAACATGCCTTCTATCAACAGGTTTTACCAATAACAGATGTTAAATAAGTATTGTAAAAATTAATTTAAATAAAGAAGACAGCAACCATGTTTTTAAGATTAAATATTGGCTCATTTCCCTCAACCTGTGCATTTATTTGGTCTTTTGCAGTTCAAACTTTTAAAGTCTGCAATAAGTTTGTCAGTGTCATTTGTGTTGCGGCATCACATGATTCCATATTAAGGCAAGGTCACCATTACTTCTCATTTCTTATCTCACATAAGTGTTTATTCATTGAATCACAGAATATTACTTGAAGGGAACTTATGAGAGTATTCCATGAAACTACCAGGGAGAACTAGTCTGTCACTTAATTTCACAAAGTTTTTATAGACTGAGAACTGGGCTTCAGAATAAAACTCAACCATAATAGCTTCCCTACGTAGGCAAGCACTCATTTCTGTGTGATTTACAGATTTTTGCATACATAAATCTAAATGTATCTTTGCAGTATAATCTAATTCTAGCATTGATAAAGAAAACCATTAGCTCTCCTCATTCCTGGTTAAAAGGGAGTTTATATGCAACAAAAACACCATTTAGAAATGTGTTAGGAACTGATTATATCTAAAAAGCACATGAGGTAGTACTGAACAATAAATTACATCCACACAGAATTTTCTCATTTCCGTTTGATTTGTGCTGCTTCCAAAATTCCATCTTCTTATTTATTTTTTTTATCTGTAATCATCTAGCAATTAGAAATGTATGTTTTCAGGTTGTTAAAAAAGTTGTAATGAGACAAATTCAGTAGAAGATATTGTTAAGCTAGGTTAAACGGCATCAGAGTTCACTCATAAAGCACCAGGATCTTATCACCTTGATAAGCCTCATATAAGGCTAGAGCCAGGTATAATAAAATCTGCTGAAGAAGCTCATTACCAGGTCAGTGATGTTTGGATTTTATTACTATCCCAAGCAAACTTCTTCAGAGAATTAAAATGTTTCCTGACTTCAGTTCCTGATTTGATTAATTTACTCTCCACCTTGGGCCCCCACCTCCTTACTAAATCATCATTTGCTGAGAAAGGAGACGCTCAGTTTCCCTAGTCTAGGTCTCAGGCCACTCCTCCGAGTTTCAAACCACTCCCTGGGAGTTCAGGTCCCTCCTCTGGGCCCTGAACTAGGGAAGAGTTACTGTTGCATGTTGCACCTATTTTCCAGCACAACATGGGAAGATAGAGACCCCAGGAGGCAAATTTGATCAATTTCAGTGTTTGAGCATGCCCAATAAAAAAGAGCTTGTCCTTGAATGACACTGCACTGGATGTGCTAGAAAGCACTGAGTATATTTTAAGTATGCTTAGTGTATATGCTGGAATTTGAATACTGCACAGACCTCAAAAGAAACAGAGCATGTGCAAGGCTAAGAGATGCATATCAACAGATTTTACTAATAGATAGCATGAATATGTATAGATAGCCAACTATAAAGGTAAAATCCAGGACAAAAACAGGGCTGCCACTCACTCTCGAACCAGCCCGCACTTTGCCTGTGAAGTTCCTTGCTCTTTTCATTGAACTTACTTTCACTTTCTACTTTGACTCTGTTCTTGAATTCTTTCCTGCAGCTGAGTCAAGAACCTGGTAACAGAACAGGATTGAGGTCATGTATCCAACCTCCCTAGACTTTCTCCAGTAACGTTCCTACTCAGCACAGTCCCACTAACTCTATTTCCTGTCCAGGCAAGATCTTTCAGATCCTTTAACCATGGTCAAGCCTCTTACATCTCTCTCTTTCTCTTTTGAGAAAAGCAAATTCTTAAAGTAAAAAAGGAGGAAACTGTTGGTATTATTCAAGTTAGAGAGTATTGGAACAAGGGCAGGGTAATATCCCCTGTACTTTTGATATTACATCATGTACTTGACTATCTACTCTGCCATTATGCAACATAAGTCTAGATGACCCATGGAGTTCAAATAACCGTTCTCAGAACACCATGCTAAAATACTCTGTCCTAAAACCTAGACCTGGTCTATTAAGACCACAGCTACTCAAAATGTGGTTTGTGGCCTTGTGTCATTGCTTAAATTATTTGCTTCCAGACTGTGCTAAGGAAATTGACAGTATTTAGAATCTTTCATGGCAGTTTGATGAAATCTGCTGATTCTTACAATGAAAAACACATTGGCCTTGCGTTTTCTGGTCATTTTTAAAATTGATTGTTTTAGTAATTTATTTTATTGTATTCCAAAAAGCATTGGTTGATGACAGATTTAAAAATAAAAACTAGAACAATACCTTACCATTCAGAGTATGAGAAACAGTGTTTCAGACACTTGTATCCTAAAGAATATCTGGAAGCCTGGCAAATTTATTTTTTGAAATATTGTTTAGTGTATAACATTGAAAATAATATTGTAAACCATTTTATTGTTTTACTTAAGAGAAAATAGATTATAGTCATATGATGAGAAGGACCAATCTCCACAATCAATCTGAGAAGGATATGTCTTCATTTGATTATTCAAAAAAACAATAGAAGGGGGTGAAAAAAGTAAAGGCAATTTACTTATACTGATCTTATTTCCAAAAATGTGACTTTTATTTTTTTTTATTGGAATATATCACCAAAATTATATCAGACAATCACATCAGTTTCAGTTTTGGAATCATAAATGAAAGTAAAGAAACAAAGGAGGAAAAATGTAAAAGTAAAAGTCATGTAGAAGGGAAAAGAAATCAATGAGAAAATATATGTGTGTATGGGAAAATTATCAGAAAGATGAATTTTTAAAAAGTAATGCACAGAAGAAAACAATATCAGGAAGCAATAGATGAGAGTTATTAAGTCAATCAATATATCATATAATATTGTTATTCAGTTGCTGTCTGGGAAAGTGACTTAATTACTCTCTGGACAAGCTGAGAATGGTAGAACTATACAGGAAAATCAGAAATCATGATTTAATCAGAAAAAGTCTGTGCATGTGTTTATTTTTGTTGCCTGGTGAATCAATTTTTAGTATTTATTTCAAATTTACACATTAAACATAAACAGGGCTATGCCAAGAAAAAAGGTAAAGTGCAGGGAGAGCTCCTCTGAGGATACTCTGGAAGAATATCAGACACCAAGAGATAATGGAAAAGGAACTCTGATGAAAAAGGAAAGTGCTGGGCCGAGCCCGTGGTGCACTTGGTAGAGTGCTGCGCTGGGAGCGCGGCGACGCTCCCGCCGCGGGTTCAGATCCTATATAGGACTGACCGGTGCACTCGCTGGCTGAGTGCCGGTCACGAAAAAAAAAAAAAAAAAGAAAAAGGAAAGTGCTGTGCCTTTGTTGTCTCTTGCTATATAACAAATTACCCCAAAGCTTAGCAGCAGCTTAAAACAATGTCCCTTTATTTTCCCAGAGTTTCTGTGGGTCAGGAATCAAGGCAATGCTTTGCTGGAACGTCTGCTTCATTATTTCTTATGAGGCTATAACCAAGGTATGTGCACAGAATATGCCCTCTCATTTGAAGGCTTACCTAGGCAAGTATTCACTCCCAAGCTCACCTTGTAAATGGCAAGATTTTAGTTCCTGGTTGGTTGTTGGACTTAGGACCATAACTGTTTGCTGGCAGTTGGTCATGTGGGCCTCTCTACCAGGGCAGCTGGCTTCAGCAAAGTACACATGCCAAGAAGGCAAGAGAGAGACAGCCTGCTAGTAAAATGGAAGTCACAATCTTTTCTAACCTAATCATTGAAGTGATGCATCCTCAACATTGCTATATTCTATTGGTTATAAACTGATAACTCAAGGGCAGGTTATTACACAAGGCCATTAATACCAGGAAGCAGGGATCATTAGGGGCCATCTTCTAAGTCTGTCTACCATGGAGAAGGAGTAAACAACGTGCTGAGAAGAGAAAATAATTTATCTTTCTTTGGTTTAAAAATATAAGCAAATTTATGTGCACCAAATTTCAAAGTATGCAACTTCTTTTTTTTTTAACAGTTTTTTTAATTGAAACGTAATTGACAATACATACCTTTGTGGTAGTTTTTAATATCAATACCTGTGTATGATATGTGGTGAATGGTGACCAAATTTCTGATTTTTTTTAGTATACTCACGTTTACAAAAAGTAATCAGCACTTGTGATCCTTGAACTATTTCTCACTAAACTCTCTCCCCCTCCCCCTTTCCCACCTCTAGCAACCATAGTTCTCTTCTATTTCTTTTAAAACTTCAATGTATTATTGTGATTGTTGTTTCTCTCTGTCTTTTCTTTTATTTGTTTACTTATTTATTTATTTTTTAGCTTCTACTTATTACTGAGGACCTGTGATATTTCTCTTTCTGTGCCTAGCTTACTTCACTTAACATAATTTTTTCTAAGTTCATGCATTTTGATGCAAATGTCAGAATTTCGTTATTTTTTATGGCTGATTAGTAGTCCATTGAGTACTTATACCACATTTTCCTTTTCCAGTTTTTGGTCAATGGACATTTAGAGTTGGTACCACTTCTTGGCTACTGTAAATAGAGCTGTGATGAACGTGGGAGTGCAGGTATCCCTTCAACATGAAGATATCCATTCCTTTGGGTATTGGGATTGCTGGACCATAAGGTAATTTTGTCATTGAGGAAACTCCATACTGTTTTCCAAAATGGCTGTACTAATTTACAGTCCCACCAACAGTGCAGGAGAGTTCCCTTTTCCCCACATCTTCACCAGCATTTGTTATTCTCTGCCATTTTGATAATAGCTAGTCTAACTGGGGTGAAATGATATCTCAGTGTGGTTTTGATTTGCGTTTTCCTGATGCTTAGAGATGTTGAGTACTTTTACATGTGTCTATTGGCCATTTGTATATCTTCCTTTGAGAAATGCCTCTTCATCTCCTTTGCCCATTTTTTAATCAGGTTACTTGTTTTCTTACTGTTAAATTGTTTGAGTAGTTGTGTGTTCTGGATGTTAATCCCTTGTCGGATGCATAGTTCATAATATTTTCTCCCACTCTGTAGGTTGCCTTTTTGTTCTGTCAGATTGTTTATTTTATTGTGAAGAAGCTTCTTAATTTGATATAATCCCATTTGTATATTTTTTCTTTTGTTGCTTGTGCTTTGGGGGTCATATTCATAAAGTCTTTGCCCATGCCTACTTCCTGTATGGTTTCCCCTATGCTTTCATTTTAGGAGTTGTAGAGTTTCAGGTCTTAAATCTTTAATCCATTTTGAGTTGATATTGGTATATGGTGAGAAGTACAATTTCATTCTTCCACGTATGGCCATCCAGTTTTCCCAGAATGATTAACTGAAGAGGCTGTCATTTCCCCAATGTATGTTCTTGTTGCCTTTTTCAAAGATCAACTGGCTGAAAGTACATGAGGTGATTTCTGGCTTCTCTATTCTGCTCCTTGGTCTGAGTGTCTGTTTTTATGCCTTATCATTCTATTTTGCTTACTATAGCTTTGTAGTATAATTTGAGGTAGGGTAGTGTTATGCCTTCAGTTTATTTATTTATTTTTGCTTAAGATTGCTTTGGTTACTCGGGGTCTTTTCTTGTTCCATATGAATGTTTGGATTGCTTTTTCTATTTCTGTGAAGAATGCCTTTGGTATTTTGATGGGGATTGCATTGAATGTGTAGATTGACTGGGTAGTATGCACATTTTCACAATGATAATTCTTCCAATCCAAGACCGTGGAATGTCTTTCCATTTTCTTGTGTCATCTTTAATTCCTTTCAGTAGTGATTTTCATTTTCTTAGATGTTTCATTTGTTAGGTGACTATTGTAAATGGGCTTTGCTGATTTCTTTTTCTGCTAGTTTGCTGTTGGAGTATAAAAATGGTACATATTTTTGTGTGTTGATTTTTTACCCTGCAACTTTACTGAAATCATTTATCAGCTCTAAGAATTTTTTGGTAGTCTTTAAGTTTTTCTGTATATAGGATCATGTCATCTGCAAACAGGGATAGTTTGACTTTATCTTTTCCAGTCTGGATGTTCTTTATTTCTTTCTCCTGCCCAATTGCTCTGAGTAGTACTCCCAATACGATGTTAAACAGGATTGGTGAGAGTGCACATTCCTTCTCTTGTTCCTGTTCTTAAGAGAAAATCATTCAGCTAGTCCCCATTCAGGATGATATTGGCAGTGGGTTTGTCATTTATGGCTTTTATTGTGTTGATATACTTTCCTTCTATACCTAATTTGCTGAGAGACTTTATCATGAAGGGATGTTGAATTTTGTCAAATGCTTTTTCTGCATCTATTGAGATAATCATATGGTTTTTGTCCTTGATTTTGCTGATGTGGTGTATCACTTTTATTGACTTGCATATGTTGTACCATCCTTGCATCTCTGGGATGAATCTTTCTTGATCATGGTGTACAAAATATTTTTGATGTGTTTTTATATTCTGATTGCTAATATTTTAAGAAGGATTTTTGTGTCTGTGTTTATCAGAGATATTGGCCAATAATTTTCTTTTTTGTTATATTTTTGTCTGTTTTTTTATCAGGGTGATGCAGGCCTCATAGAATGAGTTTGGGAGAATGGCCCCAGTTTCAATTTTTTGGAATAGTTTGAAGAGAATTGGTATTAATTCCTCTTTAGAGGTTTGATAGAATTCAGCAGTAAAGCCATCTAGTCCTGAGCTTTTCTTTGTTGGGAGTCACCTGATTACTGCTTCAGTCTCACTGCTTATTATTGGTCTGTTCAGGTTTTCTGTCTCCTTGTTTCAGTCTTGGTAATTTGTGTGAGTCCAGAAATTTATCCATTTTCTCCAAGTTTTCAAATTTGTTGTTGCATAATTGTTTATAATAGTCTCTAATGATTCTCCTGTATTTCTGCAGTATCAGTTGTAATGTCTCCTCTTTTATTTCTGATTTTTGTTACTTGGGTCTTGTCTCTTCTTTTTTTAGTTCCCATTTTCTTTTCTAAAAAAGAACTTTTTGTTTTATTGATCTTTTTTATCATTTTGGGGGCCTCTATTTTGTTTAGATCTGTTCTTTTCAGCTTTGATCTTAATTATGAAAAAAAAAAGAAAATGAAGAAGATCTGAGAATGCTAACAGATCACCTTAGGTGCACAAACATTTGAGTCATGGGTGTTCAGGGTGGGGGGGGGGAAGGTAAAAGGCATTGAAAACATATTCAAATTAAATAATAGCAGAAAACTTCCAAGGTATTGGTCTAGATATGGACTTCCAGATCCACTAGGCTAAAAGATCCTCAAATATTTTCAATCCAAAAAGGTCCTCTCTGAGACACATTATAGTCAAACTGGCAAAACTCAAAGACTAAGAGAGAATCTTAAAAACAGCAAGAGAAAAGTGTCAAGTCACCTATAAGAAGTCCACATCAGACCAAGAGCAGATGTCTTAACAGAAATACTACAGGACAGAAGGGATTGGGATGACATATTCAAAGTATTAAAAGAAAAAAGAAAAACATAAAAAAACCCTGCCAGCTAAGAATACTATACCAAGCAATGTTATCCTTCAGATAAGAAGGGCACATAGTCTATTTCCCAGACAAACTAAAGCTGTGGGAGTTCACAACCACACAACCAGCTCTACAAGAAATCCTTAAAGGATTACAGCACCTAGAACCCAATAAACAATAATCACCACCATGAATACAAGGAAAAGAACAAAGACTGCTGGTAGAGCAGATATGCAAATGAGAAAGAGAAACTATACCATACCACCTCAAATAACCAACAAACCCCAAAGACAAACAATAAAAGGAGAAGAAAGGAACAAAAGATATTTAAGTCAACCATATGAAAAGCAATTAAACATCAGGAGTAAGACAATACCTTTCAGTAACAACTCTAAGTGTAAATGGATTAAATTCCACTCTCATAAGAACTAGACTGACCTATTGGATAAGAAAGATAGACCCAACTATATGCTGTCTACAAGAGACTCACCTCACCCTTAAAGACACATACAGACTAATAGTGAAGGGATGGAGAAAGATGTACCACACAAATGGAAACCAAAAATAAACAGAAGTAGCTATTCTTATATTGGATGAAATAGACTTTAAACCAAACACTACAAAAAGAGACAAAGAAGAGCTGACCCCGTGGCTCACTTGGGAGAGTGCGGCGCTGGGAGCGCTGAGGCAGCGGGTTCGGATCCTATATAGAGATGGCCGGTGCGCTCACTGGCTGAGCGCAGTGTGGGCAACACCAAGCCAAGGGTTCTGGTGCCCTTGCCGGTCACAAAAAAAAAAAAAAAAAAAGAGAGAGAGAGAGACAAAGAAGGTTATTATATAATGATAAAGAGATCTTCCCAGCAGGAAGACATAGCAATCATAAATGTATATGCACCCAACACTGGAGCACTCAGATATATAAAGCAAATACTATAAGACCTAAAAAAAGAGATAGAACCAAATATTATAATAGTTCTGTACCAGAATACCCCTCTCTCAGCATTGGACAGATCATCTAAGCAACAAATCAATAGAGAAACACAGGATTTAAACTACACCTTAGAACAATTGGACCTAACAGATATCTACAGAACATTTCATCCAACAACTACAGAATATACATTCTTCTCATTAACACTTGGAACAGTCTCCAGATTAGATCACATGTTAGGTGATCTCTACACATTTTTAAACATTGAAATCATTTGAAGTATCTTCTCAGATGACAATGGATTAAAACTAGTAATTAATAACAAGCTAAACTCTCAAAATTGTATAAATACATGGAAATTAAACAACATGCTCCTGAATGTTATAGGTCCATGAAGAACTTAAACAGGAAATCAAACAAATTTCTTGAAACTAGTGAAAATAAAGACATATCATATGAACGTCTATTGGATACAGCAAAAGCAGTACTAAGAGGGAAGTTTATTGTAATAAATGCTTACACTGAAAGAATGGAAAGATTTCAAATAAACCACCTAATGTTATACCTCAAATAACTCAAAAAACAAGAACAATCCAGTCCCAAAATTCATAGATGGAGAGAAAAAATTAAGATCAGAATATCTATCTTTATACAATTAGAAGACAAAACTTTGATATAGCTTTCAGATCCAAGAAGGGAGGGAAGTAAAGAAATACGGAAAATATAGAAGGAAATAATTAATTTTGTTCCATGATTTTAGAGAGGGAGGAACTAAATGAAGAAACCCTTCCTACACCCCAATGTGTCAACTGTTATGTAAATTTATAATGCACAGTAAAAGGGTAGTTAACATACAGTGAGTGCAAACTACATTTTTGTAGACCACACCAGACCCTGACTATAACAGAAGTTATGTGGGTTATCAAAAATACTTAGATTAATATTATTTTATCATATAAACCTATTATAAAAATAATATTCCTACATAGCAAATAGTTTTATCAATTAAAAAAAAGAATATGCCATCCCATCAATAGTCCTTCAAAATAACCACTTAGAGAAATTATCATAAGAAAAGTTATAATAACCAATAGTAAGATACTATTTTTCATTTATTATTACCTTTTTTTTAAATTTCAGAGAATATCTAAATGTTTAAAATATTTGTGGCTACGTAAATTAAAATAATTTTTACAATACAATTTGACAGCATGTATCGTGAATTTTAAATTTATATACTATCTAAACAAGGAATTCAACCTTTAGAAGTCTACACCAGGGACTTGATCAAATTTGCAGACTGAAAAATATGCAAAGAGATTTTTATTACATTATTCACAACAGCAGGTAATTGGAAATCATATAAATGCACACCAGATACATGGACAGTGTTTTCAGGGGTCTCCAAAACCACCATTAGGTTTGATAAATCCCTAGGAGAACTCAACAGACCCGATATATACTCCTAGTCACAGCTAAGATTTATTAAACTGAAAGGATACAAAGCAAAATCAGGAAAAGAAGGAGCACAGGCAAAGGCCAAACTATACCACACACAAATTTCCAGGGATGTGTTTCCCATGGAATCACACAGAACTACTTACTTCCCCCCAGAACTGAATTGTAATAAACTATGTGAAATATTATCTACTGAGAAAGTTCAATACTGAGTGCCCAGAGTTTTTACTGTAGGCTGGTCACCTAGACACACTCTGCTTGATATGTAACAAAACTCCAGACACATGGAAGGAAAGCAGGTATTCCACATAAACTACATTGTTCATAAAAACGGTTTAGGCACAGTGTGCCACTCTTACTAGTTTTGAGAATGGTGGGAATGGCTCCCAAAATCTGAGTTGCAAGTTCCAGCCATGAACCAAATTTGCAAGCAGGCCATTCTAACGACAGCAGCCTCAGATCGGCTATGCAAACACTGTTCTGCACAGGCAAGTACACAGCAAATTAGCCTCAGGAGTCCTTAGCAGCAACAGAGTAAAGAAGTAGTAAAGAGAGAGGGAAGTAAATTTAGAAAAAGTAAGCCAAAGGGCAGGTGATAAATACATTTGGAAAAAGGCAATGACGTAAATGGAAACCTACAAGAATAAAGAAATTGCAGTGAAGGGAATTACATATGTGGAGGCAGACTATAGTCATCCATCAGGAATTAGGAGATAAAGGTAAATTAAGGGCATTTGAAGATGAGGTTGGAGATAATTAGGGGGTTGAGTTTACTGGTCTCAGACAATGAGCTGGAAAATGTGCTCATCGCTCTTATTTTCTTAAAGAGTTTGTGAAGGATTGGAATCATTTATTCTACAAATATTTGATAGAATTTGCCAATGAAGTCATCTGGACCTAAGCTTTTCTCTGTGGGAACATTTTAAATTATAATTTTAATGTCTATACTTGCTATTAGTCCATTCATATTTTTAAATTCTTATTAAGTCAGTGTTGGTAATTTGTGTCTAAGAATTTGTACATTTCACCTGAATTGTCTAATTTGTTGGCATAAAGTTGCCCATTCTATTGCCTTAAATCCATTTAATTTTTATAGGGTCAGTAGTGACATCACCTCTTATATTCCTGATTTTGGTAATTTGTGTCTTCTCTCTTTTTTTTCTTTGTCAGGGTAACTAAAATTTGTCTTTTTTTTTTTTTTTTGTGATATTTCAAAGAGCAAAATTTTGGTTCTACTGATTTTCTATATTATTTTTGTCTTATGATTTCCACTCTGATCTTTACTGTTTCTTTCCTTTTTCTGCTTTTGGTTTTATTTGCTATTTTTTTTTTTTTTCAGGCTTCAAGAGGTAGAAACTCATGATTTAGATATTTCTTTCTAATAAAAGTGTTTAAAGCTATAAATTTTTCTGTAAACTCTACTTTAGCTGCCTCCTCTAAATCTTGGCATGTTGTGTTTCTGTTTTCATTTCGTTCACAACTAATGTAATTATTGATAAGGTTGGATTTACACATAAATTTTTGCTATTTGTTTTCATATATGTCCCATGTCTTTTTGTTCCTACAGATCAAATATGTTTGGTGTGCCATTTTTAATTCCTCTCTTAATTTTCTACTTACTTACATTTTTTTAGTTGTCTTAGGTGTCACTCTAAAGATTACAGTATAGATCACTATTTATCAAAATCTACTTCAGGTTAATAGCTATCTAATTTTAATAATACATAGTAACTTTATTCTAATAAATTTCCATTTTCTCCTCCTTCCTTTGTGCTGTTATTGTATGAAGTTACATCTATGTAGAACATCTTTATACTCGTATCTTATAAACCCAACAATTAAATGGTATATTTATTGCTTTTTAAAGTCTCATATTCTTAAAAAAAATTCATAAAAGAAATAAAAATACATTAATACTGTTTTATATTTACACACATACTTACCATTTCTGATAATCTCCATTTCTTCTCCTAGACTTATGTTACTGTTTTGTGTCATTTCTTTTCAGATTAGAGTTGTTCCTTTAGTTTTTATTGTAGAGCATGTCTGTTACAATAAATATCTTCATTTTTTGGCTTCTTTTTGCTTCTGTTTTTTGAACAATAGTTTTGTTGTGTATAGAATTCTTGGTTAAGAGTGTTTTGTTTTTTTTTTTTTTTTCCTTAAGGCTTTTGAGTATGTTATCCTGCTTCTTTCTGGTCTCCACTTTTTCTAAGGTATAAGTTGTGTTATTTCCCATGTAGGTGATAAGTCATTTTTCTTTTGCTGCTTTTAAGATTTTCTCATTGTCTTTAGCTTTCAGCAGTTTGGCTATAAAGTGTGTAGATGTAAATGTTTTTGTGTTTATCTGACTCTGTTTATTAAGCTTCTTTGATGTATAAAGTTTTTCATGAAATTTGAGAATTCTTTGGTCATTATTTATTCAAGTATTTTTTTTGTACCACTTGCTCTCCTGTACTTCTGAAATTCCCATTATATGAGTGTTAATGTGCTTGATGTTGTACCACCGGTCTCTGCGGCTCTGTTCATTTTTCTTCAATATTTTTTCTCTCTGTTCTTCACATTAAATAGTTTCTAGTCATCTATCATCATGTTAATAGATTTTTTTCCCACCATTTAAAAATTTTGTTTCACCCATCTAGTACAAATTTTATTTCAGTTATTATGCTTTTCAACTCTAGAGTATACATTCCATTATATATATATATATATATATATATATATATATATATATATATATATATCTTTCTACTTTCCTGCTGGCATTCCCCATTTGTTATCTTATTTTTATTTGGTTATTTGAATAGGGCTTTCCTTATTTTAAATTGATTTCCTTTCATTCTTTGAATATAATTATACTTTGCTGAATTGCACCTCTGAGTAATTTTTTATTGAATTTTTTTCTGGGTATGGATTATATTTTCATTTTTCTTACCATGTGTCATATTATTTTTGTTCAAAACTGGACATTTTACATAATATATTACTGCATCTCAGCTCTGATTTTCCCCTTAAAGATGTGTGTGCTTTTGTTGTTGCTTGTTTGGTGACTTGCCTGGATTTAAACTCCTGCAGTGTATGGCCTCTCATGTCATTGTTCAGTATTTTTTTTGTGTGTGTCCTAATTTTTAATTCTTAACCCAGCTGTCTACGGGTCATCCCTATGTCTTTATGGGTTAGCGGCCAGTCAATGATTTGAGCAGAGGTTATGCGTGATCATATTGATTCCCAAAGGTTTCTACCTTCTGCTGAAAGTCTTTTGCTGAGGAATACATTAAAAATCCTGTGAGTTCTCCAGTCTTCCCTGACTTTTACTTTCTGCAAGGTCCACATTTGTTGGTGTTCCTTATGCATGTGCTTATTTCCCAAGTCACTCAGGGAGGTATGAAGAGCTGATCAGGTCCTTCCACAACTCTCTCTCTTCTAGTTCTCTTTGTTCAATCTATGAGTTGTTCACATCTCTGCAACCTTGAGATAAGAGAGGCACAGGTTTCCCTGTTTATTTCCTCCCCTCTGGCAACTTGGCTACTGGTTTTCCGGGTTAAGTTGTCACGTCACCTGAACTGGGCAAGGAGGGTGTAGACTCCACTGTCTCTACCAGGATTCTAGTAGCTTTATATGTATATATATATATATATAAATGCTTTTTAATTTGTTGTGTGTCTTTGGTTGATATCTAGAGCCCTGAAATCCTGAAATGGTTGTTTTTATACTTGGTGGGAAGAGAGTATTTTGATCTTTTCATGCCACCATACTAGGATCTCCATCTCTGGATACTAAATTTAGATTTCAAATAATTGTATGTGAGTAGGTTAATACTACAGTAGGAGAAAGGTGGTTTTCTTAGCTCTCATTAGATTCTATAAGGGGTACATGATCAGAAATATTCAAAACTATGTAGCATTTACATGCATCGTGATTAACACTGAAGTACTCTATAAAAAGCTGCTGATGAGAGACTGGAGCTGAAAGAGTTATGGCTAATCTGCAAGTGTGCATGTACACATCAAAAAAAAAATAATTAGGAAAGGATTAGAGGAATGGGGAATCTGAAAGGGATCCCAAACAAAATAATGCTTTTGGTTTCTATGTTTGGTGAACTTTATCCTATTTGTCAACTCCAGATGGCCACATCCCAATCCTACCTATGTCCAGGCAACAAGGGCCAAAGTTTCTGTAGCTGATAAAAAAGCTTCCTAATATGCCTGTTCAAAGCCTTTTCTCTATTTGATTATTTTCAACCAAACTGTAAAGACCAAATGCTAGAACACAAATAGAGGAGACTTAAAATGAATCCAATGAGAAGGTGCTTGGTTGTTGGAGATATATGAAAAAATATCACAGCTTGAATGCCTAAAGGGGAGATGACAATGGACTTAGACAATGGCCTTAGGCCTTCAAGGGTTTATGTTTAAATCAGCCACTGGAAAGCTGTGTAATACTGAGCAATTTAGTTAACCTCCCTAAGCCTCATTTTTTAAATTGAAACTTTAGACAATAGTATTTATTTTATAGGGCCTTTGTAAAGATTAAACAAGGGAGTCTGTGCAAGGTACTCATGTTAAGACCTCAGTGTATAGTAACTGTCATTTATAGTGTCTCATTCTAGTGGTCTATGCATCTTTATTTGTTAGCTTGTTAAAGTCTTGGAGAGGAGGTATTGTGGCATTGATGAACACATGGGACATGGAAAAAGTCCAGACAGTACACGGAATGCCTGAATTCTTTATTGAGACATTTTCTGTCCAGAAACTCACATGCTGAAAACATCCATAACCTTTGGCATTCATTCAAATCCTCTGAGAGGATGAGGATGCTATTAGTATAGTGGAATCTTGAGTCCTCTCTGTAAAAATACCTCACTGAAATATAAAGAATTGAATAAGCTAGTTTCTTGCTGTTGGCAGTGATAGAAAATATAGAAACAGAGAAAGATGACACCCACAAACAATACAACCCTTATTCTAGCCAACAATTGCAAAATCCTTTTTTATGTGAATGCATGTTATTGAGTATGTATGTTTGTGCATTTGTTTTTTTGCTTGTTTGGGGGGGTTTTTTTTGCTCAAAATTGTTATGGATTTTTTTATTATTCACATCCACAACATGCACAATTTAATTTGGGTACTTTGCATTAATCTTTACTGCCCCTAAAATTTAAAAAAAATAGTAAAATAGAGCTGTAATTCTAAAAAATAATAGCAATACAGGAAGCCTTTAGTTTCCTTCTTCGCTATCTCATTAGCACTTCTATATTCTCATGCAATAGGTCAGCCAATGGATACTGAAGCTTCCATCTTTCAAATAAAAAGGAATATTTGTCTATTTAATCCTTTGCTTTTATTTTTAATATGGCTTTAGGATCACAAATTTGATCGATGTTGACTTATCTTCTCTCTTGATTTAAGCTAAATGTTTGGAATTAATTTCCTTCTCATAGTTTCACCAAACACTCTTTAAGGCACATGTAAAGTATTACTTTATTTAAACTTATTTTTTACTTTACTTCCTACTTTCTCACAAGTATTCATAAGAATTGCTATAGTGAAATATTCTATTACTTTGATTATCAAACATTTGACCATCTTTCTATTTTATAGACTCCCCCGCCGCCCCCCATTGCTTATCACATTAATGGAGCATAGTGTCTTAACTCCCTTAATAGAAATTGAAGTGGGGTGCTCTCTTGTCTCTCCACTCCCAGAAAGAAACGTTTGATCCTTGCTTAGTCAATCAGACATTTCCATCAAGGTTTTTGCATCTAAAGCAAGCACCACAGAGATGAGCTGATGGCTGGAATGAATTCTCTAGGACCATGAAGTCAGTAATGATGCAACAGTGAAATCCTGGCCCAATTGCTCTTACTGCCAAGCTCTGGAATCCCTAGATCCTTTTTTCCAAGCCTCCCACCAATTTTAGGTTCTTATGATAAATCACTGTTTTATCTTATATAGCCAGAGGTAGATTCTGTTTAAAAAACAAGACAAAACACAAATTTTGAATGGTAAAAGTCTTCCTCTCAAAATGATTATTGTGTGCTCAATAAAAACACTGCCTACTTCATAATACTGCTCCTGCAGCATTTTCCTTTACTCGTTCGTTTTTACAATTTGGTTCATTCAGTTATTATCACAATGGTTTAGTATAAAGAACATGGATTTTGCCATCAAGCAGGCCTGTGTTCAAATTCTGACTTCAATAGTTAATTTGTAATCTAGAGTGATATGTGACATAAACAAATAATTTGGTTCAAAATTTACTGTGTAGGAGAAAGAGAAATGAACTGAAGATCAGAAAATGCACTATTAACTCTGACTTTAAGAGATGGGGCCATAGACCCTGTAATCAAGGGTACAGTAGATTGAGTTATGTCCACCTAGAACTCACTGGAGCTTGAACTGTGTTCCTCAACATTTATGTATTAGAAACTTAGCCTCCACTGTGACTGTTAAGAGGTTTGGAAATCCTATTACGGTAATTGAAAGATGGAGCCTTGAAGACGTGATTGGATTATAGGACCATGCCGTAGTGAATAGATTTAAAATGGTGGTCAGGGGAGTGGTTCTGAGGGCTTTAAAAGAAGAGGAGAGTGTCTCTCTCTCTGCTCTGCTCTCTCTGCTTCCACCATCTTGCAATGTGAGTCCCTTAGGTCACTCTTGCCAATGCCAAATGGACTTTAAACTTCCCAGCCTCAGAAACTGTAAGCAATAAATTTTGTTTTTCTTTATAAATCACCCAGTTCTGTGTATTCCATTATAGCAACACAAAATGGACTAATACAAAGGGTAAATAACAAGCTTATTGCCCTGGTCTATAAAGAAAGTGCTGTCAAGGATGATTTTCAAGGCTCTTTCTAGTTCTAAAATTCTGTAATCTACATAAGGTCCAGTTTCACATTGCAACACTGAGAATGTATTTTATAGTTGATCTTTGTGTCTGTTTGTATGTATGCAAACACTGGGTGGTTTATATAATTAGCTCATTCCTTTTTAAAAATTTATTTTTTATTTTACTTTGACATACTTTAGCTGTGTATATTTATGGGGTAAAAAGCAATAGTATTATTCTTTAATACAATGTAGAATAATTAAATTAAGCTAATTAACATATCCATATATCCATCACCTCAAATATTTAACATTTTTTTGTGTGATGAGAACATTTGAAATTTATTCTCTTAGGGATGTTGAAATTTATAGTACACAATTATTAGCTAGGTCAGTCCTAGAAAAGTATACCTATCATGGCATTTTATGGATAAGGGCTATTTATACCTGGAGAGATAAGCAGCTTACACGGCTGTAGACCCTGTGTATTCTGGGTGTGCCAACCACACCTGCCAGAGTAATCGCATATGCCTGGAATTTTCTATGCTCCTTTCATCTTATCCTGACTTGACTTGTCTTTAACTGACTCTTTCAAGCATCATTTAGATTTCATTTCCTCTGGAAAACCTTCCTAAACTTCTCCTACTTTCTACTTCTAACCTAGGTTGGGTTTTCTCATGATAGGCACTTGTGGCATGCCCTACTTCTGCGTAGCAGGCATCACCATTGTAACTAGATAATTATTTTCATAATACTCAATTAAACACCATGAAAGCAGGGTCTTTGTCTTAATTGTATCTCTAGCACCTTGCACTGTGCCAGCCCATGGTGGGTACACAATAGATATTTGCTGAATTAGAGGAATAAAAGTTACTACCAAAAAATAAGCCTGAGTGTCTAATTCCACATTCTGGCTCTGTTTACACTACTGTGCTGACTAGATAAAGAGCTTAAGCTTCAGAAACGTACTATGTGCAATAAAGCCTTAGCAAGATTTGCCATTATTTTGGATAACAGTCTCTTTCTCCTCCTAATGTCCTGGGAATCACATGTTATATATCTTGGCCAGCATCTCAACCAGCTGCTGCCTTCACTATTCTTTCAGTGGCAAGCTCATCCATCTTTTGGTGATTTGGATAGGCTATAATGGTTTGTTTTGGGTAACTGATGACAACATAACATTTAAGGACATCCTAGGATTATGAGCCAATGCGTGGGAGCAATTCCAGATTCTATCACTCTAATTAAAAGAATAATTCTCTAAGGGTGGAATTTACAATTCCCAGGAACTGGTGGGTTACATTGGCACTTAGATTAGGACCCACAGATAATGTAAAAATGAAAGCCAATATAAATCATCCCTTTATGAGAAAATGAATAGCATTGTCAAGTAAATAAAAAGTGCATTAGTAAGGGACTTAAAGTGCCAAATAATTTCTAAGCTTCCCAAATTTTTGTAAATAACTAGAGGGCCTAATATTTTGCAGATACTCAGTCAATGTTACCAACTTGTAGGTTGACTGAAATAGTTATACTTAAGAGAGTCATTTCTCTGTTGTATATCCCTTATTGAAATTAAAGGCTTATAGAAAAAGCATTAATTTAATTCAAAATGTTGAAAGAGAAGGATGAATGTGACTAAAACAAACAAAGTCCAAAATGCATGAAAAGGTGGTTAAAGAGCATTAAACATTTCCAATCTCCAAGGATTAAATGAAGTCTATCCAGGTGACTAAAATGACAGCAGTGAAGTACCTGATACACTGTGTATCTGTGCTGATTCATTCATTAAAACTTGATCCTGACTTGGGATGGCTTGAAAGTTTACTGTTAGGGCTCTATTTCTCTCTCTGTCACTGAAATATAAAAAATGATAGCTAAAATGGAGACAAATACAGATCAAAATACAGCCATACTCTAACACAAGATGGACATTGGTGACATAGAAACACAGAGCTGAAGTGGGAGACCTGACGGGCTCCAGGTCCGAAAACTAGCAGAGACAGCTGGGTGTTAGTCCATGCTGGGTAATGGGACTAAAGATATTCCCGTGGAAGGACAGGACAGGTCAAATCTCACTGTTTTTATGGCTAGAGATGGATCTATAGGAGAAGAACTTGAGTTACGCCACCGACTATAATATTGCCAATATTACTTTCTGGTTCTTTGGTATGTCTTGACATCACACTCTTCCTTTCTTTTTGATGTCTCTCTGATTCCTTTTTTGTTCTTGTTTTCTCATCATTTTCTCTGTCTCCCTCTCGTCATTCTCTCTGTCACTGTCTTACTCTTCTCTCCACATGTATCTCTCTTTTTCTCTATCTTACAAATTTCTCACATTTGTTGAGACAAATACAGACTATTATTTGATGTGGGAAAATTGGAATTAGTAGAAATAATGGCCATAAAAGAACATATAAGATATAACGAATACAAGATATTTATTTTGGTCAAAAAACTAATCAATAATTTAAATTTTAATTAGTTATTTAATTGACAAAGTATTTGTACTAATGAAAAATAATTAAGCAAAACAAAAATAAATGGAAATATTTTACTTGTGGTATATAGAAAATTAATCAATGAAATAAAATAGACTAAAGGTATCTTTTCCAGAAAAAACTTCTAGATGACATTTATTTGCATTCATATTATTTGGATAATAAATAATAAATTGTTCAAAGAGCTCTCATGATTAAAACATTATCAGCATCCAAATCCATAGAAATTATTCAAAACTTATTTTAGAAGTCAAACTAGATGACCTCTAAAATCATTTCCCTTTCTAAAGCTTTGTGTTTTTCTATTTTTCACTACTCAAAAAAAAAAAAAAAAGTTTCTCAGAAGATATAAAGGCAATATTCCTTGGTATGTCAGTACATATTACAAGCCAAAACAGTTTTAAACTTTTACAGCTCAGTGGTATGAAACTTGAACACAGCCTGATCTTTAAGGAAATCTAGACATATGTGAATTTGCAGTAAGGTTTACCAACTTAGATTGCCACAGAATCAACAAAAAATTGTGTATAAAAGAGAAAGCAGCTTATCTCAGAAATTTTAAAAAAAAAAAAAAGGGGGTTTCTTATAACTTCATTCCCATTTGGAAAACCGGTATTTTTGTTTTTATCAGATCACAGTAGTCTCTTATTTTGTCTAAAAATGTTCATCCCCAGTAGAGAAAATGAAAATGTTCAACCTTGTAAAGATGCACAGCTGCTCATGCCAGCATTAGTTTTCCCTGCTGGGGAGACCCAAGGTGCATGATTCAATCAAAGCATCACCAAGGCACCAGCTGTGATCATGTAGAAGAAACATATGCCTGGAGGCTCTGGGTTCTTCTCAGATTGTTCACAGAGAACAAAAAGTTTCTCTTCCAACTGAGGAAGAAAATCTCCAACTATTACTTCTACTCAGGAAGTAATTGAGTAGATGCTGTGTTGTTTCTTGAGAGAAACAGAAGTAGATTTACCTGGAGAGAAATAACAGTCATTTTTTTCACTCTATGACAAAGTTTACTGCATATGCAAGAATCGGCCCAAAACATCTTTTATACTTCAGACAGAAAGAACAGCCTTGCTGAAAATGAGTATGTTCTGAGGCCTTACTCCTTTAGAATGCCTTTTTAGTCTTTACCCATTGCTGTCAATGGAAAATACCTATTCTCTTCCCAAATTCAGCATTCATCAGTATATGTGATATAGATCCTTTTTTGGTACCCAGAAGAAAACAACTCCTGAATGAATACACCTTGTTCAAGATTGTTAATACAGAAGTTGTTACTTATTCAAGGATTGTATTTATAGTAGTGTTGTGTTTGTAAGTAAGGTCACTAATTGTTCACGATGAGTTAGCGCATCTCAGTACGTCCCAAGTTTCTACGGTAAAGCATTGCTATAAGGAATATTAAATTAACTGGGATAGTAGGTATATGAATGACTATGAATGAGCTTTCCAGAGAGGGTTAGTGGGTATCTTCACGTAATTAGTCTCATAGACACCAAGAAGTATTTAGTTTCAATACTTCTTGGTGTCTATGAGGAAAGGTTCTCTCAATGAACATACATTAAAGAGAAACAGAGATTACATCCTTGTTAACTTTGCAACTCCTATAAATAGAAATTATCACAAATCCAAGCACATTAAGGATTCTCAATATCTGTTATATGGCCGAATTGTTTATCAGTCATGACTGCCTCTGGTTTCAAGAAACAGAAAACCTGACAAAATACGGCCTAAACAAGTGACAGGTTTATTTTTTTCTCACAAAGAAATAGGTTCAGAAAGAGGTAACCTAGGACTGGTTTGCCAGTTCCATGATGACTCAATGGGATCTAGACGTCTTCTATATTTTATTTACTGCCTCACTACTCTTAGTATTTGTCTTTCAGCTTCATGCTTGCAAGATGGCAGCAACAAATCCAGGTATCATGTCCATGTTTCAGGCAGGAGAAAGGGCAAATAAAAGAGGTAAAGGGGAATGAGCTATGTGCCAGCCAAGTCTATCCCTTTCTATCTGGAATGTAATAGCTTTCCTAAAGGCCCAAACCAATAATTCCACTTATATTTCACCTGCCAGAATGGCATCTCATGACCAACCCTAGCTGCAAGATAGCATCTAGGGAAATCAAGATTTTATTCACACATATTAGTTCCTCCCAAATGAACTGAGCAAGAAAGGAGGACAGAATGGCTAGGACGGGCAATTAGCAGTAGGATCTATGGGGAGACAGAACTTTCTAGATACAGGTGACTGAAAGATGGGTGGATGGCAGGCTGGAGAAGCACATTCTGATGTGGCAGAGAAGGCCCTTCATCATCTGGTCTCAGGAGGTTAAATTTACACATGTTTCACTGAAGAGGCCATTCTTGTGTGATTGTTGTCACAAGTGCTTCCTTGAATCTGGAATACCCATTTCTCCCTTGATCACCTAGAAAATTATTTGTCATCAAGACTCAGATCAGGTATCATCGCATCCACATGGAAGCTTTATCCTGCTTCATCAGAAATAGTTGATTGCTACTGAAAAGTGACCTCACTGAAGACATTGTGTTACTCTTTACCCTCTGCTTTTGCCCTTCCTGCTGCCTGGAATATTATTTTTCTTTGTATTTTAAACCCTTACACCAATGCCTTAGTGGTTTACTAATTTATATTCCACATCTGGAGTCAGATATTACATGTTTCTGGTTAAGGTGCCTAAATGAATGGCCATCTCATGTAATTTCTTAGGGCTAGAATAACCACAAGAAGGACCCAAATCTTTCTTGCTAGTTTTACAACAGTTCAAATAAATGAGTGAATGTGGTAATCAGTGCTCCACTATTATAAACCATAAAGCAAAGTTTACAAAATCAAATGCCCTTGTGGGCATGAGAGGAAAACAAATGTACAGAAAGATTAAGTCCTTGGAATAGGTGGACCAGTAGGTACACACCACACCTAATGACACATATTCGAAAACGTTTAACCACTTTGCTGGCCTGTGAAACAAAATTCATCTATGGCTGAATTTAATCAGTGAGCCAAAGTTTGCAACATCTGGAAAAAGATATTGCTATAAAAAATGTTAGCCCAAAATTCTTTAAAAAGTCTTTTTGAAATATTTATTTATTTATTTAAATTAACAAATAGTTGTATATATTTATAGGGTACAATATAATATTTTGCTGTATGTATACACTGTAGAAAGATTAAATTAAGCTACCTAACATATCAACCACCTCAGCAACTTATCGCTTCTTTTTTGTGTTGAGAACATTAAAATCTATTCTTTTAGCAATTTTGAAATATACAATATGTTATTTTTAACTGTGGTCACCATTCAATTCAATAGATCACTAAAAGTTATTCCTCCAGTCTAACTGATACCTTGTATCCTTTGATCAACATTTCCTCTTTCCCATTTCTCCCTGATCCCCAGCCTCTTGTAACCACCTTCCTACTCTGTTTTCATGAGATAGACATTTTTAGATTCCACATGTAAAAGAAATCATGCAGTGTTTGTCTTTCTGTGCCTGGCTTATTTCACTTAGCGTAATGTCCTCCAGGTCCATCCATGTTTTTGCAAATGACAGAATTCCCTTCCTTTTTAAGGATGAATATGTATACTATTGGGTATACATATTTCCTGTCTATTCATTCATTGATGGACACTTAGGTTGCTTCCATATGGCTATTGTGAGTATTGTTGCAATGAACATGAGAGTGCAGATATCTCTTCGACATACCTGGATTTCAATTCTAGGGTATGTGATTATATGGTAGTTCTATTTTTAGTTTTTGAGGAAATTCTACTATTTTCCAAAGTGGGTGTATAATTTATACTCCCACCAATAGTGCACCAATGTTCCCTTTCCTCCACATTCTCACCAACACTTATCTTTCATCTTTTCAATAGAAGTCATTCTAACAGGTGTAAGGTGGAATCTTATTGTGGTTTTAAATTTCATTTCCCTGATGATTAGAGATGTTGAACATTTTTTCATATATCTGTTGGCCATTTGTATGTCTTCTTTTGAGAAATACCTGTTCAGGTCCTTTGCCCACTTTTGAATTGCCTATTTGCTTTCCTGATATTGAGTTGAGTTCCTTATGTATTTTGGATATTAGATCCTTATCAGTTATGGTTTGTAAATATTTACTTCTAATCTGTGGGCTGTCTCTTCACTCTGTTAATTTTTTTCCTTTGCTGTGCAGAAGCTTTTTAGTTTGATGTAATCCCATTCATCTGTTTTTGCTCTTGTTGCCTGTGCTTTGAGTTCTTTCCAAGAAATCATTGCCCATACTGATGTCATGAAGCTTTTTCCCTGTTTCTTCTAGCAATAGTACAGTTTTAGATCTTATATTTAAGTCTTTAATTCACTTTGAGTTGATTTTTGTATATGGTATGAGATATGGGTTCAATTTCATTTGTTTACATGTGAATATCCACTTGTCCTAACACCATTTATTGAAGAGACTGTACTTTTTCCATTGTATATTCCTGGCATCTTTGTCAAAAGTCAATTGACCATGAATACCTGGGTTTATTTCTGAGTTTTCTATCATGTTCCACTGGTCTTTGTGCCTGTTCTTATGCTAGGAACATATAGTTTTGATTATAATAGCTTTATAATATATTTTGAAATCAGGGAGTGAGATGCCTCCAACTTTGTTCTTTTTGCTCAAGATTGCTTTGGCTATTTAGGGTCTATTGTGGTTCCATACAAATCTTAGGATTATTTTTTCTATTTCTGTGAAAAATGGCATTGGGATTTTGATAAGTGTGTTAGTTTATTTCTGCTGCTTGTAACTAAATACCTGAAACTGTGTAATTTATAGAGAAACTAAACTTATTACTTACAGTTTCTGAGGCTGGGAAAGTGTGAAATCCATGGAACACATCTGATGAGGGACTTCTGAGTGGTGACTCTCTACAGGGTCCTATGGCAACCAGGGTATCACATACCAAAAATGGGCTAGGCAAGACAGCTAGCCTTCTTACTTGCTCTCTTCTTAAAGCCATCAGCACCACACTCATTACTCCATGAGTGGGATCAATCCATTCATGAGGGCACAGTCCTCACAATCTAATCACCTCTTAAAGGCCCCACCTTTAAAATACCATGATTGAATTTCCTACCCTCTTCACACTTACAATGGGAATCAAGTGTCCAATACATGAATTTTGGGGGACATGTTTAACCCACAGCAATAGGGATTGCATGGAATCTGTAGATCACTTTGGGACCTATGGACATTTAAACAATATTAATTTGCCAGTTCATGAACACAGAATATCTTTTCATTTATTCATATATTTTTCAATTTCTTTCATCAGTATTTTATTGTTTTCCATATACATATATCTCAATTTCTTGGTTAAGTATACTTCTTAGTATTTTCTTTTTTATACCATTGTAAATGGGATTGTTTTAGTAATTTCTTTTTTGAATAGGTTGCTGTTAGTGCATAAAAATGCTACTGCTTTTCGTATGTTGATGCTGTAACTTGCCACTTTACTGAATTTGTTAACTATATAAAATCATGTCATCAGCAAAGAGACAATTTTACTTCTCCTTTTCTATTTGGATGCTTTTTATTTTTTTCTCTTGCCTAATCGTTGGAGTTAGAATTTCCAGTAAAATATGGAATAGAGGTGATGAGAGTGAGTATCCTTGTATTGTTCCTTATCTTATAAGAAAAGTTTTAAAATTTTCACCATTGAGTACCATGTTGGCTGTGGGATTTTCATATATAGCCTTTATTGTGTTGAGGCAAATTCCTTCTATACCTATTTTGTTGAGGGTTTTTGTCATGAATGGATGTTGAATTTTGTCAAATACTTTCTCATGTGCACCTATTGAGATGATCATGTGCTTTTTTCCCCTTCATTTCATTAATATGTATATGATATTTATTGAATTGCATATGTCAAACCATCCTTGCATGTGCGATAAATCTCACTTGATTATGGTAAATGATAATTTTAATGTGCTGCTGAATTCTGTTTGCTAATATTTTGTTGAGGACTTTCGCATCTATATTCATCAGGGATATTGGCTTACAGCTTTCTTTTTTTTGTAGTATCCCTGTCTGGCTTTGGAATCAGAGTACTTCTGGACTTATGAGTTTGGAAGTATTCCTCTCTTCTCAATTTCTTTTAAAAAGAGGTCTTACCAGTCTAATCTACCATATCTCTAGACAATCTTATAAATCATCTATAAAATATGCTTACTTTTACTTAATGTAGAAAGCTGGTGAACTCTCCAAGAATAATCATTCATAATTAATATGTTTAGATCACCAAATTAGTTTATTCACTAAAATGAATTGTTGGTACAAGGCAATTAAATTTTGGAGAACATTTGCCAAATAACTTGGTGTTTACTAGAGTCTCAAGAGTAATTTTTTTTTGGAATGTGTGAATAAATTAAGAAATGAATCTTGTGTTTTTAAAAACAAGGTTAGTAACTTCACAGAAGGATACAATAACCTTTAAATACTTGATTGTTTATTGACTGAACTAATGAGCAAATAAGTAAACTAATGCTTTTATTGTTTTGTTTTGTTTAACCCTATGCTTGGTCATATGCTGACCAACCTCACAAAAATTCATGGCACTTGTGGGATTTTAACTGTGGCACCATTTCTTCACCTGTCCCTGCAACCATACCCTGCCATGGCCTCACTGTGGGTGAGTGTGCTGTCCTGATCCCTTGACCTTAGACTCAGCTTTTTAAAATTTGCTTTGGCCAATGGCAGGAAGGCAGGAGTGACAGTATGCTAGTTCTGATCCTACACCTTAGAAGTTTGGTGTGTTTCTCATCTCTTTTTGTACCTATTATACTTTTAGTAAACAAACAGACAGACAAAAACCAAGCAAACGAAAAAGACTGACTAATATATAGATATTTGGCCTGTTGAAGAAAATAATTTCTTTTCATTTTTCAATTTAGATTTTAATGACGCTCCAAACAAATTCTTTTTACATGAACCTTATTACTTGACAAGCAAGATGTTAGAAAAAAATAATTTTAGAGAGTATAAAACGTTAATGAATTTAATTCATTCTACATTTTTCATCCTAAAAATACCAGTGTCCTCTAAATATTCTATACTCTTGCAAAAATAGAAAGATACTAATTCCTCTAATACAAATGGATATTTTTTCATTGGCCATTTTGATTCAAAAATAATTTATGAGGGGGATGGAATTCACATTCTTAGGCAAATTTAATTCAATGCATTCTTCACAGTTATTTTATTCCATTCTTTGTTGTAAGCAATGTAGTGAGTAAGCATTATTTTTATCTTGAAATGAGAAAACTAAGAGTCTGTGAGTTTTGGTAACTTGCCTCAAATCATGCAAATAAGAAATGCACAGGTGAGATTTAAAATCACATCTTCATGACACCAAATTTGTGCTTAGTTAGCTGTACTACATCATAATGTCAGAAAATAAATATAAAAGAAAACTTAAATAGTAAAATAACTTAAAATATATCAGAAAGCATACAATATCCATCATGAAGATTTTTAGGAAGGGAAATGTGTTTAGAATAAAAAATTTGGGGGAACTCTCACCTGTGTTCAGAAGTAAGGAAGCAAAGAAGGTATTAATGGTTTGGGACTGGCCTAGGACAAATAAGACTCTAATCCAAGAAGTTTATGATAATATGGCACATGTTTTACATCCCCAGAGGCTGACAGAGATAAACTTTCAGCTATATTGTCATGTCTCATAGTGTACAGACAAGATGACTCTAGGTAACACAAAGATGTAGCCTTAGAAAATATTAAGCCACCTAATTGAAGAAGTTAAGCCTTTGCACATTTTTTTAAAAATATAATATACAGAAGAGAAAATGGAAAAATTCTATCAGTACAATTCTGCAAATATTCACAAAGGGGGTCTTCCAATGTGATCATCACTGAGTCAAGAATAGAATATCACTACCTAGTAAGCTCCACTTTGTGTCCCCTCCCAATTTATAACTCTTATTCCTTTTCAAAATTAACCCATGTTTATTGCAGCACTATTTACAATAGCCAAGCGTTGGAACCAGTCCAAACATCCATAATCAGATGAGTGGATAAGGAAAATGTGGTATATTTACACAATGGAATACTACTCTGCTATAAAAAAGAATGAAGTACTACCATTCACAGCAACATGGATGGACTTAGAGAAAATTATATTAAGTGAAAAAAGCCAGGCACGAAAGAGCAATACCACGTGTTCTCACTTACTTGTGGGAGCTAAAAATAAATAAATAAATAAATAAATAAATAAATAAATAAATAAAGATACAAACCCCACACCGCACACCCTGGCCACTGGCATTAGGAGGGTACTACAGCCCCACGGCTGCTGCTGAGTCAACTTCCCCTATAGCCCAGCCCTGTGCATTCTTCCTTAGCCTGGTGAGAGAAGCTTGCTGCTGCCTCTGGGATGGAGCCAGGCACTGGGCAGGAGCTCTCAGGAAGCTGCCACGATCAAACCCGTGCCTCAAGCCTGAGTGGACCCACTAGAGATCAGGAATCAGGGATTGGGACTGGATCTAGGACTGACATCAAGCCCACATGCACATGACTGCTTTCCATGGACCCTAGCCTGGGCAAACGCCAACTCCCAGGCCCTGTAAGAGCTTCCTGTGCCCAGCAGTAAGGAAATCAAATAAACCACACTGGCTACTTGTGCTTAAAAAAAAAAAAAAAAAAAAAAAATGGGGGCAGGGGGAGGAAGAAAATACAATGATCACAACAATTCCTTGAATTTGTTAAGACAAGTGAACAGATATGATGTTGATGGTGGAGAGGGGGAACGGGGGGGAAGAAGAATTGGTAAAGGGACACGAAAATCAACTACATTGTATACTGATAAAATAAAATAAAATAAAATAAACTCCATGATGAACGAACCAAAAATTTTTTCGTTAAAAAAAAAAACAACATTAACTATTAATCTGACTTGTAAAACCACAGATTAATGTTTTCTGTTTTTGAGCTCCAGGTAGATTGAATCATGGAACATGTATTTGTATCTGGCTTCTTTCACACTGCGTTAGTTTGTGACTGTGAATGCAGTAGTGTTGGTCACTTCAATTATCTTCTGGCCCAGCCGCCAGGACTCCTGCTGAGATTAAGAGTATTCAGGGAACATAATGAAATGTAAAAAGAACTGCTTCACAATGAATTTGTGCAAGGAGTCTGCTGTGATGACTGACTGAGCCGGCAGTGATGGAGGAGATGCGCTTGTCACACACATATGCACGTTTGATATTAGGAATGCAGAGCTTCGCTCCAGAACTGGGTGAGCCTCAGAAGCAGCCATGGTGGTACTTTGGCAGGCAATAGCAACAGGGGTGACTTTGAAGATGCTAACTCCATAATTGGTGCCGAATGTGTGGTAGCTAAGGAGAGGTCCTCACAGTGAGACAGAGCAAGAGACAGGGAGAACAGTGCATGGTATGAATTGGCAAGGTGGTTGGCCCATGGAGCACACAGGACACACTCCTTAAGGACTCTCAGAACTCACTGGGAAAGTTGATGGAAATGAAGTTTCTTCAGAGCTGAGCCAGAGAATCATAATTCTCTCTCTCTCTGTATATATATATATATATATATATATATATATATATATATATATATATACACACACACACATATACATACATACATACATATATATGTATATACATATAGTATGGATTACTTATATATAAATACATTATCTATATTTATCATACATATGTGTGTACACACACATGCTAGGCTTGAACCACTTGGAAAATAGTTATGTATGTTTGTCCTAAAAACTTATGCTTTAATGATGCAAAAAAATTCTGAATTTTCTTAAATATAAATTATATTTATTTTCATGTACATGCTACAAACATTTAGATAATAAACTTCAGACATCACCCTCATGCTTGCTTTATACAAGCTTCTTTAAAACAAAAGTTTAAAAATTGAATATGAGTATAAAATGAACAAATTTCTGTCACTTGTCGCAGTATATTAGAATCTGAGGCTGTTGGAATTTATTTTTCCATTGCAAATATTTTAGCATTCAAAATGGGTTTTTCATGAAAAGAGAAATATCAGAATAAAAGGAAAACAGTTGATCAGAAGAAAGGGTTACTTTTTTTTATCCTGACCTATACTTCCTTGTATCTTTAAAACTACATACTAACTTTATGATCATTACTTAGACAATTCAGTTAGAGGCTAAGGGCTGATACCAAAAATACTTGGTTAATCATTTATGGTGAGTAGGTCTTACATCTTTACATCTTTATCTCAACACTTTTTCCCTTAATTTCTCCAATAACAAAAAGAATGTCATCGCATGATATAGAATGAAAATTATGACATACTGCTCAAGGAATTGAAAAGGTATCAAACCAATTTCACAAAAAGAAAGCACAGCAGGGGTGGAACCATTATAGACATTATTCAATATTAAATTTGATTTTCTAGGTACTGCAAGTCAACCATTTGCCTAAATATTTAACAAGCACACACAATAAAACTCATGCAGTTATCCTACAGCACCAATAACAGTCACTTCCCCAGACACACTTTCCAGGTTACTACAAAATGAAAGATCAAAAATAGTTTAGGAGAGGTAAAATTTAGAGGGATATCTGGAAAACAGCATAGCAACTAATTCTGATTCATTGACTTGAAATTAGAGATACTATTTAAATTATGAAAACTCCATCAAATTGTGCCAGAAATGGCTACTGTTTATGTATTAACTTTGTGCACAGCCCATGTAGCTCAGGAGCAAGCCTCGGGAACCTTCACATCTGTGATGGCAAGATGAAAAATATTGACTCTCCATCATCTTAACACACTGTGGAAGTGCTTGCTTTGTCATGTTGGGGCACGTGCCCTTTGCCCCAGCATTGTTTTGGCAGGTCACTGAATTTTCAAAAAGTGGCTAGAAAAGATTAAGTTAAATAAATTAACATAATTAAGTTTTGTTTTATGTAATTTTCCAACTGTTGTACATCATTAATAATGTGTATCTAGGATTAAAGACTTGAAAAACAGGAAACATGATCTAAATTGTTGAGATTTCTAATTGCACTTGACAAGATATCGAGTACACTAAATCTCTCTTTACTTTCCTCCTTCATTTTATATTTTTTCATAATCTGATCACAATACCAGTATTAATTTTAGTATTTTTAATTGTAGAAAATGATGAAAAAATAGAAAAACCTGAAAAAAAAATATTGCCTGTAATCCCACTTATCCAGAGAAAGTCTCTGTTAAAATATCAATATATTTCCTCCATGTTCCACCCCCACATCCTCCTGAAACATCTAGAAAAAGTGTGGGTTTTAAAATTGATTTGTGTTTGTTTTGTATAATGAAAATTATACTAATTTTTTTACACATCATTAAATATTCTTTGGTACCATACCTTTCTGGTTGCATAATTATCCATTTGTGGCAGAGGCAGCTAGTTCTTCGTTAAAGACTCACATTTCTATTTCACAGCGTAGAGTTCCAAATAGGGCTACATTTTCCAGCCTTTCTTACATCTAAATTGTGTCATGTGACTGTGTTTTGCTGATGAAGTAAGCACATAAACATTTAGGCCAATTCTGGTTTGAGTGCATAAGAACTTCTTCCATAAACCTTCGTTTTTCTTCTTCCCCTATCTGCCAGTTTGGAATCAATGTCAGGAAATACCTGGGAAACAAAATGTTGTGGATGGCAGGGGTTTTATTAGCCTGGATCCCTGAATGACTGTGTGGAATAGATTCCCTTACTCCTCCCTTACCTGCTGTTTATACACCATGTGAGAAAGAAATCATTTTTGTTCTGTTATGTCACTAATATTTGGGGTTAATTGCTAGAGTAACAAACATAATCTTAAATTACCACTGAGTAATAATTTATTTTTTAATTGTTGAATATTAAGTGGTTTTCAAATGTTTAATATACAGAGACCTATAATTATGGTATTTAGAGATAAGTCTTTGTACATACACTGTATCTTCAGGACAATTTCATGGAAACTGTATTGTTAGGTTTCAATAAAATATTGATTGCTCCTGGTACATATAGCCAAAATAACCTCAAGAAGATTAAAACAATGTACAATACAACAAGTTGTATATAAGAATATCTGGTTGCCTAGATCCTCCATTTTCCCAATTTTTCCCGTACTCGTAGGTGAAAAATAGTTTTTATTTCTTGAATTATACCTGAGATCATATTTTTCCTTTTTGTTCTTCTTTTTATTTTATGTATTTTTCCCCATTTATGTTTAGTTATAAGACTAATATCTTTACCCTGCATGCCCTGAGTCAAGCAAGACCAAAGCTACCAGTAGATCAATATAACCACTCATGAACTTGTGTGTTAGAGTTATTCTTACTGCTGTAGAAGATTCAGCATGCCACATGAGCCTTAGCATCTCCATTATAGCTTATTCTTACTTTTTCCTGGGGTGTATCCATTGGTCTGGACTTAGGCCAAAGTTTCTGATCACTGCTCTAGATCACCTATTGGAATAGAAGGCCTCACTGAACTCCAGGTCTCCACGATGATGCTCTGACAGCCTGACTGGCCCTTTTAGTCCCTCTTCATAGGGGACAGATCCTGTGGCACACACTCTTGGCCACTTTGTTAATATTGCCTCTGTGTCATTGCAAGTCTTGTTACTCCTTGGAGACTCCTGATGTTTTTACATTAATTTATTCATTCATTCCAGGCATGTGAGAAGCATTGGTTTTACTATAGTAAATAAAAAGTTATGGCTTCTTTCCATAAAATACTTAAAGTCTAGTATATGTAAAAGAAGTGGGAGACAAATAAATGGCAGATATAATTGTCAAAAACAAAAACTGGACCATTAAAGAGGTTGATTTTATTCAGACCCTTGTAGTAGGGAGAGCACACTTAATCTAAAGATCAGAGTGTCTAGTTGGGTGGTTTTGCCTTAAATTTTTATCAGAATGGGTAGACAAGTTGCAGATAGAGTGGTTTAGATTTGGGGTTGTTTTATAGGTAGGAAAAGCCACAGTCAGTTATCTGAACAGGAAATGTTTTTTTCCTGTGGATAGCTAGTTTTAGGACAGTCAGTTCAGAACAGTCTTTTTTTTTTTTTTTTAATTTTATTTTGTCGATATACATTGTAGCTGATTATTGCTCCCCATCACCAAAACCTCCCTCCCTTCTCCCTCCCCCCCTCCCCCCCAACAATGTCCTTTCTGTTTGCTTGTTGTATCAACTTCAAATAATTGTGGTTGTTATATCTTCTTCCCCCCCCCCCCGGTTTGTGTGTGTGTGTGTGTGTGTGTATGTGTGTGTGTGAATTTATATATTAATTTTTAGCTCCCTCCAATAAGTGAGAACATGTGGTATTTCTCTTTCTGTGCCTGACTTGTTTCACTTAATATAATTCTCTCAAGGTCCATCCATGTTGTTGCAAATGGCAGTATTTCATTCGTTTTTATAGCTGAGTAGTATTCCATTGTGTAGATGTACCACATTTTCCGTATCCACTCATCTGATGATGGGCATTTGGGCTGGTTCCAACTCTTGGCTATTGTAAAGAGTGCTGCGATGAACATTGGGGAACAGGTATACCTTCGACTTGATGATTTCCATTCCTCTGGGTATATTCCCAACAGTGGGATGGCTGGGTCGTATGGTAGATCTATCTGCAATAGTTTAAGGAACCTCCATACCATTTTCCATAGAGGCTGCACCATTTTGCAGTCCCACCAACAATGTATGAGAGTTCCTTTTTCTCCGCAGCCTCGCCAGCATTTATCGTTCATAGTCTTTTGGATTTTAGCCATCCTAACTGGGGTTAGATGGTATCTCAATGTGGTTTTGATTTGCATTTCCCGGATGCTGAGTGATGTTGAGCATTTTTTCATATGTCTGTTGGCCATTTGGATATCTTCCTTAGAGAAATGCCTACTTAGCTCTTTTGCCCATTTTTTAATTGGGTTGCTTGTTTTCTTCCTGTAAAGTTGTTTGAGTTCCTTATATATTCTGGATATTAATCCTTTGTCAGATGTATATTTTGCAAATATTTTCTCCCACTCTGTTGGTTGTCTTTTAACTCTTTTAATTGTTTCTTTTGCTGTGCAGAAGCTTTTTAGTTTGATATAATCCCATTAGTTTATTTTTCCTTTGGTTGCCCATGCTTTTGCGGTCGTATTCATGAAGTCTGTGCCCAGTCCTATTTCCTGAAGTGTTTCTCCTATGTTTTCTTTAAGAAGTTTTATTGTCTCAGGGTGTATATTTAAATCCTTAATCCATTTTGAGTTGATTTTAGTATACGGTGAGAGGTATGGATCTAGTTTCATTCTCCTGCATATCGATATCCAGTTATCCCAGCACCACTTGTTGAAGAGGCAGTCCCTTCCCCAGTGAATAGGCTTGGTGCCTTTGTCAAAGATCAGATGGCAGTAAGTGTGTGGGTTGATTTCTGGATTCTCTATTCTATTCCATTGGTCAGTGTGTCTGTTTTTATGCCAGTACCATACTGTTTTGGTTATTATAGCTTTGTAGTATAGCTTAAAGTCAGGTAGTGTTATGCCTCCAGCTTTATTTTTTTTGCTCAGCATTGCTTTGGCTATTCGTGGTCTTTTATTGTTCCATATAAATGTCTGAATAGTTTTTTCCATTTCTGAGAAAAATGTCTTTGGAGTTTTGATGGGGATTGCATTGAATTTGTATATCACTTTCGGTAGTATGGACATTTTCACTATGTTGATTCTTCCAATCCAAGAGCATGGAATATCTTTCCATCTTCTTGTATCCTCTCTAATTTCTCTCAGCAGTGGTTTGTAGTTCTCATTATAGAGATTTTTCACATCCTTGGTTAACTCAATTCCTAAGTATTTTATTTTTTTGGTGGCTATTGTAAATGGGCAGGCTTTCTTGATTTCTCCTTCTGCATGTTCACTATTGGAGAAAAGAAATGCTACTGATTTTTGTGTGTTGATTTTGTATCCTGCTACTGTGCTGAAATCATTTATCAATTCCAACAGTTTTTTTGTAGAGGTTTTAGGCTTTTCGATATATAGGATCATGTCATCTGCAAACAGGGACAGTTTGACTTCATCTTTTCCAATCTGGATGCCCTTTATTTCCTTCTCTTCTCTGAGTGCTCTGGCTAGTACTTCCAACACTATGTTGAATAGGAGTGGTGAGAGTGGGCATCCTTGTCTAGTTCCTGTTCTTAAAGGAAAAGCTTTCAGCTTTTCCCCATTCAGGATGATATTGGCAGTGGGTTTTTCATATATGGCTTTAATTATGTTGAGATACTTTCCCTCTATACCTAACTTATAGAGGGTCTTTGTCATGAATGAGTGCTGAACTTTATCATGCTTTTTCAGCATCTATAGAGATGATCAATGAGGGACACTACTTAATGATAAAAGGACTGATCCATCAAGAAGACATAACAATCATAAATATGTACGCACCCAATGTTGGAACAGCCAGATTTATAAAACAAACTCTATTAGACCTAAAGAAGGAAATAGACACTAATACCATAATAGCAGGGGACCTGAACACTCCACTGTCAATATTAGACAGATCATCTAGGCAAAGAATCAGTAGAGAAATACAAGATCTAAACAAGACTCTAGACCAATTGGAATTGACAGATATCTATAGAACATTCCACCCAACAACCTCAGAATATTCATTTTTCTCATCAGCACATGGATCATTCTCCAGGATAGATCACATATTAGGTCACAAATCAAGTCTCAATAAATTCAAAAAAATTGGAATTATCCCATGTATCTTCTCAGACCACAATGGATTAAAACTAGAAATTAATAACAAACAAAACTCTGGAAACTATACAAACACATGGAAATTAAACAGCATTCTACTTCATGACATATGGGTCTAAGAAGAAATCAAGCAGGAAATCAAAAAGTTTATTGAAACTAATGAAAACAATGATACATCATACCAAAACCTGTGGGATACTGCAAAAGCAGTATTGAGGGGAAAATTTATTGCATTAAATGCTCACTTCAGAAGAATGGAAAGATGGCAAGTGAACAACCTAACACTTCACCTTAAAGAACTAGAAAAACAAGAACAATCCAATCCTAAAGTTAGCAGACGGAAAGAAATCATTAAGATCAGAGCAGAACTGAATGAAATTGAAAACCAAAAAACAATTCAAAAGATCAACGAATCAAAAAGTTGGTTTTTTGAAAAGATAAATAAAATTGACAGACCATTAGCATGGCTAACAAAAAAAAGAAGAGAGAAGACTCAAATAACAAAAATTAGAAATGAAAAAGGCGATATTACAACTGATTCATCTGAAATACAAGGAATCATTCGAGACTACTATAAACAACTATACGCCAACAAATTTGAAAATCTGGAGGAAATGGATAAATTTCTGGACACACACAAGCTCCCAAAACTGAACCGTGAAGACGTAGAAAATTTGAACAGACCAATAACAATAAAGGAGATTGAAGCTGTTATCAGAAGGCTCCCAACAAAGAAAAGCCCAGGACCAGATGGATTCACAGCAGAATTTTACCAAACATTCAAAGAGGAATTGACACTGATTCTTTACAAACTATTCCAAAAGATTGAAATGGACGCAAATCTCCCAAACTCATTCTATGAAGCAAACATCATCCTGATACCAAAACCAGGTAAAGATATAACCAAAAAAGAAAACTACAGGCCGATATCCTTGATGAATATAGATGCAAAAATCCTCACTAAAATACTAGCAAACAGAATACAGCAACACATACGAAAAATTATTCATTACGATCAAGTGGGATTCATCCCAGGGATGCAAGGTTGGTTCAACATACGCAAATCAATAAATGTGATACACCATATTAATAAACTCAAACACAAGAACAGTCTTAATCTTAACAAATCAATCATGACAAATAGTTCTCACTTTAGCTAATAAGTCATGAGACAAAGAACAGGAAGTTGGGAGGGTTCTCTGTCTGGTCTTACCAGCAGGTTTTGGCAAAAGAGGAAGAAAGGTCTGTATTCAGCCTTGTCACAATTTAAAATTGTGAAAAATGCTGAAAAGGGAAAAAGAATGTGATTATAAAAGAAGAATTAGCAGAGTTTATTAAAAACCAGGAAAAGCCTCTAGGTGTCGGACAATTTAAGATGAACAAGCTGGAAAAGCATTCCAGCAACAGGAACAGCATGGTCAAATCCCTGGAGCACAGAAGAGCATGGAATAGTCAAGAAAATTGAAAAGGCCAATATAGTGGGAATGAGTAAAAAGAAGAGAGACAAGAAATGTCAGCAGGGGCCAGGTCAGGTAAGACCATACAGGATATGGTAATACATTTTTACTTTATTTTGAGGGCAGTGAGGAGTCACTGAACCATGCTGAGGAGAGAGCTAAGGTCTACATGATGTTTAGAAAGATTGCTCTTGCTGCTATGTGGAAAATTAATCATGTCTGCAGGAGGTGCACAGGAAAAGAAAAGAAACTAGTAATGAAGCTATTGTAGAAATCCAGATGAAGAAAGATAACAGCCTGGACTAGGCTGGTATCCATGGACTGATCAGATGCCTTGTAGTTTTATTCTCAGTGATATTTTCCTAATATTTCTACTCCTCTTTGGAGCAGGAAATTTAGAATTCTGGCCATCTTTAGGGCTCCGCACACCTATGGGCCAGTCCTTAAGGTGAAGTGCCACTGAGTCTCATCTTCTCGCCCACTCCTCATCAATTGTGCCTCACAGCCACATGGGATTTGGTTCTTTTCATCATCTCCCCTGTCGAGTCCCATGTGAATCTGCACTTGGTTTATACACCGGTCTTCACTTAGTCTTGCACACTGTTGCTGAAATAATTGCTATGTAAAAGGCTATTTTCATACCACGGTCTCCCTATTATCTACAGAGTCAAAATCAAAGTCCTTAAAAACTCCTTCAAGAGATCCAATGTATCTTCTTATCAAAAATCTTTTTTTATAGTCTCTGGACCAATATAATTAGTCACTTACTCACATCTGAATATTTCTACTTCAGGTCATATATATATATATTTTTTTTCTTTACTGATAAAATTTCATTTCCTCAATTAGCAATTGTCATAAATTTTACTTCCTCCATAGGAAGCACCACTTTATTCTAAAATATCTTCTCCTTTAAACTACTTATTATTTTAACCATCAATATTAAAAGGGGAAACTACCATTTATTTAGTGATTCCTATGCAACAGGATCAATGATAAACTTTCCCTAATTCTTTACATAACCCTGAGTCATTTGTATAACTATAATAATAAGAAAATTACATAACTGATGTCTGCAACAACCTCAAGCAACAGGTGTTAGTTGAATCCCCATTTTATAGATGAGGAAACTAAAGTTCAGAGAGAGATGAAAAAATTTGCCAAGTCTTTTCAGATAGTAAGTGTCTGAGAAGAGGTCTGAACCCAGGCAGTCTGACTGCAGCGTCCATGCTGTTAATCACTACCATACTTCAAAACCAGGGGGCTCTGACTTCTCCTTGTAATGTTGTTGTAGTAATAACAATTAATATTTTAAGGTGTAGTCTCAGTTTAATCTTGGATAACTTAGTACTCTTAATTATTTCAAATTTTCAAATGTGGTCCAGAATATGTAGGTTTCATCAAGTTTTGAGATTATAAAAAGGAACAAAGATAATATCTTGTACATTTTCGAGCCTTCATTTTCACATTGCCTAATGTGAAACGGTGTTCTTGGTAGTAAGTCAAAAATATTTATTTAATTCTTTATATAAAATAACATATTTGAAAGATAAAATTGCTCTCACATGGATCAGCACATTCTCTAGTTTAGCTATGACTTGAATTAAGTTCAGATGAACTCATTAAGCATTTATGAACCAAAAATTTTTCTTCACACTAGCTCCAGAAAGATAGATAAAATACTGCTCTCGAAGAGCTCACACTCTGTTTGAAGGAAAATAGACAGAGTAGACGATCAGCACTGAAATTTAGAATTCTGGCCATCTCCTTTAGGGGCCAGTCCTTAAGATGAAGTGCTGACAAGTCTCGGCATCTTTAAGTGTGCACTGTGCTACAAGAGTGTGGAAGATACAGGGAGAATTCATGGAAAAGGGGATCATAAGTGTATATTTCATCATAAATTATTCATCAAACATAGGAGAAAGCAGGCAGGAGAAATCAGCTAAGGGCCTGGCACATACAAAGGAGAACAGGAGTTGTGACAAGGGGTGGCAAATTGAAAATCTCTGAAGAGAACGAAGGGGATCATGATAGGAAATGAGACTGGAGAATTAGGCAAAGAACTTCCCAGTGAGTTTGGACATAATCTCATATGTCACTGGATTTTAAGAATGGATTTTCACTTTTAAGTAAGATCTTCATGACACCAGAAAGAGTGGATCAATTGGCAGTAATCTTTTTTGTTTTCAGTCTGAAAATACATACTGCCTGTATGCTTCCTTCTCTCTCTCTTTTCTCCACCTCTATCATAAATTACTTAAATATTCAAACCTCTTTAATAATAAGCGCTAGAATGAGAAAAGACACACTAAAATTAAATGTTTTCTGTCCTTATTCCAAACTCTAGCTACCAAAGTATAACCAATCATTAAAATACCATTTTGAAGGTGCGTAAAAGGGTGCCAAAGACAAGAATTATTTGTGATATTGCTACCTATTATGCTGTTCACTCATTTTAGTACTAATCCAGCAAGTTCATGAAAAGTTGAAAGAAGAAAAACTGGGTATGTGTCTAGTCCATAATGCTACTTTCTACCACAGAAATGAGCTTCTAAACAACCGTTTCACAAATCAACCACCAGAAATATTGAGCACTGTGCTAGGGGTGATTGAAGACACCTTGCAAATGCTGAGGGGTGTGCAAAGTAGTATCAGCCTGAGTTCTACCTTCAAGAAGCTTTGGATCTAGTTCGAAAGATAATGGTAATTATAAGATCTTAAAGTGCCAACCAGGGAGGACAAATAGATATCTGTCAGGTGGAGTGATCCATAATTACTTCCAAGACACAATGAATTTTTCTTGCTCAAAGAATGTGGAGAATATAAGGAAGCATTTCTTGCAAAGGCAAATAGCAAGAACAAAGACAGAATCAGAGATAGGACCACAGGGGCATCTTCTGTGGATGTGGGATGAGCATAGCTGGAGCATGAGACTCTGAAGGGCACAGCAGGAAAAGTGGTTCTAAAAATGGGTTCTGGCCATCCTGGGGGAGGCACAAAAGACCAAGGTGGGTCTGTGAACCAAGTGAGAAATGGAAACAGGGTGGGAGACCAAGATCTCTTACTGAGGCAATTCATGTCAGGATTCTGACCACCAGACCTGGATATTTTGTTTTTATATAGGTCCAGTTACATTTCCATAGTCTACTCATCTATATCATCTCTAGGGACACTGCAATCAATCTGTCATTGCTACAGACTTCTGTGGGTCAAAGTATTCTGATTACTATCTGCCTCTGCTGCTGGTTAGGGTAAATATGCCCACCTTGTCTCTGGAAATTGAGTGCTGCTACTTGGCCTCTGCTGCTTTGTGGTCAATTTTTTTTTTTCCGTTGGCATTAGCAAGCCCATGTTAATAGTAGCATTTCCCACACTTACACCTGGTCTACAAAGAACAGCCACCTTAGGGCCTTTCAAGGAAACCTGTGCTCCCCTCATTAATGTATTGCTGTAGTCTGAGTGAAGGAAGTGCCTCTGGACTCTCTCAGGAAGTGTGTGTGTGAAGGCTTATAAATCTTCTCCAAAATCCCAATCCCTTAAACTTTTGGCTCTTTTCCTTTACCTAATGCTGGGGAAGTTCTGGGATTTCAGACTCATTAAATGTAAGACACTGTTGAATCCAAGATTCAGTCAGCCTCTGGCATAAACTATTAAGACTCTTGCAGCTTACCCAAGCTACACATTAAATCCAGAATCTTCTAAATACACTCACATGAATAAATTTGGCCCAGACATACTGCATTCTCTCCTCCTTGCTCCAGCTTCCTTAGACTGCATTTACATGTACATTCTCTAGGTTCATGTTGGTATAAATTGGAAGACTCTTATAATTCTTTTGAGAATAAGCAACTTCTTTTTCAGTCATATTTTACTCTAAGTGATGCTAAAATACGATGTAGTTATAAAAGTGTCAACTAAGCATAGCTGGAATGTTTTCAGAAAAAACGGGTATCTCTTGAAGGCAATGGCTATGGGGGCCTCGAGCTAGGGAAGGACTGTCCCTTCAGACACGGGATGGTGGGCTGCTTCCACTGGCAAAGGATGCTCAGTGGCATGAGGATTGAGGAGACTCAGCTTTATTCTTTCCTGGTCTCAGAATCCTGCTTCTTCCTAATCCATACTCTACTTCCCTCTCAAGAGATGTTGCAAAGCTATAGATCAACTTATACTGAAATTCTGCAGCCTGAAAAATTGAATTTTGTGTCTTATTTTTCTGAGGCTGACCCTATAGCTATATGAAATAAGAGATTCTCTACGGACACTATAGAAGCTCTGACTCTCTGTGTCATGATAAGAAATTTTAAAAGTCTTTCATTGTCATTCTCTTTTTGTAAGTGTTCCTATGCACTCAGTTTTAGCCATTTCACCTCACAGATCTGAGGGTCCATGTTGCTGAAATAATGACCAAATGCAACAGGGCCCTTCGTTACAATCAACCATACATTTGATTTGGAATAATTTGATTATGATGATATTGCATCCCTTGGATTACTAGTATCCTGATACAACTGTAGAACAGCTTCCTGAAGACTCAGTTACAACATCAGTGGGGAAACAGAAGGATGGAGCTCTATCATGTAGAATGCAAGCCCATTTCAAAGAAATCGGTTTGTGTGAATCAAAAATCAATACATAGTATTTGTTCTCCTGTAGACAGAATAGACAGGATGAGCAGTCAAATGGTAAACGTGCAAGTGCCTCCTGTTATTACTATACACATCACCCCTTTTATGGGAAATTTGCTTTATGTTCCCAAACTATTAAACTTTGTTGACCGGTATATATCAGTTCTCAAGGAAGGAAGTTTACCACTATGGGACACAATTCCATGAATTATATTTAGATTGCCACTTGTCTGTTTTCATCACGTTATGACACTAAACCTACAGACAAAGTTGTCTAGGATGATTGATCCAGATTGCTGTTACACAAGAGGCAAGAACCCAGGGAAACCACTTAGTGCTTCCATATCCTATAGTAAAAGTGAATTAAAAACTACAATAACAACACCAACATCACCAAAAGCAGAACTACTTGAGAGTCATTCACTTCAGGAATAAGGTCACCCCCCCCAAAAAAGACCCCAACTATCTGAAACACTGACTGAGGTCAAAGGAAACATGAAATGTTTCCTAGTAAAGGAAATAATTTATAAATATAAACTATAGCTTCATGACCAGTTACAGAAACAGAAACTGTAGAAGCCGTGCATAGGTTTGTGTGTATTAAATAACTTCTTCTTCTCTCTTTTCTCCTTACCATTAATATTTTATATAAAAAGTATTGGTTGTTCTTAGCTTAAAATTTAGCTTTTAGGTAGCAATATATTCAGATGGAACCGGAGCTAACTCCCAGAGATCAATACAAATGTTGGGACTTTGCATCTCTTCATTTTAGGGAGAGGTTTAGAGCATCCTTGTTTGTAAAAAATCAGTTGCATCTTGTTCGGTAGAAACAGAAAGTTGTGTGTGTTGGTGTAGGGAAGTTCAAACATGTGTAGAAGGGTCTAAGTGGATGCCAGGCAGTAGAAAAAGTGGAATGTGCAGGTTATTAAGCATGTGTTTCTCAGCTTCACTCTCCTTTCTGTACTTCTCTGTGAGGCTGGAGCTGGAACTGCAAACTCTATTTCTGCTTTACCTTCTGCTGGACTCTGTCAGTCAGGGTTCTTGAGGTTGACTGGAAGGCTGGAGGAGGGAGTAAGAAGTCATACCTTTCTGCTTGCTCCCTCTTCCTGTTGATCTCACTGTAACAATCATTCATCCCTCTGGCAGTGGGTAGCAGCAGTAGGTTCCTATTTCCAGTTTTCTTCATATCCCAAAACCAGCCTTACAATGCCTGAGGAATACCAGCACTTGCCAGCTGGCCCCCCCACCCCCCTCACGATCTGGATCCCAGTTCTGCAGGCCCCCCCTCCAAGATCCTAACGTCCTTAGTTGCTTCCTGCAGTTTCTCCCTCTGTGATACTGCCACATCTCCTTTGAGTATTTTCAGTTCTCTAATAATTGGTTGACAAATTCCTGTTAAAATAACTGGTGTTGTTTCTTTCCTTTCTGGACACTGAATACAGTAAGAAGTTTTCATGATAAAAAATGACTTTAAATTTTAATCCTGTTCATTGAAACTAGGGTATTGATTTAACTTATGGATATCATGAATAAGACTAACTAATGGCCTGATATCACCATTTTAAGCAACTTTACTGCTCTTCCTTATTTGACAATTAACTTAACCTTTAGTGTATGCGTGCGTGCGTGCGTGTGTGTGTGTGTGTTTGGAGGGGGTGGTGGTGATCACACTTCTATTGCTTGCTAGTTGGTGAGCTTGGACCAGTCAACAGTCAAATGATGTCACAAATGATGAACACTTGGTTTCAAACCCAGACTGCCTGAGTTTGAACCATACTTCCTCCGCTCACCAATTCTGTAATTTTAAGTAAGTGACGTAACCTCTCCATGCCTTATCTTTAAAGTGAAAATAATGATAATATATAATTCATGAGATTGTAGTGAGGATTAGATAAAGTAATTTATAAAAAAACACTTAGAAATATAACTGGCCCACATAATAAGCACTCAGTACATTTGCTGTTTTTATAGTCATTTGTCACATGAATCTCCGAATCTGAAAACTCACAATATTTTACTGGTAACACACATCAAGTGAAAGAATGAAGGTGTGTGTATTTCTCATTGCAGTTTGAATGAGTTGTTCTAACCTCTTAGCTGCAATCTGGCAAATCATCTCTCCTCAATGAACTGAATCCACATGGGCTTAGGATAAAGCATTTGTCATGAGCCTTAATTAGTGTCAATAGTTCATCTGCAGTCTGTGGGAAAGGCAGTGCTTTCATTTTGGAGCATGAACTCACTGTTTTGACTTCTTGTGCATATGAAACATTAGTAAATCAGCAGAAAAAACATATGAAATACATGAAGTGATTTTAGTTTTTTAAGTATCTCATCCAGATTTGTGTCATGAAGCTCATAACATGTCCCTGATTGACTGTTGTCAAATTACTTATGGAAAACTAAGCCTGGACTGGCTGACCAATCTGAGATAAGAGGACAAGGCCAAATGTATGGTACAGGGTGTGAATTTGTCTAATTTTTCCAGCCTGGATGGTCTTCTGGAATTTTGTAAAAGGAAATATTTCCCAGGGTTGTCACAATAACATGTCTGTACTCTGCTTCTCTACTCTGTGTAACTACCTGCCCCACGCCACTGCTGATCTCACAAAGCTCAAGAAAGACTGTGAGCAGATATGTTTCCTCTCTCAGGAAAATCATACTCTAAATCTGATTTCTTGCTGTCCCTCTGATTTATTGAGCACCTCATTGTGACCTCTTCATGAACATTCTCACCACAAACTTTAGATTTTTGGAAATGTAAATTCAAACAATAGTGAGATCATGGTTTTCAACCACCATTTTGGCAAAAATTAAAAACAATGATAACAGCCAGAGTTGGCAAACATGTGGGAAAATGAGCTGTCACATACACTGTTGGTGGATATGTAGCTCAGTACCAAGTTTTGGAAGGTTGCATGGCAATAAATAAAAACATTAAAATGTTCACAATCTTTTATTTGACATTTGCACTTTAAAAAATTTACTGTACTAAAAAAAGCACCAGCATTTAAGAAACTAACTGCAAGAATATTTGTTCCAGAAATTTTTGTGGTCAAAACGAAAGGAGAAAATCTGATTTTACATAGTTAAGTAGTATGCATTTGCAGACATCTAGATTTTACAATATTTGAGAGTTGTTATAATGGAAGGGTTTCTAAGATACATATGAAAGTTAAGTCAAGAGAGTGAGCTGGAAAGGAGCGTATACCATAATACAATTTTATTTAAGAAGGAGGGGGGATGGGAAGAAATTAAGAAAATACCTGCATATGCTTTTTCCTGTGTATACATAAAATTAGAAGTACCAAGAATTCTATGTCTTTGTTGTGTTTAAGGTGGGGGCCAGATGGGTGTGATTGTTGGAGTGACTGTTAATTATTTTCTTCCTAAGTCTTTGTTAAGACTTATAATATCCATGCTTTCCATTGGTAATTTTTTTTTTTTTTTTTTTTTGTCCTTTTAGTGACTGGTAAGGGGATCGCAACCCTTGGCTTGGTGTCAACCGCACTGTGCTCAGCCAGTGAGCGCACCAGCCATCCCTATGTAGGATCCGAACCTGCGTGGCGGGAGCGCCGCTGAGCTCCCAGCGCCGCACTCCCTCGAGTGCGCCACGCGGTCGGCCCTCCATTGGTAATTTTTAAAGCCAACAAAATAAAATGAATATAAATAAAATATAAAATATAAAATATGAAATAAAATAAATAAAAATGAATTATTTATGATAATAGATAAAATAAATAAAGACTTCCTAAATGTCCACATCTAATCAGGAGATAACTAAAGTGGGATTTGAACCCAAGGCCATATGATTCCAAAGCCATCCTGGTGTTTTCATACACACTTCTTCTGGCCTTGTGAAATACACGTTTCTAGAGAATAGGAGGAGTCAGTATTTTTTTGGCTGGGAGAGCATTCCCAATTCCATTGGAAATTAAATTCCATTGGAAGCTGTTTCATGTGGGGCTCACCATGCCCATTGGTAAGAAAATAGACAGAACACACTGAGCTTGATGCTGGTATCTTTCTGCAACATTGAACCACAATTAGCTACTTCCAGGAGTGTCCAAGAGTATTGGAATAAGTCAATGGCATCATTGGGAACAGAACAGAAAATCATTGCCCAGCAGAGGAGAAAAGAGAAACAGATACTGCTTTCTGACACTTCCGTTTATTTTTCATGATCAAGGCTTCCTTTTGGGCAAGAAAAAGAATGTGGGTTTGCAGCTCAGCAGGTTAAGCCATGAGCTCAGGTACATGTAATATGTAAAGTGCATCTAAACACGCATCCCTCCAACAACCTTCAGTTAGAAGGAATGATAACTGGTGAAGTCTTGCTTATTGAGTGGTTTGTTCTTTATGCAAATGCCATCCTGTGAGGAAAGAGAAGCACATGCGGAATTCATAAGTGGTCTTAGAAGTTGATGAGAAAAGCAATAAGCCTCATGAAAAGTCCTACATTGTAACATATCCCCAGGGACTTCATCTTACGAGTGTTACTATGCAATGTGAATTAAATCTGCTGCACAGAGCAGCCGCCTGGTGCTTCCGAGTTGATTACCATCATCCCTGAAGGCTGAGGCTTTCTGCACCATCGACCTGGCATTATGAAATCGACCTGTGGGAAACACATGGCCTTACTGAGCTCAGTGCCAGCAGAAGTTGGCACACCCTTTGGGTGAAGTGTGAATGTTAGAGCACCAGGGTATTAATCTGATTATGAAAGTCAAGGCCTAAATTAGGTGACATTGATTTGCACAGTCCAGAGAGAGCATGGGTGTGGGAAGACAAGAAGAAGGGGAATTGTCACATAAAAGATTTTAAAACCGTGGCAACTAAATATCACAGCACTAAATCAAGGGCAGCAGACATCCATAATGAAATGTTCACAGAGCCCAGCATCAAAAAATGCAGTGAGGACCATGAAATCCATTGTGGAAACTGCTGTATTGTACATTCAGAATAAGAAAATGAAAGAAACAAAATGAATCCATCAGGACTGCAAGCCCTCCAGCCTAAATCTAAAATGTAGAGAGAGAATTTCGGTTTCCCTGTTCCTTTAATCAAGCCAATTCACTTCTCTATAAACGATCATTTTATAAATTCTTGTAGATATGGGATCAAAAAAAGCTTGAGAAAGAAGCAAAGTCTTGTCCACTAAAAAAAAAAAAGAAAGAAAGAAAGCTTTTGCAGTTTACCTTTTCCAAGTATAATCCAGAAATAGCTCCTGTTCTTGGTCAGGAAATGAAATTGTTGCAGGCATTAGAAAGCATAGAAACATATCGAACCTAGTTAAATATCTGGCACACTGAATGACAAATTTTTTTAAGATGTCTTTGCTCTTGTCTTTAGGATGAATATCTAAACCTCAACTAACAAGCGTAACTGTCAGAAACTGAATAATTAAGCAACTTTCAACCCAACATCAAATACCATCGGTATCCATAACCCAGTGTAATTAGAAACAATTTTTATAAAAAGGTTTTCTTCCCCCAAATAACTCTTGCCCTTAAAATTATAACACATTTATATCGCTGTTTCACATTTTTGTTTTATTGTGATTTGATTGTAAACTCCTCATCCAGCCTTTCCAACAGGGAGAAGAATAGCCAGTGTGTCTTGTTTCATCTCGTCTCATCTTTTTTTTTTTTTTTAATCACATACATTTAACACTATAGTTTGCTTTTTGACTCTTTATTTATTTATTTATTTATTTATTTATTTAATTTTTGGTGGCTGGTGGCACAGGGATCTGAACCCATGACCTCGGTGTCAAAAGGCTGTGCTCTAACCAACTGAGCTAAATGGCCAGCCCCCATCTTGTTTTGTTTTCCTTTCCCTTCTCTTCCCTTTTCTTGTGGGGACACAGATTTGTCCCAAACCACACAAGTGAATAATGAAGGAAATGAAAATAGAAGCAGGATATCATGAGTTCTGGTGCTTTTCTAACTAGCTCAGAATCAATTCTGAGTCCCCACCTTCACCTGGAGCTCCTCACGAATTGTTCCTGCAGTGACCAAATGGGTCCTGTCAGATGTTTAAATAGTTACCAAATGGCAAAGGAGCCACACAGGCACAGGTACACAACGCATAAAAGAAACCGCGTCATACACACCATAAAGGGCCACTAGTGAACTGGAGTTTGGGCAATGAAACGAAGCACATCCTATGTCAGGTTTTCTTTTGAACATACTATCTTGCAGCCTGCAGAAAGGATAGGGAGGAGGCTGCTTCTAAGAGTGCCCAGGGGGCAACCCAGGGAAAGAGGCTCAAGGGGTTTTCAAGATAGCAGGTCACACACAGCTCCTTGCTGTCCCTGTCTGTTTGTGTTGCAACATGATCGGCAGGATTATCTATCTGCGAGTTCAAAGAACACCTTCTCCATTCTTGGAGGTTCAGACCTAGCCACGGGCAAATCTAGGAACACTGAAAAGGCCCTTCAAACTGGCCGCCTCACTGCAGAGAGGAGAACAGAAGTGCTGATAGGCTCAGGCACATGGCACAATAGATAGTTTCAGTCACTAGCCAGAAAGCTGAATGTTTACAAAGTTCTCTTCATCTCAGGTTCAAACTACTAAGGTAGAAATAAACAAACAGACAAAAACCACAAAACTTCATTCAGACTGTTGCCTTTGTCTATGTAAGTTGCTGTTGGTAGATTGAATTGTGTCCTCCAAAGTTCATATATTAGAAACTTAATTTTCACTGTAACTATTGGGAGTGGGAAATCCTATTATGGTAATTGAAAGGTGGGGCCTTGAAGAGGTGATTAGATTGTAGGACCATGCAGTAGTGAATGGATTAATAATGGTGGTCAGGGGCGTGGTTCTGAGGGCTTTAAAAGGGGAGCCCTCTCTCTCTGCTCCACTATCTTCTGCCATGTGAGACCCCTGCATTGCTGTAAAGCCACCACCAAAGAACCAAATGTGTTCCCTGGATGTCAGACTTCCTAGCTCTGAAACTGTAAGCAATACATTTCATTTTCTTACAAATTACCCAGTTCCAGGTATTTTGTTACAATCAACAAAAACAGACTAATATGTAAATGGATCCCAACCTTTTCAAGTACATGAATTTCTTTTTAAAATTAAAAAAGTCATGAATCTCCCTATGACACTAGTTGTATTCTATATTGATTCATCAAGAATATACATAGTGGCCAAATAGCTACATAACTCCAATAATTTTTTTAAATAAATGTTTTTTAAATTAATCACACGGCCATCTACATGCATTTAATAAACTGTACAATGCTGGTGTGAGATATTGTATTTATTTAGACTGCAGAAAATGTTCAGGTCTGTTTTATTTTTAATTGAAAATAATAAAAAAGAAAAGCATATGTATTGGGATAAAATTTTGAACTTTTCATCATTATTTTGACTTTCCTGGATTCCTTAACCCCCTCATCCCTGCTCCCGCAGAGGGTTGGTCATCATCTTAGGCAGAGGGAATGTTGGCAGGAGAAAATCTAGAATTGAGACACAGCTGTCAGATTCCTGGGTTCTAGGTTTTATTATTTTAATTTTTCACTATGGAAATAATCAAATATTTACAAAAGCAGAGCATACAGAAATGATCCTCCCATAGACATCACCCAGATCCAGCAACTAGATACACTTACCAATCTTTAATCATTTCTCATGTGACACTCTTTTTGTCTCATTATTTTAAAGCAAATCCCAGATATATATTTCTTCTGGAAATATTTTTGCATAGTGTTTTTATTGGTTTTGGTTGTTTTTATAAATACAACGTCATTATTGCACCTAACCAAGTTAACAATCATTTTTAACTATTTTCTAATGTTCAATCTATGTTCAAATTTGCCTGATTGACCCCCAAAATGTTTTTTTATGGTGGTTTGTTTAATTCATGATGCAAGCAGTATCCTGATTTAGTTAACTAATTAGATAACTTAGTTATCTCTTAAATCTCTTTTAATCTCTAACAATCTTCTTTTCCCATTTGTTGGAAAAAACTGGGTCATTTATCTCGGAGCATTAATCACATTCTGCATGTGTGATTGCTTCTTTGTGGTATCTTTAACTTGTTGCTCTTTTCCCAGTGACTTCCATAAATTGGTAGTTAGTTAGATATAGAGTCTTGAATAAATTGAGTTTTAATTTTTTTACAAGCACAGGTGTACTTCTATTTACAACATACCAGGAATCATGTATATATAGTGGATCTTTTTTTAGCATCTAAGAATGACTCTTAGATTTCAGAAAGTGATAAGACAAGAATGACTGAAAAAAAAGGTTCAAACAGGATAAGTGTTGTCACTGTTTTGTTTGTTTGTTTGTTTTTAATCGGAAAGAAGGAATCAATATTAACAGAGGAAGCCAGAGTTTGATGGATTGGGACAGAGCTGGTTGGACCTCACGCCCTCCTGAGGCTGAAGTTACAACCATCAAAGCCCACATCGATTGAGCCTCAATTGACGGCTGTGGGCCACAGCCTCAAATCCCACATCAGCTGAGATTCTGAAGGTAAAGAAGACTGCTTTCCACATCGAATCCCAAGAAGGCACATCGTCCTATAGATAACTTCCTCCACAAGGCAAGAAACCTTTCCATGCCTCAGCAGCAACTCTGAAAACCAAACTGAAGTTCAGCTGATTGGGGAGCAGAAGTTAGCAAAGAGAATCTGAACACTGAAAGGAATATATGTAGGTCTGCTGACCAAAAATTTGGAGGACAAAGGGAAACAGGTCTCAGAGATGCTCACATGGAAGAGTGATAACAGCCAAAGCCACAACTCTCAGTTCTTACTTCCCAGCAGAGAGTCAATGCATATCTGATTACTTCTCCTACTGAGAAGCACCGTATTTGCCTAAACACGAGAGGATCCCAATAATGAAGCAATTTCCCTATTTTTCCAGTGAGATCATCAACTTGAACATGTAAATGCAAACCTTTATAGATATAAAAGAAATCACCTAATACCCACTTTTAATAATATTTAATTCATTAATTACACATGCATATTTAAAATCACATGTAGTAATTTTCCATTCTTATATTTTACAGAATAGTTCATTCACAATATTGACATAGACCTTTGACACAAGTGATGAACTCTGATGGCAAATCAACATTTTTTAAGGAATCTAATATTGTGTTCCATGGCATGTCACCTTCATCTCTGTCTAAGCTGTTTGAAAATCACTATGTTTTGAATCTTGAGCAACACTGGATTACTGGAGATCATATCCCAAGTACCTTCTGGAAAACTTTAGAATAGTTTTTTTTTTTTTTTCTACTCTGCAATTGGTGTAAATTTTTGGTCTCTCCAACATAGCACTTATGCTTTTGCTTTTCAAAGATATTTTTAAAAGCTTACTTACTATAACCACTAATTTACAATTATGAGGTAATAGCCCTATGAAACTAAGACAAATCTCTGTTAAATTTATTTGCCTATTTTTTTGATCAACTCTGTCAGGTGACCTCTGTAAGGATTTCAAATTGTTATTTTCGGGTTTATGTGTCTCCCCCAAATTAATATTATACTATTCAAAATAGGAGAGAGAGAGAGAAAGAGAGAGAAAGAGAGACTCTCCATGGTAGTAGAGAATTTAAAAGGAATGCAAAGTAACTAGAATAAGTTCCTCATATCTGAACATGTTTGCAAGAAAAAAATCTGCCTTGTACTTGGGCACATGTAAATGATGCCTTCTCACCACCAGCCGTGTATAAAAATAAGCCCAGGAAAGAAGAAAAATAAGATAATAAATTCAAGTAATTTTAAGTATGAAATAACTGAGAAAGAATTGCTGTATTTTCTTGGAAGTAACTACATTAAATATTTTGATATTAAGCAGAATCAAGGCTTTAGATAGAAATTAATATACTACAGGAAAATAAAATGTTTCATTTTTCACAAATGAGTACATGATTGCAAAATCTGTAACTATATAGAGTGTAGATGATTATAATAGAGGAATTAATAACATTTGAATAAGTATAATGAAGATATATTGAAGTCCTCTTAAATATTGGACACTGAGGTCAGCACTAAGCATAAATAGACAGCAAGACAGATCTACCCCTGCAAAACTCCCTCCATTAAGGTTTTTAACATTTAACATTCTAATCACATCCTATCTTTCCTGACCCCATCCTAACACCAGACTCTGATTCTGATGTGAGCACTTGGACATTTTCTGGAATATTTTCAGAAGTCTCAGCATCCACCTCTCTCTAGTCTCATCACATTCTTATTCATTATAACCATGGCTGATTGGTAACGATAGCAACTAATTACATTAAGACTTCAATTAACTCAATAAGTTAAATCATTAGCTCATTAGCCCAAGTCTATTGGAGATATTACTACTCCTGCAAATAATGGAAATGGAGTACAGATGGAGATTTTTTTAAAAGTTAGGTGATGTATTAGGTAGGCCTCATCTTCCCTTCTTTAATTCAAGCTAGTAATAATATCTAGCTTAAAGAACTGTTGAGAGGATTGAGTGAGAAAATGCATGGAATGCACTTAGCACAATGTCTGCCATCCTGATTGTCTAAATGCTAGTGTTATGGTTTTTGTAGATGCTGTTATCTAGAGTAATATATTGTTGCTCATGTTGTTATTGCTGTTGTTAAGGTTGCGACTGTTGCATTGTCTACCGGGGCTCATGAATCTGGGATCATGGGTGCATTGCTCATAAAAGGATCTACTCTGTTTCTCACTGGCATTTGGATCATTTCATCCAGCCACCTAATTTTATTCCACCAAATCGACTATTTCCATTGTTCCAAACCTATCATTATTCAGAATGAGGGGTGTATTTTGAAACTTAATTAATGAAAGCATTTCCTCTGTGGTCAAAGAGAGTGCAAATGGCAGTGTGCTTATTCCAGAGAGGTGAACTCAGCATTTTGATTCTTAAGTATATGTGGAACTTGTGATCAGTTCGGAAGATTATATAAATACATACCTAACCTTATCTTTTGATAATTCTATTTTTTAAAAAACAGCAGCAATTAATTAATTAATTTAAAAAACAAAGTCAAATGAAGAAGGATTTGTAATAGAGAAAGGTAATGAAATTCAGTCAAGTTCACCAAACTTGTACTGAGTACCTAGTAAGTGCCAGACATTGCTCTAGGTATTGGAGTGCAAATATAAGGAAGAAAGAAAGTCTACCTTTGAGTAACGCTGATAAACTGTTAGCTCAATGCATTCACCATTAACAGTGTTATTTTTTATTTTTTTCAATTGAAACATAACTGATTGTACTTATCTGTGGGGTATGGCATTGAATATCAATACCTGTGTGCAATATGTGATTCACAAATCAAGATAATTAATATACTCAGCATTACACAATGCAAGCATTTTTCATGGCCCCTTACCAATTTCTTACTAACTTCCCTCCCTCTCCCTCTTTCCTCCTGGTGGTGGCCTCAATAACAATTTTTGATGGAAGAATGATTTCCCTGTCTCCAACTTGAGGTCACGCCCACCATCCTGCCCTTCTCCAAGGCCTCAGATACAAAAGCATTGTTTCTTCAGAATTCCTTGTGTAACTCTGATTCCTCCCTGTTTCTCATGGCACAGCCTCTCTGTTTTAGTCATTTCTGATTTGATGATTTAATATAAATTTATTAATTAAAAAACAAATTTTGAATAACTAAATTTCTGCATGAAGTCATCAGTGCAAGTTCTACAGAGATATTACTATTCGAGAAGATAAAAGTCACACAATTACTTATATTTTACAAAGATAATTTGTAAGATGTCATTTCAAATGATGATAGCTTTACAGACATCAATGTGGAAGTAAAATGGCAAGAAAAGAGGAGAAGGGACAACAAAACAGATGGAGGGAAAGATATTCTGAAATAGATACTCTTGTTTGAAAGAGCAGCAAGGAAGCAAAGCACCATTTTGTAAAAAAAGTGTCCCATCTCTGCTAAGCCTTCATCTATTATTTGATCCCCACAGCAACAGCATAGACTAGATATGGTCCACTTTTAGAGAAGATGAAGCTGAGACTTTGGAAATGTAAGTTCCTTAACCAAAGTCACATAAATAATAAATGGCAGAACCAGATTTTGACCCACGTTTATCTGTTTTAAAGACACATTCACTTTCTACTATAGAGTGATTATAAAAATTCAGTCACTGGACATTGTAGCACATTTCATTCTGGTGAGCTATTTTTAAGTCACTTATTTATCTTGTGTTTTGAAAGTATTTAGTGTAAACACATATGATAGTCATTTGCAATATCAGGCACGTAATATTAGTGCAGCCCCGGGTCTCATCAGAGAAGAATGGATTAATATGAAATCATCCTCCTGCCCTCAGACATGTGAGTGATACCAAGAGGCACACTGTGCGTCACTGCATTCACACCTCTGAGGAAACATTGTCAATATACGGGAGGAAGAGAAAAGCCCAAAGAGGAAGTCAGCCAATCAATCAAGTGCAAATATAAAAGCCATCAATATAGAAGCTTACTATTTGTGAAGCACTTAGCCAAGCTCGGGCTCTAAGTGTCAAAATCTTCCATTCAGAAAAACAAAAGCTGATAGAGCTGCCAGCTAAGACTAGAAATTCTGAACTGCAATACAAAGAGAAGAAAACCTCCAGGTTTGAGAAAGTTGGTGCAAATAAAGTAGATATTGTGTCGGAAATGGGGAAATAAATTTCTATAACAATATATGTCTAAAAGTTAGTACAATTTAAACACATAATGAAGCATTTTAAATGTCTAGGAAAGTTTGTGGGTAGTAGACACACACAAAATTATTAAAAGATATGAACTATATGGCATAATCCTGGACCCTGAAGTTAATATTGTGAGGAAGGGTTTTCATTTTTCTAATGTGCCCTTCTGCTTCTGACTAAAGATAGAAGTTAGATTGTATTTATGATGGCATTATCCAGACATATTACCCTTACGTTTTCTTTCATTTGTTCAACAATCATTTACTGAGCACCTACCCTCTACCATTTGTTCATGGATGTAGCAGGCGTAGACTGAGCATGTGTTTTGAAGCGATGCATCAAGCAATCTGGGGCACAAACAGTTCCAGAGTGTTTTTTCTCTTGGAAAATGTAGACATTTATCTACTAATTATGCTATTAATTTATTTACAACTGTAAAAGGTTCTACAAAGGAGAATTAGGTCCTGAGAGAGAATGCAGCCATGTGGCCTGATCTAGTCCAGGAAGTCAGGACTTTTTGAGGAAGTGAAGCTGACATTTGAATTAACCAGGCAATGAATGGTGAAATAGGGGGGACAAACAAGCACTCCAACCGGAAATGACATGTTGAAGTTGCCACATGAAGAACAGTGGCACTGGAGCACATAGACACAGAGGCAAAGGAGGGTCGCAGGTGGGGATGAAGAGATCTGTGTGCATCCTCATAGGCCACAGTAGGAAGTTTAGAATTTATACTGTGAGCAGTAGGAAATCACTGCGGTAGCCCAAGTTATGTAGAGATGTACAGGCATTCATTCTCCCTTGTATTTCTCAGCAATGAGGGTGGGAGGATGCCATAAAAAAGAAAGGCTAATGTGGATGAAGTGTTTACGAGTGAGGCACTCACATATTTTATTTATCTAATCCTCACAATAAAATAATTATAATTCCCTTTATACAGATGTGAAAACTGAGGCTAAGTAACTTGACCAAGATCATAGTTTCTACAAAGTGTGTAAGATGGGATTTAACTCTGTTCTGCTTGACCCCCAAGTTTTGCCTTCTTTTCTTCTGAGTTTCTTTATTGTACCCGTTCCTTCTTATAAAGAATTTCTACTGTCTGTCTCCTTTCACTCACTCCTCTTACCAAATCATCTTCTTCATCCCACTTTCATACCCATCGTATTTGTCAAGAGAAAAGAGAACTTGGTTTACTTTGTTCACGTTGTATTCCTGGTTCCAAGACAAGCTCCTCATACATATCGTGTGTTCAATAAATATTTGTTGGATGAATTCCAATATTGTGTCCTCCACCATCTGCTCTTCTCCTGTTCCCTCAGTGTTATTTGGCACCTCCACCTTTACAAGTAGCTTCAGCCTCTAACTGGAGTTCCAGACTGGTATTCCTGGACATCTTTTAATGTCTTGCCAGCCTGAGCTTCAAGTGTAACATATTTCTCTTCTGGCTCTAACATCTTTTTCTATTCTTTCCCAATTTATGAAAAAAAGAACCACCTTTTCTCTAGGAACTTAGTTTCAAACCCTGAGTCATTTTCATAGTCTTTTTGTTCCTTACTACCTACATTCAAATAACTCAGAAGTCAAGTGGGACTTCCCTGCCTCTAGCATACGGAGTTGAGCATAACCTGAACTCTTTTCTACCAATTCTGTTTTAATTCCGGAGCATACTTTCTCAGTCCTTACCAACTCTGTTTCTTCTATGGCACATGATGTCCTGCTTTCATTCTACATTGGCCCCACCACCACTCACCCAAAAACATCTGCTCAAATCAACAATCTTGCAAATACAATAACTTTCCTGAGGATTTTCAAGTGTCATGCAGAAGAACCTGTATCCAGTACTGACCAGCTTCCATGCCCCATTGGCAATCTCTCTTCCAACCTATCACTTCCACAGCCCATGTGCTGGGTATAGCAACTTCTCCATTTTCAGCATTCATACCCTACAGTCTCCTGCTACTTCTTGGTGAGTAGTTCCACCACGCCAGTGTGATTTCTCTGGATTCCTGGAATCCCAATCAACATTTTTTTAAAAAAAAATTTGTTACAACCACTTGGTCACCAAGTCCTGCTTATTAGTAGTCCTCCATAATACTTTCACATTCCAGTTACTGCCATTGTCCCACTATTGGCCTTCAGAGACTCTCTTTCTGAATACTTTCACATCTCCTAACTTTTCCCCAGAACCTACCCCTTATAATGTACACTTCACTCTGTACTGGAGTTATCTTCCTAACTCAGATTTGCTCACATCCCCTGCAAATGCAGACTCATTGGCATGATATTAAAGTCCCTCCACAGATTTACACCATCCTCTATTTCCCCATCTAGAGCCTGCATTGCTACTGTATGCTGTCGTTTACACAGCACCCAAAATGCTGGTCATCACAAATACAGGTCCTTTCTTCTTAAACTAATATATTCACTGCCTTTTCTTATCCTTTCCTCTCCAAACGTTTTTTTCTTTCTTCAGTTCATATCCAAACCTTAATACTATTCATAGCTTTTGAAAATGTCATTCTTTCATAAAATAAATCCTAAGCCTACCCTCCCTCAATTTGCATTTGTTTTTTTTATCTTCAGCCCCTTGTGTCCATCCCACTTTGAGACTTTTCACAGCTGCCTTAGAGCCCACAGTGCTTCTGAACTTATACTTTGCATTTGTTGCCACTGTATTTTAAGGCCTGTGAAGTCAGGAAAAATATTTTACTGATTTTTTATCCTTATAGTTCTTAACACATTCTAGTTCAATTATTTTCAGTATTATTTGATTCAAATATACAGAAAATAATTTCCCTGAGTCCTAATAGCTGTTGTAGGAATAGTTCCAGCTCAAATACTGACCTTGAGGAGCAGAATTGTTCTCTGTAAAATCAACTTTAAAGGTTAATCCCATGTGATTTTTGTTTTGTTTCTGTCTCTCTACATATCTGAAAGGATCTGAATCAACTGGGGAGATTTTGTTGGGGCTCAAGAACATTGCAAAATAGTTTTAGTGGAAAAGTCATATAAAGCCTCTTGTTGGTTGGAAAATTCAACCTGAAAGACTACTACGTAGCTCAGCAAGTAATCCCCAAATGTGAAAGTGGCTGCTGGCAAAATTACAACTCACTATACAAAAATATAAATAGAAACACCCCGGGAACAAATGAGCAGTTTGCAGTTATTTTTGGTGGTGGGTAACTGCACTTCTACTTAACAAGATCATGTTCATTGTACCCAATGTGCTCTTGTTCCCCATGGACAAGCATTTGTGTTATCACATGCTCACTGCTCATTGAATCACATTTAAATTTTCAATTTCTTCTAAAACCTCATTTAAAACCAAAACTTACATTTTGTTCAGCTCGCCCTGACTCCTGTGGCTTTCTGATTTCACATTCAGTGTGGGTTGAGTGGATGATGAATAAGTTTCAGAAGCTGTGATTTGAGCTTTTTAAATTTTTCCTCACTCTGAATCTTGAAGATCTCTACTAGGCAAGAGTGGTGTCAGTGGACTAAACATTCTAAACTTGTTTTTCATTTTATCAGTCTATTAGAGTGTTTCCCTTTAAGATGGAGATTTTAATGCAGTTTGAACCACATAGTCATAGTCATTTTCTGAGTTCTCTGGGCTTTCCTATTCTTAGATGTGGAGTTAACAAAGCAGTGAGAATACACGTCAAATTCCAAAGGAGATATTGCACTGATTCAGGTTGTTACTAACATATTTTTCCATGTCTTTCCCATATGAAAAATAAGGAGCTAATTAATTTACTTTATATAAATATGACCACTCAAGTCTTATGCATATTTTGCATTACCATATTTACTCCAGTGAGTTATCTCTCTTTTACTCTAAAGAGAGCAATTGGGTGACTGCAGGTGAGTGCCTATTTGGGTTCTCTCTATCTTCAGCCATCTGCATTAACAGATGTGATTCTCATTCTGATATATTAAGGGAAAGAAACACTCCAGAATAACATATTAAACAATGGCAAAAATAAACTTAATGTTTTTTTCCACAAGTTACTTGATTCTAAAGCAAAAGACAGCTTTAAGAAGGCAATTTGTTTTGTGAGTAATAGATACAGGATAAGACAAGAGAAGCAATATTTGCAAGCTGCTAAAAATTGGTGTTGCATACAGTATATTGTTCCTTTCAAGTTTTCTATTTGAAATATAAATGTATTTGACATGGAGGTGAATTCTTTTACCTCCATGCAGCTGTCACAACTTAAAATCATTGGTGATATCTTTCCACTGGGCTCAATATACATTACAAATCTGGGGGGGGGTTTGCCCTAATATCAAGTGAGTATTTCAGCAGAACAGGATAGGAGAACACCTGAATGGATTAGGAATTGCTACTTCTCTCATCTTCCACAATCAGCAGCCCTCACTGGTATAGGAAGATAACCCTGGAAAATGGTAGATTATGGGAATGGGAGGCAAACTTTCTGTGTGTGTGTGTGTGTGTGTGTGTGTGTGTGTGTGTGTGTGTGTGTGCGCGCGCGCGCACGCATTGCTTATAATCCTTAAAAGAAAAAGATCTATCTTCAGTCCCTTTACTCTCTGAACACAACACACACGCACGCACACACACACACACACACACACACACACACACACACACAGATATTACCAAAAGTTCTATTTATCAATGTGTGCCTTATGACTACCTGCATCAGATTCACCTTGGAATTTTGTTAAACAAGAAAATTGCTGAATTTTGTTAAACAAGCAAATTGCTGAATTCTATGCTATACACTCTGTATTAGAATCTCTTGACCTTTAAATTTGAGATCCTCTGACTTAAAATTAACAGTAATGTCTTTCTCTCCCTGGAAAGTACTAAAGAAGGTGCATATCCATTCCACCCAGTTGATGAACGTCCTGAAAAAATTCCACCACCACACTCTGTTGCACATTCCAGACTTTAAATGCCACATCTTCTTTCATTTGTTTTTGTTGCTCAGTTGTTATTTAATTTCTTTTATGTCTCCAATAGCAATAATAAAACAGTGTGTCTCCACCTTCAGCATAACAAATATCCTTTTCTGCAGCGGAAGATTCTTTGTAAGTTCTGTTAAAACTGTCTGTTGTGAGAAAGAACAAGCACATCTTGGGAAAAGTCTTACGTGATACCATCTCATGTATTGGAGTTTTCACTCATCTGTCAAGCAGATAGGCACTCTGGAAGTGAAGGTTAGAGTTAACAGCATTGATCCTCTATCCACTTTATACATCTATGAACATTCCTTTAAAACTGTTAACCCTCCAAGTCTTTAATATTTAAGTTGAAATGAAAACTGTAAACATATATATATATACACACACACATATATATATATAATATAAAGTAAAACCAAGAAAATTTTAGATATGTCATATTACTCAATGGAAAACATTTTTATAGCACCATTTTCAGAGAAATATAAATGACCTTGATATATCTATTTATATCTATTTCTGCCATACTGAAAATTCAAATAATTACTCTGGAAGTCAAGACATGTTCATTGGGCCACATGTGGAGGTCTGGCAGAAAGAAAAAAAAAATTAGATTAGCTGCCATAAAGATAAAAGTATAGTGAAAGCCAAAAGATACCCAAGGATTTTACTGAAAGGCTGTTCCAATTTACAAAGAGTGGAACAATGAGGGTACAGAAAGAAGAAATTTCAATATGAGCTATTCAGGACCAACCAGAATTTTACAAAAAGACTCTCCTTCAAGGAGAGACATCATTGCTAGCCCCAGGGGTGGGAAAGGAAAGAATAGGAGTTGTGTGAGTCTTTGAAGAAGGAGGGTACTATACACAGGCAACTCTTTGAGCTTTGGTGAAGAAAGATACGGTCTAAGCTCAAAGTGTTTCCCAGTCATTCCACCAGTAAGTCATAAACCCTCTGAATGCTGCAAGCAAATGAATAGTATAGCAGCTGTTAAAAATCAATCCTATCTATCTTGAAAAACAGAAAGCGGACATTCCTGGAGACATTAAGTAATTAACCTATAACTAAAACAACAGCAATTTCCAGGAACAGAACTAGAAAGGGCCATGAGGGAGGAAGTCTCTCGGGTGAAAGAAGTTTTGAAGTGTTAGTTATGATAAATAAACAGGATGAGTAAATTTGTCAAAACTCACTGAAATGTACGTTTAGGATATGTGTATTTTACTGTATGTTATTATACCCAGATTTTAAAATTCTGTTGACTGTTTTTGTAAAAAGTTGTTAGGCTGCTTTTTATGAAACTACAATGGGTCAAATTGATCCCAAACAAACTTGAAGAAGAAGGGATTTGAAAAACTTGCTCTACTGAATAGAATGGAGTATTATAAAGATATAACAATTGAAATGGCCCGGTTTGGTGCAAAGAAAGACAAACAGAAATGGAATAGAATAGAGAATTCAGAGGGAGAATCTCACATATATGGATATTTGATCTATGAAAAAGTGCCATTACAAGAGAGTAGAGAAAAAAATAAGCTCAAAAAATAAATTATTTTTGGTTCATTGGATGTCCATATGGAAAAACAATGAATCTTAAATTCTACTTCACATCATAATTAAAAATACATTCCTGCTGAAGTGTAGAATTAAATGTGAAAAGTAAAATAATACAACTTTTAAAAGGTAACATAAAAGAATATCTTTATAACCTTACTTTTGGCAAATATTTCTCTGTTGGAAAAGGAAAAAAATATATGAAAATAATGAGCTAAAAATAACCCAAAGTAATATGTGAGGACAAACTGAAGAACAAATCCAAAGATATCAAAAAAAAAAAGAAAGAAAGAAAATGTATAAGAGATAAAATTAATGACTAAAACAATATGTAGTAGAGAAAGCCAATAAGTCCAAAAGTTGATTCTTTTAAAAACCAAATAAAAGTGTTAGCAGGAATGATAAAGAAAAAAAAAAAAAATGGATGAGAGACAAAGAAGATCTCCAAAAGGACATTAGAAATAGAAGAAATGTATAACTACAAATGCAGCAAAGATTTTTTTTAAAAGGTGAAAACTTATTGTAAGCAATATTTTGCCAACAAATGCAAAGATTTTGAAGAAATAGACTAGTTCTTAAAAAAATATATATTACCGTGCGTGACACAAGAAGAAACAGGCCAAGAGAATTTTCTTAATGAATTCTGCCACATATTGAAAAATCTTATGAATTTTGTTTCATAATCAAGGAATAGATAATTCAAAAATTGAATGTATCATTATAAAAATAGTAAGAGGCTTCCTATCAAGATGATGGAGTAGACAGTACCCAGCATCACTCTCTCCCACAAATCAACCAATTTAAAACTATAAAAAACCAATGACAGCCAAGCTGAGGCCTCTAGAGCTTAAAAAAAGAGGTAGAGAGACCTACAGAGTGCATAGAGGTAGGCGAGGCCACTATGTGAGAAAGAAAAAACTGCTCTGACCATTTTGAATCCTGGCCATTTCCAACTTGGAGCTGCTGAGTGCATGGAGCAGGAGCTGGCAAAAGCCATAGCTGTGCCCTTTGGAGGAAGTTGCTTGGAGGCAGCAGAGGAGAAGAGGGTCTTATTCGGCCCCCAGGCCCGCAAGACCACTAACAGTGTTTCCATGGACCCACATAGGAGCAAGGAGCCACAACAACTGAAAAACGGAGCCACCCAGAGGCCAGTGAGTCATTGCAAGTGACCGGTTCATGGCCCATCTCATGGGAAGTGTTTGGAGCATGGGCAGTGGGGGAGATGGGCCCACTGGGAGAACATGGGGCACAGCAAGGACAGCTGATCTGCACCCCAGTCAGCACAGGACCACTCAGAGGAGACTGGTCAGAAATATAGAACTGCAGGAGGTGCAGTTTCCTGAAAGGACTCAGGTCCAGATAAGAGTTTCTACACAGCCCAAGTGCACCTGATTTCACTAGACCCGGAAGTACCTATAAAGTCAACCATTAAAACCTGAGCTGCACAAAAAGCCTTCCCTAAGGAATCAGCAGCAAAGCAGCAATTTAGCTAAACCACACAGCTCAAATACTGGTCCCCACAGGACGTACCCCTATTTTAGAAGTAAGCAAAGGACAACAAATTTAGTTCCAGCACAGAGTTTAAGTAGTGGGAACAGCAAATAATCCAACACAGAACTGAAAGAAAAACAAAGTACCCTCAACCAGAGACAAAGTTTGATATTAACTAGTAAAGGTCTCATTTCACCAAAGAACACCTATGACACGTAGAAGGACTGGAAGTCTCCTGGGCTACCAATCCAGAAAAGAGGGAAGGCCCAGGGCCTCAGCAATGCCCCCTGACACCTGCAACTAGTCCCAAGGGTGGGGGACGAGGGCCTTGGCCATGCCCCTGACATGCTCAGCCAGCCCAGGGACAACCACATAGCCACTGCAGGAAGCACCCTGGCTTCTCCCAAGCCAGGGTGGTAGGAGGCCTCAGGCCTCATCCAGGCCCCGCTGACATGCACAGCCAGCCCAAGCTGCTGCAGGAAGTGCCCCGGGCTCTCCCAAGCCAGGGTGGTGGGGAGCCTCAGTCGTGCCCCCTGACACACGCAACCAGCCCAGTGACAAGAACCAACCTGCAGCAAGAAGGCCTCTGGGTACCTGAGCTGGGGTGGTGGGGTTTGAAGGCTTTTGCTACAACCCCCAACATGTGCACCCATCCCAGCAATAACCAAGCCACTGCTGGAAGCCCCCTGGTCTCCCTTTTTGGGAATGAGGGGGGTGCCACAGGCCTCAATCCCACCTCTCCCCCTTCCTCCTTCTTCCATCACATTTCGTTCCCCTTTCTCTTCTCCCCCTCCCTCCCAACTGCCCCACAACAACATCCTAGAAAGTAAAAAAATAATATTCATAAAACTACATTTTTTAAAAAAAAAATAGTAAGAGATGTCATAATCCTCAGATAATTTTTAGTCTAACTCATTCTTGGCAACAAAATCAAACAAAGATATTATGAGAAAGAAATATCATTTGCCAAGCTTATTCCTAAATATAGGCACAAATATTCCAAACAAAACATTAGCAAATAAAATTCAGAGCTAATTTTATATTCTTAAAAAATTTAAATATGAGAAGTCTGAGTGGGCTTATTTCATACATACAAAATTGATTTCACTATTAGAAAGTATATTAGAATAATTTTTCAATTCACTATTCTTTTTTCTTCTGTTTTATTGAAACGTAGTTGGCTGTACATATTGGTGGGCTACAGAGTTGAATATCAATACCTGTGTGCAATATGTGATGCTCAGATCAAAATAATTAGTATTTTCAACATTACACAATGTAATCATTTTCAAATTAACATTCCAAAAGAGGAAAAGATGATTATCTAAATAGATGCAAAAAACAAAGAATAGAAGGTAAATTCCTTAAATTATTATGACAGAAATTGATAAGGATTTTCAATATCTTTGGTCTCCTTTTATCCCAGCTCAGAACTAGATGACTTCTGGAGCCTCTACTGCAGCTAGATGCAATCATGTGGCAGAATTCTGGCCATTACAATGCAAGAGGGAGAGTTGTGCACTATTTCTAGGCTGGGACAATAAAAATCTCCCTCATGATTTATTATGTACTGTCTTCTTCATCTGCCTACGAAATTGACTGGACTCCAGAGATTAAGATCCAGAAGATGGAATTGGTATCAGGACCTGGAAGAGATATTAACACTAACATGTTCATTGCAGCATTATTAACAATAGCCAAAATGTGGAAGTAGCCCATGTCCATTGACAGATGAATGGCTAAAGAAAATGTGATAGATACACACAATGAAATATTATTCAGCCTTTACCACAGCTAGACTGGCTATTATCAAAGACTGAGATTAACAAATGCTGGCTAGGATGTAGAGAAAAGGGAACTCTTCTACACCGTTAGTGAGACTGTAAATCAGTACAGCCATTATTGAAAACAGTACTGATGTTTCTCAAAAAACTACAGATACATCTACCATACGACTGAGCTATCCCACTTCTCGGTATATATCTGAAGGAATGGAAATGATCATGTTGAAGGGATACCTGCACTGCCATGTTCATAGCAGCTTTATTTACAATAGCCAAGATTTGGACCCAACCTAAATATCCATCAATGGAAGACTGGATAAGGAAAATGTGGTATATATACTCAATTGAATACTACTCAGCCATAAAAAATAATGAAATTCTGCCATTTATAGCAACATGGATGAGCTTGGAGAAAATTATGTTAAGTGAAATAAGCCAGGAACGGAAAGAGAAATACCATATGTCCTCACTCATAAGTGGGAGCTAAGAAACAAAGAAAGAAAGAAAGAGCATAATAAAATATTGAACTTTCAGAATGAGAGACCATACCTACAAGTTACTAGAGGTAGGAAAAGGGGAGGAGGAGGGATTATAGGGAGTAATTGGGAAACGTGCTCAAAAAGTAATTACGATTTGTAATGAAGAACATGTTAATGATATTGATTTGATCATCACATACTGTACACAAATACACAAATACTGATGGTCAACTCTGTGTTCCATAAATATGTATAAATAATAAAAGAAGAAATACTCTTCAGCTTTAAGAAAGAATAAAATTCTGCAATATGTGAATCTTGATAAATGAAACAAGCCAGTCTACAGTGAAACATACTTCATGATTCTACTTATGTGAGGTAATCTAAAAGAGCCAAATTAATATCAAAGAGTGGAGGGAGGAGGAAATGGGCAGTTGCTAATCAATGAGTATGAAGTGTCAGTCAAGCAAGATGAATAAGTTCTAGACATCTGTTGTACAACATTGTACCTACAAATAATGATACAGTATTTCACACTTCAAAGTTTGCTAAGAGAGTTGGTATCATAGTAAGTGTTCTTACCACAGGCTAATAAAATTTAATAAATTCCTCAAAATTGGATTTTTTTAAAAAGGATATTATATATTGTAGCAACAAAAAAGAATAAAATTAGAAATAAATGCAAATATGACACGCATGTCTCAAAAATTATAAAACCTCATTTAAAGATATTTTAAAAGTATAAATAAGTATAAAAAATACAATGTTCATTCAATATTTCAAAAATGCCAATTTCCCCCCAATTATTTATAAATTCAAAGCAATCTTCAATAAATTTTCAACCTGGTTTTAATGAAAATTTGGAAACTCAGATTCTAAAATCTAAAAATCTAAATTTATATGGAAGATAGAAAAGTCTAAATAGCTGATACATTCCTGAAAAGAATAACCAGGCATGGAGAATTGCTTTGAATAATATCACTTCCCTTTAAAACTATATTAGTTGATAAAATGCAGGAGGGGCATAGAGATAGACTAATAGATCGATGAAATGGAATAGACTCCATAAACAGACTAACATATATATGTAAATAGAGCCAAAATTACAAATCATTAGGCATAATGTAGAATAAAATTCTAACTCCATACTAAAATATGTTATTGCAATCTTTATATCACATATCCCCCCCACACATAGACACAAATTCCAAATATAAGAGAGATTTAAAATTGAAGGAAAAAAAAACACCCTAAAAACTATTAGAAGGAAATCTAAAACAGTTTTGAATCGTGTGCTTAAAAAGCACAAGTCATAACAGAGTATATCTGTTATACCTTCAACTATATGGAATATGAGAAATTGTGTGCATTGAAAGACACCCATAAGTGAATGTATAAAGAAGCCACAACTGGGAGAAGACATTTGGAACACATACATATGGCTGGCAAAGGATGAGTGCCTAGGCTTTTTAAAAATCCTATGAATCCATAAAAAGCCAACCTAATTAAAAATGGACAGAAGATGTGGACAAAGATTTTTACAGAAGAGAAACGTAAATAAGGACATAAATGAAATACCAATTAAAAAACAATCGTTTTAAACATCCAACTCAGCCAAAAAAAATATTTATTTATTATTTATTTATTTATATATTTGTTGCAGTAGAAATGCTGCCTTTATGGCAACTTTATTTTATTTATTTATTTTAACTTCTCAATATACATTGTATTTGATTTTCATGTCCCTTTACCCATTCCTCTTTCCCCTTCTCCTTCTCTTCCCTCCCCCACAACTACATCATATCTGCTCACTTGCCTTAACAAATTCAAAGAATTGCTGTGATTGTTCTGTCTTCTTCCCCCCCTTTATTCATTTGTATATTTATTTATTTATTTATTTATTTTTAGCCCTCACACGTAAGTGAGAACATGTGGTATTTCTCTTTTGGTGCCTGACTTGTTTCAGTTAATATAATTTTCTCTAAGTCCATCCACATTGTGACAAATGGTAGTATTTCATTCTTTTTTATATAGCAGAGTATATTCCATTGTGTAGATATACCACATTTTCCGTATCCACTCATCTGATGATGGACATTTGGGCTGGTTCCAACTCTTGGCTATTGTAAAGAGTGCTGCGATGAACATTGGGGAACAGGTATACCTTCGACTTGATGATTTTCATTCCTCTGGGTATGTTCCCAGCAGTGGGATAGCTGGGTCGTATGGTAGATCTATCTGCAATTGTTTGAGGAACCTCCATACCATTTTCCATAGAGGCTGCACCATTTTGCAGTCCCACCAACAATGTATGAGAGTTCCTTTTTCTCTGCAACCTCTCCAGCACTTATCGTTCACAGTCTTTTGGATATTAGCCATCCTAACTGGGGTGAGATGGTATCTCAGTGTGGTTTTGATTTGCATTTCCTGAATGCTGAGTGATATTGAGTGTTTTTTCATATGTCTTTTGCCCATTTGTATATCTTCCTTTGAGAAATGCCAGTTCAGCTCCTTTGCCCATTTTTTAATTGAGTTATTTGTGTTTTTTGCTGTAAAGTTGTTTGAGTTCCTTGTATGTTATGGATATTAATCCTTTGTCAGATGTATATTTTGCAAATATTTTCTTCCACTCTGTTGGTTGTCTTTTCACCCTGTTGATTGTTTCTTTTGCTGTGTCCCATTTGTTTATTTTTCCTATGGTTGCCTGTGCTTTGTGGGTCATATTCATGAAGTGTGTTACCCACTCCTACTTCCTGGAGTGTTTCCCCTATGTTTTCAAGGAGTTTTATTGTTTCAGGATGTATATTTAATTCTTTAACCAAAATCAGCTAAAAAATGGGTTAAAACCAAAAATTTTAAAGTGTGCCAAGGGATATGAAAAAAGAGAACTCTCTCTTACTTTTGGAGAAAACATATATCTATAAAAAATGATTTAAAAAAAACAATTTAACATTACTTAATAAAGCTAAACATTATCCATGTGTCCTAAAACTCAGAAAGGCACACTCAATGTTCATAATAACATTGCTTGTAATGAAACACTCATGCGCATACGTGCACGTGCACACACATGACTGGAAACCACTTAACATTCATTAAAGGTAGAGGACAAAGAAATTGTGATTATTCATGTAGTGGAATATCCTACAGCTGTGAAAATGAATGACCTAGACCTACATGTGTCTACACAACCAATTCTCAATGACGTGTTAAACTAAAAGAGAAAGGGAGCTAAGAACACATGCAATGTGTTCCATGTATTTACATTTCAAAAAGACAGAACTAGGAAATATATAGTTTATAAATATACATATGATGAAACTATAATTATAATGAAGGACATGATTAAAACAAAAGTAAGACTGGTAGTTACCTCTGGGATGGATGAAGGAGGATATGACTGAGCAGAGGTAAATTGGATGCCTCGAAGATACTGATAGTGTTCTAAAGCTAGATAGTCAGTTCATGGAGTTCAATTATTAATATTCTTTAAATTATACCTATTCTCCGTATGTACTTTTTGTGTGATGTATTTTATTATTAAAAATAGTAATGCAAATAAAAACCCAAAGTACATGGAACAAACACCATCATTCCATTGATATCACCAGCATTTTTCTTTCTTTATATAATGAAAGTTACATTTTTATTTATAAGTGGTACTTCATTACACAATTTTAAACCAAAAAAAAATATTTTTTCAATGTTTTCTGGACTGGATTTTATTTTATTTTACTTTAACTTCTATTTGTTTGATGTATAACTAGAAAAGGCAAATAACAGTCGCAAAAGTATACTTTAGGCTCACACTGACATTCAATAAAGCAGACTTCTTTTTTGAATTCTACCAAACAAGCATTTTTAAATCTCTGGTTTTGACAGGTGCTGTATACAATCGTGTTGAGTTTCTACATCATTTTCATGTAGCCTGTGATTATTGTACATCCACATTTTTTCAGCCTGCTTAAAATACTCTTACAAACCCTCACCTTTCAGAGACATTAAATAAGACCTGTCTCTGAATGAGGCCCAGGAGGAAAGAATTGTCAGCAACTCCCAGCATTTGTGAGATACTTTTCAAACTGTACAGATTTGAAATGTTACAGTAACCACTCCAGCACTGTATGCCAGGCAAGAAAAGTCCACAGATTATGGATTTATTTAATTTCTTTAGATCCAAAGTGAACTGTCTCATGTCTCCCGTTCTTTAGATTCTCCAGGAACACTGTCATGCCCTGTGCATTCTGCTGTGATGTGTGCCTGCTGTTTTCTTTCTTAGCATTCCCTCCCTTGGTGTTTCAACTTACTAACTCTCACTTATTCTTTTAAACTTGCTTAGCCATCACCTCCTGCAGAAAGCCTTCCTCAGTACCCTTAAGGATAGGCCAGTGGTTCTCAAAGTGGAGTCCCTGTACCAGAAGCAGTAGCATGCCCTGGGGTTCTGTCAGAAATGTAAACTCTTGGACCCAATCCCAGACCTACTGAGTCAAGCACTCTGGGGGTGAACCTAGCAGTCTGTGTTTTAGTTAGCTCTTTAAGTGATTCTGTTGCATACTAAAATTTGTCAGTCACTGGGTTAGGCAAAATGGCACTTTGTGTCTCCACATGACCAGCCTCTACCCACCTGTGTTACTGTATACTCATTATGGTATGCTGAAACTCTGTGTTGTCTGTCAACCTCTCTGTATGAAACTCAGAGGTTCGGAGTGTGTCTTATTTACCTTTGCATCCACGGTAGCTGGATCCTCTCCCGGTGGGAGACACCCAGGGAATGTTTATTAAACTGTAAGGAAAATGTTTTAAAGATGGTAGTCAGAGGCACAAAGAAGGCAGGCCAGAATTTCAGGGCACTGTGACCCATCTCCTACAAGAATTCCATCCCAGAGCCTCTCACCCTGAGAAGTAATGAGTCATCTTAGGGAAACTTCCTTCCTTCCTTCCATCCTTCCTTCCTTCCTTCCTTCCTTCCTTCCTTCCTTCCTTCCTTCCTTCCTTCCTTCCTTCCTTCCTTCCTTCCTTCCTTCCTTCCTTCCTCCTTCTTTCTTTCTTTTGACTTTATATTTTTAGAGCAGTTTTAGGTTTCCAGCAAAATCGAGTAGAAAGTACAGAGAGTTCTCATATACCCCCTGCCTCCACTCATGCCCAGCCTCGTCCACTGTCAATATCCCCCACCAGAGTGGTGCACTTGTTGCAATCAATGAATCTACATTGATACCCAATGTCAATTGCCATCCAAAGTCCATAGTTTACATAAGGGTTCACTCCTGGTGTTGTGCATTCTGTGTGTTTGGACAAACATGTAATGACATGTATTCACCATTGTATTTTCACTGCCCTAAAAATCCTCTGTGCTCCATTGATTCACCCCTCCCTTCTAGGCCCTGGCAGCCACTGATCTTTTTACTGTCTCCATAGATTTGCCTTCTCCAGAACGTCTTATAGTTGAAATCATACAGTATGTAGACTTTCAGATTGGCCCATATTATATCTATAATGTTTTCTAAGTTAATTTTTGTCAGGTATGAGGCTCTTAAAATTTAACCCAGCAAAGACTTGAAGGAATCCTTTCATCTTAGCAGCAGAAAGCACCTGCCCAGTACAGAGTCTATGGTGCCCTCTTGAACCAGAGGGTACACACTGCCCTGTACTTCTAGCTAAGGCTTACCTCTGCTGCTTAGGTGCCAATTAGCAATGTGATTTGGAGTAGGTCACTTGGCTATCAGGGTCTTGGTCTTCTCACATGGAAAATGGGCTATTAACACCAACCTCCCCAGGCTCTTGTGAGGTCCCCATGACTTCAACACAGCAGTTACCTCGTGAATGAAATTGACTATTGTCAATATTATGCTGGCTAATTGGGATCCAGAACCTACTACAGCTACTTCTTGCCAGGCCAACAAGGCTCACTTGTTTGGATCTGTGCTTTCTACAATGGCCAGCCTTCAAAAAAGAGCTCAGCAAACTATGGCCCAAAGTCTGTTTTTGTGAATAAAGTGTTTTTTTAGAGCTTTTACAAAAAAGATTGTGGTAAAATACACATAACGTAAAATTTACCATCTCAACCATCTTTAAGGGTACAGGTTAGTAGCACCAAGTACTTTCACACTGTTGTGCTACCATCACCATCATCCACCCACAGAACACTTTTCATCTTGCAAAACGGAAGCTCTGCTCCCATTAAACAATAACTCCCATTACCCCCACCCCCGCCCCTGGCGAGCACCATTCTACTTTCTGTCTCTATGAATTTGACTATTCTGCATTTGAGTGTAAGTGGAATCATACAGTCTTTTTGTGATTGGCTTATTTCACTTACCACAATATCCTCAGGTCTCATTCATGTTGTAGCATGTATCAGAATTTCCTTCTTTGTTAAGGCTAAATAATATTCTGTTCTATGTATGTACCACATTGTATTTATCCATTCATCCATTGCTGGACACTTGGGTTGCTTTCACCTTTTGGCTATTGTGAATAATGTTGCTCTGAACATTGGTGTACAAATATCTCTTCTAATTCCAGCTTTCAATTCTTTTGGGTATATATCCAAAAGTGGAATTGCCAGATCACATAGTAATTCTATTTTCAAGTTTTTGAGGAACCACCATACTATTTTCCATGGCAGCTGTGCCATTTCACATTTCCTCCAACAGTGCACAAGGGTTCCAATTTCTCCACATCCTCATCAACACTTGACATTTTTGTTTGTTTGTTTTTGTTTTTCTGACCAGTACCATCTTAACAGGTGTCAGATAGTATAAATAAAGTTTTGTTAGAATGTAGCCACATTCATTCATTTAGGAACTGTCATCATGGCTGTTTTCCCACTACAACAGCAGTGCTGAGTAGATGTGCCAGCATTAGCCCTTTAAAGAAAATTTTGCCGACATTAAAAAGCTGTGATTCAATGATCTGTCCTCCATGCACATTTCTGGAGACAAGAAAGAGTTCTTTACCAGCTTTTTTTTTTTTTTTTCCAGGAGTGGGAGGGTTCATACCTGTTTCTAGATTATCAGAAAATGAAACTTGTTGATCACAAAGACCATAAAAAGCCCTCTCCAAAGCTTAGAGAAGATATCTTAGGGAAACTTTCTTATATGAAGAGAAAAACACAAGTCAATGGGTTTATGAATGTTCATTCTAAAGCTAGGTGTGTTTGTCTTCCCAGCCATAATAAATGCAGCAGTGGAGTGATACTTTTTAATTTCAAAGGGAATTCATTTCTAGTCAAAAGCCTTGATAATGCCTGAGGGTGCGGCAATACTAATCCTAATTTTTTCTTCAGTAAGTTCTGAGGCTGTAAGGATCTGTGGATCACAAATCTACAGCAAGGAAACCTCTGCACAGAAAGCTAGAAGAGGGGATGAACTGGGGCATTATAAGATCTGGAGGTTGTTCGATCATGGTAGAGAATGGTTGAAAGTAGTTGGATATCCTGGAACCAGGAGGTTGTAGGTGTATAAATCATGACAAAGTAAGGTGTCAAAGTCTGGACAGCATAAATCAGAAATATACCAGAAATTAAGGGGGTCTACAAAATTCATCAGTGGGTGAGAAGATCCTAGTTTTTAACCCATCCAAAATTTATTTTTTGTAAATTTCCTTTTAGTGCAGGGAAATTACCCACATTAAGGGTTTCACAGCAGAAAGTAAGAACAGGTAAGTAAGGGCACCTTATGGAAGCTGGAGTGGGGGGGCATGAAGAAGCTCAGATCAGAGGGTGAGAAATGGTTAAAGGCAAAAAAAAAAAACAAAAAAAAACCCTAAAGAATAATACTTATATGTCTGAGTGTTAACCCCACACCCAGAAGCAAATTTAGTGTGTGTTGCAATATTGAAATATTATCTCCTCAGCAAGTGTGTGGAGATTGACAAACCCTGAAATCAGATTGTAGTGCTACTTTATTTAAAGCATAAGCTCATTAAGGACAAGGGATGTTTCTCATGTCTAGTATTGGAATGTGTATGCTGTTTTATTCAACAAATATTTAATGAGCACGTAGCAGGTACCACATGCCACGGTAGACACTGAGGTCCAAAGAACTTGGTCAGATGTTGCATGGCTCTGAAAGATATCACAGACAGGTAGCCAGGGAGCTGGGTCTGAAGTTGACGTTCACATTCTTGTGCCTTCAATCCCCACCTCACAACAGTGCTGAGACCTGACAGACCAACTCCTACTCTATTTCCTAGACCAGAGTTTCTCAAACTTGATTAGATTATAGTGAACCAGGGTTTCATGTTGTTTTAAATGAAACATCACATACTGTTATCTTTCACTTGCATTTACTAACAGTAAAACTGTACACAAATTCAAATAATACATCATATTAGCACTTTGTGTTCATCATTTATTCATTCAACTAAAACTTGTTTGTTTTTTAATTTTTTAAGTAAGAATTATTATTTAATTGTAATTCATAGAGGACAATGTATAAACAATAAGAGTTCAGCTCAGTCAAGTACCTCAACTGAGATTAATGAATAGGACATTAGCAGTACCCCAGAAGTCACCTACACATCCCACCAATCACTATGCCCTCCTTTCTCTAAAAAAATAAAAATAAATAAATAAATTTAAAAAACCTCTAACTTCTACTATCAAAGAATATTTCTGTCACATTTTGGCCTTTCTATAAAATCACACAGTATGTTTTTCCTTTGTGTCTAACTTCTTTGCCTCAACATTATGTTTGTAATATGTCATGGAGTTGTTTATATCAGCACTTCATTCATTATTATTGCTGTAGACTATTCCATTGAATGACCACATGACCATGTATTGATCTACTCAACTGATGGTGGAGATTTGAGTTGTTTGCAGTTCTTGCTTGCTAAAATATTTTTAGATTCTTTCTCTACCACAGTTTAAATTAGAGGCTTTGTTGCCACTATGCAAATTATGAGTTTCTTTTTTTCTATATTTTCTCCCTCTGAAAGTTTTTTTAAAAATTTATTTATTTATTATTGGTACATAGTTGATTGTACATATCTGTTGGGTATGGCATTGAATATCGATACCTGTGTGCAATATGTGATGATCAAATCAGGATACTTAGTATATTCATTATTATACAATGTAATTGATTTTCATGGACCTTTACCAATTCCTCCCTTTCCTACTCCTCCCTTTCCCACCTCTGGTAACCTCAGTACTGTTTTCTTCTCCTAAAATTTTAATGTATTATTGTATATCTCTTTCTTTCTTTTTTAAAAATTTTTTAGCTACCATTTATGAGTGAGGACATATGGTATTTCTCTTTCTGTGCCTGGGTTATTTCACTTAACACAATTTTCTCTACGTTCATCCATGTTACCACAAATGGCAGAATTTCATTCTTTTTTATGGCAGAGTAGTATTCCATTGTATAAATAAGAAGGAGGAAGGATGCCTGTTCTCCATGTGGGAAGGGTGAATGAGTCAGAACAACTTTCACACAGTGGTGATGGCTGCATTGGGTCATGAAAGATGAGTTGCTGCTTACCAGCAGATAATAGGGAAGGAAATAGCATGGGAAATTATTCTCGAGCTGAGAAACAAGCAACCTATCAGAGACAAGAGCTCTTCCAGACAAGACTAGCAGTGATGGCTGGAAGATATGGTGGTTGTAGACAGCAACAGTAGGTGAGACTAAAAACACAGAAGCCAGCTGAAAAGGGCCTTGTACTCCATGCCAGAAGTTTGACATTTATCCTGCAGGCAAGTGAGAGCCATTGAAAGGCCTAACAGAGAAGTGACCTGCTTAGTTTGGGTTTGGGACACATCACTCAAGCTTTGGATGTCTTGTGTGATAGAGTCCTGAAGGTAAGCATTAGCCAGACAGATGAAGGTCATCTAGGGCAAAGAAGGGATTTACTGGAGCTTACCTAGAATTCCTGATGCCTTGCCATGATGTCAACCTCACCCTTTTCTGGCCTCAGGTGAGACAGCCACTTAGAAGTGGGCGCACTCAGCAAGCCCTGACTGGCTCTCTGATAACACTCTGATGGACTGGGTGGACCACAGGCCAGCTAAGTGATAAACAGAGGCATGCTGATTGTGTGCAGGGCTGCTTCACAGGGTGGAGAGCGCAGATGTGTCTCTCTGCACATCATCTGCATCTCCTCTGTTCTGACATGGAATCTCTTCACCTCCCTGTCTGTTTATCACTTACCCACATTTTATACATGCTGACAGCACACCTTACTTTTAGCTTGTGTCTACGATTCCCTCCACCTGACTGACAAGCACAGGTCCCATCAGTTCTCCCTGTTTTCAGAGCTGGTGGGAAGCCAATCAGTCTTCTAATTTATATGGGGAAGCTGAAAAATTCCGACAAAGCTCATGAACTGTCAACATTTCAAAGGCAGCTTTATAACCCCCAAAAGACGTAGTAATAAAAAAATCTTTGCACAAGATACCTGTATTCAAACAACAACAACAAAAAATGGCACTTCTCCTTTAGGTTCTAATCTAAGGGCATTTTATCTTCTCTTAAAAGAAAAAAACTACATTTCTGACAAGAAGGGAAAGAGAAAAGAAAGAGAGAGAAGTAGAAAAAAAAAGGGAAAAGAAGCATTGTTTCATGACCCGTCTATTTTTTTTCTAGTAAATATAATACAATGAATATTTGAAATAACGAATTTAGTTTCCTGAGTTCTAAATCCAAATTTCAAGTATTAATGAGAGGTTATTATGATATTCTCAAATTATTAAGCAGAAAATTAGAGGAGGATTCTAGGCTTTCAAAAGGCTGTAAAGGAGTCCAGAAGAACAATGAATAATTAAAAATAAACAAATAAACAGGAAAAGTAAACAAATGGGACAGACCTGGCCTTGGAACTTTGAATTTTCATGAACTAAACCACAGTATCCAAAACGCAACTAGTTATCTAGAAAAGCCAGTTTCTTTCTCTTCATCATCATTATTATTATTACAGACACCAGCTGTATCTTAGGGCTCCCTCTTTTGTAACTTAGTTCATTTTTCCCTGAATTGGAAATGACAAGGCGGAAAGTAACAGAGGACTGTGAGGGTTTTCATTTTTTTGTCTAAAACAGTAACTACCGAAGAGGCAGGAGACTGGTGAAAGACCTATGAGAATTATACTATGTAAGATTATATATTTTTAAATAAATTTCATGGTATGTATTTTAGGTATACAATGTGATGTTATGGGATACATATTGATAGTAAAAAGATAACTATAGTGAAGAAGCACATTAACATATCTATTTCTTCATGTAGTTTTTTGTTTGGTTTGGTTTTATGGCAAGAGCAGCAAAAATCTACTCATTTAGCACGAATCCCATATACAGTGCAATTTTATTGTGCTGTGGTCCTCATGTTGTACATTAGATCTCTGGACTTGTTCGTTCTGCCTATCTGCTGCACCAGGCTCCTTGCTGCTCTGTTGTCCTTCCTAGCCAATATAGTTTTTCCTTTATGTTTGCATTCAAAGTTCTTTTTAACTTTATTTTCCCATATTAGTGTGTTCAGAAAAGGGAAGATGATTTTCCCTAGGTACCAAACTTATCTAGAAATAAGAGAATTATTTTAGTTAGCCCTTAAGTATCAGGTAATACAGACATCAAATTAGTCCAGGTTGTGTCTTGGATTAGGGACTATATGCATCACAAAAGAAAAAGGAATAAATATTCCATCAATTATCTTACTCAGCACTTCACTACTGGCGAGAGCCCTGGCTTCCTGTTTTGTAAATTGGTATCCCAACTATGTGGCTATTACTTAGGACAGCAAAAGGGGTGGTTAGAGCCTTCTTGGAATCTCTCATGTTATAACACAGCAGCAGTTCTTAATTTACTCACACCGATTATGCTTAAATATATTTAGAATTGCATTTACCTCTTTAAATTCATTTTTGTATGATATATACTGAAAAAAAACCATCATTTTCTGTTTCATATTAGTCCTCTTCTATTCATTAAGACTAAAACCACACAGTGTCTCCACTGTTCACATTTGCCAAAACATACCTATGTTGAGGATGTTGAACTACCAATTATAAACACTGTTTACAAGAAAGCAATGTTTGGGGAAATTTAATCTAAATAAAAAGAATTAGAAAAATTTTTATTATCAGCTTGAAATAATTTAGTGATATGCAAAGTTGTTTTCCAATGAATGGTGCTATAATTAAATCAAGAATTAGTAGTTATTCTCAACGGTTTACCAGAAAGAATAAACAATTCTTTGAATAAAGAAGATGTTATAGTCTTGTATGTACAATAGTACTTAAGTATCTGTATAATTCTATAATTCTATAGATTAAGAAAATCCAGGCAAATGAAACATTTCTATTCACAGGCAAAGAAATTGTATTTAAAATAATTTACTGATTCTGGTTTAGTCAAGTAAGACTAGATAATACATGGTTGTAATAATATATTATCTAGCACTATAATTTTTCAAGATGAATTATATAATAATTACAGAGTCTATGATTTCTAATACCTAAGGTGTAATCTGTTCTAACAGTACATTAATGGTGAATGTAAAAAGCAGTGAATATGAAATAGTTGATTTAGAACCCCCACTTAACAATTTCTAGCTTCTAAAATATAAGTACATCTGTGTCATGCATTTTTTGAAATAAGTAATTTTATTAATTATTCCTTCTCTGAAGATAGAACTGGGTCAAATAAAATCTACATCAAAGACAAGACTTATTTTGTTGAGGCTTTTGGGAGATATGAGTTTCCTACTTCACTTTTCATGATTTAGCCAAATGTATTTAGCCTCCTTTTCTTTTCCCTAAGGCCCTTGGCTGAGATTTTTTTAAAAACCATAGAATAATGGTAGTAGAAAGAATGCTGAATTTGAAGTCAGATAATCTAAACCACTTAATCTTTGCATGGCTTTTTGCAAGTTATTTAGCCTCAAATTTTAATTGATAATACTTGCCTCCTAGAATTTTTCTATAAGATTTTAAAAAAAGAACAGGTGAAAAAGTGCTCAGTGATGTACAAAATATTGCACACAGGTGTTTTAACATTCATATCATTGTGATAAGCAATAGATACTGAAAGGTTGACCATAATTTATGAACAGTTTATGGGAGGGAGGAGGATGAGAGGAAAGAGGGAGATGATATTTTCTGTAAACTACTGAAAGCTACAGGTCAGTCCTTTCACTGGTCAGTAAGTTATCTGAGAAACAGACATGGAATAATAGCAATGTTCTGCAACCTTCTCCTTTTTGATAACACAGCCAGTCAAAAATTACTTATTTGCCAGATTTTAAATCTTTGCAGAAATTAAACACTGTTCATTTAGCACTAGGGTCTATAGAATCCCAAAGACAAAATCTGAATTTTCTATGCAACGGCATAATTGAATGCAGCTAATCTCAGTCATCTAGTGAGATTTATTATTGGGGACTGGGGTAGATGGAGAGGAGAGAGGAAGTGATGAAACCCAAAACTTCTGTTTATACACATATGCCTAATTTGTATTTCCTGAATTTTTACTTTAATGAAAATTGTTCAGACAGAATGCCTTAAAAAGGATAGAGAAAATAAAGACAGGAAATGTAGTAAACATCTTGGGGTATTTGTTTTGTTTGTTTGTTTTTTTCTGCCTTCTAATATTGATTTGGGAGAACCATCCTTTCCCCAACTTTTAGCTCATGAGCACACATGAGACTGGCTCAGCCCTCAACTCCTAGAGTGGAGCATGTCATTTAGGCCTACACCAGTCAGAGTGATTTTTTTCAACCCAAGGTAATTGGTTCAGAAATAAACTTGTTTCCCAATAGAACTAATAAGATGCAACAAAACTTTAGCTGAAAATTCTAAGGAAGAGCGACTTAACCTCCTAGTATTTAGTCTGGAATTGCTGAGCCTTTTTCTTTCAAAAGGAGAAATTGTATCTGAAGGAGAATACAGCCAAGTCAGCAGGATGATGCCAGGAGTGGGAGAAAGAGAGACCATAATCTGCAATAAACTGTTTCTGAGACCTCCCCTTACCCCTGGAATATTGAGGTAAGCTCCCCTTTTGCTTAAGTCTGTTTGCATTGGGTTTTCTTTCACTTACAAGAAAAAGAGATATAAATGATAGAGAAATGGAAAACTAGATTATGAAAACCAAAAAGTTATGAATAAGCAAAATTCACATATTTAATAGAGATAAAAAATTAATCAAATGCCATCAAAAGCCACTCACATACATTCAGGTAAAGCCATGAGTCAGAAATTAGACCAAACAAGTTAGAGAAGAAATAATATAGCAGGAATCTGGATACACAGATGCCCAGAAACCAAGCAAGCAAGCAGATAAAAACCAGATAGATTTAGGTACTAATGGGCAAGGCCAACCCAGAGTAGCCATGCAATAAATACTTATTTATTAAATATCATTAATAGTAAAACAAGTGATCAAAAATCAACTGATTCGCATGAATCAAAAGAGATGATAATGTGAAATTTTAAAATTATAACATCAAAAACAATAATAAAAGCTGCTATTGTTTATTATGCTAGATATCATTCTCTGTAGTTACTACATATTATCTCATTTTATCCTTGCTAGATTTCTACAAGACAGATGTTCTCATCTACATCTCAGATGGCTAGAATCATGCCATAAGAGTACAGGCTTTGAAGTTCATGCTTCATTTGCAGAAACTGTTGCCACAATATTTTCACCTCTTCACTCGCTTTCCATGTCAGAATCATACCTCCATGCTCCTGACATGGGGCTTTGCTGTGCATCCACTAAGGATGGAGAATATGTTCCCATGCCACTGATGGCAATTTGTTTTGGCCAATGGAATGTGGGTAGAAGTGTGAGTGTGCGGATTCTGAACAAAGGATCCACGCGCCATCACGTGTCACTGCTCTCTGTACTTCTGAGATCCACCATAGAAGAACATGCCCCTTGAAATGAAGACACAGACCTGAATTCAACAAGAAGGCTGGAGTCCAGTCTGGCACAGCCTAGCTCTTCATTGGTCAACCAAACCATATTCACAGTATGAGAATGAAATAAACTCTATTATTATAAACCATTGAGATTTGGAGATTTATATTTATCATTAAAAAAAGACATTTATTCCAAAGGACATAAGGATTTACCTGTTCATAGCAGGAAGTTTCTTGATGAAGTAGCCACATATCACAGGCAAAGCCAAATTTGACTGATAGATGGCATCTGGAAAGTCTTTGTACCTGATTGAGAGGAGCATTGGTTTTGACCCACTGACCCTCTCCATGCTGCCAATAAATTGAAAATTTATCTGCTGTCAGGCATACGTTACAAGTGATTCAGATTCCTGTTGGGAGGTGCTGGAGCAAGAGTCTAGTCCTTATTGTCTAGGCAAGTTTAGTATGAAATTCAGACTCTGCCACTTGCTAATTGTACTAATCTGGCCACATTTTTTTTTTTTTTTTGCATCCATAGAATATGACAAACAACACACTAATTTGTTGGGTTGCTATGAGGGTCTGTTGCTGCAGTGTTCATTAAATGCCTGGTGCAATGCTTAGCCCAAAGTTCGCACATAGCAAGTGGGAGCCATGCCTGGGGTAGTTGCATCTATCAATATCATTTTCTAAGATCATTCTTAAACAATCATAGAGACCTGTTTTGACAAGGTAGTCCTGTAGTTTAGTAAAGTGTAGAAAAATAGCCATAATATATTCATATTTCATTTGGAAAATACATTTGTCAAAGCTAAATCTATTCCCAGTTTTGATTATTAAGTAAAAATTATACTTGTCCCTTTTCTTCTATATCTTTCTTTAGATGTTGGCATCACTACAAATTACCAAGCCCAATACCCACTGTACTTTACAAACATAACATGATCACAAAGGTTAAGAGAGAGTTGAGAATTTTTAATCTTTGCTGAGAGAATTTCAACTCTTTACCTGCAGGAATATATGAACTGCAAATTGCACATATGTGTTTTCTTTGGAAAGAAAGATGCAGAACAGAAAAAGCAATAATTCATCTGGTGATGATAGTAAATATCCTCATACCAGAAACTCAAGTTTCTCATTGAAGATGTCAACTTCAAACGGATCATCTTAAAGATTTATTTTCTTTTAGTTTTATTGATTCCCTGATTTGATTTCAACAGTAAAAAGCCAACAAGGTCAGGGGCTATATCTTTGTTGATTTTAATCGATGGCTTAGTACAATGAGAAGATGCATCATAGAGACAAAATATCTGACAACAACCTTGTGATAACAAAATACTACCTCATGGGCCCAGGTTGGTGGGTGGTTACCCCATTGAGACATGCTGGGAGAAGGGAAGAGGGACGCAGCACTGTGCTGACCTCTCCCTAAGAGGGTTCAGTATTTGGTTTATCATTCTTGAAGCAAAGATGTAAATTCAAGGGGGAGCAAGAAATGAAGCAGAAGCATAGCTATTGGTAGGCATTTTGATAAGTTCCTTACACTATAAATCATTTGCTATTGATAGGACTTTTGATAAGCCCTTCACATTATAAATCATTTTGTTCATATGACCAGCCTATGAAGTCAGTATTATTGTACCTTTTTGCAGGGAAGTGCCTTTCCCATGATTACACAGCCGCTTGATTCCACATATATCTTATACCAAAGACTTTTTAAACACTTTATTAACATCTTTCCTTTGGTCCATTTATTTATTCTTTCAACAATTTTTTTCTTTCAATCTAGTTTTTTATTTAATATTTAAGTGACAAAGATTAAATATATTCAAATATACAATGTGATGATTTGGTGTACATTTACATTGTGTAATGATTACTACAATCAATTAATTAACACATTCATCACCACCCGTACTATTTCTTAAATCCCCAGAATTTGTTCATCTTGTAACTAAAAGTTCGTACCCTTTGACAAATATCTCTCCATTTTCCCCACCCCCAGCCCCTGGCAACCACATTTTACTCTCTGCTTCTATGAGGTCAGCTTTTTAGATTCCACATGTAAATGAGGGCACATAGTATTCGTCTTTCTGTGTATGGGTTTGTTTCACTTAGCATAATGTTTTCCAGGTTCAACCATGTTGTTACAAGTGGCAAAATTTCCTTCTTTGTCCTGACTGAATAACATTCTGCTACACACATTTGCCACAGTTTCTTTACCCATTCAGCCAGGTAGATGCTCAGGTTGTTTTCATATCTTGGCTAATATGAACAATGCTGCAATGAATATGAAGGTACAGATATCTCTTTGAGGTATGGATCTTATTTCTTTTGAATATGTACCCAGAAGTAGGGTAGCTGGATCATATGGTAGTGGTTATTAGAAGCATTTTATACCGTTTTCCATAATGGCTGCACCAATTTATGTTCCCACCAACAGTGTACAAGGGTTTCCCTTTCTCTACACTCTTGCCAACACTTGTTATCTCTTTTCTTTTTGATACTAGCCATCCTAACAGGTGTGAGGTGGTATATCATTGTGATTTTTGTTTGCATTTCTCAGATGATTAACAATGCTGAGCACCTTTTTATGTATCTGTTGGCCATTTGTACGTCTTCCTTAAAAAAAGTCTATTCAGGTCCCTTACCCATTTTTTAAATTTGGTTATTTGTTTGTGTTCTGTTGAGTTGTATGAGTTCCTTACAGATTCTGGATATTAACTCCTTATGAAATACATGGCTTGCAAATATTTTCTCCATTTTGTAGATGGCTTTTTCATTTTGTTGGTTGTTTTCTCTGTTGGGAAGAAGCTTTTTATTTTTTTTCATTATAACTCTTTTATTTTATTTTCTAAGTAATAAACTTAATTTTTAGAGCAGTTTTAGGTTAACAAAGAAATTGAGCAGAAATTACAGTCAGTTCCCATACCGCCCCCTTCCCCAATACACACATCTTATTATTAACATGTTACATTTGAGCAGTACAATTGTTACAGTTATGAACAAATATTGATCTATTGTTATTAACTCAATTACATTAGCATTCTTTCTTTGTGTTGTACAGTTCCATGGGTTTTGCCTAATGCATAATGTCATGTATCCGCCATTACAGTATAATACAGAATAGTTTCCCTAAAAATCCTTTGTGCTCCACCTATTCATAGCTCCCTTTCTCCCTCAATCCCCCACTGAACACTGACAACCACCGATTTTTTTCATCACCTCAAACATTTACCATTTCTTTGTGTTGTGAACTTTCAAAATCTTCTCCTCTAACTAATTAAAAAGATACAATAAATTGTTGTTAATTAAGGTCATCCTACAGTGTTATAGAACTCGAGATATTATTCCTCCAATCTAGCTGTAATTTTGTATCCATTAACCAATATTTTACCATCCCCCGTTCCCTCTACCCTTTCCATCCTCTGGCAAACACCATTCTAGTCTCTACTTCTACATGATCACCTTCCTTAGTTTCTATATATAAGTGAGGAACGTGCAGCATTTCTTTTTCTGTTCCTGGCTTATTTCACTTAACAATGTCCTCCAGGCTCATCCATGGTACCAAAAATGGCAGGACTTTATTCTTTTGTTATGGCTGAATAGTATTCCATTCCATGGGTGTGTGTGTGTGTGTGTGTATACACATTTTCTTTATCCATTCATATGTTGATGGATACTTGAGTTGATTCTGTATCTTGGCTATTGTGAATAGTGTTGCAATAAACATGGGAGTGCAAATATCCCTTTGACATACTAATTTCCTTTCCTTTGGGTATATACCCAGAAGTGAGATTGCTGGATCATATGGTACTTCTGTTTGTAGTTTTTTGAGGAAACTCCATACTCTTTTCCATAATGGCTGTGATAATTTTCATTTCCACCACCAGTATTTGAGTTCCTCTTTCTCTACATCCTCACCAGCATTTGTTATATTGTCTGTCTTTTTGATAATAGCCATTCTAAGTGGGGTGAGATGATATCTCATCGTAGTTTTGATTTACATTTCCCTACTGATTCGTGATGCTGAGCATTTTTTCGTATACCTGTTAGCCATTTGTATGTTCTCTTTTAGGAAATGTCTATACAGGTCATTTATCCACCTTTCGATTGACTTATTTGTTTTTTGTTGTTGTTGAGTTGTTTGAGTTTCTTGCATGTTATTGATATAACCCCTTGTCAAATGTATAGTTTGCAAATATTTTCTTCCATTCTGCAGGTTGTCTCTTCACTCTGTTGATTGTTTCTTTTGCTGTGCAGAAGATTTGTCTATTTTACTTTTGTTGCCTGTGATTTTGAGGTTCTCTTCATAAAGTCAAAGTATGCTACAAAGCCACAGTAACCAAAAAGGAATGATGATGGCATAAAACCAGACACACAGACTAATGGAACAGAATAGAGAACCCAGACATAATGCCATGTATTTACAGCAAACTGATTTCAATGAAGGTAACAAGAATATTTATTGGGGAAAAGACATTCTCTTCAATAAACGGTGCTGGGAAAATTGGAGAATTTCATTCTACATTTGCAGAAGAATGAAACTAGACCCCCGTATCTCACTGTATACCAAAATCAACTCAAAATGGATTAAAGACTTAAATATAAGACCCAAACCCATGAAACTACTAAGAGAAAACAGAGGGAAAATGCTTTGGGACATTAGTCTGGGCAAAGACTTTATGAAGAAGCTTTTTAATGTAATGCCTGAAACCATAAAAATCCTGTAAGGAAACATAGAAAAAAAAGCTCCTTGACATTGGTGGTGGCAATGATTTATTGGATATGACAACAAAAGCACAGGCAACAAAAGCAAAAATTAACAAGTGGGAAACATCAATAAATATTTATTAAAACTTTTCTTTGTGGTAAACAAGAGATCTTGCTCTTAAGAAATGTACATTCCAGGAGGCATGGGGGAAAAAGACAGTAAATGAATAAATGATGAAAATATTCAGATAATACATGCTATGGGGGTGGGAGGAAAAGCAAAGTAAGAAGGGACAGAGTGTAGCAGAAGAGTGATCCTATTTTAAGGAGGTGTCGCCACAGTGAAGGGTTAGTTGATAAGGTAACAATTGAGCAGAACCTAAGGAAAGTGTTTACACCAGCCTTGTAGACATACAGAATAAGATTCTCAGGTAGAGAAAGTAACATTTGGAAAGGATCTGAGGCAGCACCATCTATGACATGTTCAAGAAATAGCAGGAAATTCAGAGAGTTCAAGAGTAGTAGGAGATAAGTTTAGAGATGTAGTGGGGAGACAGATCATACAGCCATTGCAACGAATCATGCTCTGAGTGATGTGGGAGATCCCTGACAAACCTGGATGAAAGCCATGGCATGATCTGACTTGCATCCCAAAGGCTTGCTCTTACCTCAGTGCTAAGAATAGGGGTTAAGTGTAGAAGTATGAAAACTCATTAGGAGGCCATTGCAATGATCCAGGTAAGAAGTAATAATAGCTTGTACCACTGTGATTGCAGAAACCACAGAATTTACTGATAGGTTGGACATGGGGTCTGAGAAAATGAGAGGATTCAAAGATTGCTCTACGTTGTGAGACTTAAGCAACTGTATTAAGTAAATTAAATATGGAACAGTATGTCCATAGTGTCAAGAGATAGACGTAATGCAAAAACGCCTAGACAGCCCAGGATGGGGAAGGAATAAATGAAGGGATAAAGAAATGAAGAGTGGAATGAAGAGAGAGGAAAGACAGACCCTGAAACCATGATTTGTGTTGACATTGACTTTGAAGATGAAGTGTTAATTGTTTGTGAGGAGACCCTTAAAAATACTAAATGAATCCTACTTATGTGTAACTCTGTGAATCATTGTAAAAAGCAACTTTACAGACAGAAATAAACCAGACGACATTATTCCATCAAAAGAAGACTGTAATAAAGTAGACGTAAAGATTCTCATCTGTTTTATGCCATTCTCAGAAGTGCATTTATGCTGGCAGTGAGCATGGTGCACGTTTGCTTCCTAAAGAACTGAACCACAGATGTTTGCTATGGTAAAGGCAAGGGCACAGGTTAATCTGAGCCTTTAGGCTTCACAAACATTTACAACAACTTTTTATGATAAACTATCACTGACCTCAAAATGTTGTTCTCCTCTGTGGTACATATTTGATTTTTACAAATCTGAAATCATTTGGAGGCCACCTTCATGACAAGGCCATTCAGATCAGGATGAAGGATGAGAATCAGAAAATGAGATGCCATCATAAAGCAACAAAACTGCTTTCTTTGTGTGGCTCTGAATTTACTTCGAAACATATCTCGAGCTGAGCATCAAAATAAGAAAATTAGTTAGTCTCTCAAAATAATTTCTTTAAAAGATAGTTCTACTATGGATACATTGATTAATGCATTATTTGATAAACCTTATGTCATAGTCATCAATTTAATAAGATATTGCAATAGAAGTGGGGTAAATTAATTAGTAAAATCTCCTCGATTTTATTTCTTGCTTTATTTTGATGAGTTTCTTGGGTGGCATTTTTAAGTGTAGAAAAGGGTTATTAATAATCCCATTGGTAACTGTGAAATGTCTGAGTGTTCAGGTACGATCTGAAGTTCTTTATTTATCCTAAAAAGATTTACAAAAATAAAAAGAAGAAAGAAATAAAATGAAGACGCAGCTCCAGCCAAATTGAGAATCTGCTTTTCACTCTTTACAAAAAGGATGTTTTTCCCCTCTGTCTTGTATTCCTTTTTATTTTCCTGGCTGAAAAGAATACGAGAAAAACACACTGCTCAAAATGACCTGAGACGGAAAGAAAATAATAAAGTCAAGTGATAGGTTACAAATGAGAAAAAGAGTCCAACAAATGAAATATCTAATGACAGCGAAGATAAAGAGAATGTGTAGGAGCAGACAAAAGAAAAGGCAATAGAAGAAAGACACACAGATTCAATCACAGACAGGGCCTGAAAATTAAATGCCCCTGACAGAAATTGGCTTTCAGACAGATAAAAAGAAAATGGGAACTGCAGACAGGAAGGGATAAGTAATGCAGCCTATCCCTTCACAGAGCATAACCTGGGTTTGGAGAAAAGAGGTCATTAATATTGCTTATCCACTCAGACATTGTCAAGAGGAATCAACCCAACAGGCCCTTCAGTCAAAGTACAGAGCTGGTATCTGCACAGTGGCGATGAGTCTCATAACAAAGCCAGCATGTGGAAGAAGCTCTGGATTGAGAAACAGGTGACCTGGAATCGAACTCTAGAACTGCTATAACTCACTGATGCCTTTAGGAAGTCTCTGGGACTTGGCTTCATGATACATAAAATGGAAGAATCAAGCTAAATGATTTCTAACATCCCTCTGGATCTAGTGTTTAATAACTTATACAGCATCTTCTGTTAAGTACCTGGTATTTGACCCAAAAATGGTAAAAGGAAAAGTTAATCAATTTCAGACTTCTTGATCAACTTTTTCAATTTCTCTTCAGTTTTATTCCCTAGAAGCAGTCTTTAAATTTTTTCAAACATATGCTCATTACTTTATTAATGTGTCCATCTTTCAAATTTTATTTATTAAATTTGTTAAATCTCATCAGTTTGGCAATACCTATAAAGAAAATGTGATCATTTTTCCTTGTTGCTCTTTAGCACAGCATTACAAGATTTACAGAATTAGCACATCTTAGAGCATTATCTATGAAATGTCAGTCTTATATAACTGGAATTTCTTCATTTCAAAGTATGTTGGTACCGGAATAGATCTGAGAAAATATCTAATGATTATTTCAGAAAGGAATTATCAAATGACCTTTTTTTATTTTTAAAAAATTTTTATTTATTTATTTATTTAAATTTGTCAATATATAATGTAGTTGATTTTTATGTCCCTTTACCAATTCCTCCTTTCCCTCCCTCCTGCTCCACCCACCCCATCAACATCATATCTGTTCACTTACCTTAACAAGTTCAAGGAATTACCGTGATTGTTGTGTCTTCTTCCCCTCCCCCCCATTTATTTGTTTCTATATTTATTTATTTTTATTAGCTCCCACAAATAAGTGAGAACATGTGGTATTTCTCTTTCTGTGCCTGGCTTATTTCCCTTAATATAATTTTCTCTAAGTCCATCCATGTTGCTGTGAATGGTAGTATTTCATTCATTTTTTTGCAGCAGAGTAGTATTCCATTGTGTAGATGTCCCACATTTTCCTTATCACTCATCTGATGGTGGTCATTTAGTCTGGTTCCAACTCTTGGCTACTGTAAATAGTGCTGCAATAAACATGGGGGTGCAGGTACCCTTCGACGTGATTTTCATTCCTCTGAGTATATTTCCAGCAGTGGGATAGCTGGGTCATATGGTAGATCTATCTGTAATTGTTTGAAAAAACCTCCGTGTCATTTTCCATAAAGGCTGCATCATTTTGCAGTGCCACCATCAATGTAGGAGGGTTCCTTCTCTGCATCCTTGCCAACATTTATCATTCTCAGCCTTTTGGCTCAACAAAATTGGAGTGAGATGGTATCTCAAAATGGTTTTGATTTGCATTTCCCAAATGCTGAGTGATGTTGAGCACTTTTTCATGTGTCTGTTGGCCTCCAATGACCTTTTTTAAGGAACCAGCTTCCTTAGTACATTTAAAATATATTGCAATTTATAAAAATTCAGTTTATATATAACTTTTCTATATCATTAGATACTTTAAAAATCTACACTTTCCACCTACATATTTCACCAAAATTACTTAAAACTGTCATTTGAAGGCATTTAATTTCAAAAGATGATGACCTGTTTAATATGGCTAAAACTGTAATGAATATGAGAGAATGTAGCAGCAGAGTAGAGAAGGTCCAGAAATAGAATGGTCATTAACTAGCTATGTCATTTGATGCAATTATTTAAGTAAAGATATAATAGCAAACCCAGGCATTCACAAGGAGCAAATTCTCCTCTTCTCTTACATACTAAACATCACCCTGAAATTGAGGTATTTATACAATGTGCTATACACAGAATATACAGAAAAATTAGAAGAATTTAAAAAAGCTAAATGTTTATATTGATTACTCTAAAACATTAAATGTTTTAAAAATGTCAGAACATGCAAGATAAAGTTTCTATTTTCTGGGAAATTCACCTGTTACCACCCCTACCAGCCACTTTGACCCAACTAAGCCAGATAAAAAGATTCCTTTTGTATTATATACTTTGAGAAAAGTTCTCACTTTTAATAATTGAGAAAAGTTCTCTACTTTTAATAATTGTAATTTGGGTGATTTAGTGATTACATGAGTCCTAAAGACATTATTGACCTTTAAGATCTAATCAGATATTCAATCTGTAGGAAATTGATCTAAGGAAATAATCATGGATGGGTACAAATACTGACACACAGTGGTATATACATTTTGGCATTGTGTATGTATTTAAAAATTGTAAGTAACCTACATATCAAAAAGTAATATAGATAAATAGACACAGGTATAAATACAGATATACATATAATTACATTCACACTATGCAAAACTATGTACAAAATTTTTCTCTCAAATATTTAAGAAAGATGCTCACAAATCAAAAGATGCTCGGAAAATAATGTCTAAGGGGAGGAACAAATTGCAAGAGTACGAAAAGTATTATTCCATCGCTGTTTTCTTTAAAACTGCATGTGAAGTAAAAAATTGGGATAAGACACAGCAAAATGTTTTTTTTTAAATTAATTAATTAATTTTATTTATTTTGTCGATATACATTGTGGCTGATTATTGTTGCCCATCACCAAAACCTCCCTCCCTCCTCCAACCTCCCCCCCCAACGATGTCCCCTCTGTTTGTTTGTCATATCAACTTCAAGTAATTGTGGTTGTTATATCTTCTTCCCCCCCCCCCCCCGGTTTTGTGTGTGTGTGTGTGTGTGTGTGTGTGTGTGTGTGTGTGTGTGTGTGTGTGTGTGTGTGTGAATTTATATATTAATTTTTGGCTCCCACCAATAAGTGAGAACATGTGGTATTTCTCTTTCTGAGCCTGACTTGTTTCACTTAATATAATTCTCTCGAGGTCCATCCATGTTGTTGCAAATGGCAGTATTTCATTCGTTTTTATAGCTGAGTAGTATCCCATTGTGTAGATGTACCACATTTTCCGTATCCACTCATCTGATGATGGACATTTGGGTTGGTTCCAACTCTTGGCTATTGTAAAGAGTGCTGCGATGAACATTGGGGAACAGGTATACCTTCGACTTGATGATTTCCATTCCTCTAGGTATATTCCCAGCAGTGGGATAGCTGGGTCGTATGGTAGATCTATCTGCAATTGTTTGAGGAACCTCCATACCGTTTTCCATAGAGACTACACCATTTTGCAGTCCCACCAACAATGTATGAGAGTTCCTTTTTCTCCACAACCTCGCCAGCATTTATCGTTCAGAGTCTTTTGGATTTTAGCCATCCTAACTGGGGTTAGATGGTATCTCAGTGTAGTTTTGATTTGCATTTCCCGGAAGCTGAGTGATGTTGAGCATTTTTTCATATGTCTGTTGGCCATTTGTATATCTTCCTTAGAGAAATGCCTACTTAGCTCTTTTGCCCATTTTTTAATTGGGTTGCTTGTTTTTTTCTTGTAAAGTTGTTTGAGCTCCTTATATATTCTGGATATTAATCCTTTGTCAGATGTATATTTTGCAAATATTTTCTCCCACTCTGTTGGTTGTCTTTTAACTCTGTTAATTGTTTCTTTTGCTGTGCAGAAGCTTTTTAGTTTGATGTAATCCCATTTGTTTCTTTTTCTTCTCGTTGCCCTTGCTTTTGGGGTCATATTCATGAAGTCTGTGTCCAGTCCTATTTCCTGAAGCGTTTCTCCTATGTTTTCTTTAAGAAGTTTTATTGTTTCAGGGTGTTTATTTAAATCCTTAATCCATTTTGAGTTGATTTTAGTGTACAGTGAGAGGTATGGATCTAGTGTCATTCTCCTGCATATGGATATCCAGTTATCCCAGCACCATTTGCTGAAGAGGTAGTCCCTTCCCCAGTGAATAGGCTTGGTGCCTTTGTCAAAGATCAGATGGCAGTAAGTGTGTGGGTTGATTTCTGGATTCTCTATTCTATTCCATTGATCAGTGTGTCTGTTTTTATGCCAGTACCATACTGTTTTGGTTATTATAGCTTTGTAGTATAGTTTAAAGTCAGGTAGTGTTATGCCTCCAGCTTTATTTTTTTTGGTCAGCATTGCTTTGGCTATGCGTGGTCTTTTATTATTCCATATAAATGTCTGGATAGTTCTTTCCATTTCTGAGAAAAATGTCTTTGGAATTTTGATGGGGATTGCATTGAATTTGTATATCACTTTGGGTAGTATGGACATTTTCACTATATTGACTCTTCCAATTGAAGAGGATGGGATATCTTTCCATCTTCTTGTATCCTCTCTAATTTCTCTCAGCAGTGGTTTGTATTTCTCATTATAGAGATTTTTCACCTCCTTGGTTAACTCAATTCCTATGTATTTTATTTTTTTGGTGGCTATTGTAAATGGGCAGGCTTTCTTGATTTCTCGTTCTGCATGTTCACTATTGGAGAAAAGAAATGCTACTGATTTTTGTGTGTTGATTTTGTATCCTGCTACTGTGCTGAAATCATTTATCAATTCCAAGAGGTTTTTTGTAGAGGTTTTAGGCTGTTCGATATATAGGATCATGTCATCTGCAAACAGGGACAGTTTGACTTCATCTTTTCCAATCTGGATGCCTTTTATTTCCTTCTCTTCTCTGATTGCTCTGGCTAGTACTTCCAACACTATGTTGAATAGGAGTGGTGAGAGTGGGCATCCTTGTCTAGTTCCTGTTCTTAAAGGAAAAGCTTTCAGCTTTTCCCCATTCAGGATGATATTGGCAGTGGGTTTTTCATATATGGCTTTAATTATGTTGAGATACTTTCCCTCTATACCTAACTTATAGAGGGTCTTTGTCATGAATGAGTGCTGAACTTTATCAAATGCTTTTTCAGCATCTATAGAGATGATCATATGGTCCTTGTGTTTGACTTTATTAATACGGTGTATCACATTTATTGATTTGCATATGTTGAACCAACCTTGCATCCCTGGGATGAATCCCACTTGATTGTGGTGAATAATTTTACGTATGTGTTGCTGTATTCTGTTTGCTAGTATTTTAGTGAGGATTTTTGCATCTATATTCATCAAGGATATCGGCCTGTAGTTTTCTTTTTTGGTTATATCTTTACCTGGTTTTGGTATCAGGATGATGTTTGCTTCATAGAATGAGTTTGGGAGATTTGCGTCCATTTCAATCTTTTGGAATAGTTTGTAAAGAATCGGTGTCAATTCCTCTTTGAATGTTTGGTAAAATTCTGCTGTGAATCCATCTGGTCCTGGGCTTTTCTTTGTTGGGAGCCTTCTGATAACAGCTTCAATCTCCTTTATTGTTATTGGTCTGTTCAAATTTTCTACGTCTTCATGGTTCAGTTTTCAATGCAATCTCCGTTTTCCTCCCCTTCTGGAATACCCATGACTTGGATATTTGAGCGCTTAAGGTTGTCTGATATCTCTCTCAGATTTTCTTCCATGTCTTTGATTCTTTTTTCTTTTTTTTCTTTGTCTGCTTGTGTTATTTCAAACAGCCCATCTTCAAATTCAGAGGTTCTCTCTTCAACTTCGACAAGCCTGTTGGTTAAACTCTCCATTGTGTTTTTTATTTCGCTGAATAACTACTTCAGTTCAGCAAGTTCTGCTACATTTTTTTTCAGGACATTGATTTCCTTGTACATTTCATCTTTCAGGTCCTGTATACTTTTCCTCATTTCATCATGATGTCTATCTGAGTTTTCTTGTATCTCATTCAGTTTCCTTAGAATTATCACTCGAAATTCCTTTTCAGTCATTTCAAGGGCTTCTTGTTCTATAGGATCTAGAGTTTGAGATTTATTAAGTTTTGGTGGTGTACTTTCTTGATTTTTTTGTATTTCTGGTATCTTTCTTTTGATATTTATTCATTGTGGCAGGGGGTTTCACAGTCCACCGGTTTGAGACTATTGACTAACTAAGATGTTGCTGTGGTTGCCAATTTGGTATGGCTACCTCCATGACTGCTCAGTTGGCTTCTAGTGCCTTGTGTGTATGGTTGCCTCGGGTCTTGGGCCTCTCTGGGGAGCCACCTCTCTGGTCAGCTTGGACTCTGCTGGGCTGCTGGATCACGGGGCAGTACTGCAGGTTGTGTGGTCCCTGCTGAGCTTCCACTTCCCGTGCAGGACTTCTCCCTGCTCCATGTACTCTGGCCCTGGCAACCCCACATGGTGTGTGGTTTCTGTCGAGTCTCCACCTCCCTAGCCGGACGTCTCCCCGCTCTGTGCACACTGGGCTCGGCTGGGACGTGTCTTCTGCAACCCTCGTCTATCAGCTGGGCCTTTAAGACCCTGCTCGGCACCGCCTCGCCAGGAAGTCTACCAGGTTTCTGCTAGGTGCAGAAGACTGGTCACTCTGGGTGCCTTTGTAGCACTGTGTAGATCTTTCTCGGGACTTATCACCTTCCTCCTGGTATCACGGTTATTTGTGTACTTGTCTTATTTCCCACACCAGAGCATGAGCTCCTCGTGGGAGGAGCCCACAGCACACGGTTCACCTTTGTATCCCCCCGGCGCGGACCGAGTCTGGTGCCCGCCGGCAGTCAGCTCTCCAGCAGGTTCAAGCGGAGTTGGGAACTCTCCAACCACACTATTCCTAACCAGAAATTGGTTAGGCGTTTTTCTGAACTGGTGGCCGCAGAGATGGTATCTGCCTCCTAGTAACAGGAAGTTTACTGGGGGCCGGAGCCCAGGGTGCCGTGGAGTGACAGTCGGCCCAGCCTGTACTTCCTTGCCCTCCTGACGCTGGCCGGGGACGCCCCACATCACTGGCCCAGCCAGAGAACTGCAGAGGGAGTGGGAGAGGAGGCCGGCCCGCAGGCCCCAGGCAGCCCTGCACCAGGGCAAGCAAGTGGGAAGGCTCAGTGAGGAGCCAAGCCAGGCGAGGAGGACAGGCTTGGCTGAGCCGGGCCAGAGCTGCCACCACTTGAGAAAATGGAGGCAGCCCGGGGGTGGTGAGTGGCCCAGTGATGCAAGCGGAAGCCGGGTGGGCGTCAGCCCCCCGAGCAGGGCTGGGTCGGGGGTCACTCACAGGGCTGTGCTGGATCAGGTGGCTCCCTCTCTGCCTCTGCTTTGTCGCCGTCCCTGTTCTCGGCTGCCGCCGCCTCAGGCTGCTCACTCGGTCCCACAGCACGGCTCGGGCGCTCCCAGGAATCTTCTTTAATGCCGGCCTGAAAGCTCAAATCCTGAATAGGGCTGCTGGCCACCTTCAGCGCGGCCCCTGCCTCCAGGATCCTGGCTGCATCCACAGCAGCCCTGGTGCCATGTTCCCTGTTTAGAGACTCGCTTTTGCAGCTAAGAAACAGTTCTTTTCCTGCTCCATACTTCAAAGCTGTTGCCTGTAAATGAGGCAGCCTCTCCTGCCAGGGACAAAGTGGTGGTCAGCCCCCACGACCGGCCACCAGCAGCGGTCCTCCCTTAAGAGATGGCAAGAGGAAGGTCCACAAGTTTCCCGGCTGCCTAAGGCCCAGTGGCCGCCTTTTCCACCTCAGCTACTCCGCGCCAACCACCACAGCCACTGCCATCTTGAAGATAGACATTTACATTTCTCGCAAAATGTTAACAGAAGTTACACAATGGTGAGATTACAGCTGCTTTATGTTTTTCATTTTATTATACATATAGTTTTTTTATAAAGATATAAACAATTTCAAAATAAATAATTAAAAATATAATGATTAGTCTGAGGAATTTCTGGTTTCACAGTCTCTGTTCTCAAGCAAAATGTGCTTAAAGTTAACGGTATTCTCCTGAAGTTGGATGACTTTGAATCTAGTGCTAACATCACTAACTCCTGGGATGACATCAGTCGTGTATTTTATTATTCCATCTTAACTTCATCATCTAACAAAATAAGATAGTCTACTTTACATCTCAAGACTTCTGTCACTAACAACATTCTAGATGCAATGACATTGACTCATCTATCAAATAATTATAGGTCATTTTCTTACTTTGGAAGAAGAAACCAACTCAATGTGATAAGAGCATGATAAAGGAAAATGTTGAAATTAAAATAATTACAGTGCAATTTGGAAACCATCTTTAAAAAGTCATATCTCTGTTCTTTTCTACCATAATAAAAGTATAGATTGTTCTTCCCCAAATATTTAAAATACTAACTTATAGATGAAATCCTACATATCTAAGAGGAAGAGGAAACAAAGGCAAAATTTTCTACCCTTGATTAGCAAAAAATATAAATTTACCCTTTAGAGTGTGATTGAAATAAAAAGACAATACAAAAAAGAAAACCCACTTACCTTTATGTAACGAGTAGTTAATTATTTTTTAAAATACTAATCAAAATATATTGGGCCTCTTTGTATTTTCTGCTCAGTTTTGCTGTGCATCTAAAACTGTTCTAAAAAATAAAATCTATTCAAAACAACAATAGCACTGTACCAATATGTCAGCCTTTGTGAAAAATTATTTTTCAGGAAACAATTCCCATAAAGTATAAAAGTTAAGTAATTTAACTCAATGGCAAAATCTTGGTTTCTTGCCTATTTAAATGAAGGTTAGGTCTTACCTGCTTGAATATTCCTCTTCCACAGATCTCAATCATATTATTCAGTTGGGCTTTCTTTTCTACAAGACAGGTCAAACAGCTCAAACACATTATCTGGCTGCAACAAAAGTACACCTTTCTGCTTTAGCTTTAGTATTTTTTACCTTCCTGTAGGAAAACAAAAGTCAACTTCAAATAGATTGAGGAAATTGAGGTCATGTACCTCTCACTCGATGAATCCTATTTTCCCCTAACTGTCCATTGATTTTAAATATTTAAAAGCTCAAGAACTAACCTTGTACAATCAAACTAAAAAGGGCAGTCATTTCAAGCCCTGTGCCAACCAATTTGAGGAGATCATAGCAAAGGTCGGAAAAAGGGAGGACAGAGGAACACTTCCATGTATCATCACAAGAACTTTTAAGATACAGAGTCACTTACGCAGCTTGCCTTTACCGCCACCAGTATGAAACAGGGAAATTAAAATATAAGTAATGCCTAGAAAAGGGGAAAAGCAAAAAAGAGTAATGTCATATATTTTTTAGGTGTGACATTACATGATCATATAGGTCAAGTAGATCTTTAAAACTTTCCAGAGGTACAAAAGTATTCCCCTAGTCAATACACTCTGCCATTCTCTCCCAGGTCCTTGCTGCTCAATATGTAGCATTGCTTTGTGCTTGTTTTAAATGCAGCATCACAAACTGCACCCACACTCAGTGTCAGAATCTGCATTTTAACAAGACACTCAGGAGATTCATATCTACTTTAAAATCCTAGAACCTTTATCTTGATAGTCTAAAATTCTTCATTAAAAACTTGCCAATTATATTGATAAAAATGATATTTCATTATTGTTTTAATCAGAATTTTTTATTACTATTGAGGTTGATCAGCTTTTAGTGTACTTTGAGACCAATTCTTCTACCCATTCTCTACCCAATACTCCTGAATCTCAGGAAAAGTATCTATGATGGAGGCATGAATCCTGCCTCTGCAGTAAGAAAGAAAACACGTCAAGTTTATTCATTAGAAAGAGCCTCTTGCCAAGCATCCTTTCATCATTCTTTTTTGAACGTTGACCTGACCCAGTGCTGTCTTGAAATTGATCCAGCCAACACCTAATTAAGGGGGTGTGTTTTGATGATAAATAAGCCACACTATAATTTATAATGACTTTGTTTCAGGAAGCATTTGCCTATGGGAAGATGAGATTCCTTCTCTGTGAACTCAGAGTCTTTATCAGGATCTCCAAATTAACTCAAATGTATTTAACACAAGAATAATATGTCTCAGATTTCCCAAGACAACAGGCCCAAAACACAATTTATGCATAGAAATAATAAATGATTATTTGTTTCAACATGATTTGCAGGGCGCCGTTAAATCTTTTCAACTGAAATAATTTATATAACTTATCTTCCACAGTGTCTCAAATTTTGACATTATAAAGACCCTTTGGCTAATGAATTTCAATGCTTTCAGTTGTGCATCTATGTACCAGGAACAAGAATTAATACAGGATGCTCTTTTAATTCACTATCAACTTATGACTTTTTGATCCATCTCTGATGGAAACTTACAGATAAAGGAATTGTAGCTCATAAGGAAGGATATTTCAGAATGTAAAGCATTATTCTAGGAAAAGGAGGTTTTAGTGAGATTCCAAAGTTGGAGATGGGAAGTTGAAGGGATCCCTGAGACTAATAATGCATTGGGAAATAAATTGGTCATGCCAACCCAAATAGCTATATTAAGAAATATTCTGGAACTAGAAACAGATATAGGGGGAAATAATACAGTCAAGAAATGAAAATTTCTGGAACAGACAGAGGAGAAGAAAGTAATATTACAGGTGTTCTATATTTAACTACACTAGGGCAATGCTTTTCAAACACGAACTTGCATTATAATGTCCTACAGGATTTGTTAAAACACAGATTTCTGGGTCCTAACCCCAGATTTTTTGACTAAGTAGATCTGGGTGGGGCTTGTGTATTTGCAGGTGATGCTTATGTTACTGGTCAGAGTCCCAACTTGAAGAACCATTGGTCTAGAATGTTAGATATCACCCACTTACTGGTGAGGACTGAAAGAACTTGGAGTTGAAAAGTCTGTTACCTTTAACTGTCTGATGAAGATTGAACACATTCAAACTGCTCTAGGACCTATAAAGCAAAAATCCTTACATAATTCTGTTACAGCATAAGGAACTCTTAGAGAAAGTTCTTACAGAACTTTGCAGACTAGTAACACGAAATTTAGCAGAAGAATGTGATTTTTTATTATAATTATGTCCCACACAATATTTATGTAAAATTCAAATTTAGCCAGGAATTCTGTATATCTGGCAACTCTATCTCTGACTAAACAAACAGTGTGGGAAAGCTTCTGGAAAAGCAGAGTGAACTTATTCCATGTTGTAAATGAAAGATACAGAGAAAATTTATACTCCAGTAAAGAATAGCAGAAAATGAAAACAAGAAAGCAAGCCCGTTTATAATAGTCACAAAAAAAATTAAATACATAGGAATCAATTTAACCAAGGAGGTGAAAGATCTCTACAAGGAGAACTACAAAACACTGCTGAAAGAAATTAAAGAAGACACAAAGAGGTGGAAAGACAAACCATGCTCTTTGGATGGGAAGAATTAACATTATGAAAATGTCCATTCTACCCAAAGCAATCCACAGATTCAATGCAATCCTCATCAAAATTCCAACGACATTCTTCACAGAAATAGCAATCCTAGAATTCATATGGAACAACAAGGGCCCCAAACAGCTGAAGCAATCATGAGCAAGCAATAAATAAATAAATAAATAAATAAATAAATAAATAAATAAATAAATAAATAAATAAAGCTGGAGGCATAGCACTACTTGGCTTCAAATTATATTACAAAGCTATTGTAACCAAAACAGCATGGTACTCATATAAAAACACTCAGATCAATGAAACAGAACAGAAAATCTGGGAATCAACCTGCATACTTGCAGTCAACTGATCTTTGACAAAGGCAGCAAAAACGTACACTGAGGAAAAGACTGTCTCTTCAATAAGGCAAAACTGGACATCCATATGGAGGAGAATGAAACTAGACTCAAACCACTTGCCATACTCCAAATCAACTCAAAGTGGATTAAAGACTTAAATATAAAACCCAAACCATAAAGCTTACTTAAGGAAAACACAGGGGACACACTCCAGGAAGTAGGGCTGGGCAAAGACTTTATGAATAAGACCCCCAAAGCACAAGCAATAAATGAAAAAAATAAACAAATCGGACTATTTCAAACTAAAAGGCTTCTGCACAGCAAAGTAAATAATGAACAGAGTAAGGGCCGAGCCTGTGGCGCACTCGGTAGCGTGCTGCGCTAGGAGCGCGGCGACGCTCCTGCTGCGGGTTCGGATCCTATATAGGAATGACTGGTGCACCCACTGGCTGAGTGCCGGTCATGAAAAAAAATAAATAAATAAAAATAATGAACAGAGTAGAATGACCACCTACAGCATGGGAGAAAATTTCTGCAAACTATACATCTGACAAGGGATTAATATCCAGAATATACAAGGAACTCAAACAACTATACAGTAAAAAAATAATAATAATAATCCAATTAAAAAATGGACAAAGGAGATGAATAGACATTTTTCAAAGGAAGACATACAAATGGTCAACAGGTAGATGAAAAAAATGCTCATTGTCACTAGTCATCAGAGAAATGCAAATCAAAACCACACTGAGATATCATCTCACCCCAGTTAGACTGACCATTATTAAAAAGACTGAGAATAACAAATGCTGGCAAGGATGCAGGGAAAGGGGAACTCTTCTACACTGTTGGTTGGACTGTAAATTAGAACAGCCATTATGGAAAACAGTATGGAGGTTCCTCAAACAGCTACAGATAGAACTGCCATATGATCCAGCAATCTCACTACTGGGTATATACCCAAAGGAATGGAAATCATCATATTGAAGGGATACCTGCACTCCCATGTCCATTGCAGCTTTATTTACAATACCCAAGTTATTGGCTAAGTGTCCATCAATGGACAACTGGATAAGGAAAATGTGGTGTATATACTCAATGGAATATTACTTAGCCATAAAAAGGAATGAAATTCTGTCATTTGCACCAACATGGATAAGTCTGGAGAAAACTATGTTAAATGAAATAAGCCAGACAAGGAAAGAGAAATGCTGCATGTTCTCACTCATAACTGGTTGCTAAGAAAGAAGGAAAAAAGGAAAGGAGGGAGGGAGAGAGGGAGGGAGGGAAGGAGGGAGGGAGGAAGGAAGGAAGGGAGGGAGGGAGGGAGGGAGGGAGGGAGGGAGGGAGGGAGGGAGGAAAGAAAGAAAGAGACCACAACAACATGTTAAACTTACAGGAGAGAAAAAAGCTAAGAATACTAGAGATGGGGGGGGAGGTAGGGAGGGGGTTTAGGGAGTGATAGGTCGGGTAAAGGGCATAAAGAAAATTCACAATTTGTAATAATGAATATGCTAATACTAAATAAAATTTTTTTAAATAAATAAATAAATAAATAAAATGAACAAATATTTCAGAAACAACATAGGACTGAATGTGTGACTCTTAATCCATCTTCCCAAAATAGACGGTGCTCAGTTCTGTTTAGCAGGCTGCAGAAGTAATAGGGCAACAAAGGATAGAAGCCCAGAACTGAGTAGAAAAAATAAAAAAAATAAAGTGGTTGGGACTAAATCTGTGCCACTTCTATTTCACTCTATCATCTTGACCTTTTTCTGTACTAATCTTAAGCATTCAGACAGCAGAATAACGGAATGATGGAAAGCTAAAAGCATTTCCTTGTGTGATACTTCACTAGCGCATACCAAATAGAAAACTCTAGATACCTTGAAAAATTCTATTTAATGTAGAGATTTGATTGAAAGGAGATTTAAAAATTGGAAGAGTAAAGGGGGAAGGTAAGTTTATTTCAAAATTTAAAACTGAAAGTGGCTGCTACCTCTTGTAGGACTGAAGCAGCTATGCCTCTGTACCCATATCACTGTTGCATTGGAAATGCTGTCATTGGATCTGAGCTTCTTTATCCGGAACCAAGGCACGCAACCCGACAGTAGTCATTGCTACTGTCTCCACTGCTTCTGGCGATACCACTGCCACTTTGCAAAGCACTGCCAGAAGCTAGAAAAAAATGACTTCTCCTTTTCTCCTCCTTCTAATCTCACTCCAGTATTTTCCCATTGTCTGAACATGACAGGAAGCCAGCTGGCAAGGGAATTTGGAATTTTATAGGCTTCCAGCCCTGGCAGGCAAGGGAAGAGTATAAAAGGGTGAACATGAAGCTGAGGGAACAGAGACACCACTTCTGGTGACTCATTTTCATACCCACCATCCTTCCCATATTCCAACTTCCAAACAACAACCTTAAAAATTCAGGTTTCCACACAACAAAAAGCAGTTATCTTTTATAAATCTGAAGACAGACTCATTCATTTTTCCCCAAAAAGGTACAGATTAAGTCAAATACATGACTAGATAATATTAATTCCACTACTAATTTAGTTACAAGCCCACCTAGATATATTATTACCTAAAGGCTAAATTGCACCTCCTCTTATATAATATGATAGGAAAATGGAGAAGAAAATGTGAATAATATATAAAATATGTACATAGCAAGCAAGTAGAAAAACATGAGTAGTTGCTACAGTCCTCATTTCTGTAAGTCGTCATAAGAACATGGTTGATATCTATAATTTCTTCAGCCTATGACATATTCCACATTTCCTCTGTCCCAGCCAGCACCTCAGCTGGTTAGTATTATTTACCTGGTGTATTAACCTAAATGTTTATTCCTGAAGGTTCTGCTTCCTTATTGACCCTACTTTTATTAGATTTCTGTCATCTTCCCCTAATACTTACTACTGTACATGGAATTACTTAGAAACCACACAGAGAATCCTCTGAGTTTCTTAGTTTCCCTTGTCTCTATTGGTGAGTAACATCCTGTTTTCATTTCATCAAAATAAATAAACCACAGCATGTACAGTAACCCTATCATTTGTCTTTTGGTTTAATGACATAAGAACTCAAAATAACCAGGTAGCAGACTCAACTTTGATTTTATTGAAAACAATACTGTGATCCTTGAAATTTTTCCTCCTGGAATCTAAATCTCCTAATCCATAAAAACCCCAAATTGGGGGGCTAGGAAGCAAATATTTGTGAGTGTGTTGTTAGAGGCATTGGTGACAGGAGTCAGTCCCTGTCACCACTCTTGACTCCTAGATATCTAGATTCTTGCTGTGAGGGAAACAGTATGATATATTCATCAAAATTCAAGGCATATATCCTACCCAATAGAAATATAGCCCACCTCACAAGGTGTTGTCTTTCAACTGGTGTCAAATGAATTATCAAGTCATTCTATCATTCTATAGACCAGCTGCTCCAGAATGATGTGCTACATGTTGTAACCAGTGACTTCCACCCTGCAGAATTGCTGCCCTGTCTGATCTACTTTTCCATGAAATTTATTTTTGTGCTGAAGACCTAATTGAACTGAATCTCATATATACCTCTGTTGTTTCAGGCTAAAATGCCAATGCTACCACCATTTCTATTGTCATCACTGACTGAAGACGCCTTCATTTCTCCTTCTCCCACCTTCCAATTTCCAGTACTTCCCATTGGAAGAACCAAACAGAAATCTGCCTGAAAAAAAGATTCTGAAATGTAATAAACTAGTTTCTAGCTCACCCCATTGATAAAGAAGAATCTCCAGAAGAACAAGTGTGAAGTTCAGAAACAATAAACACCACCCCACAGAAGGAGAGTCCTCAAGAATACCAGGATGGCAAAATCATAGAGCCATAACTCTCTCCTCCCAGCTCCCAAATTACCATTAACCATTTATACTAATTATTCCCTTATATAAAGCCCCAGCACAAACAAAGGAGAAGAAAATTTATATATTTTTTTTATTTAAAAGGCAAAATGGAGTCTTACAGGATACAAAAATAAAATAAAGAAACTCAACAAACTAACCAAACAGACAAAAAACAAAAATGAACACACTATGATCAGCAACCTAAAAATTACTGAGCCCTTAATATGGGCCAGGTATTTTTTTCTAATCATTTTACCTGTATTATCTCATTAGATTCTCAAACAATCTTATGGATAAGCACTAGGATGGTCCTAATTTCAATGATGAGGAAACTGTGGCATAAACAGGTTAATTTGCCCAAAGTCACCCAGCCAGCAAATGGTGCAGCAGGGATACACAAATTCAGTCCATTTGGCTCCATAGTTCATCTTCTCAATGCTATGACTAAACTGCCTCTCTACCCTAATCTCATTTTCACATCCAATGCCTCTATCTACTTGACATGTTTTTGAAGCAGTTGGCTGGGACTAAATTTAGCTTAACTGTCTCATTGTGCTTTAATATCAACATATCTGAATTAATGAATTAATTAAATTAACATATACTAGACACATGAAACCTGCAGTCTTGGACTTATTTCTTATGCGAACGTGGATCTAAAAAACAGATACCATTAAAAAAAATAGCACAATGTCTGGCACATGGCAACCAAACAATAAATCTATATCATAGGAATGAATGAATGATTTCTCTCTATAAAGGTGTACTATGTACTCACCATGTTTGATACTGAATAAGCCTACTCTTTGCTATGTGGTATCTAAGAAACTCCTTTAAATGTGACATTAAGCATCTGTAAATTATCTTAACTTTGTCTTTTGTCCTGCCGCTAATGAGGGAGGGCTACCTCAATCTAATATCTATAGGTTAGAAGAGAGAAAGGCAAAACTTACCAACTCTTTTAAGGAAACTAGACAAGGTTATCGGGCTACAAAGCCCAAAAGATTATACTGGCATTTTCTGAGGTCAGACACCATGGAAGCAATATATCAGGGAGCCCTAAGTAAGAGTTTGACTTCTGGTGCCCTCTCTAAAGTCTTGAACACACTTTAATTATCTTTGAGTTATGAATAATATTGAAGCCAATTAGAATAAGGTTATAGTTTCAAGGGTGGATCCATAAAAAGGAGCCTCTGGTTCTCACAGCAAACACCAAGAGAGCCTTTAGACATGAGATTTCCTGGTGCTGGACCTATATATAATCATGAGTTCTGGTTCTCCTTGTCCTTAGCTAATAGAAATTGAAATTGTAATGTGAACATTTTTATCTCTTCATGAAAAAAAATTAATTAATAATGAATATCCTGATTGTCCTTCATCCCAGTAATGTATCTGGACCAAAATAAAAGCCAAAGGAGTCTTCTGATGAAATCAAGAAGATGGAAACAATGTCCCGAAGGAGCCCTTCTCCAAGTTACATTTTTCCTATTGTCACCCTTCCTTTCAGCAGCTTCCATCTCCCCTTTATGAGCTTATACCCATGCACTGCAAGAACATCTCACTCCTGCCATTAGAAAGAGGTTATTATGAGGTTACCAAAGGTGGGAAAGGGGAAGCGGGAGAGATGTTTAGTGAGGAATTGGTAAAGGGCCACAAAAAAATTTCACCATTGTATAATGTTGAATATTCTAATTATCCTGATTTGAACCTCACATATCGCACACAGGTACTGATATTCAATGTGGCACCCTACAGATATGTACAATCAGTTATATTTCAATAAAAAAAATTTTTTTAAAGAGGGTATTGAGGAAACTTCCTTAACTATGACTTCAGTCCCTTTTTCTACTATGTTTCCACCTTTCCTCATCCCAACCCTAACTTAGACAGCTGCCTCCTGTGGTATTCCCTTGGAAAATGACTTTGGATGTGTCACCAAATCCCTAATTCACTATTCTCTTTATGGTCCTTGCAATACAAAAGGATCATACTGAGAGATTGTTTAGTCATCTGCAGAAAACTTCAGTTTGTTGGCCAGTTACCCAGGTACTGATCTTCTGTTCTATTCCCTAATGTACATACATGTTTTGATTTTTTAGAATGAAATCCTAAGGCACACCCTTCATACCTAATCACCAGCTGCTTCCCACAGCAGGCGGCTCAGTGTGATAGACAAGCACATTATGCTAAGTAGATAATCACAACAATTAGCTGAAAAGGTTATAATTTCATCCTGTTGGGTACAGTTGGTCTGTCAAAAATAATTGGGTTAAAATAGATCTCAAGGCTCCTGCTGCAAAATCGAAAAAATAAATAAATAAAAAGAAGAAGAAAGAAAAAGACAACAGCTAAGAACTTTTAACTTGGCAAAATTAAATTTTCTAAAATTTCCGTGCTTGCTGAGACACTAGAGAGGTGTTTCGCAGAAGAGTCCTCTCGACACGGTAGGAGGTGTTTAGTTTCTGTTTCAGTGCTTCTCAATATAAATATTCAAATAAATGCATATGGCAGAATTTCAAGGCACAAGGGCTGATCAAAAGGAGAATCTCTGAACATTCACAAGGAAATGAGAAAAAATATAGACATAGTTCTGTTCCCAGTTCTCAATCCTACCCTCAATTTTGCTTGTCCTCCTGCTTAGCATTATAATTGATCTAGAGTTAGGTATTTGCAGTCTGGCATCTTGTCTTCACTCACGACCTAATTAGCCATGAAATTTGAAGCAACTCACTTTACCTCTTTAGTTACCACTATTATGACTAATAAAACTAAAAGATCACACTAAAGTGGTAAAGTATTACCCAGACTTAACATTTTTTAATTCTACTAAGTTTCTCAGTGCCAAAGATGAACAGACTTTAATGACGAAAGTTTGATTCAATCACAGCTTTATCACTGCCACTAGAAGAGAGATTTCTATTTGATGTCATTCTTTCTTATTACCTATACTATAACAGGTGGGATATAGATGATCAATAACTATAAATACTTGCCTTCAAAAAACTTTCCATCTAGCTGGTGAAGCATAATCTAAACACATGACACAACTAGAGAGACAAAACAAAATATAGTGGACAAAATATGTGGATCCAATGTCACAAAATCTGGCTAGTCTAGGAAATAAAAATCAGTGTGACTTATAGAGTCCTTGAGAAGTTCATACAATATCTTTCATACTCTAAAACAAACTCTATGTATTGTACTAACATAAAAATGGACCTTTGTATAGTGGGGAGGATCATAAAAATGCAGGATGAGCAGCATAAATGCAAACCATATTAACAGTGCCTCTTTTCACAGATAATTCCTCTGACATGATATTTTTTATACTGTCATAATTTACATCCTAATTTTTTCCAAAAAAGAATCTGAAGATGCACTTTGCCTTTTGAATTTACTTCACTTCAAAAATTTCAACATCAAATTGTTGTTTTTTTACCAAATCGCTATTGCCAAAAATACAATCCTCCTATTTTCAATTCCTAAATCCATTTGTATGTTCAGGCTGCTTTTGATAAACTGTTTTGTGTGTTTGCTACCAGAGTAACCTTTGCTTAGCACTATTACACTCTGTGGCTCACTGAATTTCTTGGTGCAATGTAGTGTTTATTTATGCACCCTCCCCAGCAAACTAAACCTCCATAAGCACAAGGATTCTTCCATATTCATTTTTAAACCCCAGCTCCTGTAAAGTGTTGGTGACACAGCAACTATTCATAGCAGAAATTAATGTTTTCCTACTTAATAATCATCCTTGCCCCTTTGCTATTTCTAATGGAGCCTAGGTCATTCAAGTACCCACCCTGTTTCACCTAGCCATATAATTCAGGAGAGGTGAATCTTCATGCCAGTCTCAGTGGGTGAACCACATTCTAAAGGGAGCAATGGTTTCATTCTTTTTTCCAGTAATTGATTTCAAGTGATACTAGGAAAGAAACATTAATTTCACATAACACTAATTCCTTCAGTATGGTACTTCTAGGGTTGGTTCCATGCAATGATTCATTAGGACCCAGGTTCTTTCCATCTTTCTTCTCTGCTACTCTCAGCAGGCTGACTTCATTCCCAGACTGGATATGCTTCTATTTGTAAGATAGCAGTTTCCAGTTCCCAGTTCCCAGATGTCACCTACAAACAAGAAAGTGCAGAACAGAAATTTTAGCTAATGAGTTGTTTGGAAAAGGCTTTTGGTGTTATTGTAAGAGATTTCTTGACAATAAAAATAGACACAGAAAGAAAAAGTTGCTCTCCTCTGCTATATATTCTCCTCTTTGTATGTGACACCTGGAAATTTCACTGCCATGTTACAGCCCTAAGTAGATGCAGCTTGAGGATAAAGCTAACAAGCTGTAGAGGGCAGAGCAGAAAGGAAAAATGATCCATGCACATTGAACCAGTCTTGGAAACTGTCCAATACAGAACTTATTGTATAAGATATATTTTTCCTTTTTATTTCATTGTCTAGGCTTTTATCTTTCTTCATGTCAAAGTCCCACAAGAAATGTAACAATATGCTCTCAGTAATGAATGAATGATTCCAATCCTAAAAGGATTATTGGAGATTAGAAAGGAACTTAGAAACTTTGTCTAAATCAGGATTTCTCAACTTCAGTGCTATTGACACTTTGAGGCAGATAATTCTTTGTCATGGGAGGTGCTACTGTGCATTGTAGTATATTTACCAATATTCCTGGCTTCTATCCGCTAGTTGCCAGTAGCACTCCTGCACTCAACTGTGACAATCAAAAATGTCTCCAGAAATTGCCAAAAGCCCTCTGGGAGGCAAAATTGCCCCCAGATGAGAACTACTGGCCTAAACCTATCATTTCATAAATAAATAAACTTGGGCGCAGGGAATAAAGTGACTTCCTTAAGATCACTCAGCTATAAAGCAGTAGAAGGAAACAGAAATTCATGTGTATTAATTTTCAACATGTGTTCATCGTTTGGCCAGCCCTCTTCTCATCTGTGGGCCACTGGGCATGAAGAATTAATGAATTAAGCCACAATATGTGGATGAAATAATGGAAATGTGTTAGCATTAGGTTTGGCTGTGAGTGACCAAAACTCAAAGGAAGAGTGTTTCAAACAAGATGCTGTTACCAGGATCCTGGCTGCTTCTTTCTCCTTGTGTGACTAACCTAAAAATACAGCTTCTGCTTCAAAGTTTGCAGTAGTTGCTCTAGCTCTGGCCATCATATCTTCATTTGAGTCAGAAGAAAAGAAGGAAAAGAGGAAGGAAGTGTTCATGATATCTTACCTCTAAGGACATGTCACATTTATCACATCATTTTCACTTCCTCTCATGGGTCAGAATCGAACTGCAGGGAGGGCTGGGAGAGTGGTCTTTCTTTTGAGCAGCTCTCCATCCTGCTCAGATTAACTGTTCTATTATTGAGGAATAAAGGGAGAGAAGATATCAGAGACATTGGATGTCTCAACTCCAGGAAGGATAAGAGAATAGGAAAGGAAAGAACAGAGCAAAGGAAGACAAAAAAAAGAAAGGAAAAAGAAAGACTATAAATGTAAACTGTCTGGCACATAGTAGAACCTCAATAAAGATGAGTTCTCTTCCTTCTTCCACTCCTTTTCCTCTGAGGGGTGTAGTCATTTAAGTGCTAACACTAGCTGTTCTGTCTGTAACAGGAAGAGGTTAATTACTTAAAACTAATAGCAAAACTTAAGTGCAACTAAACTAAATGCATTAAAATTAAATGCAATTTTCTGGTAGTTTTATTCCAACAGAGAACTAGGGGTTTCATCTTCTCATCTAATTCTGAAAGGACTTTCATGTAAAACTTGGTTATTAGTAGTATTATTACCATTATTTTATTCTGGAGTTATAGCCTGCTGCTTTTTGACATTAATTCATCATATCCACTGGGTTTACAGCCTTCACTTCTAAGCTAGTTATATAGCAAACTGCAGGAACACAGCATATTATTTTCTTTTAATCTCATGCTCTTTTCACAGCAGATGGGGTAAGAAATGTATTGCCTGACAGATGGTTATTAAAGAAGTTTGCTGGTCAATCACAACTAATGTGGGCTTTTTGTTTACAAGGCTGATCATGCAATAGAAGGTTACATTTAGGGAACCGCCTAAATAGTATACATTGTCTTCAACTACTAAAATGTTATGCTAAATTACTTCTAGCTTCAGATTTATAGTGAATAATTTCATGTAAATTTCTGGTGTTTCACAAATTATGTATCAAAGAAAAGAAATGCTTTATTAATTTATTTATTCATTCAAAAAGTTTTCTTCAGTGGGTGACAGACATTGTTCTCAATGTTCAAGGATAGTGCATACTATTAGGATCAAATGAAAGGTAAAGGTAAGACTCTCAGATCTGCATCATCTCCTATAGAATGTACTTCCTTACACCCCAGTCTGAGGTTGGCACCTTTCCTTTGCATTCACATGGCAGTCTACCCTTAATGCTATTGTACTTCTTTCCCTACAGAATCACAATTGCTGGTCCTCTTGCCTGTTCTCCTCTTAGTTTGCAAGCTCTGTGAATAGAAAGAACATCTTAGTCATTCCTCCATATTGTATAGCTAGTACTCAACAAAAGCTGATTGTATGAATAAAAAAGATACAAAACGTTTACAATTAGTTTTTTATTTAATTCAACAAAAATGCAAGTAATTGGAATATAAATTTAAAGTTCCTCAAAAAATGAAAATAGTAATATAAATTAAAGAAGTCATAGAATGCTTGAAGAAAAAAGGCAGGGAGAATCCTTATTCAAAAGGGCATTGACTTCTTCTCACCGGTAACCATTCTTACTACTCTAATTAGCTTCAACTGGTGTGGTAGCATGTGAAGTCAAAGGAAGAAGCAACTCTGAGATCGTTAATTCCATCTCCAGATAGTGAAATTATAGTACATTTGCAACTTTAAGAGTTGATTCTTGAAAAGTTACCATTTTCTAAAGAAATGCCTACGTAAGATATATCTGCTTGAGTGGCTAATGCTTTCTCTTTACTCTTTTGAACATGCTGTCCTGGGATGAATGAATTCACACTACTGACAGGCTGGCAGTTCTACAGCTGCAAATGTCACTATGAGATAAATTTGATCAGCCAAGACTTCGCAGTGACCTGGTAGGAGATGCATTAGGAATGATGAAATGATAGATTACTTTGTTTCATACAAAAACCATATTTAATTCATGCAAAATATCTACGCAAATGTAGGACACTTTGCAGACATTAAGTTTAGATATTGCAACTTACTTAAAATAGTTCCCAAACCCAGCATTTCTATTGTTTTTTTCTAGAATATTGTGTCTTGCTCTGTATTATATTTCTAACAAAATATTATTAAAAACACCCAGAATTGGGCAAACTGTGTTGTGCAATATGATTGCACTAATATATTTTAGAATGCTTCATGGGCCAGCAATAGGCCATTAGTGCAAGCCATTATGAATTTATACCTCCTTTTCTTCTCTCCGTCATATTCTCTGTTTAAGTAACACTTCTGAAGAAAATTCTTTTGCACTATTTTAGAAAATGGCCTACCCCCCAAAAATAGACCTACAATTTTATTCATTTATTTACTCTTTCCTCTTTCTTTCCTATCTCTCATCCTTCTATTCAATGGGCATTTATGACATTTACTCTGTGAACAGCCCCATCCTTGGTCATGGGTAACATGTAGACTCTTTTTGGGTTAATCTCATTCAGGATGTTAACTGAAATATTTTCTGTTGCCCCATAATTGGTGATTAGAAACCAATAGTGCAGACAAATAGTGAAGACATGACGTACTCACTATTCTGAAGAGAAACCCCCAAAACCAGATGTATCACCTATAGGACATTTTGTAAAAACATTGAACAAGCTCTGCTACTCCACCTCAGTCACTGCCCATCTCATGTCCCATTCTCTATTTAAAAACTGGGAGAGCTAGACAGATAGAATCATCACAGTTATGAGTTACTGGCTGTTGGATCTGCTGGGACTTCACCCTGTCCACCCAAAGAGGGATAGGAAAGGGTACATCCTTATCACCAAGGGAGGTGAGGAAGCTCCAAGAAATTTTATCTATAGAGGTTAGGGTTGTCCTCAAGGAGAGCGACTGACATTTTATTCCCTGCTTTCAGGTTTGTTTATGTAGCAGACTTGCCTTCTAAGACTATATGAGCACTAGAAAAGTAAACATGGATAAAAAGCTGGCAGGGCAGAAATGAGGTATGATCCTTTGCTCTAAAAAATATGTGTGAGGTTCCAATACACCAAGGAGACACTGTGTGGAATAGTGTAGCTTGAGTTGTGCAGCAAGTATTCTACCCAAGAGGAAGGGCAAGGGGACCTCATCAAGAGGCTGTGAAGTCCACAGTAGTGAAGAAGGTTTAGGAATGTCAAAGCAGAATCTCCAATGTCAGGGAATATAAAGGTGAGAGGGCTCCTCACAGGGTTTGCTAATGAACTCACATATATACTCCACAGAAGAGCTAGCATTTGGATATCTGCCACAGAAAGGGCACCTCTGGCCAAATAGGTTTAGCCAGAAACATAGTAACCTCTAAGAGAGAAGAACTGACAGATAGCCAGTTACCTAGCATAAGCACTGACATTTCTTCTACTCTTTCTTCCAGGTCTCCAATTTAGAGAAGAAGGAACCAGAAATGAAAATGAAGAAATAATAAAAAACAGACCATGACTCTCTATATCCCAAGGGGTAAAGTAGGAAGAGTAGTAAACAGGCAAATAATGCCCCATTCCCACTGAAGCCTCTCAGTCTACAATGCATCCTGAAATTCCACTGCAGAAGGAAAAACAAGAAGACTGGAATTTAAGCTACCTTAGACTAGACTGGACTTTAATTTTATAATACTAAGCCATTTTAAACATTTTATTTTTTACTTTAAATCAATAATCCATTCATAGGTTGCAAAAACCCAAGCAGTGACAAGATGCTATCCCATTCCATCCCTTTCTCCTATAGGTAACAAGTTCCATTAAATTCTTGTGGGTTTATTTCTATATAAAAGGAAAAGATGATTAAGTCTTTTATTAAAGATCCATTTGTCTATGCTTTCTCACACTAAAGTTATATTTGATAAAACATCCTCTGCTCTGAATCTTGCTTGGTTTCTTAGCAATTTATCATGCAGATCTTTTCATATCAGAGCATAAAGAACAACCTCATTTTTTTGTGTGCTTGAGTAATATTACATAGAGTGAATTTATGAGACTTTTTAATCACATCAGAACTTTTTTTTTTTTTTTGACCGGTAAGGGGATCGCAACCCTCGGCACGGTGTGTTCTGCACCACGCTCAGCCAGTGAGTGCACTGGCCAACCCTATATAGGATCCGAACCCATGGCCTTGGCACTACCAGTGCTGCACTCTCCCGAGTGAGCCACGGGGCTGGCCCCACATCTGAACATTCTAAGACCTGCAGATTACTAAAAAAGAGCAGAAACTACCAGATATTATTTTAGAGTTGACAAAGCATGGTTACAGATAATAATTTGAAAAAAATCATGTTATAGTCTATCAAATTCTGGTTGTTTATAAAGAGTTTTTTCACTAAAATTTATGTGTTCATTCTCAAACTTTATGATTAGATTCATATATACACAAACTTAGCTATATCATAAACATCATAAACTGTGCAAATTTAAAACTGGACCAATTGCCTTCCCTGAATAACATGTGCATATTCATTCTATAATTCCCCTTTAAAATACGGTAGGTCCAATGCTGATGCCTAGTGAGGCAGAATGTCATGGCTCCATGCAGCTCTCCCTGGTAGTACTAGACACCAGAGCTGATAGGCTGGTTGACTATAAGGCAAGTCAGAGGGCCCCAGTACTAGGGATGTGGTCTGTCTCTCTTAAAATTCTGTTTTGTGAAGGAGTAGGTAATATCTGACATGGAACCCAGTAGTCCAAGTCTTTGAGATCTATCTAGGCCTACCTTAACTTCCCTTGGAGGGTTCCTAAAATATAAATGCATAAAGGAATTGCAAGCAAGTTAAAACTTTTAAATACTTTGAGCGATATCCTACAAAACCAGTGTTGTCAACTAGTAAGGTAGGTTTCAGGTAGAGTCCATTGATGTACAGGTCAAGCAGCCCATGAGCTTCCTTTATCATTTCCCAGCAACCTGCTCCTGCCTTGGACTCAGATGATGAGAAATGCCTATTTGGGGAAGACCATGCTGAGATAGTGCAAGCCAGCCTGAGAGATCAACAGCTGTCTTAATGCTTAGAATAAAGTGAAACAATTTTCCAGTAGAAGTAACATTGCCTCCTCTTACCACCTCAACAAAGAGCACAGAGAGATTTCTGAGGGATCATTCTTATCTTACTGGAAATCTCACTCTTAACTGTATCTACTTGTCAAAGTACATAGGCTTTGTGTTGTGTATTTTTTCTTAGATCTGCTGGAAACCACTTTAATAATGTTGTTAATATTAAAATAGACAATGGAAAGAAGGTAAGAGGATTAACATAAAGTTCATGTAATAAAAAATATCCCAGAGACAAAGTAAATAGGTTTTTGTTTTTTTATTTATTTATGTAATCATTTATTTTACAATGTAGTTGATTTCCATGGCCCTTTACCAATTAAATAGATTTTAATATAGTGAAACATGTCACATCCAAAATACAATTGAATATCCTAAAATTGAGAATGCACTGAGAAGAGATCACATCTGTGTGGTTCTTGCCAAAAATTTATAGCCTCATTCTCATCATGGGAAAACATCAGACAAACCAAACTGAGGGATATTCTACAAAATAACTGACATACTTTTTCAAAAGCATCAAGGTCATGAAAGACAAGGAAAGACTGGGGAACTCTTTTACATTTTAAGGGACTAAGGAGATAACTCAAGGCAATGTAGGATCCTGAACTGGATCCTAAAAGTAAAAAAGAGCATTAGTGGAAAAACTGGTAAAATTCAAATATGGAATGTATTTCAGTTAATAGTACTGTACAAATGTTAATTTCCTGATTTTGATCATTGTATTATTGTTATGTAAGGTATTAGGGGAAGCTGGGTAAGGGGTGTATAAGGACTCTGTGTTAATTTGAATATTTCTGTAAGTCTAGAATTAATTCCAAATAAAAATATTAAAGGATTATACATTGAGATATATATTATATATGCTATGTATGTGCATACATACTATATATACTTACTCTCTCTCACTATCTCTCACATACACAACACACACACACACACACACACACACACACACGACATCTGACACCCTGAAAACACTTCTGCTACAAATCGCATAAAAAAAATCAAGGTAAAAAATAACAGCATTTTCTCAAAGAGAAAGCTGAAAACTAGAGAGGTAATAATGAACCGTACTGATGCCACACCTTTTCTGAGAGAATTAGGGGGTATCTATCATCAAGCATAGTAGATCTCAAAGCTCAGTGGGCCTCAGAATCACCTGGAGAACTCCTTAAAATACACATGGCTGAGCCCCCCTGTCAGAATTTCTGAGTCAATAGGTCTGAACCGGGTCCCTGAAATTTTCATTTCTAGCAAGTTCCCAGGTGATACAGCTGCTGCTGGTACAGAGAATAGCCACTGAGAACCAGTGATGTGAGAACTGGTGAGCTAGGAGATAAAGCTAAAGCCATCCAGGGTTTCATACTCACCACTCCGCCAACACAGATCTTGTCAGGGTCATCATGTTACTTGAGCTATGAGTTTTTAACTTGAGTTTTGGAGGGTTGTTTTTCTAACTTTTCTGGCCATGACTCTTTAGTCTCCTTTGCTTGTTACTCATTGTCCAAGCTTACATGTTAAAGTGAATCAAGACCCAGTCCTTGAATCATTGTTTTATCTACACTCATTCCGGGGTAGTCCAACCCAGTTCCATGGCCAAATAGAATCTTATGCTAAAAATCTGATTAAAAATAGTGTGGCGGTTCCTCAAAAACTTAAAACAAAACTACCTTATGATCCAACAATCTCACTTTTTAGTGTATGTCTAAAAGAATTAAAATCAGGATCTCAAAGAGATATTTGCACTTCCATGTTCATTGTAGCATTTTTCACAATATCGAAGATACAAAATCAACCTAAATGTTTATTGACAAATGAATGGGTGAAGAAAATGTGATATACAGATAGATAGATAGATATTGTTTTCCATAATGGCTATACAGATTTACATTTCCACCAACAGTGTACAAGGGTTCTCTTTTCTCCACACCCTCACCAGTACTTATCTCTTTTCTTTTTGATCATAGCCATCCTAACAGGTGTGAGGTGATATCTAATTGTGGTTTTGACTTGAATTTCCCTTATAATTAATGATGTCATAAATGTTTTCAAGTATCTCTTGGCCATTTGTATGTCTCCTTTGAAAAATATTTATTCAAGTCCTTTGATCATTTTTTAATCAGATTTTTTTTTTTTTGGCTGAGTTGTAGTTATTTCTTACTAAAAGAAAAATTAACCCCTTAAGGGATATATGGTTTGCAAATACTTTCTCCCATTCTGTTGGTTGCCTTTTTATTCTGGTGATTATTTTCTTTGCTGTGCAGAAGCTTTTTATTTTTATGTAATTGCAATCAGCTATTTTTGCTTTTGTTGCCTGTGCTTTTGGTGTCCTATCCAAGAAATCATTGCCAAGACCAACATCAAGAAGGTTTTTTCCTGTGATTTCTTCTAGGACTTTTATAGTTTGAGGTTTTACATCTAAGTTTTTAATTCATTTGTGTTAATTTTTGTGTATAGTGTAAGAAAGAGGTTCAATTTCATTTTTTGTATGTGTATATCCAAATTTCTCTACACTGTTTGTTGAAGAGACTATTCTTTTCCAAATGTGTGTTCTTGGTACCCTTGTGAAAGATCAGTTGACCATATATGCATAGGTTTATTTATGGGCTTTCTATCCTGTTCCATTGGTCTATATGTCTATCTTTATGCCAGTACCAAGTAGTTTTAATTATTGTAGCACTGTAATATGTTTTGAAATCAGGATGTGTAATGCTCCAGCTCTGTTCTTCTTTCTCAAGATTGCTTTGGTGATTCTGGGTGCCAAATAAATTTTAGAATATTTTTTATATTATTGTAAAAAATGCCATTGAAATTTTGATGGGGATAGCATTGAATCTGTAGATTGCTTTGGGCAGTATGAACATTTTAGTAATATAAAGTCTTCCAATTCACGAATATGGGATTCTTTTTATTTATTTGTGTCTCCTTTAATTTTATTCACCAATGTTTTATATTTTTCAGTATACGAATCTTTCATCTCCTTGATTGTTTATTCCTAAGTACCTTATTCTTTTCTGAAAAAAAAAGGGGGGGGTAATTTTCTTTTCTGATGGTTAATTAGTAGTGTACCGAAATGAAACTGATTTTTGTGTGTGGATTTTGTATCCTGCAACTTTACTGAATTTTTTGTTAGTTCTAACTGTTTTTTTGGTGGAGTCTTTGGTGTTTTCTGCATTTTCGATCATGTCATCTGCAAACACAGGTAATAATACATCTTCTTTTTCAGTCTGGATTCCTTTTATTTATTTTGCTTGCCTAGAATTTCAAATACTATGATGAATACAAGTGGTGAGAGTGGGAATCCTTGTCTTGTTCCTGATCTTAGAAAAAAAAGCTTTCAATTTTTCTATCATTGAGTACGGTGTTAAATGTGAGAATTTTATGTATGGCTTTTATTATGTTGAGGTACACTCCTTGTATAAATAGTTTGTTTGGTGTTTTTAATCATAAAAGGACATTGAATTTCATCATATGCTTTTTCTGCATCTACTGAGATGATTGTGTGATTTTTTTCCCTTTATTCTATTAATGTGATGTGTCATTTTTATTGATTTGTGTGTGACAAAACATCCTTGCGTCCCAGGGATAAATACCACTTGCTCATGGTATATGATCCTTTTACTGTGCTGTTAAATTGGGTTTACTAGTATTGTTCTGAGGATTTTTGTATTTACACTCATCAGGGATATTGGCCTTTAATTTTCTTTACTAATAGTATCCTCACCTGGCTTTGGTATCAGGGTAATTCCGGCCTTGTAAAAACTTTTTTGAAAATGTTTGCTCCTCTTCAATTTTCTGGAAGAGTTGGAGAAGGTTTGGAATTAACTCTTCCTTAAATGTTTGATAGAATTCATTAGTGAAGCCATTTGGTCCCAGATTTCTCTTTGTTGGGAAATTTTGATTACTGATTCAATTTTTTTTTAGCTTGTTATTGGTCTGTTCAGATTTTCTATTTCTTCATGATTCAGTATCGGTAGCTTGTATGTTTCTAGAAATTTATCATTTTCTTATAGGTTATCCAATTTGCTACGGTATAGTTGTTCATAGTAGTCTCTTATGATCCTTTGTATCTGTGGTATAAGTTTTAATGTCTCCTCTTTTTTTCTGATTTTATTCTTTTGGGTCTTCTTTCTTTCTTTGTAGTTGGTCTGCCTAAGGTTTGTCAGTTTTGTTTCTTTTCAAAAAACCAAATCTTGGTTTTCTTGATTTTTTTTTTTCAGTTTTCTTACCTTTATTTTGTTTACCTCTGCTTTAGTCTTTGTAATTTTCTTTCTTCTGATAATTTTTGAGCTAGTTTTTTTTTTCTTTTTCTAGTTTTTTGAGGTGTAACTTTAAGTTGTTTATTTGAAATCTTTCTTTTAATATAGGCATTTATCACAATATACATCATGTTTCCATTTTTATTTGTCTCAAGATAGTTTGTGATTTTTATTTTTGATTTCTTCTCTGATTCATTGGTTATTTAGGAGTACATTGCCTAATTTCCATATATTTGTGAATTTTTAAAATTTACTCTAGTTATTAATTTTTTGTTTTGTACCAATGTGCTCTGAAAAGATACTTGGTATGGATTCAAACTTTTTATATTTGTTAATATCTGTTTTGAAGCCTAACATGTAATCCATCCTGGAGAGAATGTTCAATGTTCATTTTAGAAGGATGTGTATTCTGCCACTGTATCTTGGAGTGATCTGTATATGTCTTTTAGGTCCATTTGGTAAATATTGTTGTCCAAGTATGTTGTTTCCTTAATAATTTTCTGACTGGTTGTTCTATCCCTTGTTGAAAGTGGTGTGCTATGATATGAATGTTTGTGTCTTCCCAAAATTTATATGTTTAAATCTAATCACCAATGTGATGGTTTAGTAGGTAGGGCTTTGGGGATGTGGTTAGATAATTAGGAGTTATGGCCTAATTTCTTTATTGGAAGTAAAGTCTTAATAAAAGAGGCCACAGAGAGCTCCCTGTCCCTTCCACCATTTGAGGACAAAGCTAGAAGACTCCTTCTATGAACCAGCAAGACTTTGATGCACATCAAATCTGCCAGCACCTTGATCTTGGACTTCCTAGTCTTCAGAACATTGAGAAACAAATATCTATTGTATATAAACCATCCAACATATGGTATTTTGTTATAGCAGCCCAAACACACTAATATATAGGGTCTTGAAGTCTCCTACTATTATTGTGTTGCTGTACATTTCTCTCTTCAATTCTTGCTGTTAATATTTACTTACTGATGTCAGCTACAGATATATTTATAATTTTGTAACTTCCTGATGAATTGAATCTTTTATCATTATATAATTTCCTTCGTTGTCCCCTGTGGCAAAGTCTGTTTTGTCTGATATAAATATAGCCACCCCCATTCTCTTTTGTTTACAATTTGCATAGCATATCTTTTTTCATCCCTTCATTTTTAGCCAATGGGTGTCATTAAATTTAAAGTGGGTTTCTTGTAGCAAATATTTGAGTCTTGCTTTATTATCTATTAAACAACACTATGTCCTTTGACTTGAAAGTTTAATTCATTTACATTTAAAATAACTATTGATAGAGGAAAAACTTACTATTTCCATTTTGTTGATTGGTTTATGTATGTTTCGTAGTTCATTTTTTCTCTTTTTTAAAGTCTTGCTTTCTTGTGCTTTGTTAACTTTTTCTAGTTTTTTTCTTGTTCCTTTCTCTTTTACCTTTGCATATTTTTATATGTATTTTTGTGTGCAATTACCATGATGTTTTAAAAACTATCCTATTTATACAGTGTATTTTAAGCTAATAATAACTTTAATAACAGACAAAAGTTCTTTTACATCTCCTCCCACACCCATTGTTATTGATTTTATAATTCACATATTTTTATATTGTAAATTTATTGGCAAATTTTTGTAGTTACAGTTATTCTAACTATGTTTTTTAACTTTAAATTAAAATTTTAAAAGTTAAAAAAATTTAATTAAATAATTAAAAAATTAAAAGTGATTTATAAACCATTGCTGTAGTATTACAGTATTCTATATTTGTTTATGTATTGATTTTTGCCAGCAAGTTTTATACTTTCATATGCTTTTGTGTTGCTGTTTGGTATCTCTCATTTCAACTTTAAGAACTTTCTTTGGCATTTCTTGTTAAGCAGGTCTCATGGTGATGTACTCTTTTAGCTTTTCTTTGTATGGAAAAGTCTTTTTTCCTCCTTCATTTTTGAAGAACCCTTTTACTAGGTGTAGTATTCTTGGCTGATAATCACTTTTCTTTCAGGACTTTAAATATGTCATCCCACTCCCCTCTAAGCTGCAAAGTTTCTACTGAGAACTTCCCCAATGGTCTTGTAGAGGCTCCCTTGTACATAAAGAGTCATTTTTCTCCTGCCATTTTCAAAAATCTCTCTGTCTTTGACTTTTGACAATATGATTATAATATGTCTCAGTGCAGACATTTTTGGGTTCAACATATTTGGAGTTTTTGGGCTTCATGAATCTGTGTATCCTTTTTCTTCTCTAGATTTAAGAAGTTTTCAGTCATTATTCTTTAAATAAGCTTTCTGCTCATTTCTCTCTCTCCTCCTAGAATTCTCATGGTGTATGTACTGTTTTTCTTATCTGTGTCCCACATATTTTATAGCTTTCTTCACTTTTTTTTCTTTTTTCTTCTCTTAACTGAAAAATTTCAAATGACCTACTTTAAAGTTCATTGGTTCTTTCTTCTGTTTGATCAAGTCTGCTGCTGATTGCTATTAAAATTTTCAATTTAGTTATGGTATTCATTAACTACAGGATTTCTGTTTGTCTTTCTTTTTTATAGTTTTTATTCTTTGCTGATATTTTCACTTTGTTCATGTATAGTTTTCCTGATTTCATTTAGTTGTCTAGTTGTGTTCTCTTGTAGCTCACTGAGCTTCTTTAAGACAACTGTTTTGAATTTTTTGTCTCATAATTCATAGATCTGCATTTCTTTCAGTTCAGTTACTGAAGATTTATTTTCTTCCTTCTGTGGTGACATAGTTCCCTGATTCTTTATGTTCCTTGTAGCTTTGTGTTGGTTTCTGCACATTTGAAAAAGCCATAATTTCTTCTAGTCTTTATGGACTGTTTTCAGCAGGAATAGACCTCTGCCCATCAGCCCAGCTAGAGATTCTATCAAAGTTTTCCATAGATTTGCATGCTCTACTCCTCTGCCTTCCTCTGTGGGGAGAAGTCTCATGGTTGTGTGCTTTCTCTTAATCTCACAGACCCACGCAAGCCTCCATAACCCTCCCACCTCCTTTCTTTAAGGCAATGCTCTGAAATGTTGGGAGGTTGGTCACAAGCTCCACTAACATCCCTTCTTTCTAAAGGAGAAGATTCTGGGTTGTTTGCCTGCTCTCTATCCTACAGAGCTGCCAAAGCTGTTGAGAGCTACCTGCCCAATTTCACAAGGGAAGTGCACTGAAATGCCAGAATATTGGGTGAGATCTCCACTTCTCTTCCTCTGTCTATGAGGAAATGCCTCAGAATTGTGCACCTTCTTTCTAAATCCCACAGATTTTATGCTGGTTATTGAGAGATTCCTTCTCCTTAACCTAAAGGAGTGCACTTGGATGCTTGAAGACTGAATACAAGCTCCACATATCTCCCTTCCTGAAGAAGTCTCAGGATTGGGAACCTTCTTTCAATCCCACAACACCACCTTGCAGGCTGCTTAGCAACGGGCTTTTAAACAATTTAAATAACCCCAGCTGGAACAACAGGAATTCCTAGAAAAGACACTTAACCTTTTCATTCTTTGTAGAAATCACAGTAAAGAGTCATTGAGGCATACACCATTCCAGTAATTACAGCAATCCTAATAGGGTTTTGCAGCATTTCTAATTGGTTGGCATGTCAAAAATGACACATTTCAAGCTCAACATCTTTTTATCTAATCCTTGAAAAAGCCACAGAAAGAAGTATGTAACAAAGATTTCTTTCTCCTTTATTTTCTTTCTTCTTTTAGTTACTTTTCATACTAGCTAAACCTGTTCAGAAAAATAAAAATTAATCACTTATAGCTGCAGAACAAAGCCAACTGCACACTATTTAAATAAAAAGAAAGTCTAAGTTCCACATTCTGCACATCCGGGCACCAGAGTAGGATGGGTGTTCATAAATATCACTCTGATCTAAGGAAGAAAGACTCTGGAGCATGATTGATGTGTAACAAGCTTCTCATGGACCCATTTATGAGCATGTGTCTACTCAGAAGAACAAGAGGTCCAGAATTGTGTGATACAGTACTTGTTCACACATTTAACAAGTTTATTTAGCATCATCTGTTTGCAAGTCACTTTGTGTAACCTGTATGATTTAGAACATTAACTTATTAAAAGCTGCTGCCCAGATCAATGCTATATATAGACAAAGGCAGTAGTTATTTATTTATTTATTTTTAAGTTTTATTTTGTCGATATACATTGTGGCTGATTATTGCTCCCCATCACCAAAACCTCCCTCCCTTCTCCCTCCCTCCCTCCCCCCCAGCAATGTCCTTTCTGTTTGCTTGTTGTATCAACTTCAAGTAGTTGTGGTTGTTATATCTTCTTCCCGCCCCCCGTTTTCTTTTGTGTGTGTGTGTGTGTGTGTGTGAATTTATATATTAATTTTTAGCTCCCACCAATAAGTGAGAACATGTGGTATTTCTCTTTCTGTGCCTGACTTGTTTCACTTAATATAATTTTCTCAAGGTCCATCCATGTTGTTGCAAATGGCAGTATTTCATTCATTTTTATAGCTGAGTAGTATTCCATTGTGTAGATGTACCACATTTTCCGTATCCACTCATCTGATGATGGGCATTTGGGCTGGTTCCAACTCTTGGCTATTGTAAAGAGTGCTGCGATGAACATTGGGGAACAGGTATACCTTCGACTTGATGATTTGCATTCCTCTGGGTATATTCCCAACAGTGGGATAGCTGGGTCGTATGGTAGATCTATCTGCAATTGTTTGAGGAAACTCCATACCATTTTCCATAGAGGCTGCACCATTTTGCGAAGGCAGTAGTTATTAACTAATTATGATTTAAAGGATTCTACAAGGTCCCCTCTGCCCAAAACTATTTCTTCTCACAGTCTGGCATGGCTTTATTTACTCCTTTTTTTTTGGACTCATATTTTTCATTAGAATCCATTTCTTTGGTTAAGCAATCAAAAACATTAAGGTTTCATTTCATTGTTCAATAATAGTAATATTTATATGTATAAAACTAAAAACCTCATGAGCATCTATCCATCCTAGCTCTGTAACTTCATATATAGGTCCTATATATGCCCATATAGCCTTTCAACATTTTTGTTTATTTTTCAAAAACTAGGAGAGCAACCAAAGAGCCTTAACAGACACAAGTGAAGATCCATATATCAGATTAGTTAATTATTGCCCAAGACCCTCCAGATCCCAGAAGTATCAGATGTAAGGTAGCCCATTTTATAGCATGGTCACCAAAAGAAAATTTGGGTAGTAAGGGTAAGACTTAACAAGGATTGCCTTCCATAATGGGAAATAGACAGAAGCAGAAATTGACAAAATTTAAGGATTCACACATTTATCAAATATTTATTTAGCACTACTCTATGTCAGGTCCATGATAAGTGCTAGGGATATATCAAGGAAGATGAAAGAAATGACCACTGTGAGAGAAACCTAGTAAAAAATCAAGAAAACACACAAAACATTAATACTGTAAGTTAATATTAACTGCTGTGAAAGAAACAAAGCAGATGCAATGGTACAAAGATATATTAATGGTTATCCGGCCAGAGATTGACATTGAACATAGGCATTCTTTATCACATAATACAAAATAGGACAATACAATGAAAGGTAATAGCATGAAGGAAAGGGGAGATTTAAAAAAAGAAGAAGAAGAAATGAAGGAAGCAAAGGTACATAATCACACTTGGTGCCACTTATAAGTGACCGTGGCCTCAAGGGAGCAGCCGCAAGTCTGTGCAGGTTAGGGCCCCCAGGTATCTGATGCATCTAGATGGATGAGGATACATAGAATACATCTCTGAGAGTAAACCCAACCATCCAGTGAGTGTTGGTGATAAAAACTTGAAGAACTGCATTATAGGTCAGACCAACAGCAAACTGATAATGTGTGAACAGTAAGCTGAATTAAATTCTTAAATACATCTACACACAGTGATGTCTCAAGTGCTAAAAGATGAATGAAGTCAAGTTATACCAGCCATTACTGCCAAATTATTCTCTGTGCCAGAATAAGTATACTTGGTAATTTATACAGAATAAAATGATTCTGTTTTATTAGTTGAATGTGGAAAGAGACAATATGTTGCAATTTAAAATGTACTAGGTTAAAAAGGTGGTATTTTCGCATCTTGGAATCTATTACAAATTGTAGTGAAGAAGGGATATCACCCTTGTCCCTCCTTCCCCACACTGCCACTCCCTGTCAAGGAGAAGATTCTGGTAGAACAGAGTGAAACTCCCTGCCCTAAAAGATCAAGTTGCCCAATGGTGTAGCAAGAAATTATCTCAGATGTAACTGAGTCACATAACCATCACGTGGTCAAAAATTATGGCCCCAAAGTTGGATGCTAGGTCTAAATGATATGGAATCATTTTTATGCTACTCTCAACCCTAGGAAAATAATAAAATGCAGGGAAGCCTAATTCTGAGATCTTCTAACTAGGCAAGTTCTTAACTCTGTGTAGAGCTGAGGCCCCTATGCAGTAGCAGCATCTGCATAAAAACTCAGAGAGATATTAGAAGACTACCATGGAGATTGCATGTGTATTTTTTGCATTGCTTATTTGTTGATTAAATAATCGAGCAAATAAAAATAATTTCAGTTAAGACCAAGTCATCATTCCCCCCAGACTTTAAATCAGGGCAAGTGTTGTAGTCTAGTCTAGCTCAGTATGGTAAATATGAAATCTCACCTTAGGAGACTGCTTCCTTAAACAGAGTGTATCACTTGGATTCTCTCCAAGAAGCCATACAGCATAATTCTCCCTGTCCCTCATCGCCTGGGTGTCTTTAAATGTGTTGTCCCCAAGGTAGAACCATTAAGGAAAATCCAAATAAGCAAAAGATACATGACTGTCACTGAGAGAGAAACAGTGAGATCCATTGGGAGATGGAAAAAGCTGGCCAAAATATTTAATATGTGATTTTATGGAAATTAAAAGAAGAAATGGACTGTAATCCAAAACTTCATGCAGATATTTTCATGGTTTTATTGCATACGATATCAATTCTCGAGGCTTAAATAATCACATCTTGGCAGAATGCCATAGTAGAAAGCACACGAGCCCTGGGATCTCATAGCTCCCAGCTGGACTCTCAGTAATAGTCACTTTTTAAAAATTTATTCCATAGACATTTATTAGAGTCTACTTGGATGTGCTAGGGATGCAGAGTTAAACAAGACAGACATAGCTCCTACCTTAATAGAACTCACTGTCCAGTGGAGAAGGAGGAGTGGAGAGGGACTAATGTTTTTAAATGACACCAATATGTAAATACAAACATTTATAAAACATAGTAAAGAAAATACAATGTGATCTATGAGCATTAATGGAGGCATCTTATTTAGCCTGGGGAGTCAGAGAAGCTTCCTTTAAAGGATCTTCATCTGGTATTGGAAGGATGAGGAATTGAAGAGGCAATTCCAGGAGTGTGACAGAGAGAACTGTCAGTACAAAATAGCCTGGATATTTTTCATCTGATTGGCAAATATCACAGAGTTTGGCAATACCCTCTAGTGAGCATATGGAGACAAAATTCTCTTCTACACTGCTGGTGTGAGTGCAAATTGGTAAAATGCCCATAAAGGGCAATCTGGAAAAATCAAATTACTAATCCGTATACCTTTCGATCCATTAATTTAGTGTGCATGACTGTAGACTATTCATGTACCCATATGAGAAGCATAACAAATGTAATCATAACAACATTTTGGGGCAATAATTCAAAAAGATGGTAAATCACTTAATATTTATCAATAGGGGGCCAGCTCAATAAAATTTACAAAGGAATATCATGACACAAAGCATCACATGGTTATAAAAAAAGGAAGGAGGAAGCATCATATGTATCAATATGTTGTTTTCTCTTTAGTAGACCCTATTAAGGTCCTTCCCAAACTTCTTCACTGGGCTAGTGAACATTTTCCTGAGCTATGATGAGTGGTGACTACTAAACAATCACAGCTGCATCATTCCCCAGAGAATTACTCTCAACCAATGAGAGCTTCCGCCTCACCCAGAGATGCCTGGGAGAAAACACACCCTCCAAGGGGGGTAAGGTATGGCAGTCTGCAGCCAACAGCTGACTGATTTCAGTGTGTAAATGCCAGCCCCTTTCCCTCAAGGTAGGGCAATCTGTGGTGTGATTAGTGTTCACAGCTTCCAGTGGAACATGCTAAGTTGACTTCAGTAGAACCCACACTGATGCCCATCTTCCTCCCTTGCCCTACCTGCCTTCCCTCACTCCATTATAGAATTTTCACTGGAAAGCGCTCACTCAATAACTCAATTGAACAAAAATCCCCATCTTGGATCTGTTTCTAGAGAATCTGACCTATGTTCGTTTGTTTTTAGTTTGTTTAGTTTTTGTTTGTTTGCTTGATTTTGAGATCTCCCAGGCTGTAAAATATACAGATCCATATTTTTTCTGAAAATTAAAAGTAATTGAGAAAGAGAATGATTTGAGCTGTGGACAGCTGGGCTAGAGAGATACATCTGTTTTTTTCAAGAGTTTTAAAAACAACTCATTTTATTCTGAAAGCTGAAGAATTGGTCCTAATCCTTAAATAAGCCAAATAAGCAACTGCCTGCTAGCTCAAAACTATCACCATATTTTCTGCAGCAGTTCTTGGCACCTTGATACCTGCCCTGAGGGACAAGGATTCCTAGAGCCTCTCATAGCAGAAAGCCATGGCCACATAGGCTTCCTAACAGAGCACACGACAAGGATAAATGGGAAAAATAATCCAAACCAAAACAATACAAAAGCAAACACAAAACCTCCTCTGGAAACAATATCCATGAAGTATATTCAGAGACACGTAGTTAGAGATACAATGCACACTTGTTTTTATCAATTCTATTCTGATTTCCATTCCATTGTTAAGTCATCTTCCATCCATCCCTGTAGGCCTGCAAGTTATATTTCCAGAATAGTTATTTCAAGCTTAACATAAACAGTAATGGTAAATTCTTGCCCACTGAAAACCTATAACAAATGGTCATTTCAACAGTGTCAAGCTGCCTTTTAGTTTGCATTAAGTCAGTGAAGTTGAGCCACCATATGTATAGTTCATATTTTTTGGTGTAAATTTGAAAATTACAAACCATAGCTGAGGGTATTTAATGTTCTGATCTCTTATCTGTGTTTGAAAAACCCATTTTGTAAAAGTTCAGAAATCTCCTCTCATAGCCACTTAATGTTGTGGGTCCCTAAACAATGGTGATTGATTTTGTTTGATTGGGCAAACACAGATTATCCCATAATCATTTTAGCCTGCCATCCATGCTTACATTGACTTGTGTTTTAGAGAAGAAAGTGCAGTGACAGCCATAAAAAATAGAAAGAGTTAGAGGCAAATAAAATATTTCTCTACACTGAGGAAAAGTGGAGCTACTTTAATTTTCTACACCAAATGGGTTTCATTTTATATCAAAGTAAAATAAATTTGAAAATAGAAGAGGGCACTTCTGTTTTCAAGTAAACCAATTCTTTAGACATGCATTATGAGTTTTGACTCAGAGACTTGCTCTGTGACAAAAAAAAAAAAAAAAGCAGAGAAATAAATCCCACAATCAAGAATAAATATTGAGATTTTTTTGAAATCTTATCACAAGTTTACTAAATGGAATGACAGTTTCTACCTTTCCTATTCTAAAAACCCTGCTACTTATAATGATATCACAAAAAATTTCAGTAATGGGTTACATACATACACACACACACACACACACACACACACATTCACATGCACATACACATGCATATATTCTCATGAACTCCTTGCAAACTAATAAGCAAAACTGACATTAAGTAAATGTTATTGGAGGGAAGGAAAAAAAGAAAGATAAAAAGGACCAAGGAAAAAGAGAAAAAAAGGCATGTGAAGAAAGTGATGTCTTCTCCTTTGTATAGCTGATGCCATCATCCTATATCACATAAAGGCAGTATAGTATAGTGGAAAACTAGAGCTTACTTCTACCACAATTACATCTAAGAAATTGTGAAAACTGGTATCTTTTTCTGGTTATTTATTTCCTCAACTGAAAATGAGCAAGCAGGACTACTCTTCTCTGAGAACCCTTCTAGCACTGACCTCCTATGATTCTAAAATAATTTTTATTAAGGTAAGCAATTGCTAAATGCCCCTATAGTACCAGCTGGAAGGTTGATAAAAGCCAATAGGGTACAAAGCTTCCAGGGAACTGTGCACAGATTGAAAAGTAATAGTCACTGAAATGTTCCAACAAAAAAGAGAAAGGTGTCAAGTCAGCAATTTGGAAATACCCTTTTGGGTAAAATAAGAAACAATTACACTCCATCAGGCATTTCTGAGCACTACACCTTGGCAGCCTTTGCCATTTCAGCTTTGTCTCTGCAGCTTACACCTCCCATGTTATATCTAATTGCTCTTCTCTTTGGATACTCTAAGTTTGTCTGACCTGGCTGGCAAAGTTTAATTGAAAAGTATCATCTACTTTCACAATATTTGTTTTTGTTGTTTGACTCATTCTTCATTTAATGATAGGGATAATATAGCTAATTGTGCAATGTTCTTATTAACAGCTCATTTACACCAAAATAAGACAAAATAAAATAGAAATAATAACACATGCCAAGTTCTTTTGATATACAGTGCTGTTGAGGTTGTTTCAGAAACCAAATATGAGTAGATACCTGTTTCCAATGTTTTTTTTTAAGTTTTAGTTTCAGCATTATTACCCCTAATAATTACACCATTTGAATTGTACTGAGGCCTGTGTATACTTTCAAATTAATTAAACATTTATTGAGACCTTTATATTTGTGGGAGACTCATCAAAATTGTGAAAGAAATGTATGTGGAATATAAAAAAAAGAATGCTCATTGTTCAAGTTTTAATGAGATTATAATTTTCTGTATTTTACTTCCAAATGATGAGTCATATTCACCATCTATTTTGGTACTTTTGGCAGCCTTCTGTGGTAAGCAGTGCAGGAATTTTCTCTTTTCATAGTCATAAAAAAAACCTATATAGGTCATGACATGCCCTAGTTGCTGCAGATCTGTGGAAGGATCAGCATTAAAACACAAGGCTTTTTGTTAAAAGCAGAAGCTCTCTCTTACACATCAGATTAAACCCATATGCTACCGGGTTTGGGTTCAAGGACACATGCATGAAACAATATTATTAAAGGGGACAAAATACTGCATACATGTTTCAGATAAAGCAGCTGATTTAATGATACAACAAAAAATTCACTGCAAAAATAATATATATGTAGCCATATGCTAGGCACTGGGAATAAGTGATCAATAAGATGTAATCTCTGTCCTCCAGAATCTTACAGGCTGTTTCCATTATGAAAGGCAGAATAAACTACAAATAAGAAAATACGACAGCAATTTTGTAGTAATATTTCAAAAATAAACACTTATATTAACAGGCTTAACAAAGTAACCAGTATTGGATTTGCCCTCTGCAAAAAAAAAAAAAAAAAAAAATAGAAAACTGGACAAAATGTATGAAACAAATGTTTTTAAAAATATCATACAACAAGCAGTATTGGGCTGTGATCCCTGAGACAAGGAAAACAAATGTGGTGAACCCTGTGGTGGTTCCAGCTTTCTGCCAGGAGGCACTTTCTGGATTGCAGTGCAGTGATGTGGAGCCTAAGCAGATGCTGACAGCCACACTGAGTTGAAAAAGCAGATCCTGGAGTTCAGGGAGATGGATCCAGCTGATCATTGTGAGGCAGAATACTGGAAAATAGATAGGTATGTAGGATAAGAATTCCAGAAATCTTCTTAGGGTTTATCTTGAATCTATGATTCAAGCTGCCTACATCTAAAGTAAAACTCTATAAGCCCAAGGATAGAACAGCTGCAAGAGGGCTGTAAACTAAATAATTCTCAGAGATCACACATTGATGAGAGAAATGTGATCTTTTACTTGCCAGAATAGAGAGATCTCAGTGAAGACCCAGGACATTCAGTAAGAACAACAGAACCTTATTATTAGGGTTAAACAAGACTTAGAGTAGAGTCTGCTCTAGACCTTACCTAATAAAGATTTTTAAAAAGATGTGAAAGGATCAAACAAGTAATTTACAGTTTGCCAAAATAAAGTGTGACACAATATGAAGGAATACAACAGAATCCAGATATTCAACATTGTAATATTCACAATATTCCTCCAATCAAAAAAATTTAGATAGATTTGCAAAAAAGCAAAAAAATGTGATCCATAAACAGGAAAAACCTGGTCAATGAAAACAGACCAAAAAATGATAGAGATGATAGAATTATCAGACAAGAAATTTAAAACAGGTATTATAAATATACCAAACATTTGGAGAAAAATAGGAATATAATAAATATTTTCAACCATTATGTGGATTATCTTTCCACTTTCTTGATAATATCCTTTGATGCACACTTTTTTTGTTGTTGTTGTTTGGTTGGTTTTTTGTTTTTGTTTGGTTTTGGTTTTTTTGCACTTCTAAATTCAACTTATGTGGCCAGCATGACCCTGATACAAGGTAGGACAAAAATACAAAAAACATATAAATAAGCTAATATTCCTAATGAACATATATGCAAAAATTCTCAACAAAATACTAGCAAACCAAATCCAACAGCACACTGAAAGGATTATATACCATGATTAAGTGATATTTGCCCCTGGTATATAAAGATGATTTGTCATACAAAAGTAAATTAATATGATACACCACACTAACAGAATAAAAGATAAAAATCGCATTATCATCTCAATAGATGCAGAGAAAGTGTTGACAAAATTTAACACTCTTTTATAACAAAAAACTCTCAACAAAGCAGAAATAAAAAGAGAGTATCTCAATATGAGAAATATCATGCATGAAAAGCCTACAGCTAATACTGTACTCATGGTGAAAAACTGAGAGCTTTTTTTCTAAGATTAGGAATATGGCAAGGATGCCCACTCTTGCCACTTCTATTCAATACAGTATTGGAAATTGTAGCCACAGCAATTAGGCAAGAACAAAAAAATAGGCATCCAAATTGGAAAGGAAGAAATAAAATTGTCCCTGTTTGCAGATGACATAATCTTTTTTTAATTTTACCACAATTTTTTTTCATAATGTGCAATGAGTTTTGAGCTTGATTTCAATCTCCCATAACAAAGTCTGTCAAAGAAAATGAATGATAGTTACACATCTAACAAGTTATACAATATATTTAAACATTATTATACTCTAAAAGAATTATGTAAAGTTAATGTTTGGTTAAGATATTTACATCAGTGGTGGTTTGTAGACTGCTTTACAGTCTTTTTTTTTTTTTTTGATTCCTTAAAAAGATCAACAATATTTGCAAACTGACCAAGAAAAAATAGAAGACAGAAATTACTAAAAAATCAGAAATAAAGCAGTGGCATGGTAGAGCAGTTGCTTCTTCTATTACGCTGGAGTGGGCTTTGAGGAGAGAGATGTCCACTTCTTTTTCCAGTCTTCGCTGGTGACTTTCCTTGTGTCACTAAAGTTGGGCATGTGGTTGGCCAACTGTGTGGTAGTTGTGACTACTGCTGTGGCATCAAGTTGCTTTTGTAGCAGCCATGGCTCTGGCGGTGGTTGTGGTGAGCCACCCACAAGAAAGTGGTGTTTGGAGCATGCTCCTTGCCCGTTTCCCAGCAGGAGATATGCTGCCCTCAGCTCCTGCCTAAGGACCCTGGGTATGCTCTATTTCATGCTTATTTCTGTGTAAAGTGGTTGGCTCTTGGCTCCATAGTTTTTAATTTTGATGAGGTCTCATTTACCTGCTGTTTTGTTTGTTGATCATGTGTTTGATATTATATTTAAGAATCCATTGCCAAATTTAAGGTTATGAAGATTTATTCCTATGTTTTCTTCTAAGAGTTTTATGGTTTTAGCTTTTATATTAAGGTCATTGATCCATTTTGAGTTCATTTTTGTATATGATTTGAGATAGGGGCCAAACTTCATTCTGTTGCATGTGGAAATCCAGTTGTCCCAGAACCATTTATTGAAGTGACTATTCTTTCCCCATTTGATAGACTTAGCACCCATGTCAAAAATCAGCTGGCCATAGACTTATGGGTTTATTTCTGGAATCTCAATTCTCATTTTTCATATGAAGGTCTTTAAAAAGTTTATGGAAAGATTTGTGTTATCTTTTAGTTCCATTTTTTCTGTGAACTTTTTGAAGTATCCTTTTATGTCTACTCTTATGCCAGTATCACACTATTTTGAGTACCATACCTTAATGGTAAGTTTTAAGTCAGAAACTGACTCCTCCAGCTTTGTTCTTCCCCACCCCCCCAAGATTGTTTTGGCTATTCAGAGTTATTTGCAATTCCATGTGAATTTGGAGATTGGCTTTTCTATTTCTGCAAAAATTATCATTGACATGTTGGTAGGAATTTCACTGAATCTGTAAATTTCTTTGGATAGTACTGACATTTTAACAATATTTAGTCTTCCTATCCATGAACATGAGATGTCCTTCCATTTGTTAAAGTCTTCTTTAATTTCTTTTAGCAATCTTTGGCAGTTTTCAGGAAATAAGTCCTTCACCTTCTTGGTTAAATTATTACTAAGTATTTTATTCTTTTAGATGCTATCATAAGTGAAACTGCCTTATCATTTTGTTCTATGTTATCTGTGGCTAGAGATAGTTGTACTTCTTCTTTCTAATATAGATTCCTTTTATTTATTTTTCTCATCTAATTTTTCTGGAAAGAAATTGAGTACTATGCTGAATAGAAATGGTAAAAGCAGGCTTTCTAGTTTTGTTCCTAACCTTAGAGGGAAAACTTTCAGTCTTTTGCCACCAAGTATGATGTTAGCTGTGGGTTATTCAGCTGTGCTCTTTATCACGTTGAGAAAGTGCCCTTCTATTCTTAGTTTTATGAATTTTGTTATCATGAAAGGGTGTTGAATTTTGTCAAATGCCTTTTCTGCATCAATTAAGATGACTGTGTGGCTTTGGAGAAGTTCCAAACTAACATGAAAGCAGCCCTGTGGAATGGGATGTACAATACAGCTAACCATACGGTGTTGGATGTATCAATGTGAGGAAAGGATGTTGTTTGAAGTTTGTGGGAGAATTTAAACCTCTGTTATGAAGGATATCCATGATATCTCTAGCAGAGAGTTAAATACTTTTTGAAAAACAATCTCTGGAATATTATTGAGCCCTTATAGAGGCAGAATGCCTGACCATATTTCATATAGCACTATTTCTTGATGAGACCAACCACCCACTTGGTGGCAAGTTAAATACACTGGGCCCTCTTCATTCTGGTAAGGACATAAGTTTTTCCTTATAGATATAGGTACCAATTCTGGGTACAGTTTTGTTTTTCTTGCCCACATGGACTTAGCCAGAACCATTTTACAAAGACTTGTGGAGCAATTTATCTACCAGCATGGAAGACCACTTAGTATCGCAACAGACCAGGGGACCTACTTAACAGTGCAAGAAATGCAGAAGTGAGACCATATCATGCAGTCCCCTGTCATATTACATATCTGCACCACCCAAAAGTTGCTGACCTGACAGAACATTGGATGGCCTGCTGAAGGCACAACCGAAATGCCTGCCCAATTTGGAGGTGATATGTGCCAAAATGCCACTTTCCACCAAGAGGCAGTATATGTGTTAATTCAAACATCACAGGCAGCACTACGAAGAATGCATGGGGTTCAAAAACCACAAAGTAGGATCAGGGATGACCCCTCTTACCATTATTCTCAATACCCACTGAGAAATTACACAGTTCTTGTTTCCACAACTCTAGTCTGCACAGAGTTAGAGGCTCCAGTACTCAAAGGAAACACACTCTTTGTCAGGCACCAAAGCAAAGGTAACGTTGACTTATAAGCTACAGCTGCTGTCTGGGCACTTAGAACCCCTTGTATCTGAGACTAGAGGCAAAAAGCAGAATCATCGTCTTAAGAAGAATGATTGTCCTGGATTATCAGGAGGAGGGAGCATTGCTGATATACTGTAAAAGCAGGACAGAAAATGGGTAAAACCCAGGTGTTCTACTTGGGTAACTCTCAGTACTGCTTTGCTTAATTGCAACTGTAATTGGATAGGTATAGTACCTCTGACATGATATAGGAGTTCAGGGGGCCATGTCTATTGAGGGCAGAGGTTCAGATTCATGTATGAGTCTGTACATCAAAATGTCAGGAAACCACCAAAGTCAGCAGATGAGGTAACTATGGGTGAGGAGAATCTAGACTGGATTGTGGAAAAAGGAAACAGTGTCTATTAACTGTAGACATGAGACTCATTTTATGTTTCCCACCAGGAAGGGAAATTCACTGGTCTCCTGAAGAAGCTGTTCCCCAAATGTATATAGAGATATAGAGCTAAATTGTCCAAGAGATTGAATGTGGTAGACAAAAAGACATGCTTCACAGATCCCTGTTCAAGAGAAGAAGGGCTGCCCAGGTTCAGGAAATGCAGTTGGCAGTCTCCAGCTTTTAGCTGCCTCAGATGCAGAGCGCTACCTCACCAAGCTCATGGACTCCCCACAGGGGTAGCCCACACAAGAGAACTGAGCAAGGTGGGGGTACCAAGGACCAGCCATAGCCATATTCGCCTGTCATAAGATAACTCTGACAGGCAAAACAAACTCTGTGTCTATTCTGAGAACAAAACCTGTGACTCTTGGATATTTCCAAAGGCCAACAACAAAATATTTATTTAGCAATGTCTTTCTGCTCTAACACCTGTGCTCATGGAACAATCCTAAAAATGTTCTCATATGTTGGTCATATCCCATTGGAATTTTACAGAGTATGGCACTTTTGTGTGAGGAGAAGTGTTGTGAATTAGATTAATGGGATTCTGTAGTACATATGAATGTACTCCAAAAAGTTCATGGAAAGATAGAATTGAGATAATACAAATGTTTCCATGAACTTTTTGAAGTACCCTCATATAAATCTTTATTTTAATGGGTTGAAATATAATGGAGTTTATTTTTATTTTTATCTCTCTGGGTGTTTTTATAAGTGACACAATCATCTTTCTTTAAAAAATCTCTCCTAGCTACTCTTTTCCATATTGTTTTCTTCCTTGTTTCCCTATGCTATATACCCTCTACTATAACAATGAGAAACAGCAACCTTCCCATAAAAAGGAATCCTTCAGATTCTTTTGCTGCCAATGGGTTAGAGAACGCTTCTTCCAGAAAGTCAGCCTGGGACACCAATTTATGCCAATTATTTCAGAGAGAGTTCTGAGCTGGACCTAAGGAACCCTAAGTTCATGTTCTGGCTACGTGTAATCTCAATTAAATTAAATTAATCTCTCTGAACCTCAGTAGTCTTATTTTTTCCATGGAGATAATATTATCTGCCCTATGTCACCATGTTATTGTAGGAGCTGAAAATTTCTCATGAGAAAGTACATTGAAAAGTTAATAATACCTTATAGAGTGATTTTACTATCTCAGAAATAGCCTTTAAAATGTCTGATACATTAAACCCATTCTTAAATGTAACAAAAATAATATTTTGAATTAATTTGATTGTAAGCCATAGAAATGTTGATAAAGCTAAACATGTGGAAGAATTAAAGTCATGCAATAGTGAGATATTAAACTGTGCAGAGAAGTTGCAGGAATTAGCTCATGTTCATGCTAAAATGTTTGGGATTGTTTAATTACAGCAAAATAGAAGAATACTGTAAATAAAGCCTTGTCCAAAGTAAAACAGTATTCAAGAAATCACTACTTAATAAATCCAAAGAAAGCCTGAGTTGTTCCATTACATCATGATAATAAAGGAAATAAATAAATCAAGAATTCCTGAAAAGACAGAGGAGACATGACATATAAATTATGCAGGATTAATCATTACATATAAATTACACAGGACTACACAGGATAAAGCTAAACTTTATGGTTATGCAACTCTCATTTCCAAAATAATGAAGAAAATCTATCATGAACCATATATTTGGATCTTACTGAAGTTTTTGGTTGCCATGGCTCATAAAATTTTACTGGAAACAAGTAGTAAAATTAGTTTTATATGAGCAGACAAATGTGGCCTAAAACTGTGGAAGAATATAAAGGAAGTCAGACAGGAGAATAAATTGGGATGTGCCCAGTGGCTCTCAGTTGCAGGTCTATAGAGTGGCTGTGTAAACCCTCCTAGGCCCTTGTTAATAGATGGGTCATATGTACACACACTTGCCTACGGCCTTACTCAGGCCTCCTAATGGAGAATCTCAGTAGTGAAACTGGAGAATATATTTTAACAAGACATCTGAGGTGATGCTGATTTGTAGCCATGTTTGTGGATCATTAACATGACCAAGTTTGTTAGAAATGGGATAACTTAAGCCCAACCAACAGTCAAAATGCAAAGTTCATTTAAAATGTATATGCAAGTGTGTTATCTGGAAAAATAAAAAGGTAATATAATTGTTGTGAGCCACTAAGCAGGACTGTGTTGCCAAACCAAATCCAAAAAACACTGGACCCAGCTCCCTGCCTGCCAATAAACACATCCCGGGTAGATTCATACCTGCGTATGAGCCTCTGGGTATGCCAGTTCTGCCATGAGAATGCATTCTCTCTGCTCCTATTAAATCAGAATTATAATTCTAGTCTGGTATTTCCCAGAATTGTCCTAAGGAAGATAATAAGGATCATATGAATAAAAATGTTGGAAGATTAAATAAATATGGGAAACATGGGTTAACAAAGTTATATGGGTTTCTTTACTACAGGGACTTTTCAGAACCTGCATATATAAATGTGCACTGTGAAGCTTCAAACATAAGCTATAAGATGCAAAAACACATATGGTCATAGAACACTTAAATTTTGAGGATATACTATATATCTTGGGTCTACATTTCTGTAGAACACACTTTTGGAATCACTGGTTAATGTGCACTTAAAATCCTAGTTTCCGTTGCAAAGAGCACAGGTAGTGAAATCAGGAGAGTTGGCATTGTGTACTAGTAATATTTCATTTTTTCTGGCTTCTCATCATCCAAATCTTATTAATTGGAGGATAATATTTCACTTTGTCAGTCTTAGTGGGATGCAAGGTCTTAACTGACAAAAAGAGTCAGATAATCCTTTTTGCCTCTCCCAGCAGTTAGATGAAGACATTGTATTCTAGGTTCAGCTAATTAAATACTTTCTTTCAGGGAAACATATCTTTTGACTCATGAGTGGATGGTTTATACTTACAGAGGTACGAATTAACTGAGGACAAAGACTTCCAGTGTCTAACAGCAACCTTGTTTGCAGCAGTGGTGAGAGCAGTGTCTAGCAGAAAAAATGTTGTAGTGATATACCAATCAGACAGACCTACAATGTCACCTTTGCTATGGTGTCAGTATTTTAATCTCTCTTTGTTTTTTGCATATTTTCTAAGCCTGGTCTTCCAAATTATTGAAAACTTTTTGGGGTTTTTTGGGGGTTTTGGGGTTTTTTTTTTTTTGTTTTAATTTTATTTTGTTGATATACATTGTGGTTGATTATTGTTGCCCCTTACCAAAACCTCCCTCCCTCCTCCCTCTCCTCCGAATAACACAATGAGATCTTGGCAATAAAGTTTCTTATCACTTAAGTTATCCATGGTCATCTGTTCCACAGAATCTAGAATTATTACTGATACATTTGAACAGTCATTTAAAAACTTTTGTACTCTGTTTCTCCTCATAAGTCAGTGAAAGTAGATTTTCTAGCTTTAATACTTTAAGGTTACAAGGCTCTTCTAAAAAAATAAAGTGTGATATATTTAAACTTGAATTAGAATAGCTACATATACCAGTAGTCTTCAAAAAGTTAATAGAATTTCTAGTTTTAATCTTTTGTGGTCGGTCTGAAAAGTTACCTAAAATGATTTCAGTTCTCTCAAATTTGTTGAGACTTGAATTGTGACCTAACATGTGGTCTATATTAGAGGATGTCTCATGTGCTGTTGAGAAGAATGAATATTCTGTGGTTGCTGGATGAAATGTTCTGAAGATACCTGCCAAGTCCATTTTGTCTAAAGTGTGATTTAAATCCTGCATTTCTCAGTTGATTTTTGCCTAGATGATCTGTCCAATACTGAAGGAGGGGTATTCAGTTTCCCAACTATTATTATATTTTGGTCTATCACATTCCTTAGATCTAATAGAGTTTGCTTCATATATCTGGGTGCTCTGATGTGCTCATATATATTTATGATTATTGTGCCTATTTGCTGGATAGATACTTTTATCATTATATTATGACTTTCTTTGTCTCTTTTTATAGCTTTTGGTTTAAAGTCTATTTTATCTGATATAAGACTAGCTATTCCTGCTCATTTTTTATTTCATCTGTGTGGTACATTTTTTCCCATCCCTTCACCCTTAGTCTGTGTGTGTCTTTACAGGGAGGTGAGTCTCTTATAGACAGCAGGTAGTTGGGTCTAGCTTTTTAATCCAATCAGCCAATCATCTGTGTCTTTGAATGGGGAATTTAATCCATCTTCATTTAGGGTTGTTACTTAAAGGTATTATCTTATTCCTGGTATTTTATTGATTTTCATTTAGATGACTTAAATATCTTTTGGGATGCAAGGATTGTTCAACAAATTCAAGTCAATAAATGTGATACGCCACATTGACAAAATCAAGAATAAAAACCATATGATTATCTCAATAGATGCAGAAAAAGCATTTGCCAAAATTCAACATGACTTTATGATATAGACTGTCAGCAAATTAGGTATAGAAGGAAAGTACCTCAACACAGTAAAAGCCATATATAACAAATCCACTGCCAATACTATCCTGAATGAAAACAAGACAAGGATGCCCATTCTCACCACTCCTATTTAACACCATATTGGAAGTGCTAGCCAGAGAAATCTAGCAACAGATAAAAATAAAGAGCATCCAGACTGGAAAAGATGAAGTCAAATTGTCCCTGTTTGTAGGTGACATGATCTTATATGTAGAAAAGCCTAAAGACTCGACAAAATAACTCTTAGAACTGATTAATAATTTCAGTAAAGTTGCAGGAAACAAAATGAACAATCAAAATTTAGTAGAATTTATATATTCCAACAATTAGCAGAAAAGGAAATTGGTAAAGCTAACCTACTACGATAGTCACAAATAAATAAATAAATAAATAAAATATGTAGGAATATATTTAACCAAGGAGGTGAAAGATCTGTACGATAAGAACTACCAATCACCATTGAAAGAAATTAAAGAGGGCACAAAAAGATGGAAAGACTTTCCATGTTCTTGGATTGGAAGAATTAACATTGTGAAAATGTCCATACTACCCAAAGTGATCTACAGATTCAATGCAATCACTATCAAAATACCAGTGACATTCTTCACAGAAATAGAAAAACCAACCATAACATTCATATGGAACAACAAAGAACCTGAGTAGCCAAAGTAATCCTGAGCAAGAAAGCTAAAGCCAGACGCACTTCAAATTTTACTATAGAGCTATAGTAACCAAAACAGTATGGTACTGCCATAAAAAAAAGACACATGTACCAATGAGACAGAATAGACAATGCAGAAATCAACCCACATACTTAACCAACTGATATTTGACAAGGGCAACAGGAGCACACTCTGGGGAAAAGACTGCCTTTTCAGTCAAATGCTAGGAGAACTGGACATCTATGAAACTAGACCTGTACCTTTCACCATATACCAAAACTAACTCAAAATGGATTAAAGACTTAAATATAAGACCTGAAACTATAAAACTCTTAAAAGAAAATATAAGGAAAATGCTTCAACAAGTAAGACTGGACAAATACTTTATGAATGTGACCCCCAAAGCACAGGCAACAAAAGGGAAAAAAAAAGGGATTATATCAAGCTAAAAATCTTCTGTACAGAAAAGGAAACAATTAACAGAGCAAAAAGATAACCTACAGAGTGGGAGAAAATATTTGCAAGCTATGCATCTGCCAAAGGATTAATATTCAAAATATACAAGGAACTCAAACATCTTAACAGTAAAAAAACAAATAACCCGATTAAAAAATGGGCAAAGGAACTGAATAGGCATTCAGTCCAGTTTTCTCAAAGGAAGATATACGAATGGTTAACAGACACATGAAAAAATGCTCAACATCACTCAGCATCAGGGAAATGCAAATTAAAATCACATTGAGATATCATCTCACTTCAGTTAGACTGGCTGTTATCAAAAAGACAGAGAACAATAAATGCTGACGAGGATGTGGAGAAAGGAAAACCCTACTACACTGTTGGTGAGACTGTAAATTGGTGCAGCCATTATGGAAAATGGTATGGAGTTTCCTCAAACATCTACAGACAGAACTGCCATACGATCCAGCAATCCCACTGGTAGGTATATACCCAAAGGAATGGAAATCATGTCCAAGGGATGCCTGCACTTCCATATGTATCACAGCTCTATTTACAATAGCTGATAGTTGGAACCAACCTAAATGTCCATCATCAGATGACTTGATAAGGAAAATGTGGTATATTTATACAATGGGATACTACTTTGCCATAAAAAGAATGAAATACTGCCATTCACAGCAAAATGGATGAACTTAGAGAAATTATGTTAAGTGAAATAAGCCAGGAACAGAAAGAGAAATACCTCATGTTCTCACTCATAAGTAGGAGGTAAAAAAATAATTTTTTAAAAAAAGAAAGATACAATATTCACAATGATTCATTGAACTTTCAAAAGGAGAGAACAGAACTGAGGTTACCAGAGATAGGAAAGGGGGAGGGGGTAATCACAAAAAAATGATTACATTGTGTAACACTAAATATATTAATTATCCCGATTTGAGCATGACATATTACACACAAGTATTAATATTTAACTCTTACTCCACAGATGTGTACGATTAACTATGTTTCAATTTAAAAAACAAAAAACAAATATATGTTTTAAATTTTTAAAAGTCCATAGAAAATGCATATTATGAGAAAACTATACATGGATTTCAAAATTTTTTGTAGCAAAATAAAGTCGTGCTAACTTGTTGTAACATATCTGAACAGGATCTAGTTTGAGGCTCTAAGAAGGATAACACATCAGTTTGAAAAGAGCTTGTATCAGAGAAACATGAATTCTGTTAAAAAGGAAGCAAGAACAAACACCAAATTTATGGTGACATTTGGGTGGAAGAACAGTGAAATCACTGATCCTTTACAAAAAGTTAACTGGTACAATGTCCCAAAGAAATCAGCAGTTTACAAACGGATAACTTGTTTTAAGAAGGGATGAGATGATTTGAAGATGAAGCCTGGGGTAGCAGATCATCCACACAAATTTCAGAGAAAATAATTAATCTTGTTCATGTCCTAACTAAAGAGGACCAACAATTAGCCGAAGCAATAGCCAATACCACAGACACCTCAGTTATTCCAGAGGCTTACACAACTCTGTCTGAAAAATGATAGTCGAGCAAACTTTCTGTTCCATGGGCACCACAACTATTGTGCCCAGATTAGCTGCAGACATGAGCAGACATTTCAATGGAAATTCTAAACAGGTGGAACCAAGATCCTGAAGCATTTCTTTGAAGAGTCATAACAGGAAATAACAGACAGATGTACCAGTACAATTATGAAGATGAAGCACAATCAAAGCCATAGCTGTCAAAGTGGAAGTTGTTCCGTCAAAGCAAAATCAGACCAGTCAAGAGCAAAGGTCATGACTACAGATTTTAGGATGCTCAAGGCATTTTGCTTGTTGACTTTCCAGAGGGCCAAAGAATGATACCATGTGCTTACTGGGAGAGTGTTTTGAAGAAGTCAGCCAAAGCTTCAGCAGAAAAATGTGTGGGAACTCTTCACCGGAGAGTCCTATTCCAACGACAACGCTGCTGGTTTCTCTCATCAAACAAGGACAACTTTCTAAGAGTTTCTATGGTAAATTATTATTCATCCACCCTTACTGTCCTGATTTGGCTTCTTCTGATTTTTTTTTTTTTCCTAATCTTAAAGAATCTTTAAAGGTCATCCATTTTTCTTCAGATAATAACGTGAAAAAGACTTCATAGACATGGTTAAATTCCCAGGACCCTCAGCAGTTTGGAAATAAGCTAAATGACTAGTATCATCACTTACAGAAGTGTCTTGAACTTGATGGAGCTCATGTTGAGAAATAAAGTTTACATTTTTTATTTTTATCTTTTAATTCCATTTTCCATGAAAATTTTGAAGGCTCCTCATATTTAATAATTTATTTAAGAATACTCAGAAATATCATAATATTGCAAAAAGAAAAATACAGTCATGCTCAGAAGACTCAGGTTGGAAGCTCACCCATGCCACTTACCAGCTACATATTGTCATTGCCTCTATAAGCAAGAAGCAGTAATGGTCTAGATGATAGAGATATAGGTTTTTTTTTTTCCCAATTCTACTTAATATCTATAATCTTATTACTAGTAAATCAATTCAATATTCTGTACCTAATTTTTCTTTCTAAAAAAAAATGCACTTAACTTTCTTTACCTATTGTTCAGGGATGTTAAAGGGAAAGTAATATTAGATGGTAAATGCTAAAAGACTTTGAAAAATATGACACACATATGCTACCCATTATTTGAGAATGTTTTTGAAGTGGGGTGTCCCATTCTAGCTAGCGATTCCCCAGAGAGACAGAACTGTATACCTTTGCTGCTGTTTCATAAGTCTAATGCATGTTGTAGCAGATAAGGATTCAGGAGACTACTTCAAGGGCATGTTTTATGACTTACTAAAAAAATGCCTTGAATCAAGCAAGAGAATATCAGGACTGAAAGGTCATATTTGGGACTTAATAAGTATTTATTAGTAAACAATCTAATCTTCTATATCACAGCCCTGCCAATCACAAGTTGAATATGTTTTGTGATAAGAAACTCAAAAGTGCCAGGGGAAGCCAATTCTTTTTTTCTTTTTTTTTATTGGTTATGAATATTCATGAGATACAAAGCTGATTGTCACCCCTTGTGCCCAAGATATGAAGGCCAGGTCCATACTGGCAGCATGCGCATTACTACAAATTGCGATTGTACCCTGTGTCCCCCACCCAATTATCCCCAACCTCCCTCCTCCTCCCCCGCTCCTCCACTCCACTTTGTAGCCCAAGGAATGTTCTCTCCCTCTGCAAGTCCAATGCACCACTGTGGCCTTTCTTTCCGTCCTTCTTTCTCTCTTAGTTCCCACTTGTGAGTGAGTACATGTGGTATACACCATGGAATACTACTGTGCCATTAAAAAAAAAAAAAAAAGAATGAAATTCTCCCATTTGTAACAACATGGATGAGCTTGGAGAAACTTATGTTGAGGAAAGCTAATTCTGAGTGTTAAAAGTTATTCCTTATTCTGGCACACTCAACATATATAAGACTTATTTTCCCCCAAAGTAATAATGGAGTGATAATAATAGCAACCATTTATTGATTACCTACTGTATGTCAAGCAGGAATTAAATACTTTATATAGTTAAATTCTAATCATCTAAAAAGCCCCACTAGATAAGTACGAGCATAACTTTGCTCCTTTGAGCTGTGAAGAATCTGATATTCAGATTTAAGTGGCTTGCCTAAGGCCACCCACTAGTTATTAGCAAAGCTGAGCTCCTGCTTCCAGTCTGCTAAGAATTAATGTAAAAAAAAAAGAAAATACCCCTCAATGAAATTATACAAAAAACAAGATTTGTAAACTGAATATTTTTAAAAAATATAAGCTGCTTTTATAATTAGTGGAAGTGTTTTTATCTTAAGACCAATGTCCAATTTCATAAAGCTTAGCACAATTCTTAGCATGACACAGATACTAAATAACAGTTCATTTACTTATCTTTTGAATATAGAATAGCATACTATTAAACATATTTAGTAATACTGAGGTCTACCAAACCTTCATTCCAACAAAGAAATCAGAAATAAGAAAGGCAATATTTCCATAAGAATAACACAATTTCACTACATACATCTAAATATGAGGAAGAGATGCTCTTTCACAATCATGATGATGATGCTGATTTGGGCTGCATTTTTGAGGATATATGTCATATTTTTTATTATGATTTGAAATTGTTAAAAGTTTAGTAGAGTCCAGGAAAATTTCCACTCTTCTCTGAAGGACACACATGAAAGACCATCATGCTTTCTGAGGTTTTAGGTTTTAAAAACAGGAGAAAGTGACAAGAATGACAACTTTTAAAAATTTCAAAGATATTTTTAAAGTACCGTTATCATAATATTCTCTATCTGCTATGGGGTTGACTTAATGACTATTTCCATAGTTATAAAATTTTTAACACTTCAAGCGTAAAACTTAAAGTTTCTCATAGAAAACACTAAAAAGAAAGTAAAATAAAGAATTCTCTCTCTTTCTTTATTCTTCCCCTGGAATCCGCATGCATCCCCAAACATGCAGGTGGTTTGAGGGCTTCCTGAAACCCGCAGGTACACCCAGGTCCCTCCCCTCCACTCCTACCCAGACACTGACCTCGGGGCCTTGATCCTTCATCCACTTCCCAGACTCCTTTGTCCATAACTTCCTGCCTGATTCCTACACACCTGCCTGATGCTGGCTTCCTTAGCTGAATCCACCCTCTCACTGTCTGGACTCACCACTTCACTTCAACACATATTTGTTTAAGCACTACTATTCCCCAGACACGTTGCTAAACCATGGAGATAAAATGGTGAACAAAACAGATGAGGTCCGGATCCTCGTGGGCTCCACAGTCTGTTGGGAAATGACCACATCATTGAAGGTAAAGTTTGAATTTGAATAAGCACATTAAAAGGGAGCGTAAAATGCCAGAAGTATCTAGAACAGGGAGGTCTGACTAGTAAAGGAGGTTAGAAAAATTTATCCTGGAGACACTACAAATATCCTGAGATCTTTAAAGTAAAGTTAGTAGTTACATAAAAAGGGAGCCCAAATCCATTATGGCTGAAAAAGATACTGGAAAAATATATTTATGCCTTTGTTCATAGTTTCTTATTGATATGCTTTATTAGTGTATTAATTCCCTATTGCTGCTATAACAGATTACTATAAACTTACTGGCTTGTAACAACTCATATGCATTCTTTTACAATTCTGGAGGCCAGTACTTTAGAATGGGTTTCAGTGGACTGAAATCAAGGGGTTGGCAGAGCATACTTCCTCTGGAAGCTCTAGAGGAGAATCTGTTTCCTGGACTTTTCCAGCTTCTGGAGGCTGTCCTCATTCCTTGGCTCACAGCCTTGCATCAAATTGTCATTTCTCGCTGTGCTTCCATTGCTACACCATCTTTTCCCTCTTCTAAAGTACAATCTCCCTCAGTCTCCCTCTTATAAGGTACTTACAATTTCATTTTGGGCCTCCACAGGTAATCCAGGACCCTCTCCCCATCTCAAGATCCTTAATCATATCTGCAAAGTCCTTTTGCCATATAAGGTCACATTCACAGATTCCAGAGATTAGGATGAGGATATCTCCAGGCAGGGGTGGGGGCAGTGCACACATTCTAAGGAAGTGCTGTTGGGTCAAGGGAGCTGCCTGGAGTTCATGCCCCACTCCACCACCAAGCCTGTAGGGAGCAGACTGCAGTCATGACTGCTCTGTGCAAGATATGAAGACACCACTCCGCACCTTAACTCAGGAAAAGTTTGAAGGTCCAGCACTAGAGCTCCTGTGGGGCCTATATTGGGCCTGTCCAGCTTCTTCCTCTGCCCAGGTCTGCTTTGTTTGCTCCTGAGACCACTCCAAGATAAAACCCCTGCATGCATCTCTATCTCATACTTTGTTTCCCAAAACCTGATCTAGGGCAGGAATCATCCAGAATTTTAGCTCTTGGTGTTTAGTAATGATTGTTTTCTTCTTTTTTCCTTGCTTTAAAAACACAAAATAAAAAACATGAACTTGGCTGAGTTATTTGATCATCCTTATTCTTCCATGCTACCCTCTTGGAACTATTTTCCTTTACATTGACATACTTCCTCTAAAAGTGTTTTAAAATTGTTTTGTTTTTTTTTTTAATGTCAAACTTTCTGAGCCTTTTATGGCAGAGAATGTTTTAATAGTCGCTTATATTTAAATAACAGTTTGGCTGGATATAAGACCCCAATCTCAAAGGGAATTTTCCTTAAATACTTTGTAAGTATTACTCTACTATCTCCTTGTATAGAATGATGCTTTGGAAAAGTCTGATGTCTAATTGATTCTTATTCCATTGTTTTTAATTTGCTCTTTCTCTCTAAAGTTTTCATAATTCTCTCTTACCTTCAATGTTCCTAAACACCTAGAATGTGCCTAGGTGTAACTCTTTCTTTATCTATCCTTGTTTCACACACTATGAGCCTTTCATCTAGGAATGATCATCTTTTCTTTTCCCAGAAAATATATAGCTATTTTTTTCTTTAATTATCTCCTCCCCTTTTTTATTTATTTCACCCCTTTCATTCTGGGAATACTGCTACCCAGAGATCATTCATCTTCTATCATCCAGTTATCTCTGAAATTTTCTACTACCTTTAATCTTTTTTCTCTTTCTGCTACCTACAAGAAGAGTTACTCAGCTAAAAAAATCTTCCAACACATTGTTTTGCTCTTCAGCTGGATCCATTTTTTTAATTTATCCCAATTGTGTTCTTCATTACAGTTATTTTATTTTTTATAACCAATATTTTCATCTGATAGTTTTAAATAATAAAAAAAATTGGTTTTAAATAACAAATAATAATAAGTTTGGTTTTTTCTTCATAGTTCCAATATGTTCTTTTAAAAATATTGAGAATGCTTATTTCAAATTATTAATCTATATAGGTGATTAACCCTTCTTCATATGGTATAGGTTGCTTATTATGTTCTTTTGTTGTTGTTGTACTCTTCATGTGTCTAATCACTTCTGCTTGTTAACTCATGTTACTCAAGACTATTAACTATCTTTTTAGGTATAGTACATTAAGACATGTTTGAAAATTCAGGTGATAGTTTGTATTCCTTCACTGAGCTTAAAAAGATAGAAGGAAATATGCTTCAGGGAACAGAGCCCCAGATACTACTATCGCAATTTACCCACATTTTTTTTTTTTTTTTTGCTTCCATTCCACCAAATAATCCACCCCCTTACACTCTTTGAAAGAAGTAGCACTGGTAGAATATCACCTTCTTAGAGTACAACTCTCTAACCCTGAATATGTAGAGGAGAAAGAAGCAGCCAAGGCTCAGGTCCTATCAGGCTGGCACTCACCTCTTGTCCTCTGCTCTTCACTCAACCTGACTTGTGTACTATCCCAATATTAACAATAGACACCACATTGCCTGGTAGCCAGAAAGGTAAGAAAGGAATAGTGCAGGAATATTTTGGTTGCAGGCAACCAAAAGAAGATACACAGTACTTAATTTTCAAACAAGCAAAATAAAATATGTTCTGTCCAATGAAAGGGAGAAAATAAAAGTACAACAAATAAAAAATATGAAATAAGATAGCAGTAATAGCACCTAATATTCAAAAAATTAGAAAAAAATCAAATAGGCTAGAGTTGCCAATCAGAAGACATAGATTCACAGATTGCATTAAGCAGTCAAAAAAAGAACCAGAAATATTTCCTCTAAAAGATTCAGAAAAATGGAAGACAGTAGAATGGCAAAAGATACATCTGGAAATTATAATTAAAAAGAAAGCAATCTTAATATCTGACAAAAAAATAATTTTTAAAAAAATGCCATAAGGCTGAAGAGGTACATTACATCTGGATAAGAAATAATTGTGCATGAAGTAAAATTTATTATGAATATTATGCATTGAACAGTATAGTCTCAAAACACATAAAGCAATAGCCAAAAGAACTCCAAAGAAAGAAAATCAGCAAAAAGTATTGTTTTAATACACCCCCTTTAGAACATAATAGGTAAAGCAGACAAAAATTAGAAAAAATTGTAGATGTAAATTATAAATATAAGTTATAAAATACTTAGAAGTAAACCTTAAGAGAACATTACATACCTATATTTGTAGAACTCAACTAAAGCAGTATTTAGAAGAAAATTTATAGTTTTTATTATACTTATCAGAAAATGAAAATGATTAAAAATAAATAGGCTTAGCATTAAAATTTTAAATGAAAAAAATGCACAAAAAACATACCCAAAATAAAAGAAGAAAAAAAGTGGAAGTACAGACACCAGTGACAGATAACAAAAGATAGATAAGATTATAAACAAAATCAAAGTGATTTATTTGAAAAAATTAATAGCATTGAAAAAGAACTCTATCAAGAGAGAATTCCAGAAAAAAAATGCAAATAAAAAATAAAACAAAAAGAGAGGAAATCACTACACAAAAATTAGATTAGCTTCAAAAATGAAACAATGCTGTGAGTGTCTATACAGTAATAAATTTGAAACAAAAGAATACTCATTAGAAACCCATTTTACTTTTGCACATAGACCCCAAAATCATGAAATTACTTACTGATTCCAGTTATTAGATAATTAAATCCAAAACTGCTTAAAAATTAATACATCATGATTAAATGGAATTTATTCCAGGAATACAAAAGTGGCTCAAAATTAGAAAATCTATCAATGTAAATGATCTCATTAATTCAAAAGATACAGTGATAGCATTTGATGAAGTTCAAATATATTAAAAATTCAAAGTAAATTGGGAATGCAATTGACATTCCTTAACTTAAAAAGGTCACAAACAGAAAATCTACATCAAACGTCATACTGAAAGGTGAACATTGGATGGTTTTCTGTTCATATTAAAAAGAAAACAAGGATACTCACTATCCAGCTAATGCTCCAGATGGTGCTATAAAGTTGGCAATCACAATTAGACAAGTAAAAGAAAACAATATGTCTAACAAGAGGACAGAAAAGATAAAATATTAATTTTTTGTGGACAATATGATTATCTGCACAGAAAAATCAACAGAACCAATAAACTATTAGAATTCATAAGAGAGTTTGGCAATCTTTTCAGACTCTAAATAAAGTATGTAAATTACTACTTTTTTGCACTAGTTTTAATCAACCAAAAAATAAGACACCATTCATAACAGCTAACAACCATAAATTATCTAGAAATGAACTTAGTAAAAATGCATAAGATTTATGTGGAGAAACTTTTATGACTATTCAAATATATATGAGGGTGTTCATATTTCATTCTCCTGTACTGAACAACTTGTAATTATGAAAATGACAATTCTCTCCAAATTGATCTGTAAATTCGATATGCTCCTAAGCAAAATTCCAGCTGGATTTTTATGAACTTGACATACTTATTCTAAAAGTTACATAAAAGATTAAAGGTTCAGAAAAGCTTAGTCAACTAAGAAAAAACAGAGAGAGAATGTGCTTAATCTGATGTTAAACCAAACTATAAAGCAACATAAAACAAAAACCAAGGTAGTGGTACTGAAAAAAAAAAAAAAAAAAAGACAAATAAGACAAATATAGTTCAGTAGGAAAGAAGAAAGTGCTCAGAAACAGACCATACATATACGGCAACAGGACAAGGTAAAGGATGCCTCAAAAGAAAACTGGCTCATTAAGTGGAGAAAAATAAAACCTACCCCTACCTCATACCCATGATGGAATCTTGACAAACTAAAGATCTTAGTGTGAAAGTTAAAACTCTAAAACTAAAAGAAGAAAATAAAGTAAAATCTTTGTTTTCCAGGGATGGGAAAGTATTTCATATGTACACCAGAAAGTAAAAATGTTGATGTATTTGATTAAAATTAAAAAGGACAGCTTAGATAAAGTTAACCCGTGGATTAATGACTAAAAAAAGATATTTGTAATATCTGAAACTGATGATGGACTAGGCAAAAATCTTGCAAATCATGAAGAAGATCAATAGACAATAAAGAGAAGAGAAAATCCAAATGATTAAGAGATTCTCAACTTCATTTGTATTCAGAGAAATAAAAATTAAAAAGACAATAAGACAGGGCCGACCCCGTGGCGCACTCCGGAGAGTGCGGCGCTGGGAGTGCAGCAGCGCTCCTGCCTCGGGTTCGGATCCTATATACGGATGGCCAGTGTGCTCACTGGCTGAGCATGGTGCAGGCGACACCAAGCCAAGGATTGCGATCCCCTTACCAGTCACGAAAAAGACAAAAAAAAAAAAATTAATAAAGACAATAAGATATTTACAGCCATCATGTTGGCAAAACATTAAGTCTGGTAATGCAATATTGCCAGATATTGTAGGAAAAGAGCCAATCACATGAACTGGTGCTGCCATTTTGGAGAGCAAGCTTATTTATAATATATATATATATGTGATTGATGGCCAGCATCTTCACTGTCACACAGGACCATAGGTGGACATATATGAGGTTGTTCATGCTGGTGCAAATTGTTTGGTGGGGAGATGGAGGCATACCATCAACGTAAGGGGTATGAAAGGTAGTGGGATGGCACAAGAAAACTTGCAGCAATTAAAAGAGACATTATATATAAACACAGAAAGAGAGGTATCAAAATAATGGTGCTGAATTTAAAAACTAAGAGAAAGAGATTATGCAAAATGCCATGCATGTATATCAGAAATGAACATATAAAAATAAAACATCATTTATAAGATTACCTACAAATTTAAGAATATATGAATGGGTTAGAAAATGAAAATGAAATAAAATATGTAAATAACTAAACAAATAAACACACTGTGAAATAAATATATGCGTATATAAAGAGAGAGAGTTTGTACAGACCCATGATGAGAGCATGCCATGAACTAAAGAGAATAGTTAACTGTCTTCTGTATGTATGTATGTGCATACACACACACACACACACACACACACACACAGACTCATTGTTTGTGGGGAAAAGACAATAAATAAACAAATGGATAGACCTAAAAACACCAATCGCACGTTTCTTTCAGAGTCTGCTGAAAGTATCAAGAGTCTACTGGAATGGCTCTTACAACCAAGGAATATGTTCTTCTTTAAAACTCCATTGGGAAGGAATTTGAGGAACATTAAAACACATGGTTTGAAAGAAGCCAAGAATTTAAGGACAGACATCATCCATTCTTTCTACCTGAGTGATGCCCCCACAGGGCAAGCTATCTCCCAAAGGATTTTGGCCAATTTTCCTGCTGCTGGTGCTGCCTCTGGCTGAATAATTTTGGTGCACTACAACCGAAGGTCTGAAGAGAGGATCAGCAGATAGAAGCCACAGCACACACACAGAGGAGAAGGGAAACCATTTAGACCTGAGCTCTGAAGACTTGGAGTTCAGTTCAGAACAGATGGGAAGCAAATGGCCTAACCTTTCTCTCAATTGAATCTCTGAGGTAAAAGAATGTATCTCTTTTAATTTTATTTCTGAAACAACAAAGTAGCAATATTAAAGGACACATTTTAAAATGGAAAACTGATGATAATGCCACCACCCTAACAGATCCATGTTCACTTTGGTGTATTCTTCAAAGTTAGTCCTCTGGTCAGTATAAACTAACTCATTGCTGTCATAGTATATGGAACTTACTGTGCATTGTAGTAAGTATCATTATGTGATGGTAACTTCCCTGTAGGTTTTCTAAAGCAGTTTCTCTTTATTGGGCATAGTAACTATTAGAGGGAATGTAATTATTAGAGAGTTTGCACTTTATAAGCAAACTAGAGAATCCAGCCAGAGCTTAAAGAACATTTGCACTCAATATCAACCCCCCCACCACCCCCCAAGCCCCCCCAACCCCCAATTATCCAGTTTTATTCTGGTCCCTTTTGGTTCCTCTGGGTCCAAAACACACTTTCCAGAAATTCCAGAAGAAAATGACCTCCCGCTACAGTAAAAAGAGATGAGAGATGAAAAAGAGGAGAGGAAAGAGTGAATAAAGTCATACAGACAAGAAAAAGCTAAATCTGTGCAGCCATCAGCCGGCAGTAAGGATTATTGGTCAGAACTTCAAAAGGTACATCATGTGTAAGCTGTACTTCTGGTGACTTCCTGGTGTTCTGGAGGCTACCTTTGGAAATGACAGGCAGGTTCTATTGCCAGGAGAGGAAGCGTATTTGATAAAAATGAAACAAAAACAAAAACAAAAACTTCTCCCACAATATCTCTCCATAAAAGAGATAATTAGCAAATCTTCCCCTAAAACCTCTGAGATCATATTGGAAAGCAAATGAGCAATGCCTATATGTTGTGTGGCTGACATCCTGATCAGACCTCGTCCTTGGTAGCTTCTCATGGCTGCTCCCAGTGCCTGCACCTGATGCAGAGAGAGAAGGCTTTTTGCTCCTCTACAGGAGTTGGGAAGAAACTCCAAGCTCTTTACAGAGTTTGGTTAGAGCCATTAGTTCTCCATCCTAGCTGCACATCATTGTCACTGGGAGGGTGAGAGAAGGTGAGAGGGTCTTTAAGAATAAATTATGCTTGGGCCACATACCAGCAATTTAATCAGAATGACTGAAGATGGGGATCAGCTGTGCAGACCTTTTTAAATTCCCAAGTGATGCTAATGTGCAGCCAGATTTGAGAACCACTGAGTTTGGTTAAGGATAATGAAGCAATTCAACAGAAATAGGAATAGAAAGAAGAAATCCCTTAGGCTGCCAAAAAGGTACAAACGGTACCATAAACTCATACCTAATTTCAAGAAGCTTCTTTCGTTCTCTTGTTGTGAAGAGTGACTTCCAGAAGATCAGACTTCCCAATATCACACTCTCTTTATTGATTAAGTTCCTATTCTGTCTCCCAGCAAAAATTTTGACCTAATCAATTACCTACTTTAAGGTCTCCTCAGTTATTTCAAGTTATACATAAGTCAGTTTTATTTACCTAACTCTTCCTTTTCCCCAGTGGAGGTTTGTTTCTGGGGAGAAAACAAGCTGGAGAAGCAAGACAATAGGGCCCCAGCAGCTAGTCACCCTGTCCTGATATGCTCTAAAATGCAAATTGTCCTGTGGTGTACTTCACTTGTCAAATTTCTCTCCCACAGAAATGTCCTGTGCTGCTGGCCTGCGATCCCATGTCCCTCCGTGACTGCATCTCCTTAAAACCCCAGCCCCTCCCCCCCCTTTCTTCTTCCTGTCTTTCTGTCCAGTAGAGTGGGGAAGTGAAAGAACTTGTCTCAAAATTGCTTCACCCAAAACATGCCAGGGTATCATTTAGATCAGTCTTTTGGATTTAAAAAAGAATGACATGAAATAAAATAGTGATGGGTGGAGAATCTCACAACATCAGTTCATATCAAACTTGTATTCTGCTATACACTAAATATTGAATTAATTTTTCTACCAATTCTACAAATAAATAATGTTATTATATGCAAGAAAACTGAACTAATATGAGAAATGCTTTTTCATCAAGAGCTGATAAAAAGGGGTTCTGGTTATGCCTTTTACCCATCAAATTCAATGTTCTGCCTCATTCTCTCAAAATAAGCTCTGTGGATCTCCCATCGTAGAACTGCTGACTCAGACTCCCTGGGGAGCTGAAGGGCAGGCTTTTATATCTTGCAAACACATCAGGTGATTGTATTCCTCATTAAAGTGTGAATACCACTGCCAAGCATCCTATTTAATTGAGGATTGTCCAAATTTTTCAGCTAACAGTCAGTCAGCTTTAACCTACTCTGAGTAGCCACTGGAGAAAGGTGGCATCTTTCATCTGAAGAACTTGTGATAATGCAGTAAATAGAAAGTTAAGATTTATTTATTTATTTTTATTTTTTTTGAAGATTCAGTATTTACAAGATAGTATTCCCAATTAAAAGGGGTAGAAGTGACTAACAGACAGGGTGATAAAATTTAAAGTTATTAAATCACTGACACGTGCTAGGACTACGCTAAGAACTCCATCATGCATGATTTCTCACAAGAAACCCTATGGTGTATATAGTATTACTTCTCTTACAGATGAGAAAACTCATGTTCCCATAGTTTATGTGCATGCCTAATATCATACCATACATTTAATAATTGGCACAGTTATTCTCACACAGATCCAACATCTTATACATCCTCTGTTTATATCTTCTAGAGAGTCCGACTGTCTTTTTCTGATCAGTCTCAGATGAAAGAAAAGGGAAGGAACAAAGAAAGGAAGGAAGTGAGGGAGGGAGGAAGGAAAGAAAGAAGGAAGGAAGGAAAGGAGATGCCTCTAGCAATTTATAGGCTCTGTGTGTATTAAGTACCAGAGTGTGCTACGGTTCAACACTTTTAGGCAGCTGAATGTTCTTCTCTTGATGCCCACCTCATCTCTAGAGAATGATTTTACTTGCTTGTTATCACAAATGTCCACTCCGTATTTGGAAATCCTTTTCCATTAGGATGAAGCCTCTCTGGAACAACAGGCTGAGAGAGACATAGAGAGCTTCTTAAACTGTGGCCCACGTGGCCCAGAAACGAGAATTGGCATGTTGGGTTCAACCTCTGAATTTCATTGCGGCACGTTAGATTTTTCTTTTAGTTTGTTTTCATGAAGGAAAGGAATAAAGAATACTTAAGAAGTATGAAGCATGTGTGAAAAGAAAAGTCTGTTTCTGTCACAAAGCAGAATAACTTTAAAGGACATGCTCTTTTCTGCGAAGTACAGTCTATACATAAATCAACAGAGAAAGAACGTAGCAAGGCGGGTAAAGTACGTTTTAAAAATAGGTCAAGCTTCTCGGGCCTGAGTAGGACTATCGTATCAGCATCTTTGATTGCCATTGCTTTTAGGCTTGGATTCCTCATACACTGATGAAATTCATTATATACTGTTTTATCTATTCCAAAAAGAAATTCCATGTTCGCCCTTCATTTAGATATGTATATATTTGTTCTTTATTGCCTAAATTCATGCAGAAATTTCATTTGGAATCATTGTACCAACCAGTCGTTTCTGCAGCACCATCCTACAACCTCTTATCCCAGCGAGAATCTGCTGATATCAATCAGTGCTTCCCGTGTAGGATACCGCAGACTACAGCTCTACAAGACTGAGTGTTCTTTCATTATTTTATTAAAGATAAGAAATGTGTATGAAGTAATCAAATAAAATGATTGATTTTTTCTTCAATCCAAACAGTACCAAAATTAATACAGCTACATTAAAGATTCCCTTTCAAAGCAAGGGAATAATCAATCCACAGAATGTTTTAGAAGCCTTTCAGAATTGGATTTATAGCTACTTCTGAACCCCATGAGAAAATGATCTTAATATTTTATAGCCATACTATTTAGTCCCAAATTTTGGCCTGGGGGTGACTACTACTTGTGAAATCACAAAGAATGAAAAGCATCACCATTGTGGTTACTCAAAAGAAACTCTAAGGACAATTCCAAAACCAGAGCTCCCCAAAATGCTGTGAGCAACTTGTCATAAGCACACAGCTGGGAAGCTTCAGTTTGGAAAGGCATAGTGCATATTTGGAAACAGCATTTCTCTTAACCAGTTTGCAAACACTAAAAATAAAAATGAAGAACCCAGTCTGGCTTTAAAGGCTAGTTAGGTCCATACTAGCTAGAATGGTGCCCAAATAAAATATAGAAAAAAGTGATTTTAAATAACAGAAATTGCATCAGGAATTGAAACTGATAATGGTGTTGGTCCTCTATTTATTTCTGAATCCTTTTAATCTCCATATGAGGTACCTAGAAGACGTTCAATAACTATATGGACAGTTAGTGAGAAAATAGAAGGAAAATGATTTTCTATTAGTCAAAGTTCAAGGCAAGCTTAATATGTGTTGTGGAATGAATGAGTGAGTGAATGATATTTTTATTTTTCAAATAAGTTAAATAAATTAGAAGTTAAACTTCCATAGTGAGAAACCAACTAATTGGGACAGTTTTGCTTTAATCAATCAAAAAGGGACAAGAATACAAAGGGTTGTGAAAATTTGGAGGCGGGATAGCTGACTTAGGTGCGGGGACTCTAAAGGCACTTCATGGGGCCTTACGGGCACCTGTGCAATAGGACAAACATGAGTTTTGGTTTCCAGCAGACCCGGACCTTGTCCCAGTTCTACTACCCACTGAAGTGAAGTCACTTTACTTTCATAGGCCTTTGTTTCCTCACCTGTAATATGAATGTAATAAAGCCTGTCCTGGAAGGCTGTTGAAATGATTAAAAGAGGTAATGTAATACGTGAATAAGATAATGTATTATATCCTGGCACTTCCACATAATGAATGCTCCAATGGATTATTTTACACAACAGGAAAAAGGAACACATGGCCTAAAACCAAAACAGGGAGCTCCATGCATTTCCACCCTTAGTCTATCAATACGGTTTACATTTAGAGGGAAAAAAGTCTAAGATTATGAATAGAAAAAAACGGGGATTCGTTCATCATAGTTTAGTTTACTACACATCAGCCCTCATACACCCTTACACTCTTAAAAAGGTAACTAGGACAAATTAATGAAAGAAAACTTAGAGAAAACTGTGTCCTTGAAGGATAGTCATATAATTCCCTCGTTCCCATCCTACAAGTCAGTACTCAAACTTCCCCACATGAGATCTTAACCTCTTCTCTGAAATAGTGCCTCTCATCTCCTGAAACTGCACTACATAGTTCTTATTCCTATCTGACACTATATTCTACTTTTGTTTGTCTTTATTGTCTATTTCCTACTCTAGAATATAAGACCCATGAAGACACACTAGTAGCCACTCAATTATTTGTTGACTGAGTGAATAAAGTTAATAAACCAAAAAGTGAATTACAAGGAATCCTGAAATATTCTTCAAGGAATACCGGTGATGTTTAAAGTGTATCTCCAAGTTTTAACGTGAGGCAGTATGAATAGGAAAGACCAATAGACTGAGAGAATGGAAACCCAAATGAGCTCACACCCTACCTCTAACCAGCTTAATGTTTTGGAGAACATTTTTTTTGAGCTTAATTTCATAACCTCCAAATAGGGAAATTGGACTAGACACTTAGATGCCTTTTATTGCTGTAATTTTCTTATGTTGGGGCTCCATGACAGGAGGAAGGAGAAAGGGATGAGCATTTCCTTCCACAGAGAAAATGATCCTGGGTGTCAGAATCCTCGTACAAGCCCAGCCCACAGTCTGAAATATTGATATTAGCCATGACACCTAGTTATCCTATAGTCTTACTACTTTGTAGATCTTTGCCATAGACATACCCTCTTGAAAACATAAGTCAAACCCCTGTCTTCACAGTCCATGCAGTACCTTCCCGTTGCAACTAGCAACCAGCAAATGAATGTTAAATGTGCAATCCATCCAGCACAGATTTCAGTTTTCTCTGGTGTCTCGTGTTTTATGATCAGCGTATTCATTAAGTACTCTCAAACAACTTCATTAACTCTGCCACCTCTCGGAAGCTTCTCATCACCTTCTCTTACCAAATTTATTTTACTATCTATGCCCTGGACTCTGCAATTGGATACAAATGTGTTTCATTTGTTACTAACTAAAATGCATGCATTTTCCAATGACTTTTGCCACCTCTCAATATCAACTCATTTCTTTCCTTCATCACCTTCCTCTTTCTATGTGCTCCTTCCTCCACTTTAATTTGTCTCCTTCGGCAGTCACTGATTAGCTGATGAGGCTTCAGGTTTGTTTCATAGGCTATGTATAACCCATTTGTTCCACAGCTGCCTGGCACAGAATTACTCTCGATCAGAGCAGTTGTGCACTCAACGAACCACATACAGCAGAAGACTGCAGCAGTCAGTCAGCAGCTCGTGCTTGCTGTCAAATTAATGCATCTTGAATAAGTGCTGAGAGCCAAGTGTTGCATCTCTTGGTGTTATTCCAGTGTGGACCTAGCATGCTCTATCCTAGCCTTTTCATTTTTCCTGGTGAATATTTGAAGAGCTCACAATTGAATTACTTAGCACTGCTTAAAGTTTTTCTCAGCCAACCTTCCTATCATTTCTAAAGTGTGTCCCTAAAAAACTCAAATCCCTTTTAAGATACAAAACAGAGTCAGAGGATACAGAAGCCAGAAGTGTGCTGAGGAGTCTCCTAGCCCAGACCCTTGGTTTGTTGGATAAGGAAGCCCAGGACCACAGAGGTGTGCTTCCTTAGCCAAGGGTACCTTTTGAACTACTACCTTAATTATTCCCAGTGGCTACATGAAGAATTAAACCTAAAAGATGTTTAATAGTTGATCTGAGAAAACTCACTAACCCTCTGACAAAAAGAAAGGTTCAAATTTATATGAAGCTGGCAGAATCATAGGCTAATAGCTCACCACAGACAGAATAATTCAGAGTGTATAAACAGAAAAAGAAGGAAAATGTACAGTGTCAACACTGATGTGTAAGGACGGAGAGATTCCCACAGGAACTGCTGTTAGTGTCTCTGCTGGACCTGGGCTGGGTTCAGGTTGGCAGCAGCCTGCCAGGAGGGCTGTTAATAATTTGTTGGGAATTTCTGGGGCTTCTGAGAACTGCTTGGTTCAATGTTCTCACCTTTGAGCTTATTTTTTTTTTCTATCTGAATTATTTTTTTATACAAAATATGTAAATATATGTATTTGCATATATGTGTTGTTTTTAAACACTGAGCATATGCAATTCTTTTCTACAGCTTGGTTTTTTTCACTAAGCAATATACAGTGACTATCTTTCCACATCAGGATATACATCCAGCTCAACTTTATCCTTTTAAATTACTGCATGTATTTCAATATTTGGATAAACATAATTAGTATTGTTACTTTTTTAACTAGTCTTTTTTTATGAATATAAATAATGCATGCCCTTATTAACAAAAATAATTTAAATAAAGAAATAAAAATTTTGTTCACATTACCCAGAGATAACTCTACCAAGATTATTTTTAGTCAGTCTATTCTTCACCCTTACAGCTTTATTTTTTTTCATTTTTTTTTATTGTATCATAGTTGATTGTATATATCTGTAGGGTACAGAGTCAAATATTGGTATCTGCATGCAATATGTTATACTCAAATCAGGATAATTAATACACTCAGTTTTATACAATGTAATAGTTTTTTCTGGCTCTTTATTAATTCCTCCCTTAATCCTTCTCCTCTTCCCTTTTTGCACCTCTGGTAACCTCAGTTCTGTTCTCTCCTTTTGAAAGTTCAGTGTACTACTGTGATTGTTGTTTCTTTCTTTCTCTTTTTAAAAAAAAAAATGTATTTGTTTATTTTTTAGCTCTGACTTATGAGGGAGGACATGCGGTATTTCTCTTTCTGTGCCTAGCTTTTTCACTTAACATGATTTTCTCTAAGTTTATCAGTGTTGCTTCAAATGGTGGTATTTCATTCTTTTTTAGGGCATAGTAGTATTCCATTGTGTATATATACCACATTTGCCTTATCCAGTTGTCTGACAATGGACATTAAGTTGGTTCCAATTCTTGGCTATTGTAAATAGAACTGCAATATACATGGGAGGACAGGTATCCCTTTGACATGATGATTTCCATTCCTTTGAGTATATACCCAACAGTGGAATTCTAGATCATAGAGCAGTTCTCTCTGTACTGGTTTGAGGAAACTCCATACTGTTTCCTTTAATGGCTGCACCAATTTACAATCTTACCAACAGTGTTCCTCTTTCTCTGCATCCTCACCAACATTTGTTATTTTCCATCTTTTTGATAGTAGCCAATCTAACTGGGTTGAGATGGTATCTTAGTGTGGTTTTGATTTGCATTTCCCTGATGCTGAATGATGTTGAACATTTTTTCATCTGTCTGTAGGCCATTTGTATAAATTCCTTTGAGAAATGCCTGTTCAGCTCCTTTGCCCATTTTTTAATTGGGTTGTTTGGATTTTTTACTGTTAAGTTGTTTGAGTTCCTTATATATTCTCAATATTAAACCTTTGTCAGATGCATAGCTTGCAGATATTTTCTCCCACCCCTGTAGGTTGTCTTTTCTCTCTGTTAATTGTTTCTTTTGCTGTGCAGAAGCTTTTTAGTTTGATGTAATCCCATTTGCTTATTTTTTCTTTTATTGCCTGTGCTTTGGGGGTCATATTCATAAAGTCTGCCCAGTCCTACTTCCTGAAGTGTTTCCCCTCGTTTTCTTTAAAGAGTTTTATAGTTTCAGGTCTTATATTTAAGTCTTTAATCCAGTTTGAGTTGATTTTGGTACATGGTGAAAGGTACAGGTCTAGTTTCATATTTCTACACTTGGATGTCCAGTTTTCCCATCTCTTTATTGAAGAGGCAGTCTTTTCCTCAGAATGTGCTCTTGCTGCCCTTGTGAAATATCAGTTGGCTGTAAGTATATGGGTTTATTTCTGGGTTCTCTATTCTGTTCCATTGGTCTGAGAGTCTGGTTTTTTGTTTTGTTTTGGTTTGGTTTTGTATTTTTTTATGCCAGTACCATGCTGTTTTGTTTACTATAGCTTTGTAGTACAATTTGAAGTCAGGTAGTATTATGCCTCTGGCTTTATTTTGTTGTTGTTGTTCAGGATTGTTTTGGCTATTCAGGGTCTTTTGTTGTTCAATATGAATGTTAGAATTATTTTTTCTATTGCTGTGAATAATGTCATTGGCATTTTGATGGGGATTGCATTGAATGTGTAGATCGCTTTGAGTAGTATAGAAATTTTCACTACGTTAATTTTTCCAATCCAAGAGCATGGAATGTCTTTCCACCTCTTTTGTCCTCTTTAATTTCTTTCAACAATGATTTGTAGTTCTCATTGTAGAGGCCTTTCACCTCCTTGGTTCAATTTATACCTAGGTATTTTATTTTCTTGGTGACTATTGTAAATGGGCTTCACCCTTACAGCTTTAGATAAAACACTTATCGATCTACTTGGCATTTACCAACTTGAGAGTACCTGCTAATGTCCTGTCATCAAAAATGAGGAATTTAGCTTAGTTAATCTTCTTTTACCACCCTTCTCATGCTTAATGCACTTCTCATTTCAATGTTATATTTACATTTTCAATGTTTATAATATTTATGTTTTGTTGTGAGTATAATTTAATTTTCTTTACTTCATAATTAGAATGTGGCTAGACCTCATAAAACAAACCAAAAAATCAACAGTATTATTATTATGACTTAGAAATTTTATACCATAACTGTTGGTTAAAGAAAAATTTTCTAAGTACCTGTATCCAGAGGATATCATATTTTTTTCTCATTTCTTTCACTTCCTTTGAGACACAATTTACTGCCACTGCTCTGGCATCTAATGTCATCCTTTTCCCAGGATTATTTTTTTCTTTTCTTTTTTCCTGATGCATGCCCTAAAGTATATTTTTTCATATATAATATCTAGAAGAAAAATTTTCTGTGTCCTTATATATCCAAAATGGTTTTTATTTTGCTCTTAGCATGTTTGAGAAGTTTCCTAGAAATAGAATTATACATTAACAATGTTTTGTTTTCTATTAGATTTTAAGGATATTGAAATATTGTGTCCTGGTATCCAATTTGTTATCAATATGATTATTAGTCCTTTGTAAATAACATTTTCTTTCTCTTTATCCTTCACTTTCTAAAATTATGAATATCCAAAATTTGTATGATTGTTATGTCATGATTAGATTCAGGTTAAGTTCATGTTTTTTAAAAATTTTTTTCCAAAAATTATAATTGGTAAGTAATTGTAGGGTAGTACCTTAACATCATGGATATATCCTGTTCCCCAACAGCTTTTTATCTTTGATGGCATGTGCCTGAAACAATTTTCATATTGGGAAAATTGCAAAGTAGCAATTTTCTACATTGTTTATTTTTTCTGAAAAAAAAAAGCTTCTTTTTCTTCTCTTTCCCTTTCTCGCACTCTTACACACACACTATGTATATCTCTTGACTATCAATAAAGGCTCATTAAATTATTTTTATTTAATATGTTACAATCTAATTTCTGATTTCAGTAATGCAGAAGTAATTTGTTTTCAACTAACTTTTCCACAAATAACAAGTATAAACAACGAGAAAAATATGTTTGGAATGCCTACAGGCAGAAATTAGAAAAGATTTGACCCTTGAAAGATTAGAACCACAGTGACACCCAAATTTATCCACCTTTTCCCCAGATAGCATCCCTAGTACAGGGCATTAAACAGCTAGAATTCAAGCAGAGAGCCACAGTTGTCCGAGGAATCAGAGGAGGAGTTTGGGACTACCAGATTTGCACAAAACTGAGGGGAATCTCTTAGAAAGAGGGATATTTCAAGGACCCCCAAAGTCTGTGTATAAATTCTCCTCAAATCCTTGGCCATTAGAAAAGAGGAGTTTAAATTCTCTCACCACAAAGAAATCATAAATTTTTGTGATGATAAATATGCTAATTACCCTGATTTGATCATCATGCACTGCATATATTTATTAAAATATAAATCTGTGTCCAATAAACATGTACAATTAATATGTACCAATTAAAAAATAATTTTACAAAAAAAGAAATTCTTGGCCATGTTTGAAAGAGACCAGAGACACCAAGGAGAAAACAACAGCTAAAAGGCTGAGAGAGCTGAGTACAGGGTTCAGCAGATGGACATAGAGTTTGGAATTTGAGTTCTATCACATTAGAGGTGCTTGGTAAAATACCTCAAGTTTTCCACTGAAACTTTGTAAGGCCCATACCTTAGAATTAAAGACTACGCATAAGGGTTAAAAGGTTTACTTTAGGACTAAAGAAAAATCCAAAATAGTCCCAGGCCCATAACCAACAAATTTTAAAACTAAAGGTAAAGAGAAAAATCTTAAAAGCTGAAAAACAAATATACAACAAACAAACAAACAAAAAAATTATATACAAAGGAATGACAGTAAGATTGACACGTGATTTCCCATCAGAAACAATAAAGCCCAGAGACCATGTTTTAACATCACTAGTTTATTGAAAGAAAAAATATGTATCTGCCTAGAATTTTGTATCCAGAAAAGATAAAATAAAAGTATATTTGAATAAATGAAAACTAATAATATTGTTGCTAGTAGACCATCATAAAAAAAAATGTTAAAGGCATTTATTCAGATAATAGGGAAATGCCACCAGGTGGGAGATCAAATATAGGGAACAACAACAACAACAACAACAACAAAATACTAGGAAATACATGGGTAAATATAAAAAACTGTCATTATTTTCTTAATTCTTTAGAAGTTAATTGACTCAAAGCAAAAATAATAGCAATGTACTGAGGGATTATAACATATTTTGAAGTAAACTACACGATAACAGCAGCACAAAAGGTAGGAGAAGCTGTAAATGGAACTATTCTGTTTTAAATGAGTCTTACATTATAAATGATATAACATTATTTTACTAGTATTTTATTTCTATTCTATCATAATTCAAAATTAAAATTAATTTGGTATGCAATTTTGTTTTTGTGTTGTTGTTGTTGTTTTGCCCTATTTTATCAGATTTTGTTGTCAATGTGCTGCTTATCTTGCATAAATAATTTTCCATGCTCTGGAAATAGCTGTGCAGCACTGAGATTACCTAGTCTGAAATTTTGGTAAAATTTCTCTGTAGAAACATCTGGACTTGTAGCAATTTTGGAGGGTAGACTTTGATGTTGCTATTATTTGCTTGTTTGATAACATTCTTTCTCTTTTAACAGAAATTTATGTATTTAAGATTTCAATCTATACTGGGGTGAATTTTGATAAATTTTATATATGTAGCAAAATATTTTGTCTAGGTTTTCATATTCACTTATATGGAGTTATATAAAATACTTATTGTTTTTAATTTTCACTGGTTTTCTCATTTTGTATTCTATTTTTCTGTACTTTCTCCTTTTATTCAACATCAAATTTTGTTGGTAGTCTATTTTCTTTAACTTTTTGTGGTTTATCTATTTTGTTTAATTTTTTCAAGGAACCAGTATTTTAATGATTTTTTTGTTATTTTTATTATTTCTTCTTTATTCTTTCTTTTGGTTTAACATGTTTTTCTCACTAGTTTCCTGAACTGATTTTTTATTATTTATTTATTATATGAGTAAAATTAATTATTAATTGACATAAGTATATAAGGCAATGAATTTTTCTCAGATCATTGATTTAATAGCATCCTAAAATTTTTATATATCGTGTTTTATTTTTTATTACTTTTAAAGAAAATGTATAATTATATTTTGCATTTCCCCTATTACCCAAGAATGGTTTATAGGAGGACAGTTTTGTCCTCTAATTTTGTTATTTATTTTTAGTCTTCTTTGTGCCTAATGTGTAATCAATTCTTTTTTTAATGTTCCATGTGTACTTAAGAAGAGAAGGTACTGTCTATTATAGAGTGCAAATTTGATATATATTCATAGGTATGCTGGTAAACTGGCACTCAGGAACAAAGAAAAAAAAAAGTCCTGATTATAGCATTTGTCAATTTCTGTGGAGCAAACACTGCTGCCATGGGCAGTTTCAAGTTACCTTGTGCCGTCACTGGACATGAAGTTTGAAAGAAATGTGTAGAATCAGCTTCATGAACTCATACTGTATGAGCCAGTTCCAACACAGCAGGTGTAACTCATTGACTATGTTGTTTAGGCCTTCTATAACCTGATTTATTTTTTAGTTCTCTTAACCTGTCTTGAACTTAGAATTATTTCTTAAAATTTCTTGTTAGTAGTATTTTTCTGCCAATGTCTACTTATATAGCTCTTGTAGTTTCTGCTTTATGAAGACGAATGCCACATTAAATGATGCATGGTATTCATAGCTGTTATAACATTATTTTGAATTATGAACTCTAGCAGTATAAATGAATTCTTCTTTATCTCGTATAATGCTTTGGGGCCTGAACTTTACATTGTCTGATATCAGGATTGCAACCCCTATTTCTTTATTGTTTCCATTTATCTGATACATATTTACCTATGCCTTTATTTTCTCATTTCTGAAGCATTTCGTTTTAGATATGTCCTTTGTTTATAACATAAAGCTGGGTTTTCCTGTAGGTCAATTTGAAAATCTTTTAATAGGTGAGTTAAAGCATTTACATCCGTTGATATAACTGAAATGTTTACACTCAAACAAGATAATATTAAGTTATATTTACTGTGGGTACTAGGTTATATTAACTATGTTTCTTTATATGCTCTGTTGGTACTTCCTTTTTAATATTTTTTTATTTTCTTTTGATCTTTAGTAAGGTCTGTATTTTTATTATCATGGTTACTTTTATATATTACCTTTTTTGATAAACTTAATCCCTTCACTTAGGTTTTTACTATTTGTTTTATCAGTTTTAAATAATATCCTTTGACGCCCACTTATAATTGTCACCCATGCAATAATAATTAAGAGATTATTCTATTTTCTCCTTTCCTTGTTCCTTCTCTTCTCATTTTTAATTGAATTATTTTTTTCTGAATATATGACATTTACTTCCTCTTCTTCTCCTCATGTGTCTACTTATGAATTAATCTTATATCTATAATTAAATGTATTTAATGCTCACCACCATTCCTTTTGCTGAAATTCCGCTACTTATCTTTTGGTTTGATGCAGTTTGTCCTGTTTTACTTCTCTCGAGAATAACTCTAGAATATGGTATTTTCTGTGTTCCTGGAGGTTAAGACTGTTTTTCTATGGCCTTGATACTTGCAGAACAGCTAAATCCCTCAGGAGGTGAGTGCCCATGTCTTCTTGCTGATTTGTGTATCCTCAGAACTTCACATGGTGCCTGGCGTGAAGTAGACAATCAGCAAATATGAATTAAATTAAAGAATAAATTATATTGTAGATAAGTTTAATCAAGAGTAAGATAATTGAAAATCCTAGAAAATATAAGGTTGACCACTGAACATTTTGAGGGTTTTTAAAATAATATTGTGATAAGAGCTTGTGTCCTCAGCTTTCTAGGCAATTAAACATTTCTGTAATTGTCACTTGGAATCATAATGCAACAGTCATGCTTTGTCTTTGTAAAAGGTCTAAATAAGTATGTATCCTTGATCAATTCATAGTATATCTTCCACGTAAAAAAAATTTTTTTTCTGTTTAGCGTATTCTCTCCTTTAAAGAAAAGATAAAATAGTGCAGAATATTTCCACAGGAGAGAGGATTTTCACCCCCATGGCATTTGGATCTTCATTTCTCACCAGTCAAATACTAAGATCTATGCTCAGCTCCCAGCGACAATGCTTTGGAGGCTATTTTCAAGGAATTCATCTTGCTCAAAAGAAACAAGAAATTTGAGAGCCAAGTGCTGAGGAATAAAGATAATAGGTCAGGAGAACAACCAGGAAGAAGAGAGTACAGCACACGAGGATCTTACTTCTCTACTAATTCCAAATTGAAGAGAAATCTAAGGAAATGTAACAATAAAGGAAATAAATAACTGGCTTACTCAGAAGACTGACTGGTGGAGGAAGCACAAAATTAGAGGAGACTAGTCTAACAGGAGTCATTCAATCAATCACAGCCCCCAACCTGGCTGATTGAGGAAATAAAGCCTTTGGCACACAATTTCCTCTGTGAAAGGCAAAAGAGAGAGAACATGATATTTATTAAGCATCAGTGGTGTACCAAGTACTGTAGTGGAACTTTCAAGTACAATTTTATTTCTTAATGCTCATGACTACCTTATGAAGTAGGTGGTATCATTAGACCCTTATTCTATGTGAGGAAACTGAGATACACAAACATTAGCTTAACTTTCCCACTCACAGAGCTAACAATTGTTGGCAAAGCTGAGGCTTAAATTCAGTTCTTCCTGGCAAAAAGCCTTTACTTTCTTTCTGACTTACTTTTTCAATTTTTCCTTATGTTTTTACTGCCTCTTGTTTCCAAAGAGACCAGTAAGCCCAAGAAAATTTGTCAGTAAGAGATGAAGGTGAATACTGTAACAGATACTTATGGGCTAGAGAAATGCTGCACTGCCCTAAAGGAAAGAAACAGGACCTCCTCATGAGTCATGGCATGACCGTCATACCAAAGCCAGAGCAGAGTTTTCTAGAGGTACGGAATTGATAGTAGCCTTCTTTCTCTGATGAGCCAGTACACTTTAAATTATGGAATTGTAGAGATTGTCTCCATATTTTCCAACATTTCAGCTGCAAGACCTTTTGTTCAAGGTAAATCGTGCAAGGAAAATTCGCATACAGCACTGGACTTGCGATTAGAGGCCCTGGCTCCTGGCTACTCAGTTCCACCACTAACTAGCTGTGTGACCCTGAGTGAGTTGCTAATCCAGTCTCTGCCTTACTTTCCTCATCTGCAAATTTTGAATAATTACATAAGGGTAATTTTAAAAGTTCAAAGGAAAAATAGAATTAAAAGATAATACGAATCTTTCCATGAACTTTTTGAATATTACTTATACTACCTAATTGTAAAACTGTAAAGATTAAATTAAACTTAATCAGGCAATACCTATAAAGTAGGCAAAGCAGAGCTTGTACTAAGGCATATACTGGTGGAAGAAAGTTCGCTAAAACTGGAATCCTGAATAAAGGCAACTTCTGGCGAGAATTCACAGAACCCTTTAAGACTCTGCAGAGCACAGTCATAAAGCGTTGTTTTCAACCCGCTCATTTGCAGATGAAATAACTTTAGGATTATTAAACCTGTATCACTTTCCTGAAATGGTCAGACATAACACAGAAACAGAATGATAAAAATATTCTTCTCACCTCTATGTATCTAAACTGAGAGAAAGAGCTTCTTAAAATATTTAGTAGAAAGATTAAGGGAATTAGGACCAGGAAGTTTTACAGGTGAATTTTCATGAAGCCATTAAAAAACAAACAAACAAACAAACAAAAACTACTCCAGAAACTATAAAAATGTAAGATTAATCCAAAATGGGGTAAAAATAAAATAAAATAAATGTGTGGACTAATCTTATGTAAATATCATCATTAATTATAATTTTAGTTTTCATTATATATATTCAAGTTATCTTTGATGTCCTTTAAAAATGTTTTATACTTTCTTTATAGATGGCCTACACAAATTTGTAATATTTATTCAGAATAACCATGTATTTTTGTTACAATTTTGAATGAGCCTGTTAAAGATTAAAATCCTAAAGTAGAACATTTTTAAACTCACCATAGAAAACGTAAAATTTTGTTTTAAATTCAGAAAAATCTATTAGCACCATATTGAGAGAGTAAAGGGAAAAAATCATATAATCTTCTCAATAGACACAGGAGAAAGCATTTGATAAAATGCAACAGCCACTGATGATAAAACTCTAGGCAAACTAAGAATGGAAAAGAATTATTTAACCTGATAAAAGATATCAAAATTTTTTAGCATATATTAAATATGTAATAGTAAAACCTCAAAACATTCCCATTAAGGTTAGGAAGAATCAAACATGCCCTTTATTTCCACGTAGAATCAACTTTACACCAGTGGTTCTAGTCAATGCCGTGAGTCAAAAGAGAAAGGAAGGTGCAAGAATTTTAAAAAGCAGAACAAAAGTATCAATATTTGCAAATTTATGATCAAATGTAACATAACTTACAGATAAACTGTTGACAATAACAATTAGCAAGATTGCTGGATGCAAAACCCAATAACATTCTTATATATCAATACTAATCAAATATAACCAATTATATATGATTAACAATAACAGAGCATCCAAAACACAATATTAAACAAAAACCCAATAGCCAATGATTTTTAAAAGGTTGAAATGTATATTACTTGGTGGCATATTCATAAGTAGATAAAAGTATAATAGCATACGTGAATATGGTAGCCAACAAATCAGGCAAAAATCACATACAGGAAAAGAATGAGGGCAGAGAGGGAAAAACAAGGAGCAGTTTTAGTAACATGTTCTTTAAAAAGATTTGATAAAGGTATATGGGAGTAAAACTGAGTTAATTTTATTTATCTTTGTATTTCTCATATATATGTCATATTTCAGAATACTTTTACTGCCCCCTCCCCCCCCCCCCGCCCCCAAAAAGTAGGAAAATGCTATAAGGGAAAATGTGTGTTAAAATTTTACGGGGTATTAGCATCTCAACACAGGCGGGCATATTTCAAATTCTTTCTAGAGAGAGGGACCTTTGTCTCCCTCTCTTTGGGTAATGGCAATCTGCAGCTTCAAAAAATGGCATGAAGTACAGAGGTACTTTGCTAGTAATTCATCTTCCAGAATTGCTGGAGAACCCCACAGGCCAGCACAACTGCCAGACCAGGTAAGATCTGCTGTGCATTTGGGGTCCCTTTCCCCTTTGGCCACAAATTACTGCTTCTTTTCCCCAGAGGAAAACAACAGATCAATAGATGTATCGCTGGATGGAGACAAATGACTCCATTGCTTAGAAAATAAATGACTTCCACGAAATGTTCTCTGCTTCTCTAGTTTTGCACTGTTGTCACTCCTCCCGTCCCCAGAATTTGTCTGTGTCATTAAACACTGCAAGGTTCTGAATATTTGGAGAAGATGGAGTACATGTCCTTTATCTCCCGTTGTTTAATAGAAATACCACAAACAAATCCATTGTGTCTTTACTGTGATCCATCATAGAGACACAGAGTTACCTTCCCACAGTCTTTCCTATGTGACCTCGTAGACGCAAAATGTCTCTGCCCTTGGGGTATAAGACAGCCCAAACCGGCCCCCTGAAACAGACAGAATGTAATAGTGGCATTATCTTCAAAAGCGCTCAGAAAACACCCACAGGATAAAAACAAGTTAGACAAGCAGGGTCAAAGAAGCACTCCCGAGGAAACTAGTGATGAAATGCAAGATTTCAAGACCTTAGATTAAGGTCCACATCAGAATGATTACGGAGCGATTGACTAATACAGTTCTCTTGCTACTCACATTACAATGGTTTATGAATTTGCCCCACAATATTCTTCAAATCAGTCTAACATTAAGATCTCCTTAGTCAAGGCTGAAAAAACTTTCTGTCATGTTGGAGATCCTCACTTCTTGGCTTATAAAGATGCCCAGGCACCAAGGCGGGATGCAAGGGTTCTAGTTCTTAAGCTTTGGACGTTGTCATCATCCGTGATCCTTCTGCCTGGTGGGATGCTTCCTCTGGCATGTCTCACTTTCTGTTGGACCTTGATACTCTGGGCTGACTCAGAGATGGTCTCCCAATGGTCTGTCCTGTTGCCTACAGGCTAGGCCACCTAGAGGCCCATGCTCCTCTTACACACCCCAGTGCACCCTGCGATCATCCACTTACCTTCAGAAACCCTAAATCTCCAGTCCGAGAAAATATCCCTTTCTCCTTCCCTGACTGAGCCACTTCTAACATCTGATTCTCTTCTTTATCATGGGTCTCCACTGTCCAAACAAAGCAGTTGCTAAAGAGGAATGGTTCTTACAGGTTCCCGGAAAACTCTAGTTTTGGTCCTGAAACACATAAGCACAGGAAATGGTTAGAGGGACAGTGCAAATGTTGGGCATCTGTATGTCTCAGGTCCTCCTAAGTAAAATGAGAGGCTTCGATTATCAAATCGGTGGTTTATAAATGATGGTCCTTGAAACACTTGGAACAGCCTTGCAGCTGCTTCAAGAGTCAAAGCATAGCCAAGTAAGTAGGGGCCTAAGACCCCCTCCCCTCTTACTTCCCAGGTTTTTCCTTTGAAACAGAAGTTTAGCTTCATTTACATAATTTATATAAATTCCATTTGATGAATACAGTACATTTCCTTTATCTCCCATTGCTTAATGGATAGGACAGGTTTGCAGACCCATCTAGATTAATTGATCTCCATGTGTTCTGAGTGTCCAAAGGAGCTATATGTTTTAAAAATCATCTAGGCACATAACATCTGAAAATCTATGCAGGGTTTGACTACCACACCTCCAAGTTTGCCAGTCCTGACTATAGAGCATAATATTTCAACTCTAGTATTTTCTTTTTATAAGTAATGCCAAATTTATTTGAATAGAAATTGTGTCATGAAAGATTATCCAATGCATCTTTTTAAAGTAGCAAACGGAGGTGATAAAAAGGTGTGAGTATAGCCGTGCTTTCACTTACACTGAAATCTGAAGCCAAACACTACTGTGAGAAAATGCGAGAGTATATGGGGCTATGATGTCACTTCTGTGAGCAGTGGTCCAACTACACAGCCAGCTTGGTGCCTGTTTTCTAGGAAACCCTGTGAAGGAAAAAAAAAATTCTCAGTAACAACTTCAGCAAGTTTTATTGGCTCATACAGAAATTCCCCAGTCTCTATACCCACATTTCATGATCGAGAGCACATCTGAAAGTTCTTACTCTATCATTCATCATGGATGTGGGAAGTTGATTTTGATAGATTTGCATAAGCAGTGGTTTTGTAGATTACCCCACAGAAAAGTCCTTTGGGAATTTTCTAATAAACCTAATACAGCAAGTGTTTAGACCATGCTGGGTTATTACAATTTGCTATCATCCATGTGTCCATGGAAAGGCCTAAAGAGATGAGAAAAAGATCTGGAAATGGAAGCCTAGGGATCCTGGATCTTAGAACTTCCAGACTTCAGAAAATCTGAATGCAGAGTGTTCTTTTTCATACTGTGCTGATAATGTTATCTTATTTATATGGATATCTGGTTTATCTGCCTTTAGAAAGAGCAATCTCTGCCCTGTGGATGCAAAGCACACATGCCCCATGCACCGGGGTAGTGAAGGAAGACCAGTCCATTTGGAGTGGTTTTGAACTGCTGCTGCAAGGCCATTTCCTTTTTGTGCATGTAAAGGCATAAGTACTTGCTGGGACCCAACAAATAAGAGAGTGGTTACATGGAACTGCCAAAATGAGGCAAATTCAATCCTGTTTTTGAAGGAAATCTTATTCAAATTCTTTAATTGCAACCAATGGATATTTGAGAACATCATGAGAGGAATATTAGTTGAAAGGTTGTGTGTGTTGTTTTTTTGTTTTGTTTTTCACTGTCCTATTATTCTCTATAATTTACATTAATAAGCAGAATTTAAATTTTCATTGTGTCATCTGAATATCCAAAAAGTCCTTCTATCATTTAGAATTATAGCTAATTCAATGTAGAAAAAAAAAAATTCATGTTAAAAAAAATCAAACAAAAAAATCTGCCAACATTGACTTCACGAAATAGGAATTTCTATTTATTTATTTTTTTCTTATGTTTATTTATTAATATTATTATTTTTTTACATTCTAAGATGTTGTGGAGCTGTTGCGCGGTATGGGGAAAGGGAAGGGGGAAGGAAATAGGGTGGGAGGAGGAGGAGGATGGGGGAGTTATGATTGAGGCCTGTGGCACCCCCTTATTCCTGCAGGGGAGACCAAGGGGCTTCCGGGGGTAGCTCGGTCATAGCTGGGCTGGATGCAGATGTCAGGGGGGTGTGGCTGAAGCCCTGGGCCACCCACTGCCCTGGCTCAGGAGACCAGGGGACTTCCAGCAGTGGTTTGGTGGTCATCACTGGGCTGGTTGCAGGTGCTGGGGGCACAGCCAAGGCCCTTGGCCCCCCACTGCCCTGGCTCAGGAGTCTGGGGTGCTTCCTGTGGTGGGTCGGTGGTCATCCCTGGGCTGGTTGTGGGTGTCAGTGAGGCCCCCAACCTTCCCCACTCCCCAGCTTGGGAGCCCAGGAGGTTTCTGGTCCTTCCAGGTTTTATAGGTGTTCTTTGGTGATGGAAGACCTTTACTAGTTAATATCAAACTTTGTCTCTGATCTATGGGTATTTTGCTTTTCCTTTCAGTTCTGTGTTGGATTATTTGAGATTCCCACCACTTAAACTCTGACCTGGAACTAATTTGTTGTCCTTTGCTTACTTCTAAAATGAGGGAACTTCCTGTGGAGACCAACACTTGAGCGCTATAGTTGAGCTAAATTGCTGCTTTGCTGCTAATTCCCTGGGGAAGTCTTTTTGTGTAGCTTAGGTTTTAATTATTTACTTTGTAGATAGTTCTGCATCTCGTGAGATCTGGTGCACCTGGGTTGTGTGGAAACACGGGTCTGGACCTGAGTCTTTTCAGCAAACTGCTCCCCCTGCAGTTCTATATTTCTGACCTGTCTACACAGACTGAGCCTGTGCAGATTGGCCTTTTCCTTCAGCGGGCTCGCCTCCCCCACTGCCCATACTCCAAACACTTCCCACGGGATGGGCCATGTGCTTGTCCCTTGTAATGACTCACCAGCCTCTGAGTGACTTCTTTTATCAGTTGTCTGTGGCTTTTCACTCCTGTGTGGGTCCACGGGAACCTGTTAGTGGTATTGCTGGCCTAAGGGCCACCAAGGCCCTCTTCTCCCCTGCTGCCTCCAAGGAACTTCATCTGAAGAGCACAGCTGTGGCTTTTGCCAGTTTTTGCTCCATGTGCTCAGCAGCTCCAGACTTGAAGTGACCAGGATTCAAAATGGTGGGAACAATCCTTTCTCTCTCTCGTGGTGGCTTCTCCTACCTACATGCACTCCATGGGTCTCTCCTTCTCTTCCTCTGAGCTCTAGCAGCCCCAGCTTGACTGTAGTTGATTTTTAATAGTTGTAAATTGGTTAATACATGGGAGAGAGTGACACTGGGGACTGTCTAGTCTCAAAGTCTTAATCTTTTGGGGGATATTTCTATTTCTAATGATAAGCAGTTGATAGGTAAGCATGTTACACAGATGTAGTGGCTCTACAACTCTACCAGGAACTCAAGTTCTTCTATCTTTCTTCTTCATAATCTTTAGTATGCCTTTCATCATATAGTGACAAGATGGCTAAGAAACCTGCATTTTATTCCAGGAAGAAAGTTGTGGATATGCACAAAAGGTGAAATGTGTGTGACAGCCAGACTATCTTTCTCCTCAGAAAAACAATTGCTCTTCTGGAATCTCCACTTAGTCAATCCATCTTAGGTGCTAGAACTGGAACCTAGAGTTATCCCCAGCTGCAGTGAGTCTGAAAAGATAAGTTTTCAGTTTTAAACTGGACACATTACCATCTGCAACAATATCAGGAAATTTTTGGTAAGAAATAAGAGTCTAAATGTTGGGTAAGAAAGTAGTAATGTCTAGCAAGTCTACCCCTTGGACTAAATATATCCCCTCCCAAAGGAGACAATCCCAAAGTTTCGTCCAGTTTCTCAACATTGTTCAGAATCCAGATCTCTGGATGATGTGTAATCCTCTCTGACTACACAGGAGAAAGATCCTCAGGGTGTCTTAATCACTAAAATTAAAAGACAAGTTATCTGTTCCCAACATACCTAATAGGCAATGATAGAAAAGGAACCAGATAACAATAACAAGTATTCTCATTTGGAAAATCGATAATGGAAAATACACATTCCTGTTGGACAGAAATAGGAAGAGCCCCCAGATCCCATTCTGCTGTTTGGGCAAATCTCCCTCATTTCTGTCTACCACTGTCCTGATTCTGTCCTCTGGGCAGGATACTTCCATACTTCCAGTCCATTAAGCTGCAAGACAACATCTAAAATAGGAATTAGAAGAAAAATACCCCACCTGGGGGCTTCAGAGCTTTTCTGACTTTCTTCTTCTGAGTTGACTTCAAAGGTCCAGATATAGCCACAAGAGTTGAACATAAGCAAGTGTTTTTCTTTTGGTTCTACCTAAAACTTAGTAAGTTACATGCTATGTGCAGGTAAAATCTTGTCTCAACACTGTTTTAGCCTGAAGACTTCTATCATTTATCAACTGACTTGTGAACTTTGTCCATCCCCCAGCCCTTGACTTAATGACCAATAATGACCTTGAGACAATGCATAATAGGCTCTGTATTAGTCCATTTTGTGTTCCTATAACAGAATACTTAAGACTGGGTAATTTATAAAGAACAGAGGTTTATTTGGCTTACAATTCTGGGACAGAATCTGCATCTGGCATGGGCCTCAGCCTGCTTCAACTCATAGTAAAAAGTGGCAAGCAGCCAGCGGGTACAAGCAGATCGTATGGTGAGAGGAAGCAAGAGAGAGAGAGAGAGGAAGTGCCAGGATCCTATAAACAACCAGCTCTCATGGGAACTAATAGAGCAAGATCTCACTCAAGCCCCCCCTCACCCAGGGAGAGAGGGATTTTTATCCCTCATAATCCATTCATGAGGCATCCATTCCCATGACTCAAACAGCTCCCAACACTGCCACATTGAGGATCAGATTTCCACATGAGTTTGGGTGGGGGACAACACATCCAAACTCTATCAGGCTCCATTAAGAAAGCAACCCCTTTGATTGTCAGCTTGCCCCCTGGAAGAAAATATTAAATGTGAGGTATTTGAGAAAATCTGGGGCCACAATCTAATCTCCTGCCAAGGCCCACTACCTCATAGCAGTGTTTATAATGCTTATGTTTGATGCATGGGCTTCATATTATGGGACTCTAGGTGAATGTATACTGCAAGCTATGGACAGAAAGTGCCTCCTTTACAAAGCTGTATTTTGTTTATATCTAAAGCCTCTGCATAGGAATGATCACCAGCTCCCAATATCTGGGTGCTCCCCATCCAAAGCCCACTTTCTTCACTCAGCCAATTGTTTGTTCCATAAATGTTTGACTTCTATCTAACATCAAACTCTGTACTAGTGAAAATGGCATATAGCTGCATATAACAGAAACTTGACAGTAGGGATTTAACTGAATTCTCTCTCACGAGACAAGAGATCAAAATGGCACATTCGTGAAGCCATCAGAGAATCATGCTTTTTCTATTGTTCTGTTCAGCCATCTTCAGCAGGTAGCTTTCATCCTTCTGATCAAAAGTTGACTGTTTTACAGAACTGAGTGATAAAGGAGTTACAGAGGTATTATTAACTTGGTATATGCAGTTCTCTTAGTAAGGAAAAAGGGAGACTGGATATTTTTCAGACAGCTAGCAATGTTTGCCACAGTTTCTGAATCCCAAGGTGGCATAACACCCTTGATGAAGTGGATGGAGAGATTTTGTCTTGTGGACTACAGCCAAGTCCTACATGGGCATATGAGTTCAAGTAAGGTGTACTGAGAAGAGGTTTTCTGATGCCCTTTACTACATTCTCTGCGGGAAAAATTATGAGACCATAATGACATTGTTCGTTCTCTTAATATCTTGAGGTAGTTAGCTATTTCCAGGTTAGCTGTATAACAAAACTCGGTGGCATAATGCTATCACCGTTTACCATAACCATATATCTGCAGATTTATCTGAGTCTTGGGTGATCCAGGTTGGGCTCAGCCAGTCTTGGCTCCATGCTGAAAGGCCCATGTCTGTTTCATCCTCTTCAGGCCAGTGGAACAGGCAATACTTGTCCTTCTCAACAAGGAAACAGAAACACAAAAGGGCACACACATCCATGCAAGCATATTGCAAGCCACTACCAGGATCACATCTGCTAAAGTCCTATTAACTAAAACAAGTCACATAGCTAAACTCAAATTCACACTACTTCCTTAGGGAGAAACTCCAAAGACACATAGCAAAGGGTGTAGATACAGAGAAGGGTAAAAAATGGAGATGAATGATCAAATCTAAAATAAACAAGTTCAATCATAACTTCTAATCATAGCCTTTATTTCCCATTTAAAACAAGACGGACAATTTTTATGTATTCTATGATAGAAACAAGTAAAACCAAAAAAGCATAATCTCTAGGCAAAAAGTTTGCTTTTTAAGGATGCACGATATCTTTCTTCACTTTTTGCAAGAGAAGTTGCGATCATAACTTCCTACAAAAAAGAAAAATTGCATTATGATTTATGTCAGGGAACTTCAGACGAATAAAAGGATCGAATGAAGGGTCTCTGGTTATTTTGTAAAGTCTCTTGGAAAAATGTGGTTTGCATGTTTTTAAAGATAAATGTGGTGATATTATATTTATTTATGTCATAGAATACTAACACCAGAAGTATTCTGTGAGCCCATCTATTCCAAAATTCAACTGAGTGTAAGAATTATTCTTCTACCATGTTTCTTGAACAGTCTATACTATATTTTTAGTGTGGATGGTCCCATCCTCATGAGGCAACATATTCCATTGTCCTATCAGTCTGGTTAACAAAGTTAACTTAGAGTCTTCCTCCCTTTTCCCTTAATTCTAGAAACCTAGAAAAAGTTTTGCCAATTCTATTTCAAAACTATATTAATTTCCTAAATCTGCCATAACAAATTACCAAAAACTGGGTACTTAAAAACAACAAAAATTTATCTCACAATTTTGAAGTCTTGAAGTCTGAAATCAAGGTATTGTCAGGACCATACTTCCTCTGAAGGCTGTAGAGAAAAATCTTTCATGCTTCTCCTCGCTTCTTCTGACTTCCAGAAATACTTGACCCTCCTTGGCTTATAGCTACACCACTCCAATCTCTACTTCTGTCTTCATATGAAGTTTTTACCTATGTGTTATCTCCATGTGTCATCCCCTCTTATTATAAGGACACTAGTCATTGGATTTAGGACCCACTCTGATTCAATATGACCTCATCTTAAGTAATTACATCTTCAAAGACTATTTCTAAATAAAATCGCATTCTGAGGTTCCAGGTGTATATGAATTTTGGGGTGATACTATTCAACATGCTAAAAAGACCTTTTTTTTTTTTTTTTTTTTGTCTTTTTCGTGACCGGCACTCAGCCAGTGAGTGCACCGGCCATTCCTATATAGGATCCGAATCCGCGGTGGGAGCATCGCTGCGCTCCCAGCACCGCACTCTCCTGAGTGCGCCACGGGCTTGGCCCTAAAAAGACCATTTTAAATATTTGAAGAGAGATATGGTGCTCCACCTTGGTCTTTTCTCCTTTAGCCTAACACTCTGAGTGCCTTCAAACCTCCTTAAATTACACAAGGTCATTCAAAAAGTTCTTAGAAAAATTGAATTAAAAGATAATACAAATATTTCCATGAACTTTTTGAAAATACCTCTTATTATCCCCAGACCTTCACCATCTAGGTCATCTTTCTTCAGTTATATTCAAAATAATCCATAAATTGACATTGTGAACCAGAAATAGGTAATTTTATTTATTTTGAACATAACTACTAAGAAAAACAAAAATATAAAAGAATTATGTGTAAGCTTTTATACCCAAGAAACAGAATGTGATTTTTTCCAAGAAATAATTTAGTCTAGTGAGCAAAATGCCTGCCCCCTGGATCTTGTATCTGGTGATCCAAGATGAGAAAGATATTACATCAGAAATCATCTACACTGTCCTGACGCTGACTTTTATACTCCATTGGGTGCTTTTTAGATTGTATTTTACTACCTATGTCAAAGACCAATACTGGTCAAGACTTATTACCCACCAATGAGCTGTAAAGAGACTGCTGAAAAGGGCATTGGAGGCTACCTAAAATATAGATCACACTCTGCTAGGGCAAAAATGCCCCTGGCCCAGGACTTTATTAGCATTAGAGTTTCATTACTGTCCTTTCAGCTCTGCTTCAGAGCCTCCCATTGCATTCAAATCTTTGGAGTGTCAAGGATTGCAGAGGGATGAGAATATTGAGAACATGCCTGATTCTATCCTAAAACACATGAGCAGGTACCATATCTCAATTAATTCAATCTAAAGGTTTTGTACCTGGGCACAAGGCCCTGTTCTAAATACTATGGGAGAATTAATCAATCACATTATTTATTTAGTTTCCACCTTATATGAGACAAGGTACCATCCCTGGGTCAACAGTCGAATGGTGGATGAACAAAATGTGAAAATATAAGTAGGGGTTGAAATAAATGCAGCTGAGCGCGTGCGCGCTTGGCCTCTAGCCATGTATAGACTTGGATTCAAATCCTAGATCTGCTACTTATAAATTAAATGTGACCCTGGCCAATTTATTAATTTCTCTAAGTCTCAATTTCTTTATCTGGAGTATGGGAACAATAAATCTATTCATTTTATAGGATTGTTGTGAGGATGAAATGAACAAATTCATGCAGTGTACTTAGCAGAATGTCTGGCACTCAGTTAACTATGGGTTACTTTTATTATAACACTGGAAAACAAAACAAAGACAATTTTACAAAGGAAGAATAAAGCTGGAGGATTCATCTGGTTGCAGTGGTAACTGTGATGCTATAATAACCGAAACAGTGTGATATTGACATAGGATATATATGAAGATCAGTGGTATGAAATAAAAAGCCCAGACATCCAGATATAGACCAACACACATAAGGTCAACACATTTTTGAAAAAGGTTCTGAAAGTAAGCCAATGGGGAAAGGATAGTTTTTTCCTGAGTAAAAATAATTAACGATAATAATACAAAGACACTATAAGGCCCTGTTTAACTTCTCATTAAAAAAGGCAGAAAAATAAAGAATCACATAATGATCAGAATATTAAAATACATCTTGTCCAACAACTTCACTTAAAAGAAGAAGACAATCAAGTCCAGAAAGCAGCACTGATTATTAACTGTCACACAGAACTAGACCTTAATTATCTGGGGCATCTTGTATTTATTTATTTACTTATTCCCTTTTATTTATTTGTTTGTTTGTTATGAATATTCATGAGACACAAAGCTGATTGTCACCCCTCGTGCCCATGATGTGAGGTACAGATTCATACTGGCAGTGTACTCATTAACACAAATTGCATTTGTACCCTGTGTCCCTCACGAAATTATCCCCAACCTCCCTCCCCTCCCCCTTTCCCCCCAACTCCACTTTGTAGCCAAGGGAATGTTCTCTCCCTCTGCAAGACTAATGCACAACTGTGGTGTTTCTTTCCTTCCTTCTTTCTCTCTTAGTTCCCACATATGAGTGAGTACATGAGGTATTTACCCCTCTGTGCTTTGCTTATTTCACTCAACATAAGCTTCTCCAGGCTCATCCATGTTGTTGCAAATGGGAAAATTTCATTCTTTTTTATTTCAGAATAGTATTCCATGGTGTATATATATCACAGTTTTCTTATCCAATTATCCATAGATAGACATTTAGGTCAGTTCCATGTCTTGGCTATTGAACATAGGAGTGCAGGAATCCCTTTGAAATGATGACTTCCATTCCTCTGGGTATATACCCAGAGTGAGATTGATGGATTGAAGGGAAGATCAATCTGCAGTTGTTTGAGAAATCTCCATACTATTTTCCATAGTGGTTGTACTAACTTTTACAGTCCCACCAGCAGTGTAGGAGTGTTCCCTTCTCTCCACCCTCTCCCCAGCATTTGTTATTCACCATCTTTTTGATTATAGCCAGTCTAACTGGGGTGAGGTGGTATCTCAATGTAGTTTTAATTTGCATTTCCCTGATGACTAGTGATGAGCATTTTTTCATGTACCTATTGGCCATTTGTATGTCTTCCTTTGAAAATTGTCTATTCAATTCCTTTGCCCACTTTTTAATTGGGTATTTGGGTTTTTTACTGTATAGTTGCTTGAGTTCTGTGTATACTCTGGATATTAATTCCTTGTCGGATGCATAGTTAGCAAAAATTTTCTACCATTCTGTAGGTTGTTGATTGTTTCCTTTGCTGTGCAGAAGGTTTTTAGTTTGATATAGTCCCATTTGTTTATTTTCTCTTTTGCTGCTTGTGCTTCAAGCTCTGAAATTCTGTCTTCTGCTTGCTCTACCCTGCTGCTCAAGCTCTCAGCTGTGTTTTTTATTTCATTGAGTGAATCTTTCATTTCTAGAAGTCCTGCTACACTCTTTTATAAGGTATTAAACTCTTTGTAGATTTCCTCCTTCATATTTTGGATATTTTTTCTTGTTTCATTGTGTTCTCTAATTGAGTCTTCCTTTACTTTATTTCTTCAAGTTTTCTTAAGATCATTGCTTGGAATTCTTTTCCAGACATTTGAAGAATCCCCTGTTCCATGGAGTCTGACTTTGGAGCATTATTATATTCTTTCAGTGGTGTCATTTCTTCTTGATTATTTTTAGTTCTATTATTTTTTCATTGATGTTTGGTCATTTGGTGGAGGGTTTGCTGCTTCTGTTACACTGAAGTTGGCTGTGGAGTCGCCCTGGTTGTTACTGTGGTGGTGAATTGTCTTTGCTTGACAATAGGTGTGGTGGTGGTTATGTTAAACCACCTTGGGTCCTGTTACAGAATCTATGGTCATAGAATGAGCCCCCAGTGCTGTGCAGTTCTGCTGGATTCACCTCGGCAGGTTGGGCTGCACACGCTGGCACTCTGGGAAGGCTTTTAAACCTAATGAAGTTGCTACAAAAATGCAGTGCAAACATCCAGCAATTAAATAAAATGCACAGTATCCCCAACACTCCTCCATAAAGAGATGAGTGTGTTTCAGGTTAGTGACTGGTAAAGAAACATAGAGAAGAAAGGTAGACAAAGAATTGTTAAGAGATATTCCTATTTAATCCCAGGAGACTTCTTTTTATAAAAAATTAATTAATTATTTTTTTAAAGAAAATTTTGGCCATAAAACAAGTCTTAATACATTTAAAAACACTATGATCATAAAAACTATGTTCTCTCACCACAGTAATAGAAGGAAATTTAGAAAATTCATAAATGTGTGGAAATTAAGCAACACTCTCCTAAATAAGCAATGGGTAAAAAGAAATATCACAGAGAAATTAGAGAATACTTTGAGATAAAAATCAGAGAACAACTTATCAAAATTTATAGAGTGCAGGACTCATGCAGTGGTTAGAGGAAAATTTATACTTGTAAATACCTATATTAAAAATAAGAAAAATCTCAAATCAGTAATGTTAACTTCTACCTTAAGAAAACAGAAAAAGAAGAGCAAACTAAACCAAAAGCAAATAAAAGTACGAAATAACAAAGATTACAACAGAAAAACATGAAATAGAGAATGAAAAAAATAGAGAAAATCAGCAAAACTAAAAGTTAACTCTTTAAAAAGATCAATGAAATTTGTGAGCCTTTATGTAGACTGACCAAGAAAAAAGAAAAGACTGAAATTACTAAAATCAGAAATAAAGCAGGGGCACTATTACATTGTCATTACGGTTTTTGTGGTGGTAAGATTTAGTCTCTCTTTCTAGTTTGGATTTTTGCCCTACCATGGCTTTTGTTCTTTCTTGTGTATTCATGGTACTGATTATTGTTTTTCAGATTCCAGACGCAAGACTTTCTTGAGGATTTCTTGTAGGGCTGGCTGTGTGACTGTGAACTCCCATTGTGTTTGTTTGACTGGAAAATGCACTATTTCTCCATTCTTTCTGAAGGATAGCCTTGCTGGGTACAATATTCTTGGCTAGCAGTGTTTTTTTTTTTTTTCTTTTAGTATTTTGAATATATCATCCCACTTTCTTCTGCCCCGTAGAGTTTTTGTTGGGAAGTCTGCTGTTAGTCTAATAAGGCCTCCCTTGTAGCTGACTTGATGCTTTTCTCTTGATTCTTTTAAGATTCTCTCTTTGTTTTTGAGCTTTGCCAGTTTGACTCTAATATGTCTTGGAGAGGATCTTTTTGAGCTGAATCTTGTTATACTTCACACTGTGTAATGGAGATGAATAAAAACGGATTACTCAAAGCACCATGAAGGTCATGAGAGGCCCAAAGGGACTGCACCTCAGCAACTCCTCTATTAGGAGAGAAAACAGGGTGCAGCCCTGATTCAAAGTTACCTTCTGTTTTTATTGTAAAGACAAGGAATTTTCACAGGAAAAATCAGTTGATTCAATGATTACAAAGGGACACAAAGACATGGGCAGTGTTACAAAAGTTATCTATGGCTAAGTATAGCTTAAACAATGAAAACTCCTAACATCAGAAAAATTAACAATGTGATATTCCAAAGTACAATTACTGAAAAGCTAAGTTGGTCAAACGGCGATCATTATCTAAAGTATAACCTCTCCTTAAATGATATAAGCAATAGTTACATTCTTATGATAAACTCTAAGTATAATTATCTCTAAAGTTTCCACCAACAGAAGCTTGCTCCTAACAAACATTTTTTTCACATCTTTCCCTACAGCAATTCTTAAAATCTCTTAACAGGATATGTATGACAGCCACCTATTACCTCTAAAATCATTAAACTATACAATTCCATACCTAAGCAGTGACTAGAGTTGATTAGATGGGCTGTTGCCCTCTGGCTACCTGAGGGCTTTTACCCCATACAAGTATTTACCTGAAAACTCTATTCTAAAAATCAAATGAGAATCAAGATTTCTAACCCTCCACAGAATCTGTTTGGGAATCTTTGAGACTTCTAGATCTGAAGGTCCATTTCCCTCCCTGTACCTAGGAAGTTTTCTGTTATTATTTCATTGAATAGGTTTTCCATGCCTTTTCCTTCTCCTCACATTCTGGAACACCCATGATTCAGATGTTTGTATGCTTAAGATTGTCTATTAGCTCTCTTAGATTTTCTTCATTTTTTAAAATTCTTTTTTTCCTATTTTTTCTTTCTTTCTCTCTCTTTTTTTTTTTTCTGTCTGCCTGGGTTATTTCATAAAGATTATCTTCAAGATCAGAAGTTCTTTCTTCTGCTTGTTATAGCCTACTGTTAAGCCATCAGTTGTGTTTTTTATTTCACTGAGTGAATCTTTCATTTCCATGAGTTCTGCTACATTGTTTTTTAAGGAATTAGTCTCTTTGCAAATTTCCTCCTTCATATCATAGATATTTTTTCTCATTTAGTTATGATATCTAACTGACTCTTTTTATATCTCCATGAGTTTTTTTTAAGATTGTTGCTCGGAATTCTTTTTCAGTCATTTCAAGAGTTTCCTGCTCTATATGGTCTAGTATTTGATAATTACTGTATTCTTTTGTTGGTGTCATATTTTGGGGGGGTTTCATATTTCTAGTATCTCTATGTTGATGATCTGGTAGAGCAGTTGCTTCTTCTGTTACGCTGAAATGGACTTTGAGAGAGACATCCTCTTCTTCTAGTCTCTGCTGGTGACTCTCATTGTGTTAACATAGTTGAGGGTCTGGCAGGCTGCCTGCACAGTAGCTGTGGCATCTGCTGCTTTTGAGGAAGCCATGGCTGTGGCAGTGGCTATGGTGGGTCATCCGCATAGAAGTGGTGTTTTCTGTATGCTCCTTGCCTGCTTCTGGGCAGGGGATGCTGCCTCAGTTCTCACCTTTAGGAGCCCATGCATGCTCACTTCCAGGATACTTCCTGTACAGAGTGATTTCAGGAGCTACTCTGCAAGAGGACAACATGATAATTTGGGAAGTCCAATAATACAAACCTGGATGGCTTTGGGAATGGATAAATTATATGGAAAATAAAGACACTTGAGAAGGTAACAGGGAATGTGTAGGAAAACACTGATGGTATCAGATGAATGTGACTTTGAAAACAAAACTGTGGACCTTGGTCACATTCTGAATCCACAGGGAGATATTTTTGTCAACTTAGTCACCAGATTCTCTCTCTTAAGAGATCTGAAAACTGTTATTTGACTGGCCTAAGAGCTGGAAGACACTTGATGGAGTACTTACTTGATTGGAAAAATGACATAAATTGTTGGAGACCTGTGAGTTCTTATTGAACCCTCTCTGAGTGGGATGACTGAAGAATAAAGTGGACATCAAAGAACTGTATTCTAGACCTGGTTCTGTCAGTTTTATCTGTGTGAACTTCTCAGCCCTACTTTAATATCTCAATGATAGAATAAATAGAGATAATTAGAGGATCAGGCAGTAGTGCTAGAGACACATACACTGTAATAATTGATGGGTTATTTGGGCAGGAGAGTCTTCTATAAATGGTAAATTGGGATAATAATGATAGGCTATGCCTCTTTATATAAATACTTATAACCTGTTCTCTTTGGGAAGAATAAGAAATATCCCAGAGAGTTTATACTTGAATTGATCTCTTGTTTAGCTCAAATAAGGGATGACTCCAAATAGGCTACCAAAAATTAATGTGTGTGTCCCAGTAATTCTCCAATGAGCACTGAGGTTAAAAGGTAATAAATGTACAAAAGGAGGAAATAAGGTCATATAACTAAAGATCAATATGAGACAGTGGCTTTTATCTATAAATATAGTGTCCAAAGGGGTAATACTAAATTGAGCGTATAAGGTTAAAGACAACCAAATGCCTTTTTAGTTACATTCATAGTAGAAAAAGATAAAAGAAATCAGAGATAAGCTCTATGGAGCTGTTGGTGTAATGCTGATGGATGGCATAGACAAAATCGAACTGCTCACTTTCCAAATGGCTTCTGTTCTTCTGTCAAAGGAAAAAAAGAAGACAGAATGGAGATCCATGAGGAGAACGGAATTTTAAGATGATGAAAAAGGGGTATTTTCATCTGCTAGGCACAGTTCTTTAAAAGTGTAGAAAGCAGCATTCTCACCACTGTAGCTGAAGGTAAGAATGGGAATCTAAGGCCAGAAGGAATACCCAGTGCAGAAAAATGGAATTCCGCTAATCTGCTGTAGCAAGCCCCATGATGGGGAGGCATACGCAGAGAACAGCGGATGAAGAGTCACCTCTACTTGCTTGCATTATTTTTGCAGATACTTCACAGTGTGTAGCCACATAACATGAACTTTCTATCAACAATTTTAAATAATTTTTAAAAGAAGGCATTGAAAGACTTCAAAGCACATTTCCTATAATTGAGGACAAGCTTGGTAATTATCTCTGTAATATGAATAATAGTTATAATAATTTACATAAAAACAGGTGGAAACCTTCCCCATAATAACTCATCCTATGAAATGACCTGTAAACAAATATAGTCTCCCACAAAATTCACCAGAGCAACCCCAGTCTAAAACTTAAATTGGAAACTGAAATACAAAGGCAAACAAAGGAGTAACATGGGGATCATCATGGATTCTAGAAGAAAATCAAGGAGTCAAGAACCACAAATTTATCAGTACTTTCCAGGTGACAGTTTCTAACAAATCAACCAGGTAGTGTTTAAGGTACAAAATATGACAATGGATGTGGGAATACTGTGCAAATGTCATTCTGTATAAATATAAAATGCTCTCTGTTTAATTTTTTTTCCTGGCTTAATGACAGTCTGTTTTGCCAATTATATTTTTCTATAGAAATGTATAATTTCAAGTTCTGATTGGCTAACCAATATCTTATGATTTGGATCAGTTTAGATCAGTCCTTTGATCTGTCATAACATGAAGAACTGAAAAAAAAAAAAACAATTTGTATTTTGTGTGCAACATGCTGGCAGATCCTGATAAGTAAGGAAAAAAGTAAGTGAGGAAAAGAGATGCATACATGATTCACTTTCTGTTTTTACAGGCTGGCTTTTTCTGCTTCTCCCCACTCATGGTGAAATATGCCCCCACCCCTCCCATGATTCCCAAGTTTGTACCACCTAGGTCAAGGTAACTCAGTATATCATAAACTGAAATTTCTCCTCTGCTTCCAAATTCTGAAATTAGAGAATTTGATTGTCCTACCTTAGGTCCAGCGCCCACCCCTGAGCCAAACCACTGTAGCTAAAGAGGAATCTATATAATTCTAACAGGGTATTGGTAGAGGACAAGAGTGGACAACTTCCTGCAGGGGATGGGTACAGTTCTCAAGGAAAGAATCTTCATGTCTTTGGGAATGTAGCAAAATATTCTGTGCATCAGTGCTTCCCGAGCTTTAATATGTTCATGAATTATCTGGGGACCTTGCTGTACTGACCTGATTCAGTAGGTGGAGTGGGGCCTGAGAGTTTGCATTTCTAGCAAGCTCCTAAATGATGCTGACATTGCACATCTGCAGATTACACTTCACACACACACACACACACACACACACACACACAATTTTTGCTTTCCTGTTTACCACATCTCAATGATGGGAAGTGGGAAACATATTCCATTTCAAAATAAGGAAAAGTTAACAATGAAGCTACTGCTACCATTATATGACCTATGAAACACTGAGTTCTTTATTACCAAAAGGATCCAAGCAGGGACTATTGGAGTAGAAATTTGTTTGATAGCATGATCAGATTAATTAGTTGATGGGCACCAAGAAACCAGACAGCCCTTAAGGAAGAGTATAGGTTATTGAGGTGAGGTCCAAGGGCCTGGCATTAGGAGGAGTTTGGTCAGTCATTATTTCCAAGGTCTAGCTGTGCTGTGTGTCAGGCATCATGACAGGTGCTGGGGTTATTATGGTGAGTGAAGCTTACCATGGTTCCTGATTTTGAGCAGCGTAAATATTTGTAGGAGACAAACATTAATGAAATAATTATAAAATGAATGCATACTTAAACTAAGATACAGATTTTGAATAAAAGGAAAAGACTTATTTAAGTGATCCAGGCTAAAAGAGATCACAGACAGTTTTTGTGAACTAAAATCTCAAGAATGAAAGGAGTAGACCAGGGCTGTGCGTGTGTGTGTCAAAGGAGTGTATCTGGGAGGAAAGATACAGGATATTTGAAAAAGGGTAATGGAGGAAAGCTTACTGAAAGGACCATTTACAGAGGTGTGGACAAGCAGACCAACAAGGGATGGGGAAGCACCCCATAATCAGCACCAGTGGGAGCATGGAGGGCCAGCATGGGGGGCTTGTACTGTAGTGCAGGGAGAGGTACAGATATGGGAGAAGGCTGGACTGACGAGAGCTGTTGCCACAACAAGAAAACACAACTTCTCAAGTCCTGTGAGAGCCCAAGTGATATTGTCTGCAGAGGCCAGCATCCCAGAGCTCAGAACCGGGTTGAGATGGATGAAGAGTATATCCAGAGAGAAAAGGAGAGAATAACTAGCATGAGGGGAATAGTGGTGCAGGATGAGGATGGAGGGTAGGCTGGGGCCAAAACATGAAAGACTTTATACCATGTTAAGGAATCCAGACTTTATCAAGAACAATGGAAACTAAAATGTCAGGGCCAACCAGGAGCTCAGGGAGGTATTTGGGATCAGGTGGTCCCAGCTATTTATTAGGAACTCAGCTATGGAAACTACTGGGTACTTGGTCAAGATTTTAGTCCTAGGACTCCTGTGAAAGAAGATCAGACTATAATAAATTGGTAAAGAGCTTCACCTCTGATTGATAGTGGCTGCTTGGAGAGCCTTACTGAGAAACATTCTAAAGCACTATTTAAATTTAGCACGAAGAGTACTGCAATTGATGATGGATGTGCAGTCTCATCAGTATGTTTTAGAAGGAAGTGGTAGATCACCCATTCAACGTATTTCATGTCCTTGGACACATGCAAAGTGCAAGGTCTAATAAATTAGTAATCACAAATGTCAAGTTTTATTGATTTGGGGTTATTGTGTTTTTTTATTATTATTATTGTTATCAGTGGCTGAGCAATTCTGGAATTAAATTGACTCTAGAAATTCTGAGGCTCCTAACAACCTAAAGGATGAGGCAATTACACTGAAAATTTTACTGATTAAGTAGACTCTTCAAGGTTGAAAATACATGACAGAAAAGTTAGAAACGTAAAATTTTTCTTTCCTATCTACTGAGATTTAAAGGCAATGTTTTCATATCAAATTCTTTCTGGTTTACATTTTTTTCTATCTTACTTATGGGGAAAAAAAGGACTTTGTTGAATAACTTGAAACTTGATAATCAGCTGTAAAGATTAGAAAAGAAGTGAAAACTTACTATGAGGCTCACTCACCCATTACCTCTCCCAACATGGATGGGAGAGAATTTTTCATCATTAGGGTTTGCTTTGCTCAAAGAAGATTCTGTGTGACTTGGAGCAAGGAAATAAAGTATAAATGGTTTTTCTTTGAGTGTGAAGAGCTGATGAATTACTCTCTATATTTAATCCATCTATTATCATTATTATTATTAACATTTATTGAGCATTTACTACATTCTGGTCACACTGCCAACCATTTATATAAATTTTCTCATTGAATCCTCATGCCCAATGGTATGCTGGTAAACCAGCTCTTCAAAATAAAATAAAATATTAAATAAAATTGAGCCCTAATTTGCACTATTCCCAATTTTTATCATATAAACACTCTCATGAACAGTTTAACAATCAGCTTTAAAAAATCTGAGTATTAAACATTTGGCTCTTATGAGTTATACGAGCTTGTTCCAGCACAACACTGCTTAAGAAACTGTGTTGTTAGAGTTCTATGCAATCAACTTCTGTTACAAAGACAACTGTAGTACAGTGGCCCACACAAGAGTTAATTTTCTCTCACACAATAATCTGGGATGAGGTGGGGTTTCTGCTTCTCACGTTATCCTCAAATCCATGCCGAAGGGTCGGCTCTGCTATCTTCAATACATAGCTTTTCAAAGCAGCTCTAGCAACAGTCTTTCCAGACAGCACAAAGCAGAGGGAAGAGAAAGGCCAAGTCAGTCATCATCTCTTCCACACAGTCCTACATGGAATGCCCCTGAGGCAGACGAGTCACAGTGAAGGGTTCAGGCCACAGTCTGAATCTCAACTCTACCCTGACCAACCACCTGATTTTAAGGCAGTTGTCTGTTTTCTTGTCTGTGAAATAGACAATAACAGTATTTACCACATGGGGCTTAATAAAACCAGTTAATATACTTTGAGACCATAGAACAGTTTATGGCATTGTAAGCATTTGATTAAAAATAGCTGTTAATATTAGTAGAAATGAGAACTGAGGCCCATAAATATCACAGAATTGGCAAACACATGGTAATTTGAGTTTTCTTACTCCCACCTAATGCTAGACGTTTTCACCAAATCATCTAGCCTTATTTGCTTCCCTGTCTCAGGTGTGTATGTCTCAGGCTAAACAAAAGCACTTTCAAGGGAAGAATCTAGGCTGGATACAGCAGAGGTCAGGAGAGGTATATTCTTAATTGCAATCCTGAATGTTGTTCGAGGTAAAATCTAAATGATAGGTGAAACCTGTGAAAACAAAACTTTTTTATGTGATTTTGACTAAATCCTATGTCAACCAATCCAGGCTTAACAAGTTATACCAATCTGCAGTGACAATCTTACACTATCTAGGCAACAGTAATGCGCAGATTGACACCAGCTTTGTAAAAGCTACTGAGATACAGTATTTTGAATTACCCATTTTTATCTGGATTTCTAGGATTTTGCTCCCTGCTGTGAGTAGAAATAACTCAAAGTTCATTGAACACATATATCAAAAGTAAATTTTAAAATTAGTGGACAAAATATTTTTTTAAAAATTCATAAGATGACATATATCTTCTCCAAATTGAATTTCTCATAGACTAGTCTTGGAGCTCAGTTTCCTGTGATCACACTCATTTTCCTGATGTGGCAGCTACACTTACCTGCAACAATTCTAGAATTTTGTCTGTCAAAATTCAATTTTGCTAGCAAAAAAGCAGGCTATTTTTTCCTGGCAAATTCTATATTTTTTTCCTTAGATGCAATTGAATTCTTTGACAGTATTAATGATTCCATCAAAGGCCCAGATGGAAACAAGCAGAGAAATAGAGAGACATCGGAGTTTCTCTGAAACATTGTCCTCAAATTCTTTCATCATAGGATTAAGAGAAGAGCCAATTGGATTGTCTTGTTCCTTGCATAAATGCAGTCACTCTATTACTGTGTGTGTGTGTGTGTGTGTGTATGTGTGTGTGTGTGTGTGTGATTTTTGTTTGTCATATTGGAGTCTTTTGGGTAGCCATGGGATGGCACTAGGAAGGCACATTGTAAAATATTTTGCCTCAAGGTATCATGAGGTAGCACAAATATAGGGAGAACCTAAATCGTGGAAGAAGAATCACACTGGCACACTACACCAATTCTTGTCAAACTGTCTAAAAATGAGAGATTGAGCTTTGTGGTCAAAACCAAAGCAGTAATTAAACTATGGAGTATGGGAGAGGAATAGACCAGGACCTATTTACCCAGGCTGTCAACAGAAAGAGAACTCAGACCCATTTTTAATATCATGCCTTGATTGTGACACAGTGGTGCTGATGGTTGCAAGGCTGGGAAAGAAAACCTTCTCTCCAATAAAAAAGCCCACTTCTCATATCTGTGTCGGAGAAAGGGGACTATTTTCCCACCTTGGATTAGATTCACCTTCTAGCCATATTTCAGGCATCTCAATATCTTCATGTTTCTGTCCAGATGTCTCAAGTTTCCCTCTGTAGCTACTGTGGTGCTCCCACCCCATCCTCTTTCCACACCATGGCAAACTTTACCTGTCCACTATCCTATTCACTCAGCTAGTAAAGTCTGTTTTTCAGGACTGTCACTCTGCTACCAGTTAACTCTCAAGCAAACAAGTCAAATGCAATATTTGCCTGGAGTGACTATTTTTCATTAGGGTAGACTTGCACTGTCAGAAGTGTGGCTGCATTGTGGTACTAAGAACTAGACCATATGCACTTGTGTTATATGCACTGTCAGTGACCAATACCTTTTGATATATTATTCTTCTGTCATTAGTATTCCAAATGCACACTAATCACATCATATCTGTAATTTTACATTGGTTTTTGCTGAACACTGTCTTTATAAATATCGTTTTTAACAAACAGCACAGTGCACCACCATGTGCCCATCCTTCAGCTTCAACAATTACATTCTAAAAAAAAAGACAAGACACAACAATCACAACAGTTCCTTGAATTTGCTAAGACAGGTGAACAGATATGATTTTGATGGTGGAGAGGGGGAGAGGAAGGAGGGAAAAGAAGGATTTGGTAAAGGGACACGAAAATCAACTACATTGTATATTGATAAATTAAAATAAAAAAATTAACATTCTGCTGTTCTAACTGATACTAACTGGTAAATGTTCACCTTATCTTTAATGGCTTACAATTATAACTATGTTGTGAAGAATGGTGCTCAAAAATGTATACTGTATGTAGATAATCTTGACACAGACACACAGAAATAAAATTTCTGAAGGTAGCCCATCTTGACCTTATGTACTCTACATATTTCATTGAGTCAAGCAAGGGTTCATTGGTTCTATTTACATTCATGCTTTTACTCACTAAGGGCAAGCCTTACTCTTTTTGGTTCCTTTATGGATGAGAAGTGAACAAAGGTGGGCTCCAAAGCTCAAAATTAAGGTCAGCTTTCTATTGTGGACAATTCTTTTGGAGCCAACTTTCGAATGTCACAGAAACTATTGCTGTGATTGTAGAGAAACATCAGACACATTGATCAGAGTCATGGTCAAAGTTGCAAATAACTTCTTTGTGTTTTTTAACCAATGAGCTATTGAATACAGGTATTTTTTTCCTTCCTCCCAAACCCTTCCTGACAACACAACAAATGATAATCTGAAATCAAACACGACACTCTACCTGCAGGACCCGACTCTGACAGATGGAGCTGTGTTTAAATAGCTTTATGTTGCCAGTTCTAATAAAGGAAAAGCACACAAAAGCCCAAGTCTAACGGGAAAAGGAAAGGTGCTCTGAATTTGAAAAGGAGTCAGGTAAGCATAATCGTGATGAAAATCATCAGACCCCTAAGTAGCATGGGGCAACATTGTCTTGGAGGTTGGCTGGAATAGCCATAGCTGTGCCTCGTGGTCAAATCAGCACAGGTAGGTGACAGAAAGCTTTGTTTGGGATGCTAAGGAGCTTTTATTTTGCTTAGACGGCACATAAGGGAAACCTGCCAGATTTTTGATCTGTGTTGAGCTGATGGGTGTGCAACAGTTGCTTTTGTTATCTGAGAAAAAGGCATCCTGGGGCTGTGGGAGTGCTCTAGGCTTAATGATCTTGGGGTTCTGTTAAATAAAGGCACTCAGAAGACATTCCAGTGGAGGGTGAGGCCTCCAAAGGCTCAAGAAAGAAAAACAACTCTTACCTTTAATTTTCGGGTCCAGTTCTAATGGGGCTGCGGTCATGTATCAAGCTGAAAGACATACACAGTACTTCATAAAAACATTTTAAATACTCAAAACAAAAGACTTTTTTCCTCAACCTGATTTGAATTGGCTCCAGCACCATCTACAGGAGTGTTATTTTTCCGTCTTTGATCATATATGGCAAAGGACCTTGCTTTACTGTTTATGGAATTTTTAACCCTCATCTTTCAAGAAATGCTCATAATTCCCCTGCTCTGTGGCCATCTAGAACTCTGGGCAGAGATGTCCTCGGTGTTTCATTGGTTCGGAGTTGGCTCCATCCCAATGTAGCTTCAGTCATCCAGCCCTGTCAGTCTTCAAACCTATTGATACATTGAATCCACTAGCATTAACTGGTGAATATTATGGTCAGGCTCTGTGGGAATAACTGGAGTTGCAAAGATAAATAAGACAGTCCTTAAACTCAAGGAGCTCATAGGAAATATAAGAGACAAGCATTAAATAAATTATGACAAAACAATATGAAAGGGCAAGTTGTACAAGGGTACTTCAAAAAGTCTGTGGAGAAATAGAATTAAAAGATAACATGAATCTTTCCATGAACTTTTTGAAGTACCCTCACATAACCATCAGGAGCGGCATGAGGGTACATCCCACCTGGGTTTGGGTGAAAGCTGCACAACAGATCTTGGTAAGAGTCACCAATTGATCTTCAAAAGAAAAGCAGCCAACAAATAGCTACTACTTACAGAGCACACAAAATGTGCCAGTTATTAAACCAAGTAGTTTACTTCAAGTTAGTCCAACAACACCATGCATTAGATATTATAAATCTCAATGTATAGATGAAAACACTAAGAGAGGTAAAAAACTGAAGGACACACAGCCAGAGAAAGACAGATCACAGATATGAATCTAAATTTTCCTGACTTCAAAGCCCATGCTCCTTGCTAACCACCACACTGCTTTTGGACAAAGGAAAGTGATAGAGGTGTGTACCCAGACAGAGATGTGGAGTCAACACCACAAACTTTTCCCATATGTCATTTCACCTCTGCCTTGCAGACCCAATTCAGCATCCAAATATTTTTTCTTGCCTTCTTACTCATTCAGTTATGGCAAACTAACTGCATTCCATTCCTTCACCTTTTTGAAACTGACATTCCTTGAAAGAGACCCTAAGACAAACCTCAAAAACACAGATTCCCATAAAAACAAAACAAACAACTTTCCAAAAATATCTGAAGGGTTTCCAGTTTAATCTAGAGTCTAGAAGGCCATGTCCATTATCAGGTCAGCCTGGTACCAGATCATGATTTGCACACTTTTGATAGAGCTCGTTCCTAGATTTGATTCATTAGAAGAACATCTCTACCAATTTGGTCACAGCTTTAGGAAATATGGATCTTTTCTGAAAAATAGCATGAGAGCAAACATTAGCAACCTGTAGCAGATACACTAAACACAATATCCACCTCCTTGTGGCTGAACTCCTTGTCCTCCCCTTGTGTTATCCCTGCTTTAATTTTTCTTGTAATGAATATTAAAGTCATGTTAAGGGTTCACAGCTGAAATGCATCTTCTGAGCTCTGTAGCTCTTCAGCTTCCAAGCCTGTCAGTTCTCACCCCCCTTGTGTTCCTGTATGGGTGAGAGACTGTGCTGCAGTGTTTCCTGTGTAGAAGACAGACAGAGCTGCTCTCTAATTTGTGCTGAAAAAGACCTTTACCCAAAGCCCCTTTACCCAGTTTTGAACACCCATGCTGCATAACCACAGTAACCCAGTTTTGCCACCTGGAGAAGACCCCTACTCAAAACTTCATACCCACTTTTTGAAAGTAGTCTTGCTTTTTGACCACACTTCCTGTCTTTGTACCCAGCTGTGATGAAGCCCCCTACCCAAAGCCACTGACCCAGTTAACCACCTGTTAAAGACCCCCAATTTGGGTAACTGCCTGAATGCAAAATAGAGCCAATCAAAATTCTTGCTTGCTTGCTCAAGGAAAGTATATAAGTCTAGTTCCCCCTGCATTCAGGGCTCAGGTTTTGGAACGCTAATTCCCCCGAGACTGCCGGTATAATAGAACATCTGTGTTTCCCATTTCTCTGAGTGACTGCATTTCTTTAGCAACTTCTTCCATAACATCCCAACCAGCCAGGAGCCAAAAGGATAGAAATTTTGACTTGATACCAGGTTGCCAAACCTGAGACCACAGCTATTGACTAGTTATTGATCATCTGAAGTGAGCCCTTCTGTCAATCTTTGAGTGATTTTTATGTGCCTATCTTTGTTTTAAAGGAATTATTGATCAAATTTAATTTGACCAGAACACATTCATCTTGGTATGATCACTAATCAAACCTGGTACCTTTAATCAAAGGCTCTTAGTAGGTCTGTTTGTTTTATTTTCAAAATTTTTTGTGTGTGATAATATACACATAACATAAAATTTACTATCTTAACAATTTTTAAGTGTGCAGTTCAGTGGTATTAAATACATCATAATGCTGTGCAACCATCATCTTCATCCATCTCTATAATTCTTCTCAGCTTATAAAACTGAAACTCTGTACACATTAAATGGTAACTTTCCATGACCTTCCCCAGCCCCTGGCACTGCTATTCTTTCTGTTTCTATAAGTTTGAATATTCTAAGTACTTCATATAAGTAGAATCATACAGTATTTGTCTTTTTCTGACTGGTTTATTTCACTCAGCATAATGTCCTAGGTTCATCAATGTTGTAGTATGTGTCAGAACTTCTTTCCTTTTTAAAGCTGAATAATATTTCCTTGTATGTATATACCACATTTTGCTCATACATTCATCCATTGATGGACTCTTGTGTTGCTTCCACCTTTTGGCTATTGGAATAATTCTGCTATGAACATAAGTGTACAAATATCTCTTTGAGACCCTATTTTCAACTCTTTTGGGTATTACCCAGAAGTGTAATTGCTGGATCATAGGCTAAATCTATTTCTAATTTTTTGAGGAAGCATCTTACTGTTTTCCACTTGGGCTGTATCCTTTCACATTCCCAATAACAGTGCACAATGGTTTCAATTTCTCCACATCCTGGAAAACACTTATTATTGCCTGTCTTTTTTTGATACCATTCATCTTAATTAGCATGAGGTGATCTCTTATTGTAGTTTTGATTTGTATTTCCCCAAGGATTAGTTACATTGAGCATCTTTTCATATTCTTATTGACCATTTGTATATCTTCTTTGGAGAAATGTCTATTCAAGTTCTTTGACCATTTTTGAATTGAGTTGCTTGTTTTTGTTGTTGTAGAGTTTTAGGAGTTCTCTATATATTCAATATTAGGCCTCACAATTAGCTTAGCATAAGCACAGCCATGTTAACTGCTTCCTGCCTCCTGCCCCTTTCTTTTAAGCAAAGTGCTTTCTGAGAAAAACTGGATTCTGTGCAGAACAGGAAAACCACAGAGCTGTTGCAAAGTGCTAAATGCTCAGAATAGCTACCCAACCCCTTCTCCTAATTCAAACCCTATAAAACCCCTAATTAGTCTGTGTTGGGGCAGGAACTGATCTTTCAGTCTCCCCTTCAGGTTTGCTAAAAAAAAAAAAAAAAAAAAACTCCCCTGGCATGGTAAGGATTTGGCTTGGAGTCATTTAATGCCTTTGTCTTGCCAACCTAACATAATTGGTGGCCTGTACAGGGACCAGGATTGTCGGCTTTCACCGCCCCAGCCCCCCAAACTTGGAAAAACTTTTTCTCTCGTCTCTGTCTCTCTGTCTCTCTCTGTCTCTCTGTTCCTCTCTCTCTCTCTCTCTCTCTCTCTCTCTCTTCTCTACTCTCTCTCTCACTCCCTTATCCCCCAACTGAGAATCTGAGCCCAACGTTTCTGCTGCTTCACTTCTCTGTCGCAGTCTCTGCATGCAACATTGGACATCAATCACTTTCTAGGTGAGTCAAGTCTCATTTTTCCTCTCAAACTGCAGTCCTCTGACATTAAACAGTCTAAGACTGTCTTACAAAACTCTCGGCTGGGTCGGGGGCACTACATTGGTCACCAGTTGACTAAAACTCCTCACTATAGGGAATGCCTGATAGTAGAAACTAGTCTCTCATTTCTCAGGTCCCTAAAGTGTTACACAAACACCTGTCTCACTTTTGGGGATCTTAGGAAGTAAAATTCTTCTCCCTTACCTAAAACTATTGGCAGTCAAATTTCTCATCCTCCATGAGACTCTCCCCTGGGATGTCTCCTCAATAACTTAAAAACCTTAGGTCTTGTACCGCACATCTGCCCAAAGAAGCTTGTTTTCTTTTGTAGTACTGCATGGCCTCAATACCAATTGGATAATAAAAGCCATTGGCTAAAATTGGCACTTACATTTTCCAAATTCTCTGTGATCTAAAAAACTTCTTCAAACACAATGGAAAGTGGTCTAAGGTTCCCTGTGTCCAAGCCTTTGTCTATCTCCGCTCCTGTTCCTCTCTATGCCACTCCTGTAACTCTTATCAAATCCTCTTGCTCAATGAAAACCCATCCAAATCTCCTTCTTCTCCTTCTCAACTGCCCCCTTATCTTTCAACTTAGACCAAAAGGTGCCCTTTCCTTCCTCATCCTTCAATTTTGACCCTGCAGATACGGCTGCACCACCCCAAACTGTCCTGCCACAGCCTGCCCCCACCTCTGCGCCTCCTCCTCATGTCTCCAACCTCTACTCCGATTCCCCATTTCCTACACCCTCCCCTCCTATTACCCATTCTCACAAACTGCCACCTTTCCTTTCACCAAAAACCCTAAAACATCCAAACAACCCTTGCTCCCCTTCTTCTATCTTTCCCCTTCAAGAGGTAGCAGGAGCTGAGGGCATTGTTAGGGTCTATGTCCCCTTTTCCCTCAATAATATGGCTCAAATAAAAAAGCAACTAGGAACGTATACTACAGATCCTACTCAATATATAAAAGAATTCCAATATCTCATTCGATCCTATGATTTCATGTGACATGGCATTTATGCTATCCTTTCTTCCACTTTAACTCCGGAGGAGGAGGAGCGAGTCTGGTTTGCTGCACAAACCCATGTAAACACTATGCACACTCAGGATCAAGCCCAATATCCTGTGGGTCCAACAGCTGTCCTACAAACCAACCCAAACTGGGACTACTAGATAAAATCCCCAGATAAAAAAGGAAGGGGACACATGCTAATGTACCTCATAGAAGGGATAAAAAAAAAAGGGCTTCTTTAAAGGCAATCATAACGAAATTAAGAAAGTTACTCAGGAACCAAATGAAAACCTTGGACTTTTATGTGTCACCTCACTGAGGCTATCAGAAAATATGCCAACCGTATGAGTCTGTTATTGTTGCTTATAACAAAATACGTGGAACTGGATAATTTATAAGAAAATGAAATGTATTGCTTACAGTTTCTGAGGCTGGGAAGTCCAAAGTCCATCTGGTGGTGGCGACAGTGACCCAGGGGTCTCACATTGTGAGATGGTGGAAGCAGAGAGAGCAGAGAGAGAGACACACTCTCCTCCCTGTTCTTTTAAAGCCCTCAGAACCACAACCCTGGCCACCATTTTTAATCCATTCTCCGCTGCATGGCCCTATAATCTAATCACCTCTTTAAGTCACTACCTTATAATTACCATGATAGGATTTCCCACCCTCTTTACAGTCACAGTGTGGGCTAAGTTTCTAATACATAACATTTGGAGGACACAACTCAAGCTTCATTGAGTTTTGGGAGGACATAATTCAATCCACTACACCAACCTTAACCCTAAAACAGAAAAAGAAAAACTTCACATCAACACCCATTTCATTTCCCAATCAGCTCCCAATATCCACAAAAAACTCCCAAAATTAGAGGAGGGCTCCCAAATCCCTCAAAGGGATCTAATAAAACTGGCCTTCAAGATTTTTAACAACAGTCCAAATGCATCTCAGCTGACTATTAAAACACATAATTTTCTTTTTAACTGGTATTAAAGAGTTTAATATCCACATGAATCCCCTAGGGCTATTCCCACGAAGAGTTTGATTCAATGGGTCTGGAGTGGGTCGAGATTTGGCTTTTCTAACAAGCTCCCAGAAACACTCTGATTCTTCAACCACACTGAGTAGCAGCGCTAGAGAATAGCTGTGCTCTAGGTATCTGCTGAAGAGTCATCTTTGATACTCAACCCATTTGAGGATCTAGAGAAATAAATTATGTATACATTGGAAAAACTTCAGTAAATATTACTGATCTCAGCTGTGCTTTAGAGAGGGGTTTTCTGCACTAAATAATACGTCAGGGTATGTTAATATAATTTCTTTCTTTTGTGCAACTCCTGTGCCTGTAAAGTTGGGTGTAAATTAAAAGTATTTTGGAAGGAAAAAAAATATTTTTCTATTCTTTTCAATTTAAACTTTTTATTGAAGAACACATGTACAGAAAAATATGTAATTACAAGTATACAGCTTGATGAATCTCTCAAACTAAGCATGCCTTTGTAACTGGAACCCAGCTCTTACAACAGAATATATGGGATCTTCAAAAAGTTTATGGAAAGATTCATATTATCTTTTAATTCTGTTTTTCCATGAATGTTTTGAAGTACCCATGTATGGCCAGCTCTCCAGAAGACCCCACCTCCCCACACCTTCTTCTAGTTACTACCCAGCTATCCCAAAAGAAACTCACCACTATGCTGACATCTAATACCATATACCAGTTTTCCTGCTTTGAACCTGAGAGAAATGGAAACATAAAATCCTCGCTGTCTGGTTCCGTCACTCAATATAATGTTCGTGAGACTCATCCATATTGTACGCAGTTGTAGATTGTTTGGTCTCATTATGGTGTAGTATTCCACTGCATGAAAAGACTTCAATCTCAGTATTTTATCTACTCTACTGTTCTATTATAGCTTTTGCTACTTAAGAAAATTTTAATTTCTAGTTGGGGACTATTAAATATGGCTGTAATGAACATACTTGTACAGACTTTTTTGTGGGCCTAAAAATGCATTTTTCTTGAGTACATACCTGAGTATCTATAGCTATGAATGAAAAAAAATTTTGGATTACACACACACACACACACACACACACACACACAACACTATGTCAAAAAATTTATGGAAAGATTCATATTACCTTTTAATTCTACTTTTTATTTTTCCACAGAATTTTTGGAGTACCCTCGTGTGTGTGTGTGTGTGTGTGTGTGTGTGTTTGCACATATATATAACATACTCAGCCTTATTAGATATTGCCAGACTATTTTCAAAATACCAAATTTTAGACATATGCATTTCTAGAGGAATTTTGATTTATTTCACCAATTTTAAGGTTTTGTTTTGTTTGTTTTTAAACCAAAATATGCAACCAAGAAAGAATTTTTTTTTTTTTTTTGGACGGTCATGGAATTGTTCTGTATCTTGATTGTTATGGTGGTTACATGACTACACATTTATTAAAATTTGTAAAAATGCATTACAAAAGGGATTCATCTTATTTTATAAACCACAGTTTATCCATTAACCAGTTGAGGGATATTTGGTCATTTCTTCTTTTTGGCAACTATGATAGCAGTTTTATGCTGCTGTAAACATTCACATCAGGCATTAATGTGAAAGTATGATTTCATTTCTCTCAGGTATTACAAATGGGATGTCTGGGTCATAAGGGACATTTATATTTAATTTTATAAGTAACTGACCAATTATTTTCCATAGCAGCTTTTCCATTTTGCATTCCATCAGCAATCTATGAGAGTTCCAATTTCTCAGCATCCTTGCCACCACTTGGTACTGTCAAGTTTTGTTTCCTGTATTTGCTTCTTTCAGCCGTGCTAAGAGGTGTGTAGTGGTAGCTCACTGTGATTTCAATTTGCATTTCCTTAATGACTACTGATGTTGACATCTTTTCATGTACTTATTTCCTGCCCATATACCTTCTCTGGTGAAGTATCTACTCAAATCCTGTGCCCATTTTTTATTGGATTTGGTTTTTTTTATCATTGAGTTTTGAGAATTATCAGATATATGATTTGCAAATATTTTCTTCCAGTCTGTGGCTTGTCTTTCCATTCTCTTAACAAGTGGTTTTTACAGAGCAAAAATATTTTATTTTGATGAGGTCAAGTTCTTCAGTTTTCTCTTTTATAGATCATACTTTGGTGTTTATTTAAGATCTCTTTGCCTAATCTAAGGTTACAGATTTTCCACTTATGTTTTATTCAAAAAGGGTTATTGTTTTATATTTTACATTTAGGTCTATAATCCATTTTTAATTAATTTTTACATGAAATATAAATTACAGGTTGAAGTTTCTGCATATATCAGCACCACACTCTCCCAAGGGGGTTTCTCCCTATATATATATGGATATCCAATTTTTCCAGCGCTGTTTGTAAAAACAAAACAAAACAAAACAAAAAATAATCTCCACTGAATTTTTTTCACACTCTTGTCAAAAATCAATTGGCCATATTTTTTCATGTCTATTTCTAGACTCTCCATAATGTTCCACTTATCCATCTATATACTTTCTTAAATACTATCCTGTCTTGATTATTACAGTTAGGTTATGTTATAGTTAAAATTCTTAATAAATCTTAAAATCAGTTAATGGAAGTACTCCAACTGTATTCTTTTTCAAAATTATTTTGGCTATACTGGGCTCTTTCTCTTTTAATATAAATTTTAAGAATAGCTTGTTGATGTCCACAAAAAATTCTGATGAGATTTTTAATGGGGATTGAATCGAATCTACAGATCAATTTGTGTGAAATGACATTTTAAATATAATGCATCTTCCAATTCATGAAGACAGTATATTTTTCCATTTGTTTATGTTTTCATTGATAACTTTCCTCAGTCTTTTAGAGTTTTCAGCATAGAGATCTTGTATAGACTTTATTAGATTTACACCTAAGTATTTCACTTTCTTTGGTGATATTTTAAATGGCACTATATATTTTTTTATTTCCAATTTTTCATTGTTAGTAGAGTTCCAACTGCTTTGCATATTAACCGTGTATACCATCTCCTTGCTAGATTTATTCATTACAGCAAAAGAATGTAAAGAGGAGAGGACAAAGGGGTCACAGCTTGAGAAGGGCTCTCATTTGGAGTTAGAAGAAAAGGACCAACCCTGAGGGGTACAGAAAAGGATGAAAGATGGGTCTAATTTGGAGAATGCAGCACCATTTGATTCTCCTCCAATTCAAGCACGCTTTCACCAAACTCTTGAAAAGCTCAGAATCTGCTATACAGTGCATTACTAAATTATATACTTATTTCACTCCAATTTTGCAGAAAAATTTAAATTCTACATCCTTATCTTCACCTCCTCCAAATTCTAAAGTGCCTTTTGAAGCCAGCGACAAGCCTTAAACACTGTCTCAGGGAACAATGACATCTTGTTCTCTGACTCCCTTGTAGCCCCTAAGTCTTTAGTTATACATCCGGCAGTGTCAGAACAAGCCTGTCTTCTCTCGTGTAACAAACACTTATTCTTCATTTATTATGTGTAAGCCTCTATACAGGAGACTGGAGCAGGAGAGATACGGAAGAGGAAGGACAACTTGGCCAACCTGGGCTCTGGCAAAGCCATAGCCTGGACTAAGGCCCTGGACACGCTGCTGTGCCAGATGTCAACCTTTTAGTTAGTCCAATGGGGATCTGGGGAGTTCCAGGGGAAGGGGTGAGAGCAGGAACAGGGACTTCTCTGTAGAGGAGTTGGGGCAGTGGCTATTTACCAAATGATATGCACACTTTGCAACATTGTAATACCTGGTGTTTCTCTATCCCTGGTGGTCCCAGGAACTGGAGAGTTAACAGCATTTGCTACTCAGGAAGACAATATACATACAAACTAATGATTACAGTATCATGCAGCCTATGATGGGTGATTTAAGAAAGCACAAGAGAAGTTTCGTGGAGACTCAGGGAAGTGGAGATCACTTCTTTTGGGGAGGAAAATAAGGATATTTGAGTTGAGTCCCAAAGAGAAGTATATGCAGGTGTGAAAAAAAAACATAAACACTGAAGGTGAAGGGCATGGACTAAGCAAAAGCAGAGAGGAAAAATGCACTGATGGCCTGTATCAAAACGGCTCAGAAAAAGAATAGTAAGAGATAAGATTACCGGTAAAACATTATGGAAAAGAGAATGAACAAATTGTGGGAGTGCACGTAGATTCTTTGATTCTGATGTCATAGGTAGGGTCCAGAGGGCCGGATAGTCAGCCTCAACCAGCCCTGTCTTCTTCCCAGGTTCTTGACTGCCACAGGAAGAATTCAAGGGCAGAGTCACAGTAGAAAATGAGAACAAGTTTAATGTAGTAGATAAAAAATACAGATTCCACAGAGAGAGTGTGACATAGCTCCAGAGACTGAGCAGGGCCCACACCAAGTTTAACACAAAATTAAGTTCAGTACAGACATCAAGTTTAACATAAAAGCAAGAAAAACATACTTAAAGTTCAGTACAGAGTGCAGGCTGGCACAAGAGAATGAGCACATTGCTTGCTGAAAGTAAGTTTGATACAAAGTAAAGTATACACACCTCAGCCAGCAAAATGAGGATGGCCTCCAGAAAAGTAAGAACTCTGCCTTTGGCTGGGATTTGGCTTTTATAATCTATCTAATGAATAGTCACTTAAGGGTGTGGCTACCAGTTTTGTAACATTTAGTCTTGCACATGCTCAGTCAGTCTCTTCTGGAGCATGTTCATTGGTCAGGCACTATCACTTGCACCAGGCATATTCAGGAATGTTCTGTGCTCTCTACTGAGCATGTCCAGCCACTGAATTTGTATAAGCCAGCCCCTTGTAGTCTCATTTTCCTGTGTTGGTGCTGAAAATAGGTCTAACTAGCAACAGTAACTTTTCTCCAGGGGAGAGCTAAGAGGAGGGGACCTGAGACCTCAGGGAGTGGCTGGAATCCCAGAGACATGTCCTGAAACCCAAGCCCAGAAAAATTGAGCACCTCCTGTACCAAAACCTGTAAATATATCCTCAAACTTTTGAGCTGAAAAGAAACTTAGGGATTCTACAGGCCAACCTTTCAGCTGTTTTGTTGTACAAATGGGAAAACTGAGGTCCCAGGCAGAAGTGAAAGTCCAAGATTATAGGGTATATTAACATCAGAGCACAGCATTCTCAATTCAGAGCTTTCTCCCCAAGGTCTCATTGCCTCCCTCTTCTCAAGGTTTTTAACATGCAAAATAAATAAGTGCCTTGCCTCACTTTCTAAAAATGCATTCACATAGGTCACGTTCATCCCCCTTCTGCCTTCTCTTCAGGTGTATTAGTAAAACTGAGCACTATGAGTGGATGCTCTGGTCTCCCTGCCCCTCCCTATCCAGCCAGCTGAGACAGAATATGCTTGTTCCTTCTAGGCAGCAACAATAGCATAGCTCAGCTGCCTCTTGAAAGACTCAAGTGCAAAACACTCTAAACTCTCTGCTCTCTCGTCATCTTGTCAGAAAGGGCACAGACCTTTCTTCCAGAAGGGTTTTCTCCCTTTCCCTCGCTCCCACTCCTGCATTACACTTGCTTGTTATTAAGCGGCATTCTCATCTAAGACATTATTGGGATTCATGTCACTTTCATTTCTTTCATCCCTTCTATCAGACAAGAGGAAACAGATAAAAAAGGTTACTCTTAGAACAAATAGGAAACCTTACTGCTTTGACCTCACCCACTGTTCATCTCTTACTAGAGAGTCTGTGCTTGGTGGACAAAACTCACAGTCTAGGATGCAATGACAGAACTGAATTTTTACCGAACCTTTTTCTAATTTTACAGTTCTAACCTTCTAACATATAATTTTTCTTGACACAGACTTCTAATCTATTTATACCCTCACAACATAGTTTTATTTCTTTTTTAAATTTTTAAATTTATTCTTTATTCTTTTTTATTGAAGGATAATTTATTATACATATTTCAGGGGTACAAAGTTGACTATCAAGAGTTATGTGTAATGTGTGATGGTCAAATCAGGATAGTTAGCTTATTCATCATTGCAATATGTAATCATTCTTTGTGTCCTTCAACAAATTTCTCATTAATTTCTAATTAACCTCCCTTCCTCCCCCTTTCTCTCTCCCTTTCCATATCTGCTAACCACAGTTCTGTTCTCTTTCTTGTTTTCTTTTTCTGCTAGTTTGTCATTGGAATATAAAAATGCTACTGATTTTTGTGTATTGATTTTGTATCCTGAAACCTTACTAAATGCATTTTTTGGCCCTAAGAGATTTTTGGTAGAGTCTCTCAGGTTTTTTTTATATAGAATCATGCCACCTGCAAAAAGGGAGAGTTTGACTTCGTCTTTTCCTGTTTGGATGCCCTTTATTTCTTTCTCTTGTCTAATTGCCCAGTCAAGAACTTCCAATACTATTAAATAGGAGTGGTGAGAGCTGTCATTCTTGTCATGTTCCTGTTCCTAGTATTGTTCCTATCATTCAAGATGATATTGGCAGTGGGTTTGTCATATATGTTTTTTATTATGTTGAGATACTTTCCTTCTATACTTAATTTGCTGACAGTTTATCATGAAGGGAGGTTGAATTTTGTCAAATACTTTGCATCTATTGAGATGATCATAAGGTTTTTGTCTTGATTTTGTTGATATGGTGTGTCACCCTTACTGATATACATGCATTGAACCATCCTTGCATCCCCGGGATGAATTCCACTTGACCATGTTGTATAATCTTTTTGATACGCTGCTGTATTCTGTTTGCTAGAATTTTGTTGAGGATTTTTGCATCTATGTTCTTCAAGGATATTGGCCTGTAGTTTTCTTTCTTTGTTGTATCTTTCTCTAATTTTGGTATGAGGGTGATACTGGCCTCATAGAATGAGTTTGGGAGAGCAGCATCATTTTACATTTTTTGGAATAGTTTGGAAAGAATTATTATTAATTCCTCTGTTTTTTAACATGTCTTTCTTTGACAATATTTTTGTTAAAAATAATTGACTATATATATTGATAGGGTACAGAATCAAATGTCAATACATGTGTACAATATGTGGTGATCAAATCAGGATAATTAGTATATTCATGTTTACAAAATGTAATCAATCTTTGTGACCCTTAATTAATTTCTCACTAACCTCCCTCCCCCTCCCCATTTCCCACCTCTAATAACCACAGTTCAGTTCTCTCTTTTTTGTGTGTGAAAGTTCAATGTATTATTGTGATTGTTTCTTTCTTACTCACTTTCTTTCTTTCCTTTTTTTTATTTTAGTTTACACTTATGAGTGAGGACATGCTGTATTTCTATTTGTGAGCCTGGCTTATTTCACTTAACATAATTTATTCTAAGTTTATCCATGTTGCTGCAAATGGTAGACCCTCATTTTTTTTTTTTTTTTTTTTATGGCACAGTAGTATTCCCTTGAGTGGTATATACCACATTTTCTTTAACCAGTCATCTGTTGACGAACATTTTTGTTGATTCCAACTCTTGGCTATTGTAAATAGAGCAACAATAAACATGAGAGTGCAAGTATCCCTTCCACATAATGATTTCCATTCCTTTGGGTATATAAACAGCAATGGGATTGCTGGATCATATGGCAGTTCTATCTATAGTTTATTTAATGAACTGCCATACTGTTTTCCATAATGGCTGCACTAATTTACAGTCCCACCAACAGTGTAGGAGAGTTCTCCTTTCTCCACATCCTTACCAGCATTTGTTATTCTCTGTTTTTTTGATAATAGCCTTTCTGACTGGGTTGAGATGATATCTAAATGTGGTTACGGTTTGTCTGTGCCTGATGCTGAGTGATGCTGAGCATGTTCTAATGTGTCTGGTGGCCATTTGTATATCTTCATATGAGAAATGTCTATTCATCTCCTTTGCCCATTTTTTTTAAGTGGGCTAGTTGTTTTCTTAATGTTCAGTTCTTTGAGTTCTTTATATATTCTGAATATTAATACCTTGTTGGATGAATAGTTTGCAAACATTTTCTCACATTCGGTTGGTTGTCTTTTTGCTCTGTTAATTGTTTCTTTTGCTGTCCAGAAGATCTTTACTTTGATGTAATCCCATTTGTTTATTTTTTCTTTTGTTGCCTATATTTTTGGGGTCATATTCATCAAGTCTTTGCCAAGTCCTATATTCTGAAGTGTTTCCCCTGTTTTCTTGTAGGAGTTTTATAGTTTCAGGTCTTTAATGCATTTTGAGTTGATTTTAGTATATGGTGAGAGGTATGGGTCTACTTTCATTTTTCTACACATGGATTTCTGGTTTTCCCAGCACTTCAAAAGAATAGAAAGCTTTCAAATAAACAACCTAACACTGCACCTCAACAAACTAGAAAAACAAGAACAACCCAACCCCAAAATTAGTAGACAGAAAGAAATAATTAAGATCAGAGCAGAACTCAATAAAATAGCAACTTCCAAAATGATGCAAAAGATCAGTGAAATGAAAAGTTGTTTTTTTGAGAAGATAAACAAAATAGACAAATAATAGCAAAGCTAACTCAGAAGACCCAAATAACAAAAATCCAAAATGAAAGAGGAGACGTTACAGCTGATACCACAGAAACACAAAGAATCATTAGAGATTATTACAATAAACTGTACAAAAACAAGTTTGAAAACCTGGAGGAAATAGATAAATTTCTGGACACATACAAATTACCAAGACTGAATCAAGAAGAAATAGAAATCCTGAACAGACCAATAGCAAGCAATAAGACTGAGGCAGTAATCAACAGTCTCCCTACAAAGAAAAGCCCAACTGGTTGGCTTTCCTGCTGAATTCTATCAAACCTTTACAGAGGAATTAATAGCAATTTGCTTCAAGCTAGTCCAGAAAATTGAAACAGAGGCCATTCTCCCAAACTCATTCTATGAGGCTAGCATCACCCTGATACAAAACCAAAGATATAACAAAAAAGAAAACTATGGGCCATTATCTCTAATGAACACAGACACCAAAAAAATCCTTCTTAAAATATTAGCAATCAGAATACAGCAATATATCAAAAAATTATATACCATGATCAAGTGGGATTCATCCCAGGGATGCAAGAATGATTCAATATGTGCAGATCAATAAATGTGATACACCACATACACAAAATCAAGGACAAAAACCATATGACTATCTCAATAGATGCAGAAAAAGCATTCGACAAAATTCAGCATCTCTTCATGATAAAGACTCTCAGCAAATTAGGTATAGAATGAAAGTATGTCAACACAATTAAAGCCATATATGATAAATGCACTACCAATATCATCCTGAATGGGATGATCCTTAAGGACAGTAACAAGACAGGGATGCCTGCTATCACTACTCCTACTTAACATGGTGTTGAAATTACTAGCCAGAGCAATCAGGCAAGAGAAAGAAATAAAGGGCACCCAGACTGTAAAAGATGAAGTCAAACTGTCCCTGTTTGCAGATGACTTGATCCCATATATAGAAAAACCTAAAGACTCTATCAAAAAACTCTTAGAGTTGATAAACTATTCCAGTCAAGTTACAGTATATAAAATCAACATGCAAAAATAAGTAGTGCTTTTATACAACAATAACAAACTAGCAGAAAAAGAAATCAAGAAACAAGCCCATTTAGAACAGTCACCAAACAAATGAAATATCTAGGAATCAATTTAACTAAGGAAATGAAAGATCTCCACGACAAGAACTATAAATCACTGCTGAAAGAAATGAAAGAGGACACAAAAAGAGGGAAAGACTTCTATGCTCTTGGACTGAAGAATTAATATTGTGAAAATGTCCATACTGCCTAAAGTGATCTACAGTTTCAATGCAATCTCCATCAAAATACCAATGACATTCTTCACAGAAATAGAAAAAACAATCCTAACATTCATATGGAACAGCAAAAGACACCTAATAGCCAAAGCAATAATGAGCAAAAAATAAATAAATAAATAAAAATTAAAGTCAGAGACATGACATTCCCTCACTTCAAACTATATTACAAGCTATAGTACCCAAAATGTCATGGTACTGGCATAAAAATAGACACGCAGACCAATGGAACAGATTATAGATCCCAGTAATCAAACCACATACTTCCAGCCAACTGATCTTTGACAAAGGCAAGAAGAAAATACACTGGGGAAAAAAACTGCCTGTTTAATAAATTCCTCTTTAAAGGTTTGGTAGAATGCAACAGTGAAGTCATCTGGTCCTGAACTTTTCTTTGTTGGGAGATTTCTGATTACTGCTTCAATATCATTGCTCATTATTTGTCTGTTCCATTTCATCTCAGTTCAGTCTTGGTAGTTTGTATGTGTTCAGAAATTTATCTGTTTCCTCCAGGTTTTCAAATTTGTTGGTGTATAGTTGTTCATAGTTGTTTCTAATGATTGTTTGTATTTCTGTAGAATTGGTTGTGATGTCTCCTGTTTTGTTTCTCATTTTTGTTATTTGGGTCTTCTGTCTTTTATTTTTATTTATTTGTTTGTTTGTTTGGTCAACCTAGCTACTAGTGATTTGTCTATTTTGTTTATCATTTTTTGTTTCATTGATCTTTCTGTGTCATATTTTTGGTGTCTATTTTGTTTATTTCTGCTGTGATTTTAATTATTTCTTTCTGTCTACTATCTTTGTAATTGGATTGTACTTGTTTATCTAGGTCTTTGAGGTGTAATGTTAGGTTGTTTATTTGCAGTCTGTCTATCTTTTTGATGTAAGCATTTATCGCAATAAACTTTCCTCTTGGGACTGCTTTTGTTGTATCGCATATGTTTTGGTATGATGTGTTGTTATTATTATTAGTTTCAAAAATTTTTTTGATTTCCTATTTGATTTCTTCTTTGACCCATATGTCATTCAGGAGCATGTCATTGAATTTCCATGTATTTGCATGGTTTCCAAAGTTTCACTTGTTATTGATTTCTAGTTTTAATCTTTGTGTTTTGAGAAGATGATTGAAATGATTTCAATTTTTTAAAATTTGTTGAGACTTGATTTGTGACCTAATGTGTGGTCTATCTTGGACAATGTCACATGTGCTGATGATAAAAATGTATATTCTCTAGTTGTTGGGTGAAATGTTCTGTATATATCCACCAACTCCAATTGGTGTAAAGTGTAGTTTAAATCCTGTGTTTCTCTGTTGATTTATTGCCTAGATGATCTGTCCAGTGCTGAGAGAGTGGTATTCAGGTCCCCAACTGTTATTGTATTCAGATCTCTCTCTCTCTTCAGGTGTAATATGGGTGCACCAATGTGGGGAGCATATATATTTATGATTGTTATGTGTTCTTGGTGGATAGATCCCTTTATCACTATATAAGAATTCTTTGTCACTTCTTATAGTTTTTGGTTTAAAGTCTATTTTATCTGATATAAGAATAGCTACTCCTGCTCATTTTTGGTTTTCTTTTGTGTGGTATATCTTTTTCCATCCTTTCAGTAATAGTCTGTGTGACTCTTTACAGGGTAAGGTGGGTTTCTTTTAGGCAGCATATAGTTTTGTCTAGTTTTTTAATCCATCTGGCCACTTTACATCTTTTGAATGAGGAGTTCAATCCATTTACATTTAGTGTTATTATTGATAGGTATTGTCTAACTCCTTTCATTTAATTGCTTATGTGTGGTTGTTTTAAATATCTTTTGTTCCTTTCTTTCCCTGCTGTTGTTTGTCTTGAAAGTGTGGTAGTTTATTCCGGTGGTACAAAATAGTTTTTTTTTCTCTTTCTTGTTTGCCTGTGTGTTATTCCAGTGCAATTTGTTCTTCCTCATGTATTCATGGTGGTAATTATTGATTTTTTGATTCTAGATGCAAGACTCCATTGAAGGTTTCTTGTAGGGCTGGTTATGTGGTTCTGAATTCCCACAGTTTTTGTTTGTGTGGGAAATACACTATTTCTCTTTCATATCTGAAGGATAGCCTTAATGGCTATAGAATTCTTGGGTGGCAGTTTTTTGTTTTTGTTTTTGTTTTCTTTCAGTACTTTAAGTATATCATCCCATTCTCTTCTGGCATGTAGGATTTCTGCTGAGAAGTCTGCTGTTAGTCTGATGCGGATCCCCTTATAGGTGACTTGATGTTTTTCTCTTGCTGTTTTTAGGATTCTCTTTGTCTTTGACTTTTGTCACTTTGACTACAATATGTCTTAGAGATAATCTTTTTAGATTGAATCTGTTTGAGGACCTTTGAGCCACTTGAACCTGGAAATCCATTTCTCTACCAATACCTGGAAAGTTTTATACTATAATTTCATTGAATAGGTTTTCAATGCTGTTTTCTTCTTCTTTTTCTTCCCCTTCTGGAGCACTCATGATTCAGATGCTTGTGTGCTTGAGGCTGTCCAATAGCTTTTGAAGATTTTCTTCATTTTTTAGAATTATTTTTTCTTTTTCTTTTGTTTGCTTGGGATCTCTTAAAAATAGTCTTTGAGATCAGAAATTATTTCTTCTGTTTTGCTCTATCCTGTTGCTTAAACTCTAGAATGTAGTTTTTACTTCATTGAATGAGTCTTTCAGTTCCAAGAGTTCTACTATATCCTTTTCAATGATACTAACCTCTTTGTATATTTCTTCCTTCATGTCTTGGATTTTTTTCCTCATTCTACTGTATCATCTGTGTGACTCTTCTTGTTTCTCACTGGGTTTCCTAAGATCATTGCTCAGAATTCTTTTTCAGACATTTCAAGGATTTCTTGTAGATTGGGATCTGTTATTTGAGAAGTTACTGCATTCCTTTGGGAGTGCCATATTTTCTTGTTTTTTTTTTTCATATTTTTCTGGCTTCCCTACATTGATGTCTGGTCATCTGGCAGAGAAGTTACTTCTTCAGTTACTCAAGTGACTTTTGTGAAGAGAGAATCCCTCCTACAGATTTGTTTTATTTTGCCTTCTGGGTGACATGTTTTAGTTTGGGTTCCATATAGACTCTATAGTCACAGAAGTTTCAGGTAGACTCAGCAGTCTGAGGGATGCTGGTAGGTGTGGTGCAGCTGAGGGCAATTGGGGCCACATGGAGTGCAGCTCCTGGTGCTGTGGCCTAGCAGCACTGGGATTTGGAAATGGAAGCTGTGAGGGGTGGCCACAGGCCTCTCACAGCTGCAAGAGGCCGTGGCCAAGTGGCATGGGTTTCCTGTCCTGTAACTACACAGGATGGGACTACAGAAGGTGCGGCTAGGCAGAAGCCATGCAGGGTGGTGTTCTGGAGGCTGCTTCCAGGTAGCTAAAAATTTTCAAGGTGAAAACCACAAAGAGTGTGGTTCTGAAGGCTACCACTGGGAGACTCAAGCCTCCTAAGGTGGAAGCCACAAGGAGTGGGTCTCCTGGGGCTTCTGCCACAGGGCTCAAGCCTCCTGCAATGGAAACTACAAAGGGCAGGACTACAGGGACTGTTGCCAGCCACCTCAACCCTCCTGCAGCAGAAGCCATGTGGGACGGGGCTCTGCAGGCTGAAGCCAGGTGGCTCAGGGTTCCCATGATGGAAGCTACATAAGGAGGGACCCTGGAGGCTGTGTCAGATGATGCAGCACTTGTGTCCATGGCTGGGGCCATGCAGTAGGTGGCATGGGCCACACATCAGGGTGTACCAGTGGCTGCTGTGGGGAGCATGAAGAACTCCCATGAGAGGAGATGGACCCTAGCCCTAGAGCCAGATAATGGTGCTGGTGAACTCAACAGTGGTAAGGGCGGGCTGAGGCAGGAGCAATAGGGGATCACTGCTGGGAAGTGCTCATGGCCAAGTAGACTATTCTCATCACAAGGGAGAATCTTTCCTGTGCTGATCCCAACTGTCCACTCCCTGCTCGGTATCCCTTCTGTGAGAGGATGGTGTGTTGGGCACCTCTAGTCTGCCATCTTAACTGGAACCTCCATAGTTTTATTTTTTAAATATTATTTCATATTGGTAATATAAAATTTAGTTAGCCTTTAATGTTTTGTTTAATTTCAGCTGGCATTTATTGCACACTTCCTCTGACTACGTAATAGACTCCACTGAATGCTAAACTTGCATCGGTATGTTAGTCACCATAATCAATCTTCTGAGGTAGACACTTTTATTTTCCTCTTATACATATGGGAAGACTGAAATTTAGTTATTTAACTACTCACCCAAGGACTTCTAGTTAATAAGTAACAGAATCAGAACTTGACTCCAGTCAGCTTGGGTCTCAAACTTTCATACATGACCACAATATTATCTAGCCTCACTCCAGATCCTATTTCCCAGTGGCTAATTACATTATGGTTCTTTAAAAATTCACTCTATAAATTTTATGCAAATCAGTCTAGTGATCTAAAAAGTAAGGCTGCACTTTTTATTTAAACAAACAAACAAAAAATTTACTAGAATAACACACCAAGAATTTTTATTGATAAATATAACCAGTACAAACATTACAAAATAAAACAATATTCATTTTCCAGGAGATTAGTTTTCTTGATAGTTCAGTAAACCAGGACCTCATCTCAAACAAAAGGGGCTTCTGAAAATCCCTTTGTTGTCACAAATATCTCATGCCAACTTTTATGCAACTTTAATAAACAAGCAAGATCATTACTAAATGATTATCAACTTTTATTATTATGCAGGGTCATTTGGTTATCTGGTATTTTAACACATAAGATAGTAAAAAATAGCAAATTAAAAAATGTGTGAAGAGGAGTGTACAAGAACAGTTACATAGAACACAATAAGAAACCACAGAGCACAGTACTAGTATGACAATGGGGTGAGAGAAAAAAACTAGATCAAAGGAGCTAGCAAAGACTTAACATCCTAGAGCGATTTTGAGACAAAGAAAATGGATTAAAATCCTAATGGTTACAGAAGAAAACATTCTGCATTATTTCAAAGTATAGGACATAATTTTAATAAAGAAGAACCTAAATTATTCTCCAAGTGATTAAATATAAGTTTTATCATTTTTGTTAATTTGGCCCAAGAAGACACAATGTACATTATTCATTTTGTTTATTTTTAAATTTGCATTTGTATTTTTTAGCACTGCTTATTTATCCTTTCGCAGCATCCAATTTATCTTCACATTTTTAATGAGTTTATTATTTCTTCCACATTTTTCTTGAGCTCTGCTCCCTCACATTTCAACTGCCTCTGTTGTCTAAGAAAATGATACCTGTGCTCTTGAATCTCTGCATTGTGCTCCAATTTTATACAAGTGATTGCTCTGCTGAACTTTTAATAAATTGTTTGGCAATATTATCTTGGTGAGTATTTTTTTAAATCACCCATTTCTTTCCCTTTTTATTTCTTCATATATGTCTTTTTGTATCTTTGTATAGATTCTTTGTTGGTTCTTTCTGAGCATCCACAACTCTATGCCAGAAAAGCAAGAATTTTATTTATAATCCAACATTTTGAGTTTACATTCTTTCAACCCCTACTTATCCTTACTCAGAGGAGTGAGGTAGCACTGGAAATGTTCACAATGAATCTCTCTCTATCTCTACTATGGTGGTAGAATGTCTTATCTGTGTGATTTGTTAATTATTTCTACATTATCCGCATCTTTATTCCACACAACGTGTGTAAAAGTTCTTGTCACTAGCTCATGCACTCTGTTTCCATTATTGCAAGCCAAAGATTTAAATTTTGTACTGGAGAGTATGGCCCTCACCTTGGAGAAGTGTACTTAGAGGGCTCTTTCAGAGATCTGTAGCCCTGAGTATCCTCCCTTTAGACTTCTTCCTGTGTTTCTGGAAAGGTTGACTTTATGCCATTATCTTCAAGCTGAAAGAGGGACTAATCACTTCCTGAAGATCTGGTCTGGCATCGTAATCAATGAAAACGTATAGAACCCTAGCATTTTTAAAATAAAGTATGTTTGCTGGTTTGCTTACGTATGAGATATAGCAGTACTGAACCCCCCAAATTAAGGAATTTTGCCTGGTCTACAAAACTCCACTTTAATTAGTGCCTCCCAAGAATCCCACTTTTGTGCCTGAACTTTTATCAAGAAAGGATAAATATTAACAACTTTACTTATTTTTAAGTTGGGGATACTTAAATATAAAATGTTTGGAAGAAATGCCTAAACCACACTCAGTGAACAGATATCTACAGCATGCTTACTATGATTTGTTGCATTCACATATGTTATTTGACATTATTCTCAAAAAAACTTTTCCATATTGGAACTGTTTTTCTCATTTTCACAGATCAGTGAACCAAAGCTCATGGTGAGAAGTGATTTTCCCACAGTTGTTTAGATGGTAAGAAGTTTATTAGTAGCTCAGATGCCTTCTTCTAAATTCTTAAACAATTGAGAATGGGTATCAGACACAAATGAAGATTTTCATCAATTATACTATGCTGGACGATATGCCTTACTACTACTACTACTACTATATCTCTAATCTAGATATTGGGACCTACTAGGGGAAAGCTAAATCTAAGAGCAAAATCAGGGCACACTCATGCAGCCATCTGCAGGGAGAACTTTAGCCCCAATCATATCCCACTGAGACAGCAGTTAGAGAGAACTGGAAAGTGGCAAGTCTCAACACTACACCCAGAACATGTTTATTACATGAGAGCCAAGGTGGAGATTTAGCAAGCAAATCTGAGAGGAAAAGAAAATTTTCAAGAGCTGGGGCTAACCACAAATAACGATGTTTACCCCAACTCCACCAGTTATATGTCACCCCTCTCCCACGTGGGCAGAGGAAAGCATGGGGAATGGAGAGAGGGACAGGGAATGCTGTGCTCTCCTAAAGATATGGAAGTCTCCTCCCCTTTATAGAAACAGGAGGAAAGATTTTGATGTGTCACAACAAATTCGTAAGAAAACCTGCTGTTTCCAAAGCCAGTGAGCCAGCTCCCTAGCTGTGACCCACGCCCAGTCAGTAGAGGAGAGGATACTGGCACATTTGACTTTTTCCCTTAATTTTCCATCTTTGTCACTAATTAAAAATGGATAGCTGGAGAACAGAAAGCCTCACTCTGGGGAGAAGTTTGGTTGAGTCTCATTGATTTCCCACCACTCACACCCACACCCTGGTTATAGTGCAGATATCAGCCCTCTCCCATGTCATTCATTCCATTTGGTAGTTAGGCTGGTTCTCACAGTCTAGAACTATCTGTCCCTTCTTTGAAAGGTCAACAAAATATTGTTTTTTCTTCCCTTTCCATCTCTAGAACATTGCAATTGGATTTCTCTTCTTCCCCCTCTTTTTTTAACTGCCTCCTTTTTAACCCACCCAATTTAATTTCCCTGTCTTTCTTTGCTTTATTAATTGTTGTCCTCCAAGTGCATCTCCTACTCATGCCACTGATTTCCTACCTGTGATCATCTTGAATAAAGTTCATCTTTCTCAATTAATAAGCCATCTACATAAAACCTTCTATTGACAAAATTTTTAAATTAAATCTTTTCATTCCTTAATAACCTGGGAAGTGATTGGGTTGGCTTACATCTACTTCTCCTGAACTCTCCCTTCCTATTCTTGCACAAATATCCTCACTCTTTTTAAATTTTATTTAATTTTTTGATTTACCATTATTCGCCTGTCAATCTATTTCTTTCTATGCACACCTTTAGTTTTTCAGTTAGACTTTCACAGACATCTGCTGTAGGGTCAACTCTGTGGAACTGTGATTTCCCCAAGCCTCACCACCCTCTGGGTATATATGTGGGAGCACTAATATTAATACCTAATTTTTCTGGCTCATTTCTCCAAACTGCCAAGGCATGAAGCCCAGCTCCCTGAAAATTCCCTCTTAAGACTTTTTAGAATCTCCAGAGGCATGTATAACATATGCTCTCCTTTTATGGATTCTGTGCCATTCTGCTGGCTGCAGCCACTTCCTCCTGATGCTCTGCTGGGTCCGTTTTTCTTGGCCACTGTTCTTTAGGACACAGAAATTCCCTGGAAGTGGCTGCCACTGCTCCATGTGGTGCAGCAGTCCCTGCTGCTACATTGTGCTCCTCCTGAGCTTAGCATGTTTCTACTGGTGGCACCCCCGAACACCCAGAGTCAAATCTGGTCCGTGGCATGTGGCACGGTGGCAGAGAGAGATTCCCTACCCTTTGTACTGTATTCAGGCAAAGGTGTCCCAGTGGAGTGTCGCTGGGGTACTATCTTAGTCTGCTGAGGCCAACATAACAAAATGCCTCAGACTGAGTGGCTTCAACAACAGAAGTTTGTTTCTTCACAGTTGAGAAAGCTACAAGTTCAAGATCAAGGTGTTGGCAGATTTGGTTTCTCCTGAGGCCTCTGTCCTTGCCTTGTAGGTGGCTATCTTCTCTTCATGTTCTCCCATGGACTTTTCTCTGTGCACACACATCCGTGGTGTCCAAATTTCACCTTCTTATAAGGACACCAGTCATATCGGATTAGGGCCCACTCTAAAGGCTCCATTTTAGCTTACTTACCTCTTAAAAGGCCTTATTTCCAAATACAATTACATTCTAAGGTACTGGGGCTTAGGATTTTAACATATAGATTTTAGGGGACACAATTCAGCCATAACAGGTACTAGTATAATTATGCATAGAGAAATGGTTCTTTCATTACTTCTCTCTCTCTCTCTGTGGTACAGACTTGCATTCTGAAGTCAATGTCTTCATTGACTAACTGCCTCCATGCATCTAACCCTTGCCACACATCACTGAGACTTGCCACACCTTTGAAAGCTAAGTGTGGGTTACTTCTGCACTGGTCACAGCATCCTTTTCCCGGAGATCCAAGAGACCTCATGCCAAAAGTCATGCTTGGAGCCAGCAAGTTTAGCACACATAACCAGACACCATAACCCTAAACAGTAGAGGTGATCCAGACTTAAAGTGAATCACTGCTAAACAAGGGTGATGCTCAGTGTGCTGTTGAAGACTGTGGGCTCTGCAGCCACACCTGATGAGTACATCATCCTGACTCCTATCTTCTTAGCTGTGTGACCTTGGGCAATCCACTTAAGTTCTCTGTGCCTTAGTTCCCTTATCTCCAACGTAGATATCACAATAATAGTACATACTTCAAAGCATTATTGTGAGGATTAAATGAGTTAATACAAATAATGCACTTAGAACAGAATAGAACATATAGGAAACATTCAATAAATTCTCGTTCTTATTACTGTTGTTCGAGTGCCATGGGCGAGGGGAGAGGCAATGTCCTTACAATAGATACTCAATAAATATATGTGGGACAAATATAGCATTCATTTACCACATTTTAATGTTCATTCAGTTCTTACATAAGTCATTTTACTTAATCCATCAAAAAGGTTGTAATGTCTATCCCATTTTATAGATGAGGAAACTGAGGACCAGAAAGTTTAAGAAATTTGACCAAAGTCACACAACTAATATGCAGAGTAACTAAGATTTAAATCTCTCTCTCTCTATCTCTCTTCCCATCTTATTCTCATGCCTTGTAATTAGTACTGTCAATTCCAAACTTTCTGTCCTACTCACCTCCCACCCCAAACAAAAGCAAACCTACTCCACCTCCTGAGGATGAACATGTTCTTACTCAGATGTCTTTCACTGTGTCATTTAATTCTGTGCTTTAGGCAGTGATTGGGAAGGTGCTGAAGGCCGGTTTGGCTGGAACACATGGAACGTATCTGTGACCAAACAAACACAGAGGATACTCTCCCAGTGCAGATGGGAGACACAAATGAAGTCACCCAGTAAGCCCTCAGCTGTGCTGACTGGAGGTACCACTGAGTGACAGGACCACCGCTTTACACCAGGAGTGGCAAACTTTTTCTGGAAATGAGCAGAGAGTAACATTTTTGAATTTGCAGCTATTCAGCTCTGCTGTTGTAGCACAGAAGTAGCTATAGGTAATATGTAAATAAAAGGCCATGGCCGTGTTCCAGTAATGTTATTTATAAAAGCTGACAGTGGGCTACATTTGACCCACTTGCTAACCCCTGTCTTGTGCACATTTCTGAGTTGAATCTTCATCACAGCCATACAAATCTGGTATGTTGATTCATGTTTTAAGGTGTGGAAATAGACTCATTATGGACAAAGTGCAGGGCCGACAAGTTGGGGAGGGCAAGGAAGCCATGAGAATATCAGCCTTGAGAATCCTTTGTGTTTCTTGTGCATGGCTCACACCTGGGCTTCCTGCTCTCCTTTTCTATTCACATCACCTGCTTATCTGTGTAACTGTTTGTGTTACATTCAAATCCCTCTGATAGATAGAGTGATCTGTCACTTTTACAGTGCTTCCTAGCAGGTGATGACAGTGATGTTATTATTTACTGTCACTTGTTAGGCTCACAAGTTCAGTACTTAAGAATATGTTTATGTCTTTCTAGGCACTTTAGGTGAAAATAGGACAGTTCCATAAGATATGATGATTTTCATCTTCACCTTTTAGCTTATCATTAAGAACATGAGCTTTGGAGGAGAGTCCGGTCTGGTTTTCCATAAAGGAGATAATACTACTTTGTAGAATTCTGAAAAGTCAAAGGAAAGTTGTATGTAAAACGCTTAATACAGTGTTTAGAACATAGTACATGCTCACTAAATGCAGCACTTATTACCCATTTGTCTTTCTTCTCTCATGTTCTCCCCTACACCCTCACCAGTGCTAGGCTGGTACTCACTAGTCCTCACATGGGATGTTAGCCCAACTCAGGGTTTCTCAACTTCAGCACTATTGACATTTTGGGCTGGATAATACTTTGTTGTATGGGGTTGTCCAGTGCATTTGGGGATGTTTAGCAGCATCCCTGTCTTCTACCCACTAGATACCAGTAGCACCCCTCCAGTGGTGACAACCAAATACGTCTCAAGACAAGCCAGATTTCTCCTGGGGGACAAAATTGCCCCTGGTTGAGAACATAGGTCCAGCTCACTGAGCCCCTTCTCCAATCTCCATTTCTGCACACCCCAGCAGCCTGGTGTGGGCCACCTGACCACAGTGTCAATGCCCAATGATTAGGTCGGGAGTGAGAACCTGACCCAAGCCAAACCAACCAAATTTTACCTTTTGAGAATGTAAAGTTAAAATTGAGAGCCAGCCATTCTGTTTCAGCAGGATTCTCATCACAAGGAGTTGATTGTTATGGGGTTATGGACAGCATCTTAGATTGGCTTCTGCTCATGAAGCAGAAAAAGCCAGTCTGCAGATGCAGGACATGACATTTAAAGAAGCAGAGAGGAGGGATGCAGGTAGGGTCCTGTGTGGGGTTTCTGACTATTTCTACTTTTGAGTTTCAGGGCTTGGAGAGGCCTGATGATCCATTTGTCCTGGGTTTGGTGAGCTATTCCAGAATCTTCCTAATGCGTCCACAACCTGCCCTGCCCCACTTCCTTTTTTCGTGACTTCAATTGTGTAGGTTTTTTTTGTTTGTTTGTTTGCATACAAAAGAGTCTTAACTAGGACACTATTGAGTGGGTTTGTTGGGGCATTTAGAGGGACTATAAACAGCACCCTTTCCTCCCCTCTCGCACTCGGAATTGTGTCAAAGTCCAGTTGGGCGGGAAAAACACACTTTAGAAATTTCAAAAAAAGAGAATTTAATTAGAATAAATAGGTTATAGAGGTGATGGGAGAAATGAAAAGCCCACAATGGAAGAACCCAAATCATTCATAGTACCAGGAAACTACTACTACCCTGTGGCTCACTGAGTGAGTGGTCTCCATTCTTTCCCCTCCCTGCATCCATGCCCTTCTCATGGCCTCCTCATAGGTGGGGTGTAAATCTCACCCTTCAGTTTGGGCTTGGACATTTAACTTGCTTTGGCCAGTGATGTGGATAGAAATAAAATTTTGCCAGTTTTGAGCTTAGGTCCTAAGAGGCCTCACAAGACTTCCAGTTTCAGATCTGATGGGTTAAAAGCTTGGAAGTAGATACTCACATTTTACAACAAGAAAAATCTGGACAAACTGAAAATTGATTACTCTTCTTGGACCAATTCGAAAACTAATGTTTCAGGGCAAACTGCCATTCCAAAATGGGGAGACATAGCTATACCCAGAGAGCCACAGCTGAGATCTGCTTACCTGGAACAGAAGCCACTGGAACCATAAACTGGCACTTAAATGGTAATTTTGAAAAGTTGCTGGAGGCTGAGGTGGATTAGCAAGAGCATGAATTACTCCTGAGGACTGCAGTCATAGGGAGGCCCATACTTTTGTGGGCTTTCTTCCAAGAACCGCTCCAGGTTCTCGTAGTGAAGATCTGAGAAAGGGCCCCTCCTGTCTTGGGCAACTGGTAAAGAAGAATAATCATTGTGAAATATGCTCAGAGCATTCTCTATAACAAAGGCCTACTCACCATGGAAAAAGACTTTGCCGGAGCCTTATTCTTCCTGAGTGGAGGGGACTCCTCCCACTCTAGTTCTTTCTAACACTCATGTCTCATCCTTGGGGGAAATAACATATTCAACAGAGTCAGGGAAATAGAGTGACAACACTTCAGCCAGGAAAGGAGTAGGAGGAAATAGAAATAGCTATAAAGCTAGAGAAACGCTTGGGAAGGTCACAGTTCCAAGACACAGGACACCTGAAAGGCTGCAATTACATAGAAATGTTATGTAATGCTCTCCCTCCCCCTACACCTTAACATATGTATCCCGCATATGAGTGAAATCATGCAGTATTTGCTTTTCATGAGTTATTTCATATAACTTAGTATTCTCTGGACTCATCCATCTCATCACAAATGACAAAATTTCATTCTTTTTTATAGCTGAATAGTATTCTGTATAGATACCACATTTTGTTTATCCATTCATCCATCAATGGACATTCAGCTTGACTCCATCTCCTGCTTATCATGAATAGTGCTGCAGTAAACATAGGAATGCAGATATCTTTTTGACATGCTTGTTTCATTTCCTTTCGATATATGCCCAGTAGTGGGACTACTGGATCAATATGATCGTTCTAAATTTTCGAAAAATTGTATATGTTTTTTCATAATTGTTTTACTAATTTACATTTCCACCAACAATGTGTAAGGGTCCCTTTTCTCCACATCCTCATGAATACTTGTTACATTTTGATCATTTTGATAGTAGCCTTTCAAAAGCACAGGCAACAAAAGCAAATATTGATAAATGGGACTACATCAAGCTGAAAGTTCTGCACAGCAAAGGAAACAATCAGCAGAGAATAGAAACAACCTACAGATTGGGGGAATATATTTGCAACTATACATCAGATAAGAAGTTAATATCCGAAATATATAAAGAACTCAACTCGACAACAAAAAAAAAACAAATAACTTGATTTAAAAATGGGCAAAAGAGCTGAACAGACATTTCTCCAACTTCATTTTTATGTTCACACCCTCGTCAGCTCCTCTCCAGCCACTCTCTGTTCCGTTTCTCTGGCCTGAGTGGCCAGCAGTTACCTCCCCAGATTTCCGTATGAGTAATTCCCTCACCTCTTCTACATTTTTGCTCAAATGCCACTTTTCCTACAGTTTACTCTAACCATCCCATTAAAAATTATAATCCGTCTTTTTTATCATACACCCCTCCACACACATACATATTCTCCACTTTCCTCACATGGACTATCTTCTAATACCTTCAACATTTCATATATTATAAAGTTTACTTCTTTGTTTCATTTCTTGTTCATTATCAGCCATCCCCAATTCAATATGAACTCTATTAGAGCAAGGATTTTTATCTGCTTTGTTTGCTGATCTTCTAAAATAATACCTGGCTCAATAAATATTTGTTGATGAATGAAGAAATTCCTTACAATATCTACAGACTTCTTCCAAAGCTTAAGAATTACATTATGACACATGCTGTGATCTGAGCCCATATCTTATGCTGTAGACCAGAATTCAGCAAACCACAGCACAAGGGCTAAATCTACCTACTACCTGTGCTTGTACATAAAGTCTTATTGAAACACAGCCACCCCCATTTGTTTATTTATTGTCTATAGCTGCTTCCACACTACAAAGGCAAAGCTGAGTAGTTGCGACAGAAATCCTGTGGCTTCAAAAGCCTACATATTTAGTATCTGGCCCTTTACTGAGAAAATATGCTGCCCCCATTAAAGAACATAGCATTTGGCTGACTATGTTCAAACACACAAACAAACAAACAAAAAACTAAACAAAGATTTCAGGTCTGTCTGTCTTTCTGTCTAGCTTGGACTGGTTGCTACAGAGGTTACTGGTCAGAGTTCTATTGTCATTTGTGGTCTGGCCATTGTGTATTCAGTCTCTTAGAGAAAATAAAAAATACTTCTATAGAGATTCTTTGAGTAAATGCATAGGAGATAAAGGAAAAAGTTGGAGGAGAAATAAAGAAGAGAGGATGATTGAGGATAAAGAAAGGTATTGTTACATTTCTGATTAAATAATTGAAATTATTTAGGTAAATAGGAGAGTAGAACAAAAATATAAAATATCTAAGTCACCAGTTTATGTCTTTTATGTCCCCACAATAAAGAACTGAAGATCTGTGTTTTGTTAGTTCCTTTATTGTTTTTTTTTATTTTCTCAAACTGAAACGAAACTTTGCCTGAGTTGTTCCAGCTTCTTCAGACTGGCATTTTGGTTAAAAGTCCAAGCATCTTCATATAATCTGTAAAATATTCAGGAGACTGAGGGAACCCATAAGTGAATATAAAAGCACAATTAGATAGACTGATTAGAACGACCTCCTAGCAATGTGTTATGTCACCTCCTGCAGCACTCTGCTTCTTGAGGGTCTGTTGACATTTCATTATCCACCCTGCAAGGTCAGGTTATAACTCAGTCATTCTAATTCCCACTAACTGAAACTTTAGGTCACAAAATATTTCCATTTAAGTTCAATACCCCTCCACTGTTAGAAAAGGGAATATAAATTGTCTTTCCGTTTCTGATTTTTTTAAATAGATTTTGATTGGTCTGGGTCCTTTCTGTTGCAGCTCAGCTGTCGATAATAAATAATGCATGCAAGATAAAATTACAGATATTTAAATAAAGCCAGAGTTTAAAGTGGATTAATTTTTATGGCTTCCCACCCATAAAATGGTCTCATTTTCAGCAATTTTCTGCTCCTGAAAAACCCTTTATAAAAATCAACTTGTCTTTGAAGCAGAACACACACAGTGGCTTTTTTCATTACAACAGCACTGAACTTCTGAATGTTGATTGGTATTTGATGAGAAATTTGGGGTTTTTTTCATCACCTGCTGATGAAAGCAAATCTATTGCAAATTACATATGTGAAATTCCCTATTATCTTTTGTTACCTACATCCTAGAAATAAAAACAGTGCTATTTGCACATGTGAATATCACAGATGCCGTATAAATGGATGCTTGTTGAGTAGCCATAGCCCATAGGGGCTTGAATATTTGTAAGTATCTATTACGGTTCAGCCCTTCATTAGATTATGATTTCGAATCATTGTTGCTCTAGGTCTCTAGCTGGCATCAGTTCTTCCTTAACCTTAAATCTCTGTGGGCAATCAAACACAACAGTAACATTTCCTCATTTGCTGGCACATGGCCTTGGAAAAATGCCCCTGGCCTCTGAGTCAGGAGGCCAGTGCTCTGGACTTGTCCCTGCCACTAATAAGCATGTGGACTCTAGCAGTCCCTAACCCTTCTGGACTGTATTTTGTTCAACTGTTAAGAGAGGGCTGTGCGTTAGATAACCTCACAGGACCCATAAGCGCAACATTCCTCAACTATAAAAAAAAATGTGATTAAATGGTTAGCAGCCAACCTTCCCCAAATTTTATATATTTCAAAGAGCAGAGATGCCGAGCTAACAGTCTCCTTGGCCTCTGAAGAAAGCAGTTAAGCATTGTTTAATTTTGTAGTTTTATCATGATGTCTTTACACAGTTGTTACAAAAGCATCCATAATCTCTGCAAAGCAAATAAATGGACAAATAAAATAGACAAATGTTTGCAAGACATGCAAAAGGAAGAGAAAGCAAAAGGAAAATATAGTGATTATTATCATTCATGTGTAGGATATTCCCACTTGTGCAGTTGATAGAAAATGTTGCCATCACAGCATGTTGGGATGAAAATGGGATCAAAGAAATTAGCTTCTTTCCCAACAAGTCATTCATTCACTTATCCATTCATCATTTATCCACTTAGCTCATTCAACACTTTTTTTGGCATATTACATGACAGGCACACTTCTAGACTATGGGGACAATTAACACAAGCCAGATGTCAGTGTAAACAGAACTTACAAGGGTACTCAAAAACTTCATGGGAGGATTCGTATTATCTTTCAATTCCGTTTTTCCACAAACTTTTGAACTACCCTTGTATATTTTAGTAGGAGGCTGACAATAAGCAGGTGAACATATGAATAATTAACAAATGATAACATTTCAGGGAGTATAGTGCTATAAAGAGAAAAATCATTGAATGTGATAAAGGAGGCAACAGGGAGCAAGAGGCATGACAGGGCTGCAGATCGAGTGATTAGGGGTAGAGGCAATCATTTAAAGAGCAGGAAGGAGAGAATTCCAGGCCAAAGGAGCAAGAGCCAAGATCCTGAGGCAGAGAGTACTTGAAGTTTCCAAGGAAAAGCCAAGAGGCTATGGTGGCTGGAGACCAGTGAGTACAAAGAAGTGTTTGGGGTAAGATCAGAGAAAGAGCCAGGACAGATCACATAGGAACAAGCAGGCAATGGTAAAACATTTAGATTTTTTTAAGTTTTAATTTGTTTTTATTTTATTTATTTTTTTTAAATTTTACTTCTCAGTATACATTGTAGTTGATTTTCATGCCCCTTTACCCGTTACTCTCCACCCCCTCCCCTTCCCCCACCACATCATATCTGTTCACTTGACTTAAATAGTTCAAAGAATTTTTGTGGTTATTCTGTCTTCTTCCCCCACCCCCTTGCTTTGTTTGTGTGTTTATTTATTTATTTATTTTTAGCTCCCACAAATAAGTGAGAACATGTGATATTTCTCTTTCTGTGCCTGACATGTTTCAGTTACTATAATTTTCTCTAAGTCCATCCATGTTGTTGCAAATGGTAGTATTTCATTCTTTTTTATAGCAGAGTAGTATTCCACTGTGTAGATATACCACAGTTTCCTTATCCAGTCATTTTTCTCTCCAGAAATTGTTCCCCTTCCCTCTAAGTACCTTTTTTCCTGTTTATGTAAACCATTGGTTCCTATGATTACCATGATGAACATTTTTCTGCAACAGCTCTTCCATTTCTTGTCCCACTGCCCCCTCATCTGGTCTTCCCTTAATGCCTCCCTCATCTGGACACTTGTTCATGTACTCACTGTGACTAAGGTGACCACATGAACACTCTTCATGGAATCTAGGTCCTACATCATTGCATCAGGATCTAATTATGAGAAGTATGCACACTTTACCTGGCGTTAACCATGTGCCCTCACTTGGCAGCACTTGGTCCTGACAGCCATGGAGGTGGTGTTCTTGCCCTTTATACCAGGAGGTGGGTAGAAGCAAATCAGGTTACTGGGAGAGGGGTAAGAAACAGAGATGGTGGGAAGAGGTTAAAGTTAAGGGGTATTCTCAGAGGATAGGTAACGGAATTATGAGGATAAATTTATAGAACATGATGATCAAGAAAGAGGTCCAAGACCAGGGAGCAGCCAAGAACTAGAGTATTTATCCACTGGAAGTCATAAAGCAGAGTAGGTGGTTGAAGCACCAGCCTAAAGAAATTCCTAAATAGAAATTTGGTAAAGCCGAGTGAGCATGGTTAGGCAACCCTGAGGTCAGGAACAGTATCCTTGTATCTACAAAAACAAAGTCAGCAGGCAATTGGCCTTTGTGTTGTCCCAATATTAGATATTCACTTATTTCCTAAGCAAGAGTGGCACATAGGAGGTGATAATTGGTAGGGTCAGGGTGTCTGGAAAAGAATGGACATAGTTCCCTTGTCAAGAGGAGTCCCTGCTTGATTCTGTGCACTGTATGAACCTATCTGCAAGGTCTTTAGACAGAATCAACAAAGCGGGGCTTGGGGAAAAGGTGAAATGGCTTCAAAGAAGTCTCTCCTTGTATCTTTCTTCTGTACTCACTATCTCATCAATTTCATTCTGTCCAGGATGGTAATTTGAGATCAGGTTAAGCTGGAATATGGGTTAACACAAAAATTCTTCTTTTTCTGGGTTGGTCACTTGGTGATAGCTTTGAGTGCTATTATTAGGAAATCTATATTTAATTTTCTGTTCTTTTACCTATCATGTGATGTTCAAGGCTTTCCTTGATCAGGCCATGAACTTCAGCCTCATTGGGCACTCTACTCAGTCATCCTGTGTTCTTGGAGATTGGTGTGGCTTGTTTGCTCCTACTCTTCTAAGGGTTCTTGGCCTGGGGCCCTTGGGGCTAGGCAACCAAGGATAGGGCTTTATGGAGCCCATGAATTCTTGGTGACTCTATGCAAATTACATGCAAGTTTATATGTGCATTTAGTTAGCTTCTTAAAGCAGTCTATGACTCAAAAAAAGTTAAAATGCCATTATGCTATTTTCTTTGCCTTAGATACTGTTTTCCCATCCCATCTTTAGCTGACATTATTTCATTTTATTCTGTAAGAGCTAGCTGATGTCATGTACTTATTAAAGATGTTCTAGATTGCCCAGATCAAAATCCAATCAGTCTTTCCTTTCAAGTTCTGTCACGGTTTGGATGCACCTCTATCTACAACAATTTTCAATTTGCATGATGGTAACATCGATAATTAAATGCCTGTCTATTCTGACATATTGAAAACTCCTTAGGAAGAGGGAGACTCACACTTCATTTATCTTTTTGTACACTAGTGCTAGTGGTACTTTATAAATTGTAAATACACATAATAAAAGTTTCTGTGTTGAGCTGAACAAGATGTTGTCATTTGTGCTGGATTTAATGGGTTCTGGAAGGTGTCTGCCTGTGTCTATGGTACTCAGTGTACTATTCCTTTCTGGCCTTAACCTTTTATTGAGGTAAATTCCATTGGCTTATCTGTACAATGACCTCTACCTTTCCTGAGCAGTCCTATTCTGTACTCAACTCCAGCTTTCATTCTGGCATGGCACTGGCTCTACTTCTAGTCCTAAGCACAGTTCTCTGCTCACCAGTTTCCTGTGGTTCTTTGAGAACTCAGTTTTAAGTCACCTCTCAACATTCATTCAACAGAGACTTATGGAAGGGGTTATTATGTACCAGAGCCTGAACTTAGTATTGGAGATCAAATGGTGTGCAAGAATAGACGCTGACTTGCAGCCACCACCTGTAGTTTGTTTGCAGAAATTACGGAAGTTGATTTGGTCCCTGATGCAATATCACGGCTCCTGTCACATTTTGATGATTTTGTACACCTGACTCTTTGCTGGTCCCAAAAAGACAGTTGTGGATGCTGACTCTTGTTGGCCTCTAAGAGACCCTAGAATGCTGTGTTGCTGCTTTCAGAATTTGATAGTACATACATAACCAAAGTTTGATAGCTATGCTTTTTTTTCTTAATTTCTTGTTTTGCTGTTTTTGTATTGCTGCCATCCATTGACTATCTTGTCCTTAAGCAGAAGGATCACACATTAAGATGAGAGATGTTCCCTCTAAATATGGAATAGATGCAAAGCAATCATAATAATGTAATGGATTGTGGGTGTAATGTGCCTGTGTTTTCTCATTATGGCATATTTTGCTGTGATGTTTCTGTATTGAATGTACCATTTGTATGTACGGAAAATGATACAGGTGACCATTTAGAATTATTATCTTTCTCTCATGACAATTTTAGGGACTGATTTTTATTGAAAAAGGTACTATCATTTGTATGTTAAATTTTTAAATGGATTTCTTTATTTTAATGTATAAGTAATAAAGGGAAGTTTAATAGAGCACTTTTTTCACCTTCGTTTCTTTCTCTGTTATTGTTTTTCATTTGTTCTGATATCTTTGAGACTCTCAATTATATAAAGATCATTTTCACATTTAGATGGATCTGATTAGACAATGCTATAAAGACCCTCTGAAAAGCTCGTATTTGAGGAAAGGAAACCTTGATTTTGTCTTACACAGCAGATATAAAAAAAATAGTGATTCCCTCAATGTAAAATGGATAAGTATCAGAGTATGGCCAGGTCTCCTTTATCTGTATTCCTCCTCTTTCAACCTTCTTCCACTGAGCTGTTCAGACAATATTTACCATCTGTCAATTTGTTATGTCCTTTGAGGTTTCTAGCTCTTTAATTTCTTGGGATTTCAATGGCTCCAAGCAGTTTTGGGTATTTGCTTACCTGGGAGGGTCCTGAATGTTGTTTGTGTTGATGACACAGTATTCATCCCACCTGCCTGTGCTGCACTTACACTGCTTATACCATCTTCTTTTTTATCCAGGCGTCTAGGCCAGTTTAACTTGCTCAATGCATCCCTTGCTCATTTTTCTTACTTCTAGTCAATATCATGCCATTTAGGTTCTAGCTTCTTTGTAATTGTCTTATGTGTATGTGGTAGCTTATTAGGTGTGTTACTCTGGGCAAGTGACATAATGATTCTCATCTTCTGTTTCCTTCTGTGGAGAGTGAGAGTAATAGTATTATTGACTTTGATGGGCTCTGCAAAGAGACACCCCTCTTTTCTTCATGCCACATTCCTGGCTTGGCCACCAAAAAAATGAAACTCAACCTTATTTTTCCCTCTGCCAAAGTGTTCTGGAAGTTTTTTTTGTAGCTCTGCATCTACTTACTGTCATCACCAAGGGAGGAATATCTGCTTTTACAATTGAAAAAATCACCTTTGGGGAGTCATGCTTCACCCTTGGGTAGAGTTACTATGTTAAAAGTGACTACTCAGTCATGTTGTCTTCTTCTCCTGGACCAGGATTGCTCAGTGAAGTGGGTACTCTGCCTCTACCTCCTACTGCCAAGTCTCAAGCACACCTGGGCAAGGCCACGTATGAGGAAGGGAGTAGAGTTTTATTCGCTGTGAACTTTTACAAGGGTTTGCAAGGCATGCCTACTCCACTTGCAGCTGGCTGGGAAAGTCGGAGTCCACTCTGTGGACCCAGAATTTGCTACAGGTGGGCCCCCAATTTTAGATTTGAAAGCAGAGAGGAGACCCTCACTTTGGCCTCAATTCCCTACCAGGCCCTCCCATCCAGCTACAGCAGATGCCTTATTCTTTAGGGATGTCATTACCCATCAATAAAATCAATGTTTGGGTTTCGCTTGATCTTTTTGAGTGCTTAGCACCCCGAAGAGTGGAAAGTGGACTGTTCATGCAGTTTACACTCCTGCACTTTCAACCTAGCCAAAATTAAGATATTATTGTGGCAATTAAATACAATATCATATGTAAGAACATTTAGCATAGTCTATGCTATATAATAGGCATTCATTATATTTCTGCATATTCTTACGTCTTGGACAGGATTTCTGCTTGTTTTCTTTTTATGGTATATTTTATGTACGTAAAGTGCAGTCATATGTTGGGCATATAGAGTGTTCAATGAAGTATGTTTGTTCCTTTGTTCGTTTGTTTTTGCTCATTGAATTAAAGATGGCTTTTAGGTGCTCACAAGACTCAAGACTCTTGTCTTCCTTAGCAATGTAAAGAGATGGTCCTTGTCCTAGTCATTTTTTTTTTTTTTTTGCTTTAAATTTTACATCAACTATCTCACCTAATGGCATGATTTTACCTCTATAAATCCTCTAACTAAACACAATACCTCTATAAATCCTCTAACTAAACACAATGTTGCTTAAGTTAATACATTTCTGCCATTCAGTATATGATAGATTTCAATCAATACAAGAATTGATCCTGATCAATTCTTCCCATAATACTATATATGTATTTTTATACATCGTATGTATGTAAATGCATATATCTTTTCCTTTATGTGGTATTTAGAAAAATATATCAGTATGTGAGTAGATAAGGTCCCTTTACATTAGCTCTGCTTTTAAAATTGTGAATACTTTTCATCAGTAGCATATCTTTTTTTTAGCTCTCTCTTAAGTCTTCTCAAATGTACTTTTTATTTATTTTTCAGTTTCATCGGTTCTTGTTTCTTTCTTGAGAACATCTGAATTTTCACACTGATTTTCATTCTCTGCCATCACCCATAACAATCTTACTTTAGGTCTTATCATATTCACCTTTTTATTCTTTCCTCTAAGTAATTTTGCCCCGGAATAAATAAAACAGTTTTCACAAATCAAGAAATTTAAGCTCATAGGTTAAATTATTGGTCTGAATTCTTCCTGGTAGTAAGTGGCAGGATGCATTTAAACTCAAATTTTAATTTTAGATTTGAACTTCAGTGCTTTTTCCAACAGATTTATTATCAGGTGGGGATGTGTCATTACAGAGAAGCCCAGAATTATAATTTTTTAAAATATGTTAAATTTAGTTAGTTGGCCAGTTTATAAAGGTGGTGATTCCCATTTATGAATTTTGGATGAAAGATATCTTTCTCAATACAGCTTATAATACAGATATAGAGATGCCTTTGTTGCTGAAAAACAGCCTTAGAACATTTGACTTTAACTTTGCCTTGTGTGCTTGTTTATGACCAATTTACATTTCAAAGATAGTAGTGTCTTTTGTTCCCTGCATCCAACCTTCCATTGGTATTACTAGCATTTGGGTAGAACTCTAAGCTTAATAAATGTTTCCTCATATTTCTTATGGTATTTTCCTCACACATTTCTCCAGCTGAAAAAACTGAGGCTCAGAAAAATTGATACTTGCTACTGAATCAGAAATTGAGTAGTTTAGCAGAAGCTTGAACCTGGGTTTGTCTCCAAATTTCCTTTACTTTTTTTTTTTAGCTAATTTTTGTTTTGGCCCAATCAAAATAAATTTGAAATGTGTATACAGAAGGCTAAATTTTGTATCCAAAGAGTTTTAAGTTTCCTTTTAATCACAGTAAATGCCAGTTTTTGATCTTAAGACACATGCATACATAACATGTGTATATAATACATGTGTATGTGCTTGTTCATATATATGTGTATTATATCCATATATATCTGCATCTTAATAAAACAAGGTACTTCAAAAAATTCATGGAAATATTCATATTATCTTTCAATTTTATTTTACCATGAACTTTTTAAAGTATCCTCCTATCTGTCTTTTCAAAGAGGTTATTTCTGTGTCCTTTTTTTCTCCCTCTTTTTTTTCTCCTTTTTTTTTTTTTTCCGGCAAAACTCCATCTCTAAATGATATACCCCAAATCAATGTTGTTTATGATTGTGACCATGATGTTGAACACTAAGAACTTAAGAATGAGAATGCAGAAACACCACAGGGCCAGAGCCTATTTAATTAGTTTCTCCCCTTGCCCAGATAATTAGAACGGGCCCTAGCCTGGATGGATGTATATGCAGATGCTCCAGGGGGTCACTGAATTTCTTTAGTACTCCCTGGAAGATGAAAGTGAGCTTTCTGGTGAATGAATAAAATAACCCAAGGCTGTTTTGTCCAGCATGTTGTAGAAGCTGAGTTATTTATTTATTTATTTATTTATTTCAGTGAACTATAGGTTTTATGTACTTAGCTTTTTCCAGTAGTAGGACTGCAGAGGCAACATGGTACAGACATGTATAACTATATGGGTGACTTACCAGAAAGCCTTCAAGCATTGTTAAATGAAAAAGAGCTTATGAGCTGAATCCAACTGAAGCAATTTCTTTTACAAATACCTGAAGGAAAATGTTTCTAAAAGTACAAAATGTTGGTAGTTGCTTTTGCTTGGTTTCTCTATTTTTAGGTCAAACTCATTGACATCCAGTGGATGCCAAATACAAATTAGTAAGTAGAATCATCTTAATTTGTACATAAGTTCTTACTAAATAATGTGACTTTCATGACGACACTATTGAAGAGTTATGGTTTTGTATCACATTTTTAGCAACCAATTTACATTTATTTTGCCAATCTGCATATTTGTTTGAAAATTTACAGTTCCATAAGATGCCTATTGATTTACCCTCCTAAAATCATGAATCCTCTAGGGTGGTTGTAAGAATTCATTGGTCTTGACCCCAATCACTCATAGTCATCTCCTAGGGCTCATTAGAAGAATATATCTTGGAAAGCAAAATGTGTGTTGCCAAATTCATAGAAACTTTTCCCACTAGGGTTTTTTATTTATTTATCCAACAGAGAATATTTGGGCACCTCCTATGTGCCAGGTGCTCCATGAAGTCCTGATGATTCAGTATTGAATGTCCAAGATACGGTCCCCTTACCACTCATGGCGCTTCCAGTTTAGCAAAGAAGACCTGCATGAAAAAAGTGAAGATCAGCAAAATGAGAATGAAAAAGGTGAAGTATAGAGTGCCGTGAGGATATAAAGTATATACAGAAGCAGAGGGCTGCAGGCTGAAGAGGACTCAATTTTCACTTTTTGGGAGGGAACAAGGGTGCAGGAGAGATATAGGTGGCAGAAAATTAGGAACTAAGGGGCAGGCAGAGAGAGAATCTGAGAAGCAGGGGAAAAGACAAAATGGTATAAACAAAGAATGCACAGGCAGATCATAGGTGCACCGTGCCCAAGAGCTAAATGAGGCGTAACAAAGGTAAAAGTGAAGTGGTGGGGAGTAGGAGATAATGGGTCAGGGAGGGCAAAGTCAAACCCTTGTTTTTGTCTCCTCAGAACCCCTTTCTCCTACTCTACATGACAGCAGTCTGATTTGTCTTCAGGAAACTCTCAGGAAATACTCTCCTAGTCTTAGTCCATGTAGTTTCAAGGGGTTGATTCTGTGCCCTGGCTTTGGCAGGCTGGGGTTGGAAGCATGTTTCCAGCCTGTCTGATTTAAAGCTCAGACATAGGTATGTAATCCCAAACCAGGCCAGTGATAGTCACCGCAGAGATTTTTGCTGGAATGATTAAGTAAAAGTTCTAATCTTTCACTGGAGTATAAAGCTGATAGAACACATGATTAGAGTTGCTGGTGACCACTCTTGATATTACTTGGAGGAGCTTATTGAAGAATAAATCCAACCTAGAGGAAAGTACGGTCAATTTAAGAAATGGATTACAGGAGATACTGTTTGAGTACCTGAATCCAACCATACCTGATCTATTTGGGGATATTGCCTTTCAACTAGCTGTGATTTAGATTTCTGACAAATTACACGAAGGGTCTGGACTATATGTAGTTTTAGGCAGCTGTGTATTGACTGGCACTTTTCAAGGCTGGTTCAGGTCTGGCTCAACTTTATGTCTGTAGACTACATTACAGTATGTTGAAGACAAAGACCTGCTCTGAGTAATGGGAACTGTAGGAGACAGTGCATTGATTGTAGGTCCAATATTAGAGGATCTGGTCTAAAACTAAAGCCTTTTATCACCAATAGAGTTGATGAGGCAGAACTTCTACCTCAGTTTACGGCCATTCTCTCTGTGGATATGAGAAGTAGGGGTCAGAAGCAGTGAGTATTGGATGGCACCAGTACTGGCAGATGAGGCAGGGCATAGGATATAGGATTTCAGAAGGTTTCGATAGTGATTCACTTGGTGTCTACTATGTCCCAATTTCTAAGTCAGGCTTTCTCAAGGGTTTGAGGGAATTAGAAAGAACAGTGTCTGCCACTGAAGTATTTGTAGGGGAATTCTGTCTAATAGGTAAAACAACTAGTACAAGGCAGCACACCTTCAAATCTCTTTAGCTTGCAAAAAAATCTGCAAGCTACCATGAGTAAAAGAGAAATTCACAGAAAAGATGTGGATAAGAATCATAATAAAATATCAATAGACGTAGTTAATAGTTTTGAGTACTTAATATGTCACACACTGTGCTAAGCATTTTAACTTCTATTCTTTTTTAATCCTATAAACAAATCATGGTATATGTTCTACTCATATTAATATCCCCATTCTATAGAGAGGAAAAGTGAGTCCTATAATTACTAAGTAACTTGTCTAAGTTTTCACAGACAAGAATGGACCTGGGATGCAAACTCAGTTTGTGTGATATCGAACCTTCATCTAAGGGCAGGATGGGTAGTCGAGTCTGCAGAGATTGAACTGGGCACTGGAAAACCAGGAACTGAGAATGGTTCTCCATCTCTCTCACTTCACCTTCACTTCTCAGATCCTTTCTCTCCTATGGGGTGTTTGATTTTTGTCTTCAAAATTTTTTCTATCTCTGTCTTATTCCATAATTCATCCTGTTCTTAGCCAAGTATAGCTGAGCCATTACTAAATCCACAAGAATTTTCATGTAAAACCCCTACCACTGATGGAGCTCAGTGCTAGCCTCCTAGCCCAACTTCCTAGGAAAGAAATCTGATCAGGATGCTGTGACTACTTTAAGCTTCCCTTTCACCATGGACTGTGGGCAGGGACAGTTTGAGTGGTGATTACAAGGGTATTCCAAACAAGCTACAACAATTTTCGAACTGTGTGATCCAAAGCATATGCTCAATAGGAAATCAGAGAAGGGACAGGCAATGAAAGCTTTCTGGAGAATATTTAATGTGGACCAGTTAGTCCTGGAAGCTGGGAAGATCTGATCTGGCAGGTACAGTGTTGAAACACTCAAGGCAAGGACACAGCATGAAGGATGCCAGAGAGGAGGGAATGAGTAGAGCAAGTTCCCAAAATGAGAGAGGGGGATGCTCTGCCTGTATCCACAGTATATGGAGGGGGGCACCAGAAAGTAAAATAGTGTGTAGTTTTCCTCCTTACTCAACATCTTGTCTCCAATGTATGCTTTCTTTTTGACTGGAAGAAAACACTGTTTGATGTTTTGGGCTTCACAGAATTTTTTCCCTTGAAAGCAGAAAGGACAAGACGCAAGGGCAGCTAAATGACCTTAGGCCAGTCTCTTCTCATCCCTGCAGATCATTTTCTGCATCTCTTGAATCCTTGACTATCTCACTGGGTCATTAAAGGTTTAAGTTGAGTTTCTTGATCACTAAAACAAAACCATCCCATTAAATTATTTAAACCATGAATCTCACAAATGTATTTTCCTTGTAGTCTCTTCTTCAAAGATTAAATTAAAGCAAACAAGCCTAATCACAAGTCTAGCTTGAATCATGAACAAGACTTCCAGATTATTCCATGTCCCCTGTTTTCTTTCCAGTTAGGGTTGATTGCAGATATAGAATCCCAGTTTAACCAGATTCAGATGTTGATGATCAGATCAGGGTTGTCATCTGCAGCCGTTGCCACCCCGTCCCCCACTATCCACCTACTTGTGTGCAGTTCTGCTCAACATAATTAACTTCATGGAATAATACACCCTTTTAGTGCAATTAATTTTGTGAGTTAAATGACATATTTTGAAACATAGAATGGTAATTTTTCTGAAGGAATTATTTTTATAGCCCCATCTTTTGTCTGATAATGTATTTCCTAAATTTATACTCACATGTGGGAAATGATTTAAGGATACTAATTAAAATCTTAAAAGACCTTTCTATTCCATTTTTTCTTTCAGTGTTAAAAATTTGAAATGTTTTATATGTAAATAGTTCTTCATGTCTAGCATTAGCCATACATGTGCACACAGGATATATTACATACATAACACTAAGAAGTTGTGAAGAGAAAAAATACATGAAAATCTGGAATGACTGACTTAAGTAGAATCCTCAAATAACTGAAAATTTTTATATGTTTGATTTTTGGCTAAGAAAAAGGCAAACAATTAAAAACTGTTTACTAGGAAGCTTCTACAGGACTAAAAACATCCCACTCCATGCCCTCTAGTCAGTACAAATTCCACTCCATCTCTTTCATTTCTTCTTTTCTTCTAGGACTCCATAGTGAGCCCAAGGTTAAGAATGATGACCTCTGGCTGGCCAAGACTACTTCATCAGTTTTTTTATTGCCATTGTAACAAATTTAGTGGTTTCAAACAACACAAATTTATTATCTTTCTGTTTAGAGGTCAGCCTTCCCAAGTAGGCTTAAAAAAAATTAATTTGGCAGAACAATGCCCCTTCTGAAAGCTGTATAAGAAATTTGTTTCCTTGCCTTTTCTAGCTTCTAGAGGCTACCCACATTCCTTGCTTGTGGTCCCCTTCCATCTTCAAGCCCAGCATCACAGCACCTTCAAATCTCTTCTCTTTGACTTCTGCTTCCATTATCATATCTTCTTCTCTCTTACTTTCACCCTCCTGTCTCCTTCTCATAAAGACTTGTGTGATTAGATTGAGCCCACTGTGATAATCCATGATAATCTCCCAATCTTGAGATCTTTAATTTAATCACACCTGCAAAGTTCCTTTTGCCATGTAAGGTAGCACATTTCCAGGTTCTGGGATTAGGATGCGGACATCACTGGGGAGTTAGTATTCTGCCTACCACAGTTATCGATGAGGAATAACTCAAATATTATTATTTGACTTGTCCAGGAGGCTTGGCATTTGACTCAAATCAATAAAAAATTATTAAGTTTGGATAAATCCAAACGAATGAGGTGCTATTGGTTTATGGTCCCCACCATCAAAGAGCTTACAAAATAGACCAGTAAGTGACCAAGTGAAACTCGAAGCAGAATGGGTGGGCACGCGTAGACTGTTCAGACGTGTGAAGCAGGCTCTTGGCAGCAATGCCTGGAAGGAATTCAAGGTTCTGATGGGGATTAGATCAGGTCACCTCTGAAGCCCATTCCAATCCTCATATTTCCATGATTCCTGCTGCTGAATAGATTCACGGCAACAAATTGAATTTAAGATTTGGACCCAGTTTGACTTCTTAAAAGGATTGTGACAATGTATGGATTAAAGCATAGTACAAGTTAAGACATTTAAGAATGAGATAGAAGAGAGTCCATCAGACAGAAGTGAGTCTTTTAAGCTTCGGAATGGAGTATGTTGAAACTCTTAGGCTATAAATGTGCCTTTAAGGTTTTGATTATTATGCCCCTCCCCCCCACAAAACAAAACAAAAAAAGTGTATAGTTAGGAATCCTTTGGGGTAAGAGGGGAAGAGGGCAAACCTAAACAGGAGCTTATTACCCACAGCCTTGAATAAAGAACATCCAATGGCATAATGGCTAACAACTTCAGCTGTATTTTTATGACGGAAAGAGAAATTTTCAATAAAAATGATTGAAACACAAACAACACTGGTAAGAAGTCATTAACCCAACATATCTTATTCTTCAGATTCATCTCTCTCAACGAACTTCCTTTTAGAGTTTTCATTGCAGTTTTAAATGTTCCAGGAGTTATTTCTTTTTAAGAGATTTCTTTGGGCTATTATTCATTTCTTTGCACTAATCCCTTGGAGTTTTTCTGGGCAAATTCAAATTATTAAGACCTACAGGGAGAAATCCAAGTTTTAAGTCCTTTGCAAGACTCTGATTTTATACTATGACTTCCAAGTCACTGAAGCATTGGCATATGTGAATCTGATTAGTCACAAATGCTCAAAAGGAAACCTGGATGGTATTTCAGAAATGGGGTGCTGAGGAAGTGGTCCTGAGAGCTTTCTGCTTGCACTCTGGGGAGACATCAGTGAGCATCCAATCCCACAGGACTGTCTGACTTCCTTTGCTGTGAACTCCATCAGCACTGTGAAGTTGCAGAGCCTGACTGGAAGGCAGAAGAGTTTCTCCTAGAAGATTCAAAAGGCACAATGAGTTTTGTGCTGTGTACTTTCCAGCATTACTGTGTATTATGCTCTTTGACGCTAAGAGGATAATTGCAGAGAGGGTCTCCTATAGAACTATAAATTAGAGAGTGAGCTTCCTCTGTCTGGGCTTTTTGTGCTTTATTCACATCAAAAGGCAATTACTTTTTGTGCACACTTAATCCCACCAGTTTAATGGGGCATATAAAACATGCCTTGCAGTTTGCCCTTTATTAATCTTAAGCTTGCTAAAAAGGAGAGCCAGCTAACCATTTGGATTCTTAAAAACAACAGCCTGCCTTTTAATAACTTAACCTGTGTTTAACTTGGCTAAACTTAGGAGTTTCTGAGAATTGCATTCTTGGCAGTTCCAGGTTATTCACAGGGCAGATTTCTGTAAACCCTAATAGGAGCCAAGAAAGGGCTGAATGCTGGATGCTGGATGCCGAATGGCACAGGACTGCCTGAACCTTCTTCCCTGACACATGGGATGGGTTTGTGTTCTCTGCCAGTGGGAGTAGGGACAGGAGGCAAGGATAAATGTAGTTTTGAGAGTCAGCCCAGCCTGGGTTTGGACATCAGCCCTACCACTTACTGATGGCCTGCAGGGGTGACCTTACATAATTCAAACTTTCATCCTCAGTGTCTTCATCTGTAGAACAGAATTCTGAATACCCAGGGCAGCAAGGAAGCTGACAACTAATATAGGAGTGGTAGTCATCAGGTAGTAGTTGTAGAAATAGTTTTCTTTCTGTAATTAGTGTTAATATAACTATCTAGGATCCAGATAGTGGCACTGTGAGTCAGAAAGACTGAGTTCTAATCTATACTTAAGCTAATGTTGTTTGAGGGGGATAAGGGTCAAAATTACATCACTGTGCTCTAATCTATGGAAGATAGAATCCCAGAATGAGCTCTAAGGATAATACACCTTCGTCTCATATCCTATCTTCATGCTTATAGAAAGACAATTTGGCAGAGCCAATATAGTGTTTGAGAGGTGGGTGAGAACACAGGGTTGAAGAGGCACCAGATGGCAGTATAAGTGGTTTCCTATTCTACTTTCAGATGATTTTGTGCCAAACCCATCACTACTAAGTGGTGATTTTATCTGACATGGCATGATTTGTTCATTAGAGATGAAATTAAACTTGGAAGCTTTCTAAGAGAAGGTTAACTTTGAACAAAATTTTGAGAGAGCAGTGGTTGTGTACCCAAATAACACTGTTGTATATCTGCCTTCTCAACATCCCCTAGCACTCCTAACACACTTTCTCAAGCCATCTCCAACTAATTGTAATAGGGGAGGGGTCCTATACCAACCTCATCCTTGCTTCAAGCAAATAGAGGAAGATCCTATGAAGGTAAAAGGAAGAATAGAATTTTAAAAAATAATAATAATAAAATAAAATAAATAAACAGATTTTAAAAACCTCAAGGAGAGAAGCATTAGGCACCCAAGGTAAAACCAGGGGATTAGACATTAGTACTTAGGTTCAAGAGAGTTCGGAGGAAATGTCTCTGTCAATGGAAGGCAACGTGTTAGAAAAGGGGCTTCTATAAACCAGTCAGAGTTTTTCAAATGGCAAACAATAGTAAACCAAACTCAAACTCACTTATGCCAAAAAAAAGAATGTATGGGCTCAGAGAACTGAAGAATCCAAGGGAATGTCTCAGGTATTGTAGTATTCATAACACATATGAAGTTTTTCTTTGACCTTTTAGCCTCTCTCCTTTGAGAATATTTAGTAACATCTCGTAGAACAATGTCCACAGACTGGAAAATGGGGTTCTGTTACGAGCTAAGTTTTGTGCCTCCCCCCCCACCCAAATTTATAAGTTAAAGTCCTATCCCCCAGTACCTCAGAATATGACCTTATTTGGATATAGGGTCTTTAAAGAGGTAGTTAAGTTAAAATGAGGGCATTGGGGGGTGCCCTAATCCTATATGACTGGTCTCCTTATAAGAAGAGAACATTTGGACAGACAGCTACAGAGGGAAGACCATATGAAGACAAAGGGAAAAAAATGACCATCTATAAGACAAGAAGAGAAGTCTCAGAGGAAGTCACCCCTGCCAACACCTTAAACTAGGACTTGAAAACTGTGAGAAAATGAATTTCTGTTGTTTAAGTCAAACAATCTCTGGTACTTGTTACAGTAGCCCAAGCAGACTAATACAGGCTTTAAGATTCTTGATTCTGAATTTCAGAATTCTCAGCATTAGGATAGTGACTATTCTGGAGGGAATCTGCCTGGAAACCTAGAAACAGAGACACAAGGAGAAATGGTCACAGTGGGCCAACTGCCCTGACACAGAGGTAGATCAGAGTAAACTCGGCTTGCTATTCCTGAGATGAACCCAATTACGGATGCTTCATCTTTGCAGGAAGCAATTCAATTCAGAGTGTATCTGGAGCTTTGAGATTTAATCTACATATTAACTACAAATATGATATTCTTGTACAAGGATGTTTAGTGGTTTTATTCTTAATTAAAGATGATTGTGATGTTTTTCCCTCTGGTTATAGGCACTGTATTTACACATGGGGCATTTTATTTCCCATGTTTCTTAACTAATTTTTCTCCATCAGCCTTGTAAGATACAGCACTGCTTGTTTCCAAAAATTGGTGGGGAAAATTTCTGAATATAAAACAAAACCCCAAGACTCCCAGGATCTAGGAGAGTATACTGTCTTTATAAGGCAAGAGTGTCCAGCAGGGAGAGATTGGTCCATTCTCTGAAAATGGCCAACTATTTCCATACCCCACTCCCTAAGCAAGTTTGAGACAGAATCAGAAAGGGCCTCTGATTTTTGGGACCTCTGGATTCTGGAATCTATCCACTAAGAATCAACCTCTAGGAGATCACAGCAATTTAAGGCCTACCATGCTTGTGAATGCCTTTCTGGAAGCTGCTGGCAGATGAGAAGCATTTTACATTCTCGTCCTCTGCCTTTTGCTAAGGCAAAGGATTTCACCTACTGCTGAGCATGGTTTGCAGCAATAATTCTGTTCCCAGCCACAGAACTTGATCCTCATAATGCAATCATAGGAAATCAAGCTTCCTTATCCAATTATCTATTGATGGACTTTTAGGTTGGTTCTATGTCTTAGCAATTGTAAACAGAACTGCAATGAACATGGGAGTGCAGGTATCCCTTCGATGTGATGATTTCCATTCCTCTGGGTATATACCCGGAAGTGGGATTGCCGGATCGTATGGAAGATCTATCTGCAGTTGCTTGAGAAACCTCTGTACTGTTTTCCATAGTAGTTGTACTAATTTACAGTCCCAACAACAGTGTAGGAGCATTCCCTTCTCTCCACACCCTTGCTGTGGAATACTATTCTGCCATAAAAAAGAATGAAATTCTCCCATTTGCAACAACATGGATGAGCCTGGAGAAACTTATGTTGAGTGAAATAAGCAAAGCACAAGAGATAAATACTGCATGTGCTCACTCTTAAGTGGGAGCTAAGAGAGAAAGAAGCGAGGAAAGACCACAGGGGTGTGTAGAACTTGCAGAGGGAGAGAACATACCTTGGGATACAAAGTGGAGTGGGGGGGAAAGGGGGAGGGGGTGAGAGGTTGGGGGATAATTGGGTGGGGGACATGGGATACAAACACAATTTGTGGTAATGGGCATGCTGCCAGTGTGGATCTGGTCTTCACATCTTGGGCATGAGGGGTGACAATCAGCTTTGTATCTCATGAATATTCATAACCCCCCAAAAAAATCTAATTTAAAAAAAAAAAGAAAATCAAGCTTCCAGTGGGAAAATACTGTATTTGCAGAATATTTGTCTTATTTTCTTTGTTCCTGTGTTTGTTTGTTTTTCTTTATAGAGATAATATTATACATCTACCAAACCATTTCTTTATGTCCCTGGGAACATAGGAAACGTATTCCCCGTCTCCTTGCATTTAGATATAGGCTGTATGACACCAGTTCTGGACAATGGAATCGGGGATAAGTGACACACTGTCTTCCCAGGATGACCCCATAAGAAAGTCTCCCAGGTGTGAGCCTCCCTCTTTACTGGCCATATGTGAAGATGATTGTATCCTAGGGTGGAAGGAGTCTGGATTCCAGAGTCAATCTTGAAGGAATTTCTCCCCGGAGAGCCACCCAGCCAGGGACATCAGCATTAGAATTTGTGTGAATGAGAAAGTTCTACTGTACACTGTTGAGAATTTTAGCATTGTTGGATATAACAACTAGTAGGTTATTTTACCCTAGGCAATACAAAAGATTTTTATTTGTGTAGGAAAGGTGATGGCTCTCAAAAATTGGGTATCTGAGACTGAGTGAACATGTTATAAAGGTGATTTTAATTACACAGTAGCTTAAGAAATACTAAGTTGAGTCAGTCATATAATTCCTATAAATTCAATCTTTTTTCTGTCCTACCTTCTTTAACCTCCAAATCCAATCAGCAATAGAGAAAGCTATTTGCAACTGCTGAAACCGTGACTGAGAATGGCAGAGTGCTGCAGGAGGGCAGCTGGTCTGAAAGCTAGGAGATTGGGGTGGAGTCCCAGCTGTGCCACTAGCCAACTAGAGTACCATGAATGCATTATTTCTCTTTTCACATTACATTATAAGCACAGAGAGACACTTGCCATATGAAGGGTTTGAACTAGATTATATCTGAGATTCACTCTATCCACCAGCTAATATTTTTAGACCTGAATTCTCAAATTCCCAAAACCAGAAGCCTATGAGAGTGTAGGTATGTTTTGTTTGGAATGAATCATGTCTTAAAAATAAGAAAGTTTTATATAAAAGCTCAAGGTTAAGGTTCACTGACAGCACTTGTTTTCTCATATGGCAACAAAGAATTAGATCTGAGTATCCAGCTGCCCCATTTAGATGGAATTTGTGTTTTCCATTTGCCACAGTGCCCACTACTCCCTGATGTTACATATTGGCCTAATTTTACCTACTTTACCACTGTAGACATAGAAGTTTACATCAAAGTTAGAGTTAACTGTAATCTTTTCTTTTCAAAACCTGCCGACACCAGGGATGTAGGTGGAAAGCAGACACTGAGACAAAGCTACAAAGCCAGGGGAAGCTATGAGCTAAGATGGAGACAGATGAAAGCATGCATCAGGGTCTGTGTCCAGCTGACAACCTAGAGCAAGAAGATAAAGTTTCACACAGCGCCTTTGCCAAATCCTTGATAGGTCGAGCATCTTAAACACTCAAGGTTTTTTAAATATTTTTTTTCCTTTTCTTTTCTTCAAAATAATTTAACGTTTATTTGTACATATTTGTAGGGTACAGTGTGTTGTTTCAATAAATGCATATAACGCACAATGATTCATTTAGGGCAGATAGCAAGTTTTGTACCCATTAGTTCACCACCACTCTTCCTCCCCCCAGACCACTTCCCCTGCCTTTGGTAACCATTATTCTATTCTTTACCTCTATGAGAATCACTTTTTTTTTTTTCAGATTCCACATATGAGTGATATTATGCATTATTTGTCTTTTTGTGTCTGACTTACTTCACTTAACACGATGGTTTCCAGTTCCATCCATGTTGCTGCAAATGATAATGTATATATTTTTTTATAGCTGGGTAGTATTCCATTGTGTATATATACCACAGTTTTGTTTTTTGTTTTTATCCATTCATCCATTGATGGACATTTAGGTTGATTCCATCTACTAAAAAGGGAGAAGACGAAGCCATGGAAACAGTAAAAAGATCAGTGTTTTCCACATTTTGGGGGTGGAGGGAAGGGATGAATAGAAGGAGCACAGAGGATTTTTAGTGCAGTGGAAATACTCCTAGAATACTGTAATGTTGGATACATGTCATTACACATTTGTCCACATTCCCAGAATGTACAACACCAAGAGTGAACTCTAATGTAGACTACGATCTATGGATGATTATAACATGCTAATGTTGGTTCATTGATTGCAACAAATGTACCACTCTGGTGGGGGACGTTGATAATGGGTTGGGCTGTGCATGTGTAGAGACAAGGGGTGTACAATTACAGGAGTATATGAGAGGTACCTTCCTCTTAATTTTTCTGAAAACCTAAAACTGTTCTAAAAAATAATCTTTCATTTAATTTTTTTTAAAAAGTGAAAATTATATTCCTCTCAGGGCACTTTTTTTTTTTTTTTTTTTTTTTTTTAGGCAAGCAACACTTTATTAAGAAAAGAAAGCTTATGCATGATGGGGGTAATTACAGAGAAGGTGGCTCTTTGAGGAAAGTTGGGGAAGGATTTTTATTTTTTATTTTATTTTTAATTATTATTTTTTTTAAAATTTTATTTTGTCGATATACATTGTGGCTGATTATTGCTCCCCATCACCAAAACCTCCCTCCCTTCTCCCTCCCCCCTCCCCCCCAACAATGTCCTTTCTGTTTGCTTGTCATATCAACTTCAAGTAATTGTGGTTGTTATATCTTCTTCCCCCCCCCCAAAATTCCAAAGACATTTTTCTCAGAAATGGAAAAAACTATCCAGACATTTATATGGAACAATAAAAGACCACGCACAGCCAAAGCAATGCTGAGCAAAAATAATAAAGCTGGAGGCATAACACTACCTGACTTTAAGTTACACTTTTGAAAATTAAATAAGATGGCTCATGTAAAGCACCAGGCCTAGCACACAATAGGTGCTCAGTAAATGGTGGCCAGCACTATCACTATCGTGAATGGTAAAAGTGATTTTTAGGCATGTAGAAATAGAGCTTGGTTTGGGGGAAGTAGTGAGGTAAAGGTGGGGATCTGGTCTTCATTACTGCCAGCTGGGGAGGACTCAGAGAAACTTCCAATAAGGGAAAGAAAGGTAGATTTGCCAGCTCATATTCAAGCTTCTACTTAATGCTCATGTACAGGCAACCACCTATAACTCTTCCTCCCCCAAACGTCAGGTCAAATGGGTACAACCACTTTTTCCCTTGTTCAGTATCTTTCAGACTGTATACCACTCTTAATTTTACTTTAACTTGTTTTCACCCATATCATAAACTTGGGAGCAAGAAGGAAAGCCATTTTGAAGAGAATGTTTAAAGGAACTGATATTGATAAATACCCATCATTCACCAAGCACTATGCTTCAGAACTTCTTCATAAGAATCTTGCAGATTGAATATTATAAATTCCTTTTGGCTGATAATAAAACTGAGATGGAAGAAGGTTAAGTGACATTTTTCCTGTTTTGTTTTCATCTGAACACTTACCAATATATGAAATTATTTTTTTTTAATTCAATTTTTGGCTTGCTCTGCTGCCTATTAACCCTACTGGAACCCTACTGTTTTCTTCAGTATTTCATACCCAGTGCTTGAAAAAGTACTTGGCAATGTAGATATGCGTTGAGTGCATGAAGTAATTGATTAATGAGTGAATGAGTGAATGAAAACTGCCAGGAGATAACTTTGATTCCTGGCATGTCTGCTCTGAAGTCCACACTCCGTCTAACTTGACAATGCAGGAGACTGTTCAGAGGCTGCCTGGAAGCACAACTGTGCTAGGAGTGGCACAGACACTGCAGGCCTCTAGTCTTCCCACTTCCTTCCTCTGGTTATGAAAAAGGTGCCCTATCTCCCCCATTCTTCCCAAAATGCCTCCTCTTGTAGGTCTTACACACTAATGGCATTAGTTTTACGTCTGTATTATCATCTTTTTGCTGGAAATCCTTGTTGATGTGCCATATAAGAAGTATCAGGAAGCAGATGCCCCAATGCAGAGGCTTCTATTGCCCCAGCCAGAAGCCTCTTGGACACTTCATCTCGGTGCGGGAGACACTCATAGGCATGGTCAGCCTGTCCCGGGCATAAGTCAGATTTGGAAGACTGACAATCCAGACTACTATCCACACCTAGCAGTGCCTGGTAATCTTACTACAGCTGTTTTTACTGCCTTCATTGCAATGGAAATGTTAAACCAAAGGTATTTTCACATTCATGCTCTCATTCTATCCTGAAACAACCTCACACACTAGAGCAAGTGGTGTTAGTCCCACTTTATAGGGCACAAAAATAAGGACTCAAGAGCCAAAGTGACTTGTCTAAGGACACAAAAAGTTCGTAGAAGAGATAGATAGTATCAGCTGGTGTCTTTTTAATAGACCATGCAACCTCTTGGCCTCTTTATTTATTCCATGCACAATTTGAATAGATGCTCTTCCAAATCCTACTCAGCTGAAATAATCTGACATTCTGAGAGGTATGACTGATCCTTTCTGTATTAGTTCATTTTGTGTTATGATAACAGAATACCTGAGACTGGGTAATTTATGAAGAACAGAGGTTTATTTGGCTTATGATTCTGGGACAGCTGCATCTGGCATGGGCCTCAGGCTGCTTCAGCTCATAGTAGCAAGTGGCAGGCAGCCGGCAGGTACAAGCAGATCACATGGCGAGAGGAAGCAAGGCAGGAGGGGGGGAGGGTGCCAGGGTCTATTAAACAACCAGCTCTTGTGGGAACTAATAGAGCAAGAGTTCACTCACTACCCCTCTTCCCCCAGGGAGAGCATTAATCCATTCATGAGGGATCCACCCCCATGACTCAAGCAGTTTCCAACACTGCCACATTGGGGATCAAATTTCCACATGAGTTTGGGAGGCGATGCATCCAAACCCTATCACCTTCCTAAAGATCTTAACCCAAGGGTGGCAGTGGTACTTGTGCCACTTGCTCTCCAGGAACCTGACATAGATGTCCCTCCTGCTGAGCAGAGAGGCCCCTGACCATTCTTCACAGGGACCTGCTCTCCTTTCCTAGTTGTGCTATTGGGATGCCTCGAGTCAGTGAGACTTGTGCCTGGCCTCTCCCATAAGCAAGGACACACATTTTCCAAATGAAGTGAAACAGTCGTTCTCTCCATGTGAGTTTGGCTGGTATGTGTGGCTTTGGACCCTGAACTGTGCTCTAATTTTCACACCCATCTGTGCTTTCACAGAAGCATTTCAGGTGTTTAAGAAAACCCACCTCATCTCCCCTCACCCAGCAATCTCCTTTCCACACTCCACCGTAGATATTGTTACCACACCTTTCAACACTTACTACCAGACCTTCAAAGTAAGTAAACAGATAAGTTTGTGTCCTTTATATAGCTACAGAAGATGAGCATTTAAGTGCAACACCACCCACTGAAACATTGATAGTGAAAAATAAGATGACATTGGAGAGAGACGGCCAAAAGGCTTTTATTTTTTTTGTGGCCGATAAGGGGATCGCAACCCTTGGCTTGGTCTTGCCGGCACCGCGCTCAGCCAGTGAGTGCACCGGCCATCCCTATATAGGATCCGAACCCGCGGCCGGAGTGCTGCTGCGCTCCCTGCGCCACACTCTCCCGAGTGAGCCACGGGGTCGGCCCCAAAAGACATTTTTAAGACAGTTTCCTTTAAATTTGTCAAAGATAAATTTTCAGAGGTGGTGAGTGACCATTTCAATACCCCGGATAAGACCAAGGATGATTAACATTTTAGCTGAGGAAAATGGGGTTTAGAGGAGACATTTATTTAATATTTACTGGGTGACAGGCTTGGTCATTATTTTAGTCCATTTGGGCTGCTATAACAAAATACCATAGACTGGGTGGCTTATAAACATCAGAAATTTATTTCTCAGAGACACCAGCAGATTTGGTGTCTGGTGAGGGCCCCCTTCCTGGTTCACAGATGATGGTTACTCGCTGTGTCCTCAGATGATGAAAGGAACAAGGCAACTCTCTGAGACCTCTTTTAGGAGAAGATTAATTCCATTCATGAAGACTCCACCGTCATGACGTAATTGCCTCCCAACAGACCTACCTCCTACTATGATCACACTGGTGATTCGGTTTCAAAATATGAATCCAAAGGGGGACACAAACATTCAGACTATAGCTGTTATAATTCCTTTACTTGTACTATTTTATTTAACCCTTACAAAAACTTCAGTATGTAATATTGCTAACGTCCTCCAATTTACAGAAAAATAAATTGAAGTTTAGAATAGTTAAAACTGTGCTGAAGGTCGCCAGCTGGCAAAAGGTGTAGAAATTAAATCCAGGCAGCCTGACCCACAGCCCATGTTCTTACCACAATCCTATAAGGCTCCTGTCTGGAAGGGCTGGAAAATGTGAACCACACTATGTTTCCTGTGGTTTCATTGGTCTTTGAACACAGTATCTTTTTGAGGCTTTGGTTTCTGTCTGAATTCAATGTACTTCGGCTCTCTTCAGAATTAGGTCCAACTTCATAATGAGTGACAATGACCCACTAAAGGAACAATAACTCCCGCAATCTAGCATGTCTCCCATCTGCTGCCCCCAGGACTCAGTGTCAGCATTTCCTAAGCTAAATTGCACCACAGACTTTTCTCCATTCCTCGACAGATAGAAAGGACAGATAGCCCCCAAAGTGAGCTTAATTATTTCTGCAGTTATGCGGACACAATTTTGCTGCAAATCATCTTGGGCCAATAAACTGAGGTCTATCTCTATGCCAAAGGATAGTAAAATCTTCCAGAAGAGGAGCAGCTTTCACCTTAAAAATAGAATCAAACTCTCATTGGTTGCAACCAGCCATTTACTTTAGAAGAGAAAAAAGGTGTGATGAAGAATTATTAACAATTTTTGGAACAGGCACAGTTTAGTCAGCATATTTATCTTAAAAAGACATTGGAAGCAAACCTTTTCATCTAGAGTGTGGAGTGACAGATAACAGCAGAAATCCATGGGAAGCTAGTGGAAAACATATTGCTGTATGCTGGGTTTGTAGGAAAGTGGTAAATAAAGAGAAAAGTTTGTAGAGGAGCCATACCTCAAAAACAATTCCGTGTGCTGTACCCTTAAAGAGGGGAAAAGTCATTTTAAGCCATATTTTGATATTCCAGCAGCACTTGATGGCACATAATTGCCTCCCTTCAGTAACACGCCTGTGTGAAGATGAAAGATAGAAAAACACAGAGAAGGGATCATAGTGCAGCTTCCTGTTTTGGTCCCCCGGGACGGAGTATTTGTGGAATCAGATGAGAAGCAGAGCTAAAGTCTCTTTCTTTGCGGACTTCAAGGAAAAAAAAAGTGGTTATCAGGGCACATTTTCCTGGATATTAAAGCTAAAAGGTCATTATTTTACTTCTCTTTCATCTAAAATTGTGGTTTCTCTTAATGGTATCTTTGTGGTTTGGGAGCCTGGTAAAGTGTTAGAGAGTGAAAAAGAGGTTTTGTTGCTTGGAAGGAATATCAGAAATCATTAAACGTTATTTTTTAATTTAAAAATAGTTATCCAATAATTATTTGTTAATAATGAACACAGGATGCGGAATTGAGAGAGATCCCAGAAGTCATCTAACCCCAGCTGAGCAGGTTCTGCCTCACAGGCTCCCCCACTAGAGGTTCCCCAGCCTCGACTTGGGCCCTCGTGGGTCCGAGAGCTCTCTAGGCTCACCGGAAGGTTTTCTTTACATCAGACCTCCTTGTTACTCATCACATCTGTTGGGTAACATCAGACCTCCCGGCCAGTGTAATAGTTGAAGAAATAAATTCAAAGTGTTCATATCTTCTTTGTGTTTACATCTCTGAGGGACATCCTAACTCTTTACCATCCTGGTTACCTCCTCTGGACTCAGTCTGGTGTTTCAACCTCCACTTTAAAATGCCACATTATAAATTTGACATAGACTTAGAAGCTAAGGATGACCAGCAAATTAAAGATTCTATTAAACGAATTATATGCAAAGAAAGAACTGGCATTCCCAGGGTACTTTGTTACGCAGGTTGTTTTGAAGGAGCAAATTTTGAATAACAGTGTGTGAGGGAAGTTAAAGTTGGTTGGTAGAAAACCACCAGGATGGCTATTCTGATGGGGAGAATATGAAGGGGGCAGGGCTGGGTGGTGACAAAACTGCACCAACTGGAATGGACTGATAAATGTGAGAGAAGAGAGCAAAGGAAGAATGGCTGGGATTGGCACAGCATCTTTACCCTGGCCATTAGGATCTTAGACCATCCAAATATCACCATTCATTGTAGAGATACAGAGAAAACGAGTAACTTGCAGAAGATGACAGAACTACTTAGACACTTTCTAGGACTAGAATTCAGGTCTCCTATTTCCAAGTATAGTGTAAAATGGTCTGAAATTTGAGTCAAAATAGGTCTATTCTGGTGCTAGATTTAGAAATGTGAAGACCTAAAATGGAGAAAAAATAATATTAAAAAAGGAAAAACGAAAAATAACATACAACCATAAACTAATGGCAAAGAGTTCTAATAAATAATCCTGGAGGTTTTTGCACAGGATAACTATGTTGATATTTCTTTTGAAATATCAAAACAATTTTACATGACACAGCCCAGCTGCCGCCAAGGTGAGCCAAGACCCTTGTGGCACAAGGGCCCAGTCTAAGGTCCTGGGGTGGAGGGAAACACACACAGCACAGCAGCCACTGAGGTGAGCAGAGACCAGACCCTTGCAGCACCAGGGCCTAGTCTAAGGCCCAGAGGGAAGCGCCAATACCCCAGCAGCTGCCGAGGTAAGCCAATGCCCCTATGGTGCTGGGGCTCCATCTAAGGCCCCAGGGGGAGAGAAGGGCACACTGTCCAGCAGCTGCCAAGGTGAGCTAAAACCAGACCTTTGTGGCACCAGGATCCAATCCAAGGCCCTGGGAGGAGGAGGGGGCAAGGGAGGGAAGCGCACACGGCCCAGTAGGCACTGAGGTGAGCTGAGACCTGCACACACCAGGGGCTCAATCTACAGCCATGGAAAGCTAGAACAGGAGCCAAGGTGGTGTAATATAGATACTGCCACACCTTCTGTCACCACAAGGACAGTTCACCACCACAGTAGCAGCCAGAGCCACTCTATAGGCACCCTATCACTCACTTGACTACATTGATATAAGAAGAGTCACTAGTAGAGCCTGCAAATAGAGGAGGAAGTCTTTATCCTCATAGTCAACCCCAGAGTAATAGAAGAAGCAAATCTTCTATGAGATGACCAAACATCAATGAAAAAATACTAGAACTACAAACAAACAAGAAGATATGACACCACTAAAGGAATACAGTAATGCTCAAATTCCAGACCCCATAGAACAGGGAAGCATGAAATGTCTGAAATAGAATTCTGAGCAATGATCTTAAGAAAGCTTGGAGAAATAAAAGAAGACTCAATTAGAAAAAACAAGGAAAGAAGAAAAAAAATCCAGAATATGAAGGAGGAAATTTACAAAGAGATTAATACCTGAAAAAAAGAATGTAGCAGAACTAGAAATGAAAGATCCAGTCATTGAAATAAAAAAACACAACAGAGAGCTTAAGGCTAGAACAAGCAGAAGAAAGAATTTCAGATCTCAAAGATGGTCTTTTTGAAATAACCCAAGCAGACAAAAAAAAAATTAAAAATAATGAGGAAAATCTAAGAGAGATAGACAAACTAAAGAGCTCTAACATCCACATTGTGGGTATTCCAGAAGGGGAGGAGAAAGGAAAAGGTATTGAAAACCTGTTCAAGGAAATAATAACAGAAAACTTCCCAGTTAGGAAGAGATGCAGACCTTCAGATCCAGGAGGCTCAAAGGTCCCCAAACAAATGCAATCTAAAAAGATCCTCTCCAAGACACATGATAGTCAAATTTGCAAAGCTCAGAGACAAAGAGAGAATTCTAAAAGTGGCAAGAGAAAAGAATCAAATCACCTATAAGGGAACCCCCATCAGACTAACAGCAGGCTTCTCAACTGAAACCCTATAGACCAGAAGAAAGTGGAATGATTTATTCAAAACACAAAAAGAAAAAATTGCCAGCCAAGAATTCTTTACCCAGTAAGGCTCTCCTTCAGAAATGAGGGAGAAATAGTGTATTTCCCAGACAAACAAAAGTTGTGGGAGTTCACCACCATACGGCCAGCCCTGCAAGAAATTCTCAAGGTAGTCTTTCATCTGGAATCTGAATAATGTATGTCACTATCACAGATACACAAGAAAGAGCAAAACCAGCTGTTAAAACAAAAATGCCAGTGAGAAAGAGCAAGAAGCTAAATCATGCCACCTCAAATATCCAACTAACATTGAAAAAGAGAAATAAAACGAGAAGTAAGTTTCAAAAGATATTGAAAACATATAAAGAAAAAGCAATTAAATGACAGGAATTAAAAAATATGTGTCAAAAACCAGCCTAAGTGTGAATGGACTAAACTCTCCATTCAAAAGGCACAGATTAACTGATTGGATTAAAAAGCTAGACCCAGAGGGTTTTCAAGATGGTGGCGGCTGCGGCGGCTGGCACGGAGTAGCTGAGGTGGAAAAGGTGGCCACTGGGCCTCAGGCAGCCGGGAAACTTGTGGACCTTCCTCTTGCCATCTCTTAAGGGAGGACCGCTGCTGCTGGCCGGTCGTGGGGGGTGACCACCACTTTGCCCCTGGCAGGAGAGGCTGCCTCATTTACAGGCAACAGCTTTGAAGTGTGGAGCAGGAAAAGAACTGTTTCTTAGCTGCAAAAGCGAGTCTTGAAACAGGGAACACGGCGCCAGGGCTGCTGTGGATGCAGACAGGATCCTGGAGGCAGGGGCCGTGCTGAAGGCGGCCAGCTGCCCTATTCAGGATTCGAGGTTTCAGGCCGGCATTAAAGAAGATTCCTGGGAGCGCCCGAGCCGCGCCACGACTGAACAGCCCGAGGCGGCAGCGGCCGAGAACTGGGAAGGCAACAAACCAGAGACAGAGTGAGCCCCTGACTTGGCACAGCACTGTGAGTGACCCCTGGCACAGCTCTGTTCGGGGGGTGGATGCCCACCTGGCTCCCGCCTGCACCACCAGGCCACTCACCGCCCCGGTGCTGCCTCCATTTTCCCAGGTGCGGGGAGCCCTGCCCAGCTCGGCCATCACTGAGCCCTCCCACTTGCTTGGCCTGGCGCGGGGCTTTCCGGAGCCTGCGGACCGGCCTCCCCTCCCACTCCCTCCACGGTTCTCTGGTGGGGCTGGTGGCGGGGGGCATCCCCGGCCAGTGTCAGGAGGGCAAGGAAGTACAGGCAGGCCGACTGTCACTCCAACACACCCTGGACTCCGTCCCCAGGTAAACTCCCTGTTACTGGGAGGCAGATACCATCTCGGCGGCCACCAGTTTGGAAAAAAGCCTAACGAATTTATGGTTGGGAATAGTGTGGTAGGAGAGTTCCCAGGTCCGCTTGAACCTGCCGGAGACCAGGCTGCAGGTGGGCGCTAGACTCGGATTATACTGGGGGGATACAAAGGTGAACAAGACCCGAGAAAGATCTACATAGTGCTACAAAGGCAACCAGAGAGACCAGTCGTCTGTCCCTAGCAGAAACCTGGTAGACTTCCTGGGCGAGGCGGTGCCAAGCAGGGTCTTGAAGGCCCAGCTGATAGACGAGGGGTGCAGAAGACACGCCCCAGCCCAGCACAGTGCGCACAGAGTGGGGAGACGTGCGGCCAGGGAGGCGGAGACTCGACAGAAACCACACACCCGGTGGGGTCGCCACTGCACGATCTAACAGCCTGGACCAGAGCACACAAAACAGGGAGAAGTCCTGCACAGGAAGTGAAAGCTCAACAGAGATCACACACCCTGTGGTACGTGATCCACCAGCCCAGCAGAGTCCAAGCTGACCAGAAAGGTGGCTCCCTGGAGAAGCCCAAGACCCGAGGCAACCACACACACAAGGCACTAGAGGCCAACAGAGCAGTCACGGAGGGAGCCATACGAAATTGGCAACCACAGCAACATCCTAGTTAGTCATTAGTCTCAAACCGGTGGACTGTGAAACCCCCTGCCACAATGAATAAACACCAAAAAAAACATACCAGAAATACAAAAAATCAAGAAAGTACACCACCAAAAGTTAATAAATCTCAAACTCTAGATCTTATAGAACAAGAAGCCCTTGAAATAACTGATAAGGAATTTCGAGTGATAATTCTAAGGAAAATGAATGAGATACAAGAAAACTCAGCTAGATATCATGATGAAATGAGGAAAAGTATACAGGATCTGAAAGAGGAAATGTACAAGGAAATCAATGTCCTGAAAAAAGATGTAGCAGAACTTGCTGAACTGAAGAAGTTATTCAACGAAATAAAAAACACAACAGAGAGTTTAACCAGCAGGCTTGTCAAAGTTGAAGAGAGAACCTCTGAACTTGAAGATGGGCTGTTTGAAATAACACAAGCAGACAAAAAGAAAGAAAAAGGAATCAAGGACATTGAAGAAAATCTGAGAGAGATATCAGACAACCTTAAGCGATCAAATATCCGAGTCATGGGTATTCGAGAAGGGGAGGAAAATGGAGATTCCATTGAAAACATATTCAACAAAATAGTGGCAGAAAAATTCCCAGGTATAGGAAAAGTCACAGATCTTCAGATCCAGGAAGCTCAACGATCTCCAAATGCATTCAACCCAAAAAGATCTTCTCCAAGACATGTCATAGTCAAATTGGCAAAACTCAGAGACAAAGAGAGAATCTTAAAAGCTGCAAGAGAGAAGCGTCAAATCACCTATAAGGGAGCTCAAATCAGGTTAACATCAGACTTTTCATCACAAACCCTAAAAGCTAGAAAGGAATGGGATGATATTTTCAAAATACTAAAAGACAAAGATTGCCAGCCAAGAATACTCTACCCTGCAAGGCTATCCTTCCGAAATGAGGGGCAAATAGTATATTTCTCAGAAAAACAAAAACTGCGGGAGTTCACTACCACACGACCACCCTTACAAGAAATCCTCAAGGGAGTACTGGGTTTGGTTCCTGAAAAATAACTACCACTGCCATAAAAACCCAAGAAAAATCTAAACCCGCTAGTATAATAAAAATGGCATTCATGAAGAGAAAACAAGCTAACAAAAACACTATCTACAACCTAAGGAACCAACAAACACAGAAAACAAACAGTAAATCACAAAGCAAGGAACAAAAGACACCTAAAACAACCAAACAACCAATAAAATGCCAGGAATAAATCAACACCTTTCAATAACAACTCTTAATGTAAAAGGCTTAAATTCCCCAATTAAAAGACACAGACTGGCTGACTGGATCAAAAAGCAGGACCCAACTATATGCTGCCTACAAGAGACCCACCTCACCCATAAAGATTCACACAGACTAAGAATAAAAGGATGGAAAAAGATTTACCATGCAAACAGAAAAGAAAAACGAGCTGGAGTGGCTATTCTTATATCTGACAAAATAGACTTTAAACTAAAAACCATAAAAAGAGACAATGAGGGACACTACTTAATGATAAAAGGTCTGATCTATCAAGAAGACATAACAATCATAAATATGTATGCACCCAATGTTGGAGCAGCCAGATTTATAAAACAAACTCTATTAGACCTAAAGAAGGAAATAGACACTAATACCATAATAGCAGGGGACCTGAACACCCCACTGTCAATATTAGACAGATCATCTAGGCAAAGAATCAGTAGAGAAACACAAGATCTAAACAAGACTCTAGACCAATTAGAATTGGCAGATATCTACAGAACATTCCACCCAACAACCTCAGAATATTCATTTTTCTCATCAGCACATGGATCATTCTCCAGGATAGATCACATATTAGGTCACAAATCAAGTCTCAATAAATTCAAAAAAATTGGAATTATCCCATGTATCTTCTCAGACCACAATGGATTAAAACTAGAAATTAATAACAAATGAAACTCTGGAAACTATACAAACACATGGAAATTAAACAGCATTCTACCTAATGACATATGGGTCCAAGAAGAAATCAAGCAGGAAATCAAAAAATTTATTGAAGCTAATGAAAACACTGATACATCATACCAAAACCTGTGCGATACTGCAAAAGCAGTATTGAGGGGGAAATTTATTGCATTAAACGCTCACTTCAGAAAATAGAAAGATGGCAAATGAACAACCTAACACTTCACCTTAAAGAACTAGAAAAACAAGAACAATCCAAACCTAAAGTTAGCAGACGGAAAGAAATCATTAAGATCAGAGCAGAACTGAATGAAATTGAAAACCAAAAAACAATTCAAAAGATCAACGAATCAATAAGTTGGTTTTTTGAAAAGATAAATAAAATTGACAAACCATTAGCATGGCTAACAAAAAAAAGAAGAGAGAAGACTCAAATAACAAAAATTAGAAATGAAAAAGGCGATATTACAACTGATTCATCTGAAATACAAGGAATCATTCGAGACTACTATAAACAACTATACGCCAACAAATTTGAAAATCTGGAGGAAATGGATAAATTTCTGGACACACACAAGCTCCCAAAACTGAACCGTGAAGACGTAGAAAGTTTGAACAGACCAATAACAATAAAGGAGATTGAAGCTGTTATCAGAAGGCTCCCAACAAAGAAAAGCCCAGGACCAGATGGATTCACAGCAGAATTCTACCAAACATTCAAAGAGGAATTGACACCGATTCTTTACAAACTATTCCAAAAGATTGAAACGGACGCAAATCTCCCAAACTCATTCTATGAAGCAAACACCATCCTGATACCAAAACCAGGTAAAGATATAACCAAAAAAGAAAACTACAGGCCGATATCCTTGATGAATATAGATGCAAAAATCCTCACTAAAATACTAGCAAACAGAATACAGCAACACATACGTAAAATTATTCATCACGAGCAAGTGGGATTCATCCCAGGGATGCAAGGTTGGTTCAACATACGCAAATCAATAAATGTGATACACCATATTAATAAACTCAAACACAAGGACCATATGATCATCTCTATAGATGCTGAAAAAGCATTTGATAAAGTTCAGCACTCATTCATGACAAAGACCCTCTATAAGTTAGGTATAGAGGGAAAGTTTCTCAACATAATTAAAGCCATATATGCCAAACCTACAGCCAATATCATCCTGAATGGGGAAAAGCTGAAAGCTTTTCCTTTAAGAACAGGAACTAGACAAGGATGCCCACTCTCACCACTCCTATTCAACATAGTGTTGGAAGTACTAGCCAGAGCAATCAGAGAAGAGAAGGAAATAAAGGGCATCCAGATTGGAAAAGATGAAGTCAAACTGTCCCTGTTTGCAGATGACATGATCCTATATATCGAACAGCCTAAAACCTCTACAAAAAAACTGTTGGAATTGATAAATGATTTCAGCACAGTAGTAGGATACAAAATCAACACACAAAAATCAGTAGCATTTCTTTTCTCCAATAGTGAACATGCAGAATGAGAAATTAAGAAAGGCTGCCCATTTACAATAGCCACCAAAAAAATAAAATACTTAGGAATTGAGTTAACCAAGGAGGTGAAAAATCTCTATAATGAGAACTACAAACCACTGCTGAGAGAAATTAGAGAGGATACAAGAAGATGGAAAGATATCCCATGCTCTTGGATTGGAAGAATCAACATAGTGAAAATGTCCATACTACCCAAAGTGATATACAAATTCAATGCAATCCCCATCAAAATTCCAAAGACATTTTTCTCAGAAATGGAAAAAACTATCCAGACATTTATATGGAACAATAAAAGACCACACATAGCCAAAGTAATGCTGAGCAAAAAAAATAAAGCTGGAGGCATAACACTACCTGACTTTAAGCTATACTACAAAGCTATAATAACCAAAACAGTATGGTACTGGCATAAAAACAGACACACTGACCAATGGAATAGAATAGAGAATCCAGAAATCAACCCACACACTTACTGCCATCTGATCTTTGACAAAGGCACCAAGCCTATTCACTGGCGAAGGGACTGCCTCTTCAGCAAATGGTGCTGGGATAACTGGATATCGATATGCAGGAGAATGAAACTAGATCCATACCTCTCGCCGTATACTAAAATCAACTCAAAATGGATTAAGGATTTAAATATACACCCTGAAACAATAAAACTTCTTAAAGAAAACATAGGAGAAACACTTCAGGAAATAGGACTGGGCACAGACTTCATGAATACGACCCCAAAAGCACGGGTAACCAAAGGAAAAATAAACAAATGGGATTATATCAAACTAAAAAGCTTCTGCACAGCAAAAGAAACAATGAACAGAGTTAAAAGACAACCAACAGAATGGGAGAAAATATTTGCAAAATATACATCTGACAAAGGATTAATATCCAGAATATATAAGGAACTCAAACAACTTTACAAGAAGAAAACAAGCAACCCAATTAAAAAATGGGCAAAAGAGCTAAATAGGCATTTCTCTAAGGAAGATATCCAAATGGCCAACAGACATATGAAAAAATGCTCAACATCACTCAGCATCCGGGAAATGAAAATCAAAACGACATTGAGATACCATCTAACCCCAGTTAGGATGGCCAAAATCCAATAGACTATGAACGATAAATGCTGGCAAGGCTGCGGAGAAAAAGGAACTCTCATACATTGTTGGTGGGACTGCAAAATGGTGCAGCCTCTATGCAAAATGGTATGGAGGTTCCTCAAACAATTGCAGATAGATCTACCATACGACCCAGCTATCCCACTGTTGGGAATATACCCAGAAGAATGGAAATCATCAAGTCGAAGGTATACCTGTTTCCCAATGTTTATCGCAGCACTTTTTACAATAGCCAGGAGTTGGAACCAGCCCAAATGCCCATCATCAGATGAGTGGATACAGAAAATGTGGTACATCTACACAATGGAATACTACTCAGCTATAAAAACGAATGAAATACTGCCATTTGCAACAACATGGATGGACCTTGAGAGAATTATATTAAGTGGAACAAGTCAGGCACAGAAAGAGAAATACCACATGTTCTCACTTATTGGTGGGAGCTAAAAATTAATATGTAAATTCACACACACACACACACACACACACAAACCGGGGGGGGGGGGGGGAGAAGATATAACAACCACAATTATTTGAAGTTGATACGACAAGCAAACAGAAAGGACATTGTTGGGGGGAGGGGGGGGAGGGAGAAGGGAGGGAGGTTTTGGTGATGGGGAGCAATAATCAGCCACAATGTATATCGACAAAATAAAATTTAAAAAAAAAATTTAAAAAAAATAAATAAATAAAATAAAATAAAAATAAAAAGCTAGACCCAAATATATGCTGTCTTCAAGAGACCCATCTCACATATACAGACACACAAAAACTAAAAGTGAAGGGATGGAAAATGATATACCATGCAAATGGAAACCAAAAATGAGCAGAAGTAACTATTCTTATAAAGGACAAAACAGACTTTAAACCAAAAAACATAAGAAGAGACAAAGAAGGCCACTATATAATGATAAAAGGATCTATCCAGCTAGAAGACATAACAATCATAATATACATGCACCCAATACTGGAGCACCCAGATATATAAATCAAACACTCTTAGACCTAAAGAAAGAAATGGGCCCTAATATGTTAATAGTGGGTAACCTGTCCATCCCTCTCTCAGTATGGGACAGATCTTCCTGGCAACAAATCAACAAAGAGACACTGGATTTAAACTACATGTTAGGCCAACTGGACCTGGCAGATATATATAGAACATTTCACCCAACAACTAAAGAATTTACTTTCTTCTCATGAGCACATGGAACATTCTCCATGATAGACCACATATTAGGTCACAAACCTAGTCTCAGCAAATTTTAAAAAATTAAAATAATTCCAAATATCTTTTCAGACCACAATGGACTAAAACTGGCAATCAATAACAAGCAAAACCCTGTAACTATACAAATACATGGAAACTAAACAATAGGCTCCTGGATGACCTATGGGTCCAAGAAGAAATTAAACAGGAAATCAAAAAATTTCTAGAAACTAATGAAAATAAAGAAACATGATACCAAAATCTGTGGGATATTGCAAAAGCAGTACTAAGAGTCAAATTTATTGCAAGAAATGCTTACATCAAAAGAATGGAAAGACTTCAAATAAACCACCTAGCACTAGGCCTCAAAGAACTTGAAAAACAACAGCCCAATCCTAAAGGTAGTAGATGGAAAGAAATGATTAAGATCAGAGAAGAACTAAATGAAATAGAGGCCCAAAAAACAATAGAAAAGATCAATGAAACAAATGGTGTTTTTTTAAGAAGATAAATAAAATAGACAAACCATTAGCTAGGTTAACAAAAAAAAAAAGAACAGAGAATACCCAAATAACAAAAATCAGAAATGAAAAAGGAGACATACAACGGATACCACAGAAATACAAAAAATCATTAGAGACTATTATAAACAACTGTATGACAGCAAATATGAAAACCTGGAAGATATGGATAAGTTTCTGGACATATACAAACTACCCAGACTGAAGCAAGAAGAGGTAGAAAACCTGAACAGACCAATAACAAGCAATGACTTTGAAGCAGTAATCAACAATCTTCCAACAAAGAACAGCTCAGGTCTGGATGGCTTTACAGCTGAATTCTACCAAACCTTTAAAGAGGAATTAATACAAATTCTCCTCAAACTATTTCAAAACATTGAAACAGAAGCCATTCTCTCAAACTCATTCTATTAGGCCAACATAACTCTGATACCAATACCAGATAAAGACACAACAAAAAAAGAAAATTACAGGCCAATATCTTTAATGAACATAGATGCAAAAATCCTCAGCAAAATATTAGCAATCAGAATACAGCAATACATCAAAAAAATTATACACCATGATCAAGTGGGATTCATCCCAGGGATGGAAGGATGGTTCAACATACGAAAGTCAATTAATGTGATACATCACATCAGTAAACCCAAGGACAAAAACTACATGATTATCTCTATAGATGCTGAAAAAGCATTTGGCAAAATTCAGCATCCCTTCATTATAAATACTCTCAAGAAATTAGGTATAGAGGGAAATTATCTCAACACAATAAAAGCCATCTATGACAAGCCCACTGCCAGTATCATTCTGAATGGAGAAAACTGAAGGCTTTTCCCTTAAGAACGAGAACCAGACAAGGATGCCCACTCTCACCACTTCTATTTAACATAACTGGAGGTACTAGCCAGAACAATCAGGCAAGAGAAAAAACAAAGGGAATCCAGATTGGAAAAGATGAAGTCAAACTGTCCCTATTTGCTGATGACATGATACTATATATATAGAAAAACCTAAAGACTCTATCAAAAAACTCCTAGAGTCAGTTAATAGTTTCAGTAGCATTGTAGGATAGAAAATAAGTGCCTCCAAATCACTTGCATTTATATTCTCCAATACTGAGCTAACACAAAGATAAATCAAGGAAGTAATCTCATTTACAGCAGTCAAAAAAAAAATAAAGTGCCTAGGAATCAATTTAACCAAGGAGGTGAAAGACCTCTACTATGAGAACTACAAACCACTATTGAAAGAAATTAAAGAAGACACAAGATGATGGAAAGACATTCCATGCTCTTTGATTGGATGAATTAACATTGTGAAAATGTCTATACCACGCAAACTGATCTACAAATTCAATGCAATCCCCACCAAAATACTAATGACATTCTTCACAGAAATGGAAAAAAACAATCTCAACATTCATATGGAACAACAAAAGACCCTGAAAGCCAAAGCAATCCTGTGCAAAAAACATAAAGCCAGAGGCATAACACTACCTGACTTCAAATTATACTGCAAAGCTATAGTAACCAAAACAGCATGGTACTGGCATAAAAATAGACACTTGGACAAGTGAAGCAGAATAGAGAATGCTGAAATCACCCCTCAGGCTTACAGCCATCTGATATTGACAAAGGGAACAAAAACATACATAGGAGAAAAGATTGCCTTTTCAATAAATGGTGCTGGGAAACTTGGACGTCCATATGTAGAAGAGTGAAACTAGACATGCACCTTTCACCATATACTAAAATCAACTCAAAATGAATTAAAGACATAAGTATAAGACCTGAAAGTGTAAAATTTCTAAGGGAAAATATAGGTGAAACACTTCAGGAACGAGGTCTGGGCACAGATTTTATGAGCATGAGCCCAAAAACAAGCAACAAGAGAAAAAAATAAACAAATGGGACTATATCAAACTAAAAAGCTTCTGCACAGCAAAGGAAACAATCAAGAGAGTGAAATGACAACCTAAAGAATGGGAGAAAATTTTTGCTTACTATTCATCTGACAAGGGATTAATATCCATAATATACAAGGAACTCAAGCAATTATACAGTAAAAAAAACAAATAACCCAATTAAAAAATGGGCAACGGAACTGAATAGACAGTGAATTTTTCAAAGGAAGACATACAAATGGCCAATAGGTACATGAAACAATGCTCAACATCACGAGTCATCAGGGAAATGCAAATTAAAACTACATTGAGATATCACCTCACCACTGTTAGACTGGCTATAATCAAAAAGATGGAGAATAACAAATGCTGGTGAGGGTGTGGAGAGAAGGGAATGCTCCTACACTGCTGGTGGGACTGTAAATTAGTACAACCACTATGAAAACAGTATGGAGGCTTCTCAAACAACTACAGAGAGTTCCTCCATATGATCCAGCAATCCCACTTCCGGGTATATACCCAAAGGAATGGAAATCATCATGTCGAAGGGATACCTGCACTCCCATGTTCATCGCAGCTCTGTTCACAATAGCCAAGATATGGAACCAAACTAAATGTCCAACAGTGGATGACTGGATAAGGAAACTGTTGTATATATACACCATGGAATACTATTCTGCCATAAAAAAGAATGAAATTCTCCCATTTGCAGCAACATGGATGAGCTTAGAGAAATTTTTGTTGAGTGAAATAAGCAAAGTACAGAGGGATAAATACCATATGTCCTCTCTCATAAGTGGGAAATAAGAGATAAAGAAGAAAGGAAAGACAGACCACAGCATTGCATTGGACTTGCAGAGGGAGAGAACATACCTAGGGATACAAAGTGGAGTGGGGAAAGGAGGATGCAGAGGGAGGTTGGTGATAATTGAGGGATAATTGTGTGGGGGACACAGGGTTTAATCACAATTTGTGGTAATAGACATGCTGCCAGTATGGATCTGGCCATCACATCTTAGGCACGAATGGTGACAATTTGCTTTGTACCCCATGAATATTCATAACCAATAAAAACAAAACAAAACATTAAAAAAATTTTTTTTCACAAGTTGTTTTTCATGTCATCTTTTTCCCTTCACACATTCATAATACTACTAGATTGTTTATTGAGTCTGGTCTTGCTCAGCTTAAACTAACTGATTTGTGAAGGGGGCACCATAGAGTAGAGCTGGTGCTGCAGAAGAACCTACAAAGTAAAGCTTTCTGCTTGAGGAGGCAGATGCCACATTCAGCAAGCAACACAAGGTGGAATTCCCTCAGGAAATAATCCATGTTGTGCAAGTGAAAATATAATAGATTTGCTGAGGGTTGGGTGATAAGAGGGTGCTGATAAATCCAAGGAAAATTTATTGGAGGTTTAAGCAGAATTAAGGAAACATGGAAATTCATTCCAGGTACAGGTGTAAGGGTAAAACTAAACTGTAAATTATGTGGAATAGAGAAGTTGAGTTGGGCAGCAATAGGAAATGTGGCAAATTAGGGAGTGTAGGGGCTGAATTGTGGAAAATTTAAATACTCTTCCTTAAAAAATGTTGATTAAGTATCTAGCATATGCCAGGCACTGTGGTGGCTGCTGGAGAATCACTGGAGAGCAAGATCTGTGGACCTTACAGTTCAGGAAGGAAAATTACAAAGGCGTAACAAAGAATAAACATGATGATAGGGCAAACATCGGGTGCTGTGTGCGCATGTCACAGAAGCGTCTAGCCTGACCCAAGAGGAGTGGTCAGGTCAGGTATGTACGTCTTTACAAAAGGTGTGATATTTAAGCTGGACCTAAAGGAAAATTAGAGGAGTTAGGTGAGGAGAGAAGAGGAGTTTTCGGGGTGGAGGAGGAAAAAGCATGTCTGAATATTCAGAGGCAAAAGGCAGAGCAACCTAGGAGGTGTTTAGCATCACCTGACGTGGAATGAGAGGTGGAAGTGATGTGAGATGATGCTAAAGAGGAAGGTGGCTGCCGGTCATGATGCCTTCAATGAACACACGGAGGGCACATCATGCACGGGCACCAGGGGAACAGGGATGAATATCTTATAGGTCCTGCCCAGAAGGTGTTCACAGCATAGTAAGGTGACAGGTAAGTCATTAAATATTTATGAAGACACATGTTAGGTACCATGATAGGGATATGCACAGGCAGAAGACTGACAAAGTGAATAAATTCATGAATTTTTACCCAAAATTTATCATCACTTATTCAACAAATATTTATTGAGTACCTTCTATTATGTTAGGCACTGGAGAAATAGAAACACATGAAAATCATTTTCTGTTCTTAAGGAATTCATAATCTCTCAGAAAAGTTGATGTTTACATCCAAGTATGATCAGTGTCATGGCAAAGATACTCCCAGGCAGAATAGGAAATGCACCCATCCTGGAGACCAGAGAAGGCTATAAGTTAGGAACAAAAGGTCGGTCATTTGTTAAAGACTGAACAGGAGTTAGCTCTGAGGGGGATGGGCTGGTGCACTCAAATCTGTCAGCGTGATGCCTCATGTATACAGTGTTGCGATGCATATGAAAATGCCCTGTGACATGGCTCATAGCACAACTGCCACACATTATGGCTCAACACAATTTCATTTTAATAGACCCCAAATCAGTCCTCTCTTGAAAGTCGACCATATATTCAGATGGTCTCCCTAGCCATGGTTTTACCACTTGCCTTGTTTTAATTGCACACTTTAATAAGCATGAGTCTTTTAAAGGCAGTCAGTCATTCAGGGATCGAAGTTACATGGGAGGGTTTGGTTGCTGGCCAAATTAAATCTTGGACCTGAATTGCTAGGAAATGAAAGATTGCCCCTAAGATAAATATTTGGAGTTCAGGAGACATGACAAGACTGCAATATTTTTGAGTTAGGGGAGATCATATTTGGAGCTTCACCTCTCACGTATAGCTATCCTCTTAATTTGTCTGCTTAAATTTAAAAAATACATGGGAAAATAATGTCTTAAGAACACAATATTACTAGGAAAATCTCAGGATAAACTTTCGCTCTGAACAAATATTAAGTCAGAAAAATACATAAAGGTAAATTTAAAGTCAGAACCTTTGTTCTAACTTTTAATGTCCTAGTGAAAACATTGGTCTTAGAGATGAAAAAAGGAAATGGCATTGGCATACTTTTTCTTGCTTTTAATCTTTTTTAAAGAATAAATGTAAATTTCACTCTCCTCAGAAATTCCCTGCAATAAGTAGGAAGATCACTGGATTCAGGAAGCCTGGAATTTTGGCCAAGTATCCCAACTCTATCTGAGTCTCCAATTCCTTGTCCTTTTAAAAGGAGACTCATCACAGTAGCACTGATTGCAAGATCAGCTTTCCAAGCCTCAGTTTCTCCATCTGCCATGTGAGATAGTTGTATTAATCCAGAGCCAGCAGTTGGTGGCTTGAGAGCCAAAATAGAAATAATCACAGTGGCTTCCCAGAGTGGGGCCTGAGAAGGAGGCTGAAGTGACATCCATGCCCAGAGGGAGAGTGCAATGAGTAATTAGTGAAATCAGACAAAGGCCCGGCTGGATATCTTCTCACTGTAATATTCATTGCCTTCAAAGAGGGACAAACTATTAAAGGAAAGAAAAAAGTAAATGGGGAAGTAGAGCATTGAGTATCTTACATACTAACCATCTTCAGACCCCAGGAGCATATCCATACAAATCACAGTGGTCAAACATCCTGGAGCTTGGAAGTTTTAGTGGATTGAGTAGAGCCGTCAGAGAGCAGCTGATACACTTTATAGTTCTATGTACTGGTCTCTCAGAGGTGATTATCACTATTTCATACTCAAGGACAAAGACTTGATCAAATGTGATGGTACAAATAAAAGTAATTTGAATGTTTTATTAAAACAATTGATTGTACATATCTGTGGGGTATAACATTGAATATCAACATCTGTGTGCAATATGTGGTGCTCAAATCAGAATAATTAGTATATTCGACTTTACACATTATACTCATTTTTTATGGCCCTTTATCAATTTCTCACTAAGCCCCCTACCTCCTCCCCCTTTCCCACCTCTGGTGGCCTCAGTTCTGTTCTCACCCTTTGAAAGTCTAGTGAATTATTATGATTCTCTCTCTTTCTTCATTTCTTTCTTTCTTTTAGCTCCCACTTATGAGTGAGGACATGGAGCATTTCTTTCTGTTCCTGGCTTATAATTCACTTAATATAATTTTCCCTAAGTTCATCCATGTTGCTGTGAATGACAGAATTTCATTCCTTTTTATGGCAGAATAGTATTTCACTGTGTATCTATACCACATTTTCCTATCCAGGCATCTGTTGATGGACATTTAGGTTGGTTCCAACTCTTGGCTATTTTAAATAGAGGTGCAATAAATGGGAATGCAAGCATCCCTTCCACATCATGATTTCCATCCCTTTAGGTTTACACCCAGCAGTGGGATTGCTGGATTATATGGCAGTTCTATCTGTAGTTGTTTGAGGAAACTCCACTCTGTTTCCATAATGGCAGCACTAGTTTACAATCCCACCAATAGTGTAGGAGGTTCCCCTTTCTCTGCAGCCTCACCAGCATAAATTATTCTCTGTCTTTTTGATAATGGCCAGTCTAACTGTGGTGAAATGGTATCTCAGTGCGGTTTTATTTGCATTTCTCTGATGCTGAGTAGCATTGAGCATTTTTTCATCTGTCTCTTTTGCCCATTTTTTTAATTGGGTTATTTGGCTTTTCACCATTAACTTGTTTAAGTCCTTTGTATATTCTGGAATTAATCCCTTGTCAGATGCATAGTTTGCAAATGTTTGATCTCATTCTGTTAGTTGTCTTTTCACTCTGTTAATTATTTCTTTCATTGTGTGGAAGCTTGTTAGTTTGAAATAATCCCATTTGTTTATTTTTTCTTTTGTCACCTGTGCTTTTGGGGTTATATTCATAAAGTCTTTGCACAGTCCTACTTTCTGAGGTATTTCCCCTATGTTTTCTTTTAAGAGTTTTATAGTTTGGGGGCATATATTTAAGTCTTTAATCCATTTGGAGTTGATTATGGTATACGGTGAGAGGTATGGGGCTAGTTTCATTCCCGTACATATGAATTTCCAGTTTTCCCAACATCATTTATTGAAGAGGCAGTCTTTTCCCCAATGTATGTTCTTGTTGCCTTTGTCAAAAATCAGTTGGCTGTAAGTATGTGGGTTGATTTCTGAACACTCTATTCTATTTCATTGGTCCATGTGTCTGTTTTTGTGCCAGTACCATGCTGTTTTGGGTATTATAGCTTTGTAGTATAATTTGAAGTCAAGTATTTATTTTGCTCTGGCTTTATTTATTTATTTATTTATGCTCAGGATCATCTTGGCTATTTGGGGTCTTTTGTTGTTCCATATGAATGTCAGGATTTTTTTTTCTATTTCTGTGAAGAATGTCATTGGTATTTAGATGAGGATTGCAGTCAATATGTAGGTTACTTTGGGAAGTATGAACATTTTTATGATGTTAATTCTTCCAATCTGATCTTTCCATCTTTTTGTATCCTCTTTAACTTCTTTCAGCAGTGAGTTATAGTTCTTGTTATAGAGATCTTTCACCTCCTCGGTTAAATGTATTTCTAGGTATTTTATTATTGGGGGGATGACTGTTTTAAATGGGCTTGCTTTCTTGATTTCTTTTTCTGCTAATTTGTATTAAAATGCTACTGATTTTTCAATGATGATTTTGTATCCTGAAAATTTATTGAAATCATTATCATCTCTAAGGGTTTTTTGGCAGAGTCTTCAGATTTTTCTATATATAAGATCATGTCATCTGCAAAGAAGAACAATACGACTTCATCTTTTCCAGTCTGGAAAAGATGTCCTTTATTTCTTTCTCTTGCTTGAGTGCCCTGGCCAGTACCTCCAATACTATGTTAAATAGGAGTAGTGAGAGTGGGCTTCCCTGTCTTATTCCTTTTCTTAAAGGAAAGGCTTTAATCTTTTCTTCATTCAGGATGATATTGGCAGTGGGTTTGCCATACATGACTTTTATTGTGTTGAGATAATTTCCTTTTATACCAATTTGTTGAGAGTCTTTATCATGAAGGATGTTGAATTTTGTCAAATGTTTTTCTGTATCTATTTAGATAAGTACAAGTTTTAAAAAGACAAAAGTTAACCAACCCTTATAAGAACACTAACAGCTAAAAATTGTATTCTAAACTAATATACAAGGAGTCTTCAAAAAGTTTGTGGGAAATGCATATTATGAAAAAACTATGCATGTATTTCAAAAATTTTTGCACCAAAATAAACTCATACTAACTTGTTATAACATGCCTGAACAGGATCTATTTTGAGGCACTAAGAAGGATAAGACATCAGTTTTATGATGTCTTTTTTTGAAAAGATCCCCTATCAGAGCAACATGAATTCTGCTAAACTTGAAGCAAGAATAAACGTCAAATTGATGGTGTTGTTTGGAAGAGTAGTAAAATCGTTGATGCTTTATGAAAATTTTTTGGGGACAATGCACCAACAAAATCATCAAATTACAAATGGATAACTCTGTTTAAGAAGGGATGAGATGATATTGAAGATGAAGCCCACAGAGACAAACCATTCACGTCAATTTTTGAGGAAAAAAAATTAATCTTGTTTGTGTCCTTATTAAAAAAGGACCAATGTTTAACAGTGGAAAGAATACCCAATACCATGGACATGTCAATTGGTTCAGTTTGCACAATTTTAACTGAAAAATTAAAGTTGAGCAAACTTTCCCCTTGATGGATGACAAAACTGTTGTGCCCAGATCAGCTGCAGACAAGAGCAGCACTTTCAATGGAAATTTTAAACAAGTGGGATCAAGATCCTAAAGCATGTCTTTGAAGCATTGTAACAGTAGATGAAACATGGCTCTACCAGTGCTATCCTAAAGACAAAGCACAATCAAAGTCATGGCTACCAAGAAGGGGAAGTGGTCCAGTCAAAGCAAAAGTGAACTGGGCAAGAGTAAAGATCATGGCAACAATTTGGGGGGAGGCACAAGGCATTTTGCTTGTTGACTTTCTGGAGGGCCAAAGAACGATAACACCTGCTTATTATGAGAGAGTTTTGAGAAAGTTAGCTAAAGTTTTAGCAGAAAAATGCCTGGGGAGGAATTGCCAGAAAGTCTTTCTCCACCACAGCAATGTTTCTGCTCATTCTTCTCGTTAAACAAGGGCAATTTTGTGAGAGTTTCAGTGGGAAATCATTAAGCATCCACCTTACAACCCTGATTTGGCTTGTTCTGACTTCTTTTTGATTCCTAATCTTAAAAAAATCTTTAAAAGGCATCCATTATTCTTCAGTTAATAATGTAAAAAAAAAAAAAAAAAAAAAAAAACAGCATTGATGTGGTTAAATTCCCAGGACCCTCAGTTCTTCAAGGATGGACTAAATGGCTTGTATCATTGTTTACAAAAGTGTCTTAAACTTGGTGGAGCTTATGTTGAGAAATAAAGTGTATATTTTTTATTTTTATCTTTTAATTGCATTTTTCTATGAACATTTTGAAGTCCCCTCATAATAACTTCACACTTTTGTCCTCTGCAATAATCTGGTTAATAAGTAGTTAGTTGGAATTTCTGAGAAAAACTTTTCAGCACTTTCTCACTTAGTGCTTTACTATCTTTCTCCATAGTAAACATACTGATTTTTAACTATGACTAAAATATGGAGAAACACAACATATAGATAGAAATGCTGACAGGTGAATAAGAATCAATGAATCTAGTAAAAGAAATACAAACCTTCAGCAATTTTGGAGCATTTATAAACTTGGGATCATTTGCAAGCAGACCTGCATGTACATCAATAGTTCCTACGTGGACATGAGTACCCCCTGCACTGTAATTCTATAGAGTATGAAAGTGAGCATTTATCAAAGTTGACCTTGAGTTAGCAAGAACATGCTCAACTATTTCAGTTCTTAGGTATTTTCAGTACTTAAAAAATGCTATATGCTATGTGATAACAGAGTAGCATTCAATAGTGAAAATGGTAATTAAAAATAAATATTTAAGATATAAAGATGTGAGCTGACTTTATTTAGAAACATGGGTTATAGGTGGGTAAGCCCCACTATCAGATGATACTAAATAAATGAGATTGTATCGCATTAAGTAATGAACAAATAGGAGTTGTCGAGACTTCAGAGAAGTTTGTGGCAAAGAGCAAATGCGATTTTAATCAACATTATTCTGTACACTATCTAATATTTTATTCATAGATTTAAAAATGTGTGGCAAGTGATTTTGATTTAAATCAAGTTTATTTAAATTACTAGTCAGGAATAATCACAGAAAATAATTTTATTTCCCTCAGGAAAGTACATTTTTATTATCTGTCATAGCCTTAATCCATGTTCTTCACAACTCAGATGGAGTTTAGAAGTCATTACTGGATGTCCAGCTTACTCACTTAAAAATAATGATTTATTTAATATTGTTTTTGAGGCATCATCAAAAAATTGAAATAATAACTTTGCTATTTTATTTATCAAATATAACTGAAGAAGATATTGGCAAAGCCATTAGAAGAGGAACAAACATTCTACTATTTATTAATATTACCAAAAACAGACTTACTTATATTGACCAATTACATAGGATATACACGCAGACTGGCTGTTATTCTTAAGCAATAAAAATGTAATATAATGATAATGTTTTGAAAATCAACTTACATTTACATAGCATTTTCCATGAATAGTACCATGTATTCTAGCATATGAATTTTATATACAAACATCATAATATGTACATATAAAATAATAACTATTGTCTATCATTGTAATGGCAAATGGGAAATTATAAAAATTATATTGGCTATTTCAATAAAGTCAGTGTAGGACATCTGAATTGTTGACTTATGCATCTAACTCAGCCTTCTCCTTGTTAATTCGTAGACTGGAAAAGATGGCAGGGCTTCTTTTGCATTTTAGATCTTCATTTCTTCAATTTAAAGAAAATTGGGCCAAAAGAAGACAACCTCCAGTCCATACCTGGAGAAAAAAGCAATGGTGTGAAAGTTACATCATTTTTATGAATCCAGGTAAGAAATGAAATATGGGTGATTGTGATGCACCGAAAACTTTCTATCCGTTACTCAATTAGCCCCACAGCATTGTAGTCAGATGGGTGCCACCATCTTAATTTACAGATCAGTAAACTAAGCCTCAGAGAGCTGAATGGCTGTGCATGACCTCACAGCTAGTAAATTTCAGGGCCTGTGCTTTTCTCACACTGTGAGTGCTTATCATGAGAGGCATTAAGGAGGGCTATGACAGATTTATAAACATTTTCTGTTAAAGTCAAAATGTGCTTGCTAGCAAATAATATATATTAGAAGGTATCTCTATATTATAATGTCATTATGGAGTTTTAATTTGAATTAAGCTTAAATATGCTAACTTAATTTAAATATATTAATTTAACTATGCTATATCAAACATATTAATTTAGAATCTTTTATGAGCAAGCATCTGTAGACATAACCCTCAAAGGGTTAATGATTTAATATGGAAGGTAGACAGAATTTTAAGTAGGTACATTGAGTTAAATGCAATGACAGAGATGTAAACAAAGTTACAAACAAAGTTATGCGGGGGAAGAAGTCTCTCATGTAGATTTGTCATTTGGCAAAGCACATGGGTCAAATAACTGAGAAAACTAATATAAACTAAAATCAAGATTTTATATATTGAGTGGCTTTGATGGCAGTGGCTTGAGGATATAACTTGAGGATATAAAAATATTCTGAAGATTATGTCTTCTGACATGGAAAACAGTAGGAAGTTTATCTCCATTGAGGATGGGATAAGTATAAACTTGTTTTAACTGAGGTGATCATTTGTTGATAGACAGGAGAAAGGATTTTCTGATGTGTGCATATAACTTTGAAATGTGGGAGGTCATTATTACTACAATAATAATAATCCAGAGCTTTTCATTTTATAAAGTACTTGTATGTATATTATTTCCTCACTCATTTTTCTTCAATGTTCTTCTTCTTCTTCTTCTCCTCCTCCTCCTCCTCCTCCTACTCCTCCTCCTCCTTCTTCTTCTTCTTCTTCTTCTTCTAATAAATCAATGGAGGATAAGAGAGATTAAGCTATTTACCCAGGTTTACATAGAGGGTAAATGATGAATTCGAGGCTCAAATCCAGATTCCTTTGTAAATTTTCTATTATAGGGTCCAAATACAATTTAAATGTGGTTCTGCTCAAAGGGAGGAAAATAGGTGAGAAACAGAAGTTTACTGCTGGAAAACTTAGAAGTTGTCTTCAGGAGTTGCAAACTAAGTGCCTTACAGGGCCAGGCCAGTAGTGTAAATATTGAAGTAGCCAGTTGTAGCCTATAGTTAAGGAGGGGTGCATGTTCTGTGAAGCAGTCAGGACAGTCCAGGTTATACTGCAGTGACAGACAACTCCCAAATCTTGGAATATGACATACTCATTGCAGGCCAGCAAGAAGAGTTGCTCCATATCTCTGTACTCCAGGATCCAGGCTGATGAAACGGTCCCTATTTTTTTTTTTTTTACTGAATCATAATTAATTATAGATATTTTTGAGATTCAATGTTGACATATGTTGATCAAATCAATATTACTACTATGCATATTGTTACAAATTGTACTTATTCTTTATGCCCCTTGTCCAATCTCTCCCTATCCCCCGCTCCCTCCCCCATCCCACAAACAGTCTCTATTTAAAATGCTTCCTGTTGCTGAGACAGAGAAGAGGTAATGTGGCCAGTCACACACTAGCTCTTATGGCTTCTCCAAAGTGACCTGCACTCTCATCCACATGTCATAAGTCAAAGTAATTCTTGTGTCCACGCCTAATTTTAAGTAGGAGTAGGGAAGGGGAACAAAGCAATTGCTGTCCTACCTTGTATCAGAAGGTGAAGCACCAAGAATATTTGGTGATGAGCAATTGCAACCATTCATAGGCTCCCCTCCTTGTCACTGAATACTTCTTCTGACACACAAAATACACTCTCCCTACTACTAAGGGATACAGCCCCAGCATCCCATCTGCTATAAATATCAAGCTAAAGGTCTGCACTCTCTGGATAATGTGTAGCTTCTCTTGATCTGGTGATCTATGAACTAAAAAGTTATCTGTCTCCTCCATACATCCAGCAAACATTGGTGTAAATCTAAAAAGCCTAATTATGTTCCAGAGAAGACATAGAAATATTTGGCTAATAGTAGTATTGACTACCACACTCTTTCTAAATGCATACTTCACCCAGGCTTTTCAAACAAAATTACTCTTCAGTTTGGATATGCTCTGGGAGTTTTCAGTCTCTCACCCTTTGTCTAGACACACATTTGCATTTCTACAGATAACTGAAACTTTGAAGATTTACACAAAGAAACTCAGCAAGTGAGTTTTAGAATCTAACCCTCACTAAATTGCACAGAGCAGTATGTTGAAGGAGAAAGAGCCCAGGTTTTGGTTTCATTGTAAACTGGGTTCAAGTCTCAAGCACACAACTATGTTCCTGAGCTAATGTAGTTAAATCAATTCACCTTCCTGAATTTCATGTTCCTCATTTGTCAGATAGAAATAATATTTGAACTGCTTTCCTGCATGAGTTTTAAAGATAAAGTTTAAAGTACGATTGAAAGTGCTTCAACAATTCTATTGTTAGATTGGCATTTACTACCAGAGTGTGTAACAAGTCCTTCAACGATTCTATTGTTAGGTTGAAGATTATAGCTAGAGTGTGTCATTTTGATAAGACAAGTCTTGTCTTGCTAGTTGAGCTTACACTTCCAAGGACTCCTAAGGAAAAGGTGATTGCTCTTGTTGTGTGTGTTTCAAAAGTCTGTCTTTGGGGAGTAGCGGACTGTCTGATGAGAAGAGAGACTCAATTATGTAGCCAAGCAACAAAGCACAGGGTTTTTCTGTAATCAACAGTAAAGGCTCAGTTTAAAATCAAACATTTGCTTGAAGAGAGAAATCAGAGAACAAGATGCCAATTGGAGCCAAAGAGTTCTTTATTATTGAAGGATCTGTGAAAACAGATTCTCCGAGGGTCACCATTTGTCCAAAGAATTCAGTTGTGAGTTGTCAAAAGTTAACATTGCTGATAGTCGAGTGGATATTCCTTTAGTCTTTCGTCTGGGAGGCAAATGACAGCGTTCAAAACAGATATTGATAGAAATATTTGCCACATTATTGGCTTGAGTTTGTACCTCAGTTTATAAAATAATTTGGGCTTAACGTAGATTAAATTATTGCTCCAATTTCTTATAGTTCTAAATCTGTCATTTTCTAAGTCTGGTATCAAAGTTATAAAAGCCTTAGAGAAGAAACTGTGATGACCTCCTTTTATTTATTCATTTTTTTTCTTTTCTCTGATAGTATTTCTTCTTTGAATGTTTGGAAAAACTCACTGGTAAAACTGTCTGAATTGGATTATTACATCTTTTTTTTCCACATTGTATTGCTTCTGTTGTTCTTTCACTAACGTCTTCATTAAGACACTGTTTAAATTATATTTTAATCTTTCTTTTTTTCTAAGTTAATAACAATATTATTTAATGTAAATGTATAAAGATATATAGTTCCCTCCAAAAACTGTATTTGTGTGTATCTTACCAATTTTGCAATGGAATATTTTCATTATTGTTCTCTTTCATTTTCTGCTTTCTACTGTGAATTCTTTTTGAGCTATGGGTTATTTAGATGTGTTTTTAAAGTTGGAGATCTACTTTGGAATTATTATTTAGTTTTATATTGATCAGCAAATATGGTCTGTGGGAAACTAGTATTTTGCTCTTTGTTGAGAATCTCTTTAATGCCTTTTGCAAAATTTCAGAAATGTTCTACAAGTGCTTGAGAATAATGAATATTCTCTTATTGAACTGTACAGGTTTTATACATATTCATAATCATAATATCAAGTTTATCAGTTGTGTGTTCCAAACCTTTTATGTCCCTGGTATTGCTTTGTCCTCAGATCTAACCTCTACTGGGAGAGGTGTGGTAAAATGTCCCAATTTGTTATCAACTTTTAATATTTTGCTAAATTTGCCATACTTTGTAATGTTTGCTTTTGTTGCTCTGTTTTTAGGTCTCCACAAGTTTACAACTGTATATCTCCATAGTGAAATGAAACTCTCATCATTATGTAGTGACCTTGTTATCTCCAATAACTCTATTTACCTTAAAATTTATTTTTTTTCTGATATTAATATAGCTCTACTAGCTTTTTAGAAAATGTGTTATGGTATATATTTTCTCCATTTCCTAATTTCAATATTTCTACCTCTTTATATTTTGGATGAGTATCATATAAACAGCAGTAGATTTTTAGAACTCCAGTTTAGCAATCTCTGTCTCTTGACTAGAATGTTTTATCCATTAATATGTGTTGTTATTTCTAGACGTACGTAAATACTTGAATTTATTATAAATATATATAACTAAATTTATTGCTTACAGTTTTAGAGGCTTGGAAGTCCAAAGTCCAGGGGACACAGCTGGTGAAGGTCTTGGGGTGACTTCAGTGATCCAGGGCATCACATTGTGAAATGGCAGAGCAGAGAGAGCTTATATTTTAAAGCCTAAAAATTTTACTATGAATTCTTTGCAGTTATCTTCCTTCCTTTCAATTTTTATTCAAAATTTCTACTTATAATCTCTTAAAGTTATACCATATATTTACATTCATTTAGTGCTTATGCTTAAAGTTAAACATGAATTCTATATTCATTAGGATAAAATAAACAATGCTGTAAGTCTGTTAGTCAGTTTTCAGTTGCTGATAAAGTATACTTGAAATAGGTAATTTATAAAGAAATAAAATTTTTTTCTTATAGTTTTGAAGGCAAGAAGTCTAAGCTTCAGGGTACACATCTGGTGAGGTCTTTTGCTTGGCGAGAACTCCCTACAGAGTCCTGCGGCAGTGCAGGGAATCACATGGTAAAGAGGGAAAAGAGGACTTTCATATTCTCTCCTTATGAAGCCTCCAGTCTGCACCCGTAATAACCCATTACTCCATGAATGAATTAATCCGTTCACGACAGCATAGACCTCATGATCCAATCACCTCTTAAAGGCTCCACCTTTCAACACTGCCACATTGGGGACCAAGCTGCCAACATGAACTTTGGAGAAGACAAACATTCAACCCATAGCAATAAGCAGTCTTCAATCTTCAGTCTTCAGTCTTTACCCAATTGTATTTCTGGTTTTGTTGCTTATAACAGAATACCTGAAACTGAATAATTTACACAGGAAAAAAAAATATTTCTTACAGTTTGGGAGACTGGGAAATCCACGGTCTGGGGATGCATCTGGTAAGGGCCTTCTTCTGGGTGGAAACTCGCTAACCTTCTCAATCAGTCTCCTTATAAATCCATTAGAGCCACACCCACCACAACTCATTAAACCATCAACCCATTGCTTCATGACTGGACAAATTCATTCACAAGGGCACAGTCTTCACAAACCAATAGCCTCTTAAAGACCCCCTCTTCTATTACCATATTTGAGGTTAAGTTCCAACATGAGCTTGGGCCATAGGGGACACTCAAACCACAGCATTCTACCCCTGGCTCCCCCAAAGCTCATGTCCTTATCACATACACATACATTCATTTCATCTCCATAGCCACAAAGTCTTAACTTGTCCCAGCACCACCCCAAAAAATCCAAAGTCTCATCTGTGAAATTAAAACAAATTATCTACTTGCAAGATACAATGGTGGGACAAGCATAGAGTACATATTCCTGTTCAAAAAGGAAGAAATAGGCCAAAAAGAAAGGGGTAACAAATCCTAAGCATGTCCAAAACCCAGCACAGCAGACATTAAATCTTAAAGCTCAAGAATAATTCTCTCGATTCCATGTCCAGCATCCTGTTAACACCAGTGCAGTGGTTGGGCCTCCATCCAAGTCCTTGGGCAGCCCTGACCCTTTGGCTTTCCTGGACTCAACCCATGCTTTAGCTCTCCCAGGCTGGTATTGCACTCTGGCAACTCTACAGTTCTGAAGTCAAAGTGGTGGTCCTGCTTTCATGACTCCACTAGGCATGGCCCTGGTGGGAGTTCTCTGCTGTAACTCCAACCCCACATTTCTCCTCAGCATGGCTCTAGTAAAGGCTCTTTGCGGTGATTCTGCCCCTGTAACAAATCTCTTCCTGGGCACCCAGGCTTTTCCATAAGTCCTTTGAAATCTGCTGCCATGCCTCCACAGCTCCTGCATTCCATTTTCCTGCAAACTCAACACCACATAGATGCCGCCACAGCTTCTGACTTGTATCTTGCAAAGCACTGGGCCCAGCAGCACCTGGGGCCAATTTAGTTATAGCTGGGGCAGCTGAGGAGTGCTGGAATGCAGGGAGCAGCTTCCCTAGGTAGACCTAGGCTGCAAGCCCATGGAGGGCAACCCACACCTATTCCTCAAAACCATTCTGTCTTTCTAGGCCTCTGAGCCTGTAATGGCAGGGACAGCCTCAAAGATCTAAATGCCTTCAAGGTCTTTCTTCTATTCTCTAGATAATCACTTCCTCCTGTTCTAGTCTCCTTAGCAGATGATCTCTAGGTTACATTGTTGGTTTTTTTCTCCTGAACACACTTCTTCACTTTTTATGTAGCCAGGCTGTTTTCTTTTACCCTCTGCTTCCCATTTAATTATAAAGTCTGCCTTTAAACCTAAAGGTGCCTTCCACCTTTGCTGCCATAACTCAGTGTAAGCTGTTAGAAGTATCCACACAGAGGCCTGGACGCTTTGTTGCTGGAAATTTCTCCTGCCAAATACCCTGGTTCATCACTTTTAAGGGCCACATTCCATAAAACCCTCAAGCAAGGACACAATAAGACCACATTCTTTGTCAGTTCATAACAAAGATGACTCTTGCTCCAGTTTCCAGTGAGTTCTTCCTTATTTCCATCTGAGACCTCCTCAGAATGGCCTTTACTGTCCATATTTCTATCACATTGTGGATGGGAATATAAATTGGTATAGACATTATGAAAAACAGCATACAGTTTCCTCAAAAAATTAAAAATAGGGCTATTATATGATCCAGTAATCCCACTTCTGGGTATGTATCCAAATAAAATGAAATCAGTATCATAAATAAATATCTGGGGCTGGCTGCTTAGCTTGGTTGGTTAGAGCACAGCGTTATAACACTAAGATCAAGGGATTGGATCCCCATACTGGCCAGTTGCCAAGGAAGGAAGGAAGGAAGGAGGGAAGGAGGGAGGAAGGAAAGAAAGAAAGAAACGAATATGCACTCCTATGTTCACTGCAGCATTATTTACAAAAGCCAAGATATGGTAACAACCTAAGTATCCATCAATGGATAAATGAATAAAGAAATTGTGGTACATAAATACAGTGAAATATTATTCAGCATCAAAAAAGAAGGAAAGCTTGCCATTTGTGACAACATGGGTGAACCTGGAGGACATTACACTAAATTTAAAAAGCCAGACACAGAAAGACAAATACCACATGATCTCATCTATATGTGGAATCTAAAAATATAAAACTCATAAAATCAGAGAGTAGAATGGTAGTGGCCAGACACCACTGGGGGATGGGGTCGGGGAGATGTCGATCAAAGAACACAAACCTTAAGTTATAGGATAAACAGGTTCTGGAGATCTGATGAACAGAAGGGTATACAGGACAGTTCTCCTGGTGGCCTTGGACCAACCCTGTTCTCCCCGCTTTCTCACTTGTAGTTCCTAAGAATAACTGCAGAATGTTTTGGGAATGCAATATTCTGAGATAGGGAAGAACTGGCTAGAACAGCCCAGGCTCTGTCTCAGTCTCCCTAGAAAGAGGACGTCCTTGGACGCTTTAGCCCAGCAGGTTGTGTTGTCCATGAGTTATAAAACCCAGGTTGGGCTACTTTTCCCTAGCTGCAGTTCAAGTGGGGCACATGCAGACAAGACTCCATCCACCCTGGGTAGCTTTCCTGAACCTTTGGGGACTGGCTTACCCTGAATTCTAGGCTTCTACTGTCCCTGCTGCCTGTGTGTGAGTAACAAACTTGCTTTGCCTAGTTTACTGTGTAAATGCCTTGTCTTACTGGACTTGTGCAGGTAGTAGAAATTGCAGCCCAGATGCAGTGGGCTGAAGTGGTAACCAGTGCCCAGTGAACCTGCTTCACTGGATGCTGGTGGATGTGTGAATTAATGTATGTATAGATATGCATATTAATATGTATCATGAAGCTGTATACCTTGAACATATATTGGTCAACCAAATAGTTTTAAAAACATTTTTAAAGATATAATGCTATAAATAAATAAATAAAATAAAGATAAGTTCAAACGAGTGCCTGCCAGAAACCCAGGTGGTCCTGGTCATGGAGCTCAAGGAGAAAATACCAGTCATTCTGAAGCCAGTGAGGAGCTTCTGCACATAGTTGGTCCCAGTCTCTGGGGTTTCAGGTGCCTTTCCAAGGTCATTAAAGGTACAAACAAAAAAAACAACAAGGAAAGAAATATTAAAACTTGAACTTTGGGCTTTTATTGCTCTTTCTATCTTTCTGTCAGGGCAGACTTAAATCCAAGGCCCTGGTGATACTCAATTTATACGTTCACCTGAGTGGCATGCATACAGCGGGCAAGACAGGCAATGGAAGGTTAATCCTGAAGAATAAGAGCTCCTAATTTTTGATTTTTCCTTAACTTTTAATCTAGGTCTTCTCTCTACAATCAAGACAAATTTTCCATCAACCTGCTCAGTACCTAATAGTTATATTTTATAAAGCTCCTTCCTTTCTTTCCAAGAAGAAGATATAAATCAAAAGGATTCACAAGTGGGCTGTCTCTGATGAAGGTGATATCTATTAACAGGAGGGATTGCAGAGGCCTGATCTTGGCAGCAAAAACTAATATCTTATAAAAATTCCTAAAAATAAATACATTTGTTAATTTTTCAGATTAAAACAAACACACACAAATATGGCAATAGCATCCAACTTCCTTCTAGGTAAATTCTTACACAGCTATAATTTTAGTTCCCAAGACTATTTCGGTACAGGAAAAACAACTGAATCTACATGTCATTTCTTTCTCTTTTTGTGTTCAAATAATATTGTCTATATTCTCCACAGCCAAAATTTTCAACAAGCTACTATTCTTCTAAACATACTTATCTGTCAGCAGTGAGCTTTGATTCCTGTGGTGTTGATTTTCAGCTCAGACATGGGATTATTTGTAAAAAAACAGAAGTGTGCGCTAGTGCATCGTAGCTGCCAGGGTTTCTGCTCATTTTCTGTGAACACGCAGATCCATTCATCTCCCTTGACTCACCATCAGTTTCACTCTCAGCTGGTATGATTATTCAAATTTCTTCTGACATTACCAGAAACCTGTTTGGAGAAAAACAGACATCTCTAACCTACTAGTATCCTCGCAGCCCCATGCAGCATTCTCCCCTGGTGACCACTGAGACTCTCCAGAGCTCCTGAGGTCCCAGCCTACCAATGTCAGTGTCTAAGAGGCTTCTTGAAGCACCTGCAGCCAGGTGTGCTCACTGCACCTTTGTGACGTGGGCTGATAACAATGGTGTCTCAACAGTTAGTCTTCTTTCAGTGAAGAGCCAGGGGATTTATGTTGCCCTACAAAAGTTAGCAATGTGAGACTAGATGGACTGATAAAGCAGAGTGCTTTCAGAGGGAAAATTGTAAGTGTGAGCCGATTTAAAAAACAACTGCAAAAAATGTTAGGAATCGCTCTCTCTCTCTCTCTCATTCTTCACATTTCTCTCCACAGCCCAAATCATTCCTTTCTCTAAAACCTGTCTGTCTTACTGATAGGGAAGCCAAGAATGGATCAGAACACCAATTAAAAATTTTGAGTCCCACTCCTCCTCACAGCAAGAGGTAAACTGATTAAAAATCTTAACATGGATCTTCCCTAAGTCCCTTCTGGAACCCTTGAGCCAGCAATTTGTACAAACTCAAACTCCTCTCTCCCTCTCTTTGACTCATCCTACCTACCCAATTTTTCTGATTTTTATTATTGACCAAATTTCTTCCCCCAAGACCAGATCAAACGAAAACCTCTGCTTAACCCAATTTTATGTAAGGCTGTGAGTGTCTGTGCATTTGTGGATTCTGGAGATTTAACAATGTAGAGGAAATCCCCACTCTCAGGATTGTTTCTGAGTTTACTGAGCAGCAATTACATAAATGAATCTTTATGAGGGTACCATGAGGGAAGCACTAATATCATGATGAAATTGAGACTCAAGCATTTTAAGGGATGTGTAGCTATTAATTTTTAGAGTCATAGTTTGCATTTAAGTTTGCTGATTACAAAGCATTTGCTCTTTCCAATTCACCATACTGTACTCAAGGGATGTGTACACAAAGTTACATAACAGGGCAGGTTGAAAATCACAGTTCAGTGGAAAAAGGTCTCTCATAAGGTTTTTCATATGGCAAAGGATTGGTACAGGCAACAGCCCACACATTTCATAGGTTTAATAGCCATATCTGACACCCATTACTGCAATGAAGATGGGAAGGAAGGAATAAACATTAAGACCAGGACAAGGGGAACCCATCTAAGACTAAAGATTGCCTAGAAAGCTTTCTTCAAACAAAACTTAACCAAGAAATTAGTATTTTTTGTGTAATGCTCAGAAAGTTAAGCAGGCAAACTTGGTAGCACAGAGAATGTGACAGTAGGTAGCAGAGAGGATTTACATTAGAGAAAAGCAGATCCCTAGTCTTTCAGAAAGACACAAATTATCTTTCCTAGTAGCCACTTAAAACAAGAAATAGCTAAATCTATAGAAATATACTTGGTGAAATCCTGCTTTAACAATTGCAAAAACAAGAGATTAAGAACATCTAATAGGTCTAATTTTCCTGATAAACAGGATTAAAGAGTCTACTGGTCGGGGCTCAGGAGCACACCATGACAGGATGCAACATTAGACATCAGTACAGGAAGAAAATTGGGAGGTGCTTTGTGGTGTCTTAGATTAAACCAGTTGTCTTTCATGAAATAATTTTCAACTAAGTTCCATCAAATCATTTATTACTCAATTTTTTAATGCCTACATGCGCTAGGCTTGGGTGAATACAACCGTCAAAAGGACAGACATTGCGGTAGACTAAAAAATGGCCACCCAAAGACATCTATGCCATGATCCCTTGTGAATATGTTACTTTACATGCAAATGGGACGTTACAGATATGATGAAATTTAGGGCCTCAAAACAGGAATAGTGTTTTAGTCTACTTGGGCTGTCGTAACAAGATACCACAGACTGGTTAGCTTAAATAACGTGTTTGTTTTCTCACAGTTCTGGAGGCTGGATGTCTGAGATCAGGATGCCATCAAAGTTGGGATCTTGTGAGGTTTCTCTTCCTGGCTTGTAGATAGCCACCTTCTCTCTGTACCCTCACATGGCCTTTCTGTGGTGTACATGGGCAGAAAGAAAAAAAGAGAGAGAGATCTCTGGTATCTCTTCCTCTTCCTATGATACCAGTCCTATCATATCAGGGCCCCGATTTTCATTTCATCTTAATTACCTCTTTACAGGTCCTAGCTTCAAATGCAATCACACTGGGGATTAGGGTTTTAACAAACAAATTTTGGGAGGGTCAAAATTCAGTCCATAGCAAATACTATCCTGAGTTATCCAGGAGGGCCCAATCTAATCGCATGAGCCCTTAAAGCAGAGAATCCTCTCTAGCTGAAGTGGAAATGGAGCAGGAAAAAGAAGCAGGAGCAATTCAATGCATGAGAGGGACTCAACCTACTGTTTCTGGCTTTTGAAGATGGAGGGGCCACAGCCAGAGAATACAGGTGGCCTTTAGAGGTTAAGAACTGCCCTGACCAGAAGCCAGCAAGTAAATGGAACCCCAGGCCCCCCTACTTCTAGTAACCACGATTCTGTTCTGTACTTCTAAAAGTTCAGCGTTTTATTGTGATTTTTGTTTCTTTCTTTCTTCCTCTTTCTTTATTGTTTATTTGTTTATTTATTTATTCACTGAGTGAGGACATGCAGTATTTCTCTTTCTGTGCCTGAGTTGCTTTCCTTAACATAATTTTCTCCAAGCTCGTCCATGTTTCTGCGAATGGCATATTTAAAGTTAAGGTGCAAGAAATTTTATATTATTCCCGCAAACTGCGGTGCTAAGATCGGATGCTTCCTAATGAAATACTGATGAGGTATCAACAAAGATAGCCACATGAGAAGATAGACAAACGTCAACACTTAACAGATTTATAATGTATCTAAGCCAAGAGAGAAAGAGAATTTCCTCACTACCTCTTTCTTTAGAATTCTTGCATAGAACTTCCACTTCGTTGGTCTCTCGTTCAGACTTACAGAGTTCAATTTCTGTCTCTCTCCTTCTACAAACTGTGTTAACTGAGGTTTTAATAACAGCCTAATCCAGAGATCAGAGGCAAAACCCTGGATCACCATCTCTATGTCACTTGGATCGTGCTGCAAAATCAATGGCCTCTTTTGCAATTGGTATAGCAGAAACATATGTTCCTTTTAATTAATTAGAAAACTGCTTAGAGTTTACGTATGTTGTGTAAAGTAATATGCAACAAATCATATCTATTTAGATATAGCAAATAAATATCTATTATTACAGAAAGAATAATTTGATTTAATTAGGATGAATTCAATTTGGTTTTCCAAATGGAATTTTTTTCCAAGTAAATTTATGTTTATTCCATTTGATTCAGAAACTAGAAGACAGAATATTCTTTTCTACATGAGTTCTGTAGTTTTCACTTGAATCTAGTGAAGAAAATAGAGTCAAAGAATGTTAGATTACAACTCCTAATCGATGGCTCTAAATGTTTGCACCTGACTTTTCCAGTTCTCCCTTGCTGTGGAGCATGATGCTCCATCATGAGAGTTAGAGATGCTTGCATTTTCCAGTTCTTTCTAGTTACTACTGATGTTGCTTTCCCCGACAGGCCACTCTCCATTTCTCCTGTGCATGGTCTAGTTTTCCTTTCCACTGTTGGGCGGTATGCCCAACCCCAGCCATCTACTACTCCAGGCATCAGTTCCTTTGCTGTTGACCTCAGCTGCATGGGCCGATAATAATGCCCAGGCACAGACTGCCTTTCATAAGGCAGTTACTTCAGTGCTGCAGTCCAAATGAAAAAAAGAAAGAAAGAAAGAAAAGGCTCTTTATTAGCTAGGGAGTTGGTGCTACCCGCTGAGTCCATTGAGAGGAGTTCCCAGACCAAGTTGACCTTCCAAGGAAAGAGCGAAGATACCCCATGAAGCAATTGTTCAAACCACTCAGTGGAACTCCATTCTTTAAGGGGATCACCTGGTGGTTGACATCACTTCCTTGCTTAAAAGCACTACCATTTTCTGTTTTTTAACTCGGTTATCTTTTTGCAGGCTCAACCCCCTGCTGAATTCTTCAGACATACACCACTCACCCCAGCATACCCTCCCTGGCAGTGGGTAAATGGCAAATAAAAGGTTCTCTCCATCAAGGCAATTGATGAGGGCAGGTGGCAGGGTACCCAAAGATGCTTTTGCTCTCCATGCTGCTTAATGTCTCCAAGATCAAACACAAAGATCGTGGGAGGAACGGGTGATCAGCGGGTGACAATAGATGACTGTAGCAGGTTCTGGATGAGTTGTACAACTCAGACAAAATGGATGGCCCCATTTAAAATGACTTCAGAAGTATCAAAGGAAGTCTCTGTAGTTACCGTATGTGCCTTCAGACTCGAATATTATTTTCCAATCCCGCTGATGCTACTATTGCAGAGTGAGAAGGAAAAGTGAAAAAGGCTTTTTCATCATTCAGACTTCTTCCGCATATGATTTTTACAAAGAGAAATACAAACTTTGTATATGGGTTTTAGAATGTATACCCTCATTCGTAGAAATGTTTATGGCACACAAGAGAATAGGCATGCTGTGTCCAGCAGGTTTTAACCAAAAAAAAGAAAAAAAATCAAATTATTGTTTTCATTACTTATCAGGGACATTGTGCCCCACCATTTTACCCCTACCCCCAGAAAAATGGTAATTTCCATTCTGGGATTGTTTGTCAACTAATTTTATTCTGTAATAGATATACAAACATTTCTCTACACATGTATTTGACTTTTATAATAGTCAAAATAAAATCAAAACTTTCTCCAAAATTTTATATGGCAAACATGTTCTTTATTTTTTGTTTTGTTAAGTTTTGGTGTTTTTAATTAATATCATAAAAACTCAAACAGTACAAAGGGATCAAGTGAAAAGTCTGTCTCCTTTCCACCCTAAATACCCCATTTTCTCATTCTCTAACAACCATAGCTCCTGTTTTCAATGTAGCCTTCCAGAAAGAGTCTGCACATTTACAAAGATTTATATCTATATATCTATATATAGAGAGATATGTTTTTACATTTTTGCATTTTTTACACAACTGAGGACTTACCATCTGTGCTATTCTATTCCTTGCTTTTTCCACTTACCTATTTTTTAGAAATATTTACATTAAGGCATATACATATGTATTTACTTCATTCTTTTTAATGGTTAAATCTCATTCCATAATATGTATGGCCCACAATTTACCTATTCTATCTCCTACTGGTTGACATTTACATGGTTTTCTGTTTTTGTTATTATAAACAATGCAACAATTAATATTCTTATATAGAATTTTGGCACACAGGTTCAAATGTATGTGTAAAACAAACTCTTCAAATGGAAATTTTAAGGTAAAAAAACATCTGTGCATGTTTTGACTGATACTTTGAATTGTTTTCCCAGTAGTTGATACCAATCTAAACAATCACCGGTAATGTGTGATATTGCCTATTCTCCATACGGTTGTTGACACATGTACATTTAAACTTAATTTTCTTTGTCCATGTCAGAAATTTTTAAAATGCCATTTATCATTAAACATACTAGTCATTAATTTTAAATGAGGCTGAGTTGGTTTCCATGCATTTAAATGTATTTTTGTGAATTAATATATTTTCCATTGATTTGAAATGCCACTTACATGTTATTTTGAGCCATATGAAATTGCCATTTTTCATAGGTCAGGAAGGGTTGAAAATCAGCAATTTCATATAGTATAATTAGATAGATAGATAGCATAATTAGATAGATAGATAAATGGATGATACATACTCATATCAAAAATTTAATTATATGGCTTAAATATTCATAACAAGATGTCTCCTTATTTTTCTTTTTCAGAAATGTCTTGGCTGTTCTTGGATCATATTTTTCTACATGAACATATAACAATGTCATCTTTTTCTAAACAAATTAATATTGCTATTTTAAAGTTTTATAATAAATTACATTTATAGTTTAATTTAGAGAAAATCAATATCTTTACACAATTGAACTTTTATATCCTCCTCTTCTGGGATACAAAAATCTAAGCTCATAAAAATATCAAATCCTTGATGTCTCTTGCTAGACACTCATTTTTCTTTCATATAAGTCTTTTGTATTTTCATTAATTTTATTCATACATATAGAAAATGTTGATATTTATAAATATTAGAACCTTTATAGTGAGATATTTTTTCTTCTATTATATTTTCTAACTTTGGGTCTTTTGGGCAAATATTAGCTTTTGAATATTAATTTTATAACCTAATACATAATTAAATTCTGTTATTTCTCTTAATAATTTGTAGTTAATTTCATTGAGCTCCCAATATATAATCATACCACCTGCATATAACTATATATTTTTATGCCTCTATTTCTTTCTTATATCTAACTGTGTCAGCTAGTATTCACAAAACTAATATTCTATTAAGCAAGATTCTGGTTTCTGGTTTGAAATCAATCTATCTATCTATCTATCTACATAGAAAGAGAGTATTTATTTCTATAAAATTTGATTAGGAAATTTTATGCAATATGCCTGTTAAATTTTAACAAACACCATTTTGGAATACCTTTTACAGACAGTGAAAGAATTATATGACTTTTTCGATCACTATTAATAGCTAATTTTATTAATAGATTTGTTAAACTTGAACCGTCCTTGCATTCCTTATATAATTGCCTTTAATTGTGGTCTTTTTTATGCATTACTGCATTCCATTTGCTAATGTAATGTTTTATTTCAAATTTTTAAATCATATATTCATAAGTGAAATTGGTTTGTAGCTTTATAGTATAATATTGTCAATGCAATTCTGGCCTCAGAGAAAGAAAACTAAAAATTCTCTATCTCTTATCAATGCTCTGGAATAATTTAGGCAACATTTCAGTTCTTTGAAGATGAGCAAAATTTCCCTGTGAAGTTGTCTGGGTCTGATGTTTTGGAGTGGGGCAGAATAGCTCTTTGGCAAAATTTCTGGGTTTTTCTGAGATACCTAATGTGTTTTATTTCCTCTTAAATATTTCATTTTAATATTTCCTTCTATATAAAGTATGTTTTCCCAGTTTTTTACTTAATTAGATCACTGAGAATATAATAGAATAACACTGTGAACATAAATTTTGATGGACTATTTAAAGAAGAGTTAAAGTCAATTATGAATTATCCACAAACATCTTTGTGTTTATCTGTGTAACATCTCTAGCTCCTAGACATCAATAATGAGCAGAATCAGGAGACAGAAAAAGTAATTTTGCGTATGTATGTGTTATGTGTGTAATGTGTGTTTAAGGAGGCTTCTGACTAAACATTTCTATCAATACTGAATTTAAGTTCATGGTTACATATTTGCACAAAATATCAAAGTTAGCATGTACATGTCAAATTGTTTATTACAGATTTATTGTTTTACAGATGAAGAAATTCTGAAAGGCAGGTAATTTGCCCATGCTTTCAAAGTTAATAAAAGGTTGAGCTAGGACTGGACACCATGTCTCAGGATTCTAAGATTATTTTTACTTTACTATATTTCTTTCTTTCCTCAAAAAGTGTGAAGAATTTTGGAATGACTAATTTTATTTCTATAATTTGTAAATTAGCTGCATATAATGGTTTTCAAACAGTACTAATTCTTCAAATAAAAAAATGCTACCAATAAGCCAAATGATTTTTAAAATTTCAACATATCTATCAGCATAAGTAACTACATTTAAAAATACAATTTCTATAAAATATAATTAAGATTTATCATAACGAGATCCTGGCCTCTATGATATGCAAAAGAAATATTTACTAACTACTATCCTAGTCTGTTTGGGCTCCTATCATGAAACGTCATAAACTGGATAACTTATAAACAAAATAAATTTATTTCTCACAGATCTGGAGGCTGAAAAGTCCAAGATCAAGGCAAATTTGGTGTCTGGTGAGGGCCCACTTTCTGGCTCATGGACAGCACCTTCTGGCTACGTTCGCACATGATGGAAGAGGTGAGGGGTGTCTCTCAGGCCTCTTTTATGAGGACATTAATTACATCCATGAGGGCTTAGCCACCATGACCTAATCACCTCCCAAAGTCCTCGCCACCTAATACCAGCACTTTGGGAGTTATAATTTCAACATATAAATTCTGGAGGAGTACAAATATTTATGCCATAACAACAACCAAAGGAGTAATATGTGAAACTACAAAAAAAAAAATGATAAAAGACAATGTCATTTTGAGTTCTACAATATATTCAAAGGAAATATTAATGAGGGTCAGGAGTAGTCCTGGCACATGCATGGAGAAGGTAGAACTTAATTTAAGAAACTTCCTTAAATATAATACATAGTTGTGAAAATTTTGGAATGTGGAGATAATTTTTCAATTTTTGAAGCAGCATAGGTAAACACATATTTGTAAAAATGACTTAATATAGTGTAATGGTGTATTAGTCCATTTCTGTTGCTTATAACAGAATATCTGGAACTGGGTAATTTGTAAGAAAACAAAATTTATTGCTTTCAGTTTTGGAGGCTGGAAAATTCACAGTCCAGGAAACATATCTGGCAAGGTGACTCTACAGCAATGCAGGATGTGACATGGTGAGAATGGTGGAGCAGAGAGAGAGCTAACCTTCTCAGCTGGCTCCTTTCAAAGACATCAGAATCACGCCCATGACCACCATTAAACCATCAACTTAATCACCTCTTCAAGGCACCACCTTTCAATTAACATCATAGGATTTCCCACCCTAAACAACTACAGTGGGGATTAATTTTGGGGGGGGGACATTCAATCCAAGGCATTCTACCACTGCCCCACCCCAAAACTCATGTCCTTTTCACAAAGAGATACATTCATTTCATCCCCAAAGTCTTAACTTGTTTCAACACAAAGGTCAAAAAAATAAGTTATCTACTTCTGGTACAAGATACAATGTTGAAGTCAAAGTTATCTTCTTCCAAGGTACAATGGTGGGACAAACACAGGGTACATATTTTCCTTTCAAAAGGGAGAAATAGGACAAAAGAAAGGTGTAATGGGCCCCAAGCAAGTTTGAAACCCAGCAGGACAAGCACTAAATCTTAAGCTGGCAAATCATGTACCTTGACTCAGTGTTTTGCATCCTCTGCACTCTGGATGGGAGACTGGGTCCGCAAGTCATTGGGCAGCTCCAAACCTGTGGTTTTTCTGGTCCCCAGCTGTGCTTCAGCTCTTACAGACTGGCATTGCATGCTGGTAGCTCCACAAGTCTGGGGTCTCTGTGGCAGTCCCACTGTTATATCTCCACTAGGCATGGTGCTAATGGGGTTTCTCTGCTGCAACTCTGACCCCACTTTTCTGCTCAGCATTGCTCTAGTGAAGGCTGTCTGTTGTGACTCTGCCCCTGAGACAGATCTCTTCCTGGGCCCCCAGGCTTTTCCATATATCCTTTGAAATCTTAACAGAGGCTCCAAAACACTCATAGCTCTAGCATTTTGCAAGCCTGCAGACCTAATACTACACAGACTGTGCCAAGGATTCCACCTTGTAACTTCCACAGTTGTGGGTCCAGTCACACTGGAAACTATACGAATACATGAAATTAAACAACATGCTCCTGAACAACCTATGGGTCCAAGAAGAGACTAAACAGGAAATCAAAAAATTTCTTGAAACTAACAAAAATAAAAACATACCATACCAAAACCTGTGGGATGCTGCACAAGCAGTGCCAAGAAGGAAGTTTATTGCAATAAATGTTTACATCAAAAGAACAGAAAGATTTCAAATAAAGAACCTAACACTACACCTCAAAGAACTAGAAAAACAAGAACAACCCAATCCCAATATTAGTAGATGGAAAGAAATAATTAAGATCAGAGCAGAACTAAATGAAATAGAAACCCAAAAAGCAATACAAAAGATCAATGAAACAAAAAGTTAGTTCCTTGGGAAGATAAACAAAGTACACAAGCCATTAGCTAAGCCAACTAAAGAAGAAGAGAGAAGACTCAAATAATGAAAAACAAAAATGAAAAAGGAGGCATTGTAACCAATACCACAGAAATACAAAGAATCATTAAAGACTATTATAAACAACCATACACCAACAAATTTGAAAACCAGAAGAAAATGGATAAATTTCTGGACAATACAAACTACCACGACTGAACTAAGAAGAAATAGAAAACCTGAACAGACCAGTAACAAGCAATGAGATTGAAGCAGTAATCAGCAGTTTCCCGATAAAGAAAAGCCCAGGACCAGTTGGTTTACTGATGAATTCTACCGAACCCTTAAAGAAAAATTAATACAAATTCTCTTCAAACTATTCCAAAAATTGAAACTGAGGCCATTCTCCCAAACTCATTCTATAAGGCCAGCATCACCCTGACACAAAACCAGACAAAGACATAATAAAGAAAATTATTGGCCAATATCTCTGATGAACAGAGACACAAAAATCCTTCTTAAAATATTAGCAATCAGAATACAGCAACACATCAAAAAATGATACACCGTGATCAAATGGGATTTATCTCAGGGATGCAAGGATGATTCAACATGTGCAGATCAATAAATGTTATACACCACATCAACAAAATCAAGGACAAAAACCATATGATTATCTCAAAAGATGCAGAAAAAGCATTTGACAAAATTCAGCATCTCTCCATAATAAAGACTCTCAGCAAATTAGGTATAGAAGGAAGGTATCTCAACACAATTAAAGCCATATATGACAAATGCACTGCCAATATCATCCTAAATGGGATGAACAGGAACAAGACAAGGATGCCCATTCTTACCACTCCTATTTAACATAGTATTGGAAGTACTAGCCAGAGCAATCAGGCAATAGAAAGAAATAAAGGGCATACAAATTGGAAAAGATGAAGTCAAACTGTCTCTTTTTGTACATGACATAATCCTATATATAGAAAAACCTAAAAACTCTACCAAAAAAACCTGTAGAGCTGATAAACAACATCAGTAAAAGTTGCAGGACACAAAATCAACATGCAAAAATCAGTGGCGTTTTTATATACCAATAACAAACTAACAGAGGAAGAAATCAAGAAAGCAAGCCTATTTACAATACTCACCAAAAAATAAAACACCTAGGAATCAATTTACCAAGGAGGTGAGAGATCTCTACAATGAGAACTGTAAGTCCTGCTAAAAGAAATTAAAGAGAACACAAAAAGATGGGAAGACATTCCATGCTCTTGTATTGGAAAAATTAATATTGTGAAAATGTCCATACTACCCAAAGTGATCTACACATTCAGTGCAATCCCCAACAAAATACCAATGACATTCTTCACAGAAATAGATAAAACAATCCTAAAATTCATATGGAACAACAAAAGACCCCAAATAACCAAAACAACACTGAGCAAAAAAAAAAAAAAAACAAAAGTCAAAGGTGTTACACTACTTGACTTCAAGTTATACTACAAAGCTGTAGTAGCCAAAACAGCATGGTACTGGCATAAAAACCAACACACAGGGGACCTGAGGCATGGATCTGGGGACCAGATGCCCCTCTCACAACCAGGCACACCATGCCAGTGCCTCAGGGCCTGCCCAGGGACCCAAGGCATAGAGAAGGGGACTGTACCCCCCTCCCACAACCAGGCACACAGTGCCAGCACCTCAGGGCCCGCCCAGAGACCTGAGACATTGAGAAGGTCACTGGGCCCCACTCCCACATCTAGGCACACTGCCAGTGCCTCAGGGCCCTGCCCAGGCGCCCAGGGCATGGATCAGGGGATCAGACCCCCCTCCCACAACCAGGTACACTGTGTCAGCAGCTTGGGGCCTCCCGAGGGACCCAAGGTATGAAGAAGGGAACCAGACCCCTCTCCCACAACCAGGCACATTGTGCCAGCACCTCAGAGCTAGGGACCAGACACACTCCACCACCAGGCACACCACCAGCACAAAGGATCATGCCAAAAACATCACCTCCATGTGGGTGGCCCACCACGGCCACCACAATAACCATGGCTGCCACAAAAGTGGCTAGATGCCACTACCACCATGCAGATGGTCTGCTAACCACTGTAATGCATTGATACAAGGAGAGTCACTAGCAGAAATAAAGAAGAGAGGATGTCTCTCTCCACAAAGCCCATTTCAGAGTGACAGAAGAAGCATCTGCTCTATGATAATATTGGGGGACCTGATCACACCACTTAGCATTGGACAGATTATCTAGTCAACACATCAACGGAGTAACCATTATTCTTTCAGAAGGAGAGAAGAAATCTAGGGTAAATAAAGGGGGGAGTGGGGAGGGAGAGGGGGATGGGGAGAGATTGTACAAGGGGCATAAAGAATAATTATGATTTATAACAATATATATGCTAGTAATATTGATTTTGTCAACATATCTCAATGTTGAACCCCCAAAAGTGTGTATAATCAATTTTGATACAATAAATAAATTAAAGTTAAAATAAGAGGCAAAACAATGAAAAAAATAAAATAAAATAAAAAAGGAAGACTAATCAATAGTTTGCTCTTTTAAAGAAATTACTCAAGTAAGCAAATTAATATCAATTTTCTTGACATTTAAATCTGAAATCTTTGTTAATAAAAGCAGTGCCAAATTTAAAAAAAAAACTAGCACACAGAACAATGGAATGGAATAGAGAACCCAAAAAACCTCCCACATACTTACAGTCAGTTGATAATTGACAAGGGCAACAGGAGCATACACTGGGGAAAAGACGAACTCTTCAATAAAGTGATGGGAAAACTGGACATTGATATGTAGAAGAATGATACTAGACCTGTACCTCTTACCATACACCAAAATCAACTCAAAATGGATTAAAGACTTAAATATATGACATGAAACTATAAAACTATTAAAGGAAAACATAGAGAAATACTTCAGGATGTAGGACTGGGCAAAGATTTTATGAATAAGACCCCAAAGCACAGGCAACAAAAGAAAAAATAAACAAATGGGATTATATCTAACTAAAAACCTTCTGCACAGCAAAAGGAACAGTTAACAGGTCAAAAAGACAACCTACAGCATGGGAGAAAATATTCACAAAGTATGCATCTGACAAGGGATTAATATCCAGAATATTCAAGAAACTCAAACAACTTAACAGTAAAAATTTTTTTAAAAAATACAACATGTAACCCAATAAAAACTGGACAAAGGATCTGAATAGGCATTTTTCGAAAGATGATATACATATGGCCATTAGACACAAGAGCAAATTCTGAACATCACTAAGCATCAGGGAAACGCAAATCAAACCCACACTGAGATATCATCTCACCCCAGTGAGACTGGCCATTATCAAAAAGACAGAGAATAACAAATACTGACAAGGATGCAGAGAGTGAGGAACCCTCCTACACTGCTGGTAGGACTGTAAATTAGTGCAGCTGTTATGGAAAACAGTATGGTAGTTCCTTCCTCAAACAATTGCAGATAGAACCACCATACAATCCGGCAATCCTACTGCTGGGTATATACCCAAAGGAATAGAAATCATCATGTGGAAGGAATATCTTCACTCCCATGTTTATTGCTGTTCTATTTACAATAGCTAAGAGCTGGAACCAACCTAAATGTCCAGAGGTGGACGACTAGATAAGGAAAATGTTAATATTTACACAATAGAATATTACTCTGCGATAAAAATGAATGAAATTCTGCCATTTGCAGGAACATGGATGAACTTAGAGAAAATTATGTTAAGTGAAATAAGCCAGGCACAGAAAAAGAAATACTGCATGTCATCACTCATAAGTGAGAGCTAAAAAAACAAAAAGAAAGAAAAATACAACAATCACAATCAATTATTGAACTTTCAAAAGGAAAGAACAGAACTGAGGTTACCAGAGGTGGAGTGGGAGGGAGAGGTTAGCAAGAAATTGGTAAAGGGCCACAAAAAATGATTACATTATGGAATGATAAATATAGAAAATAAATAAATAAACAAAAATAGGTGAGGAGAATAATGGAAAGTAATTACTATCAAAATGTTTTGATTAAAATAGCTAGAATAAGTAAAATGCTAATTATTTGTTCATTTATTCAAAGAGCAATTTGTGAACTGCCTAAGGTATGAGGAGCACTACTTTACATGCAAGGAATTTGGGGGTTAATCAAACACTTCTGGTCTTTATGATCTTACATCTTCATGGAGGGGAAAAATATAAATACATTAACAAATAGATAATATAATGGCATGTAGTGACAAATGATAAGAAAAATAATAAAGCAAGAGAAGGAAACACAGAATGCTTGTATTTATGTGCAGAAACTCTTCTGCATAAGTTGTCAGTGAAGACTTTTCAAATGAGGTGCTAGCTGGGTAGAGATATTAATCACTTAGAGATGAGCCATCTAAAGATTTGGGATTAAATGGTTAAAGGAGAAGCAAGTACAAAGAACTGAGGTATGAACATATGTGGTGTGTTTGAGCAGCAGTACGATGGCCAATGGGGTTGGAGCAGCATGAGAAGAACAGTAGAGAGAGGAAGAGTCATAAATGACACTGGAAAGGCAGCTGGAGCAGATCATGTGTGGGGCCATCATAATGACTCAGGATGTCATTTCAAGTGCTGTGGGAAACCACTGGAGGGTTGTGATCAATGTAAGCCCAAGCACTGATGTCTGCTTTAAAAGGATTATTTTGGCTGCCATGCAATGGCAGGCAAGAGTAGAGATGGAGGCTTCTGTAAAAGTCCAGGTCACAGATGATGGTGACATGGACTAAGGTAAGTGCAGTGGAGGTGATAGACTTGGGGCACATTTTGAAGGTAGAATCTAATGAGTAGTGAGAGACATTTCTTGTATGTTAGTGGAGTAGACCTCTGAGTGCTGGTGTGGTGATCTCCCAGCTAAAAGTATCAAAAGAAGTGAGCTTTTATATTTACAGGCTCCTCTGACCTGGTAAATGTCTCCATCCATGTAAGTTGTTTTGAACTAAACTTAGAGTACCTCTGGGAAGAACTAGGGAGGTAATGAGCAGCTGTACCTAATCACTTGTAATCCTGACTTTGCCTTCCCTTTGCATGATTTGTCTGATGGTTGGTAATAAACCACAGTGAAAGCAACCCAACCTCCAATTCTATAGTGGGAAGTAAATTGATTAGGGAAGTGTACTGAGACTAATAAGCATGATAATGACCAACTTGAAATTAGTGGCGATTATTTAACATTAGACCAGTTAGCATGGCTGTGTATCCTTCATATTCATATACAGCTGCTTGTATGTAGGAATACAGTAATTAGAAAGCTTGATTTAACCATGTTAGTGTTTTTCCAGGAAGTACGATGCAGGAGAAAGGGAGTTGAAGAGCCACAGAATATAAATAAGGAGGCATCAGAAAATGTAAAACAGGAGGCATCTTTTTGATGAAGATGTGATGAAGGATACTGAAGGTTGGGTCAATAGATGGAATGACTATTGGCATGAGCAGACCAGAGGGAGTGTTTCAGAAAAATAGGAAGTGCTCAGAGATGGAATCCTTGAAATTGGTGGTGCCGTGACTGGTAATTGGCCAGCGTTTGCGTCTGGCCCTAGGAATGAGTGGCTATATGGAGTCTATAGCTTAACGAGGCAGGCGCTCAGAGAGTAAACTTTGAGACTCTGATTTCTTTGTAGAGCATTTTTATTTGTACGTTTGGTTCCTTTATTAACCATGTGCTATGTCTGAAATGTCTAGGATGTTTTCCTTGAGAAGATGAGAGAACAGAGCTAATTACATTTTTAGAAAGCTCATATAGATTGTTTCGAGTCTTTCTGAGATTTTACTCTCAAGTATGAAAGCACTGTTTTTTAGAGCTTAAAATCCCATGCGCTAAAATGAATGGCCCTTGTTCTAAGATAAAGTGTTCCTTGATTCATCTACTTCTTCCTCCTCTCCATCTCCTCTTTCTCTTCCTTCCCTTTCTCTGACCTTCTCTCCTTCTGTTTCCAGATAGAGAGGTAGACATAGAAAAACATAAATAAATAAATGAATAAATTGAGAGATCGAGATGCTGATAAAATATGTTTAGAATAGACCTTAATTTATCCTTTTGCACTCATATTTACCTGAAATCCATTCTGAATCAAATTCATCACTGCTGGATGGCAGTAGCTTTTTAGCATCAAAAGTAAATACAGCCATGAAACAAAAAGTTTCCTAAGGCTTATGAGATATCTGGCTGTAGGTCCATAACTCCCAGAAGTTTAAGAAATACACATGAAAGACGTAATGTAAAATAATAAGTAGTCTTGTGTTGTAGACACAGACAAATTAGCATAAGATATGACTACATGATAATAGTTTAATATTTTTTAACCAAACATACCAAAACTTACACATCAACAGTGACAGTTTCCTCCAAAATAGTCACCTTGGCGAGTTATATATTACCTATTTATCCAGTGATGTTGACATTACTGTACACATTTTTCTGAGCTACTCTTCTGGGTTTACCTTTAAAGAACTTTCTTCTGAACTTTTTAAAAAATTTATTCAAAATATTTTAACACTTACTTATACACATTTGTGGGGTACAATATGTTCTTTCAATACATGCATATACTGCACAATGATTCACTTAGGGTAGATAGCATAGTTTTGTACCCATTAGCCCACCACTTTTCCTCCCTGCACCCTGCCCCCACCACCAGCCTCTGGTAACCATTAATTTATTCTCTACTTGTATGAGAATCACTATTTTTTTTTTTTTTAGATTACACATATGAGTGATATCCTGTGGCATTTATCTTTTTGTGCCTGATTTACATGCCCACTTAACATGATGGTTTCCAATTCCATTCATGCTGCTGCAAAAGATAAGATATATTTGTATATATTTTTTATAGCTGGGTAGTATTCCATTGTGTATATAAACCACAGTTTTTTTATCCATTCATCCATTGATGGACATTTAGGTTGATTCCATCTCTTGGCTAATATGAGTGGTGCTACAATGAACATGGGAGTGCAGGTGTCTTTCTGATATATTGATTTCATTTCCTTCGGGTATATACCCAATAGTGGGAGAGCTGTTTTGCAGGTAGATCTATTTTCAGTTCTCTGAGAAACCTCTACACTGTTTGCCAGAGTTGCTATACCAATTTATACTCCCACCAGCAGTGAAGGAGAGTTCATTTTTCTCTGCATCTTCACCAGGATTTTTTATTTTCTGTCTTGCTAATAATAACCATTCTAACTGAAGTGAGATGATATCTCATTGTGGTTTTAGTTTGCATTTCCCTGATAATTAGTGATGTTGAGCATTTTTTATGTGCCTGTTGGCCATTTGTATGTCATCTTTTGAGAAATGTCTGTCCATGTCCTTTGCCCATTTTTTAATGGGGTTGTTTGATTTTTTGCTGTTGAGTTAAGTTCCTTATATATTCTCAATATTAGCCTCTTGTCTGATATAGTTTGCAAACACTTTAAAAAGAGTCCTTTGCTGTGCAGAAGCTTTTTAATCTGATGTAATCCTATTTATGTATTTTTGCTTTAGTTGCCTGTGTCTTTGCAGTCTTACTTTAAAAAGTGCTGTACACTCTCATATCATATAGCTTTCCCCTATGTTTTCTTCTAGGAGTTTCATAGTTTCAGGACCAAAATTTAAGTCTTCGACCCATTTTGAGTTGATTTTTGTATACGGTGAGAGATAGGCTCTAGTTTCAGTCTTCTGCATGTGGATATCCAGTTTTCCCACCACCATTTGTTGAAGAGGCTGTCCTTTCCCCACTGTAAATTTTTGTCACCTTTGTCAAAAATCAGTTGGCTGTAAATGTGTGGGTTTATTGTGCGGCTGTCTATACTATTCCATTGGTCAAGTTGTCTGTTTTTATGCCAGTACCATGCTGTTTTGGTTACTTTAGCCTCATAAGAAATGTGATGCCTCCAACTTTGTTCTTTTAGTTCAAGATTGCTTTAGCTATACAAGGTCTTTTGTGGCTCCGAACAAATTTTAAGATTTTTTTTTTCTGCTTCTGTGAAGAATGACATTGATATTTTGATAGGGATTGCATTGAGTGCGTAGATTTTGAGTACTTTTCAATGGTGCTAAATCATACTTTGGAAAGAAGTTTGACTACCAGAGCCAACTTAAGACAATTTGTAGCTGGGGTCAGCAGGTAGTCGATTTATGAGATTTGGTAAAGATTAACTTTAATAAAGACACAGATTGGTTCACTTGTGAGTGGTGTAAACTGTCTCTAAAGGCAGTTCACAAAGAGGGAAAACTAACATTTTCAGGTATGGACCACCACTGAACAAAATACCTGGCCTACCAAACAGGCCATTTTGCAGTGAAGGGCTCTCCTTTGGGGTATTTGCCTCCTGACCCAAAGCAGAGCAAAAACTAAGGATGCCTGATGTTAAACATTCAGTTTCCCCATTTCACAGTCCCACAGTCCACAGAGATACAATTTAAAGCATTTTATTCTTCAACGAAATTAAAATAGTTGATAACAGAATGAGGCCATGGTCGAATTCCTGGAGAGGTACCTGTGGCATGCCTTGTGAAATGCCAAAAGCAACAGAGAAAGTTCTTTGCATTAGCAGCATCAACCCAGGTCCTTTCTCACACAGAATGAATGTGTTTCAAGGACGTCTCCCATGGATCATGGCTGGTTCATTCCACGGCTGTTTGTTCTTGAAAACACAGAGGCTCAAAGGATAGCCACCTTCGTTGCTTGGATAGCAGGAACATTGGATTCGTTAGTGATCAAAACTTGCACTGTGAGAGTCTTGATGTTATTTTTAACATCCCAAGCTCCTTTAACTGTGACTCTCAGTAAAGCCATTATCCAGAATGCTGTTAGAAGTTGATTTGCTAAAAGTATGGCCCTCAGAACATCAGGTGTTCTTGCTCTTTGCTCTCCTGTGTGTCAGGAAGCAAATCCCCCCTTACAACTCCTCTTATGTCCAACTTCTATCAGGTGGGTGAGGCTGTTTTCCTCTTCTGTTTCCCTGTGTCGGTCATGCTTCTTTTTGAAAGAAAGAAAAATGTTTCAAATGTATTATACCTACCTGAAGTGTAACTATCTTGTTTTTAATATAGAGATAATACATACTTTGGTCAAGAGAATTTTTTCTCAAAGTTCTCTGTGATATTATTTTATATCCATCTTTCTGAATCATAAGAATCAATTCTTATATATTTCAGAGTAGGTTAATGTTCTTGAGCCAGTTTTTTGTGTTTGTTTGTTTGTTTTTTTGTTTTTTTGTCTTTCTAGGAATGATGTCTGTTCATTTTTATTTAGGGCACTTAGGGTTTTATAACCCAGATTCAGGATGGCAATGACACTATTGTTGGTGAAAACTTGATCAAGATCAAGGTGGAAGGCCCTTGAGAGATAGACACTGGATCAATATAAAACTTTTCCACTGACCAGGAATCTATTGTATCCTAGACGTGGCAGTATTAGTAATGGTAGCAACAGCAACAGCAATGAAAATGGACATCTGTTGAGAATTTACTCTCTGCTAGTTTACATTTTTGCATCTGTTTTCTCATTTGATCCTCACATTGCTATGTGGCATGACCAGCAATATTAAACAGATGAGGGAAGCAGAGCACAGAGAGATTAAGTGACTGCCCAGTGTAACACAGAGAACATGGTGGAGTTGGGATTTGAACCCAATCAGTCTGACTCCACAGCCCCACACTTTCCTGTTGCACTGCTCTGTCTTCCTAATTTTCCTAATTAACACATGTCATTTCTGCAAGTGCAGAACTGTCCTCCTGAAATTAGTAATAAGGGGAACAGGCAGGAGTAAAGTGTGATGATGAAGGTAAGTTCAAAATTCTACCCCAAATTCTTTTTAGGATCAGACAAAGGATAGATTCATTGCTTAGTTTTTCCCGTAGCACTTTCTGCTTACCTTGTCATAGTCCTTAACTCTGAATTTTAATTTCTTGTGTGTCTGACTGTTTCCTCCAGTAGGCTTTAAATTCTTGACAGTAAGGACTATTTTTTGTTCAAAATTGGATCTATAATATCTAGCTAAATAACAAAAGTGTGATAGACATGTGATAAATATTTGTTAACTTGAATGATTACAAATGGAATGGGCACAAGTAATACATAGAAAAATTATTTAAATCCTGATTCCAGGATACTGGTTGGCACACTGAGTTGCCATTTTCCTATTTTCTATGCAACTGTATAGTTCTTACCTTTCTGCTTTACTCCATAGGCCAACAGGGCTATATATGGGACTGGTACCTAGATAGACAGACAGACAGACAGACAGATGGACGGACGGACAGATGGATGGATGATAGATAGATATGTATGCATATATGTATATATAAGTATACACACGTATATATATAATATATGTGGATAGATAGATAGTTTTTGTTTCCAATGTGCATAGAGGCTTGTGACCTCAACACTTTAAAAATTGATGTCTTTGGGCTCTGCAGATATCCATGCTATACCAATTTTGATTAAGAGAAAAATTCCATTATAGGTCCCTTGATCATTGGCTAAAAGAATTGACTCTGAATTAAGATAATCCAGATACAAGGATTTTACTTTTCCAATATCCCTCATGAAACTGCAAAGTGAATGTGAAGAAGGCATTGGGTGTTAGGACTCACCTCCAGGTGGGTTGAGATGGAGTAGGTAGGTCACACACCTAATGAATCCAAGTCAGCCAAGCTTAATGCCAGTTTTTACTACTTTAAAAGGTATCTAAAAGTTCCTGAGATCCAACAGACCAATTGCTTTCTTCTTTCTGGTTCCTGCACCTGCCTCTTGGATTTCTGATAGAATGCCTTTCACCATTTCCTTGACAATTACTGAGACCTATTGTTAAGCCCATACCGTGGTTTCTTGCCTGCATCTCTTGCCTCATGCTGTGATTCTCCCATTATTGGGAATCTTCTGGTGTGGGGCCATATGCCAATCCCTTTGCTCATTCGCTTGGCCCTGCCCTGAGCATTTTGGATTTGACTATCTGCCCTATGCCGAACCCACTTCTTATCCTGACCCCAGTTATATTTTAGTGGGCTGAATTTTCTGTCCCAGTAGATACCTGTACCCACTTTGGTCACTTGTAGCCAAGTCAGTCTCACCATGCCCACATGCACTGAACTCAGGCTGACGTCTGTCTGGTCTCTGTCCTTACAACAGTGGTGATGCTGTTGTTCTCTGGCATAGACCTGGTCCTCTGTGCTAAATTTCTGCATATTGACTCCACATTTTTCTTGGTCAGAAACTTTTTCCTTTTTGCCTCTTTAATTTCTTATGCTGTCTTAGAAATCAACTTTTTCCACTTGGAATGCCTCTTCTCTTTATTCACACCCCTCTGCATGGGCAGGCTCAGTCTCAAGCCAAGTGTGGTCTCTGAACTTAGGAAAAACTCTGCTGCCCAAAATAATTGCCTTTTCATCTGTGGCTTTTTCCAACTATAAAAGTCCTAAAGCAATAATTCTTAAAGTGTGATCCTGGGCCCAGCAGCAGATGCCTTGTCTGGGAACTTGTTAGAAATACAATTTCTGATGTCTCACTTCAGATCTATTGAATCAGAAACTCTGAAGGTGGGGCTTGGAAATAAGTCTGTCATCAAGTTCGCCAACCGACTCTGAGGACATTCAAATCCAAGGACCATCACCCTAGAGAAAAGCTCTCTATACCCTGGTCTAATCTGCCTCCTCCTCCTGTTGCCTCTTGAGCTTAGGGCAGATAAACCTAACTTCTGTTTACTTTCTGTTTCTGAATCCCTTCTTCTCTGTTCTTTCGTAATTACCTCAATACCAGTTTATCACCCTGCCTGTTAATAAAATATTTCTGCTTGGTCAGACCCAGATTGCCTGCCACTATATGTCTAAGTCCCACTAAAACTGCAGCAATGCCAGTGTTAATAGTACATGAGTCACACTCTATCAAGTCACAACACTGCTGAACTCCTCCTGCTGTATCATGACTAATATCTGGGCAAAGTCACCCTGCAATGCAGAAGCTGACCTCACGCAGCAATTTGTGTCTTGTCATGCCTCTGAGCAATGGCATGCAGGAGGATGGATATTTAGGAAGCACAGGGGTAGGTGAAGACCTCTGCTTATTGCAATTTTAATCATCCCTATTTCCCTGCAAAGAATCCTAAGCAATTGAGAACCAACTTCAGAAATAAATCAGAACATTTTCCCAGTAAAATCAATATGTAGAGACTTTTGAAACCTAGTGTCCTATTAAATATAACCTATACCTCATCATACTGGTAGTAGATGCTTAGTTGAAGCCAGCTAGAGGTACGTAAAACCTAATTGCACCCCCGATATTAAACAGACAATATAACTCCAGTCATTTTGCATTTATGATTCTACATTTGAAAGGCCAAGGGAAACCGGGTTCTAGATCCTGAAGGAAGCATGTGTAGACAACAGAACAAGTGCAAAACACTGTAGATCACATACCAAGTTATGAGGAATGTATGTATGAGGAAATGTTTATTTTTAAGTCAAAGTTAATTTTTGATAGAAAAAATACATCAGAGATTAATGTGTATTTTCATGTTTGTTTTCTTCCGTATTTCTTCCAAGCAGCCTCATTTTCCTTTGGTGCATAAGATACCAGTTTGAGAAATGATTGAGATGATGTCAGTAACTAGCTGCCTCTTAGTCCTGCAAACCCTCTGCAGACGAGATTGGCTTGAGAGTGTGTTTGGAGGCCTCTGCCCATGGTGCCTTTGGATGCAGACACTTTCATGGTATTGCCTGACTGGGACAAGGAAAGCCTTGCGTTTGCAAGATTCACAGGTGCAGTGGCAGAGGGAATAAGATCATGCTTCTTGCTCTGTAGAGGAAGATAAGAAGCAACTCATCCTGAACGTAAACACTGTTTCAGTCCTGCACTGTTATCCACCAGCACATGCCTACTCTCTAGGGTGTGCTCTGCCAGTACCTGTATCTGAGCACATTTGATGGACTGGTGGGCAGGGCTACCAGGAGCCAACTTGCACAAGGTTTTTATGTTTTGGAGTTTTTATGTTTTGCCCAGAGGATTCTGAAAAATGACTAGAATTGGGAGGCCAGATAGAGTTTTCCTAAGATATGGGATCTCCACCTGTAGTAGATCGTGTATCTGAGCCCTAAGGAGAGAAGCTGAATGCCCAGTTTTCGTAAGGCACTCAGTAAGGGGATGAATCCCAGATGAGAAGAAGGTTTAGTGAGTGGAGGAGGTGGCCTCATGCTAACTTCTATGAGTGGCTTTGATATGGCAAGGACAACAGTGCCTACACAGCTCAGAACAGCACTGGGACAACACCCACATCAGGTCATCAGTATTGCTGTGCAGCCCTGGTAGCAATGGAAGTAGTGAGGTGTTGCTCTTTCACAGCCACCAACTATCAAAGAGAAAAGCAGAGCAAATCACTATGAGGCAAAGAGATTCACAGGAGTATTACAGAGGGGTGAGGTTCTGGGGGAGAGTACCAGCAGATGTGTGGCATTAGTCTGATTGACCCCACATTTATTCAAATACTGATAAAACTTGAGTTACACAAAAAACTCAGATCTATGAAATCCATTAAAAAGTTGATCTTCCTTCTCTTTTGCCAGGTCATCTCTTTGCTCCAAAACTTCTGGAAAGTCCACTTCTCCAGGATAAACTAAAAATCCCTCATCTCCCATTACAATTCATTAAGTCTGTCTCCACTAACTCAATGATCTTCTCACTCCACTCTCTAAACAGTACTTTGGCCACATAATGATCTGTACAATGTCCTTTGTGACTCTTCTCTCTATCTCTCTGAATCGTACTTACTTGTCAAAGCTAGATCAAGCTCTGCCATTCCTCTGAAATTTTCTCTGATCACCTCACAGTGATCTTTCACATTCAAATTTTATCATAGTCTCATATTTCCTTCCTACATTATTCACTCAACATTTAGCATATATCACCTTATCTGTTAGTCATCTTTTCATGTGTATATTTTGTTCATCCCTGCAGATGCATTACAAACCCATTTACTTCTCTTTAGCCTCCTGCTGGCTCTGGCCCACTGTTGGGCATAAGAAGTTGGTAAGGATTATTGCATGGCTGAGTCACTGATGATTTGACATTGGCATCTTGTTGTGATTGCCTCATGCTTCATTTTGTTAGGACCTGAGAGCAGAGCAGAAGTTTCCAGTAAATGTCTTTTCAGTGTATGAGCATATTAACAGTACTTTGGCTCTCTCTGATTGTTTCCCCTCTGGTATCCACCATGCTGAATCTGTTTTCAATCCATCCCAGGCAGTGGGTGGTTTGAACCATTTGCTGACTTTCTGAGTGGGAGTGTGGTGTCCTGGGGCAAGGGTGAAATCATCAGGCTCAATCTCATTTATGAGCATAAAATCCCTGAGTCCTCAATTTATTTTCTTGCAATAAAGTCATAAAAGTATAGTGCGTCAGAGCAGGGAAGAAATTTACATGTTACATCATTATCATTATCATCTCTACCAATGAGCCAGATGGATTGGGATTTGAATCCATAGTCTTATATTTATGATAACTGCAACCTCACACAGGTCAGTAACTTCCCTGAGACACTGTTTCTTCATCTGCAAATTGGTGATAACACTTTTTACTTGAAAAGTTACTAGTGGAGATTTAAATGAGTTAATTTATAGGAAGTATCAAGAGTTATGACTGGCATATAACAGGTACTTAATAAAAGGTGATTATAACAGCAATTATTATTATCAACCAATTAAATATATTGAGTATATTTCTTGTAATAGGTACCAGGGATATAGAAACATGATACATTGTCTTCTTCTCAAATGCCATTACATTTAGTAAGAGAAATAGAACATAACTGAAAAAGTTAACTAAATTCAAATTTAACAAAAATTTATTAAATCTCTCAAATATGCCAAGTACTAGGACAAATCCAAGCTATACAAAGATGATACATATGCTTCCTACTGTCAAGGAGGTGACAATGCCACCAGGGAGCCAGACACAATATGCAGTGATGAATTAAAAAAAATTGTGGTTATACATGTTCTGTGAATATCAGAATCCTTTTGTCTGCAAGTAATAACTGAAAAAATTCAAACTACCTTGAACATTAAAGGTAGTATATTGTTTTTAATATCAATAGGCTCAAACCAGGGACCTCAAGGCCACCAGTAACATCTTGATTGTTGTAAATTAGTTGTAAAATGCATAAACTGCATGGCTTTATGTAGTAAACCCCCTTACGGCAGAACCTGGGGCAGGGGGATTAGCAGTTCAACAGTTTCATCAAGGACCCAGGTTTTTTTTGTCTTTCTTTTTTGCTGTCTACAGTGTCAGCTTCAAACTTGTCTTTGTAGTTTGATTCATGATGGTTATTAAGCTTCATGTTTCTCTTTTGTGTCCAGGAAGATAGATAAGGAGTACAAATGGGTGAGGGAGACAATCAAAAGTCTTTTAGTCTATTAGCCCAACATAGTCACTTAGCCAAGTATAAATACCCTGTATTGGCTTAAGCTTGGGCCCCTAAACCATTGATGATCATGGTTGCCTCAGACTAACCAGGTAAACCTTTAGACCTGGGGTCAGTACCCTAAACCACATGGCTGCTACACAAATGAGAGCAGGTGAAATATATATTGGAAGTTCAAGCACAATGTCCAAGTACATTATCCAAGCACAATGTCTATGTACAATATAAGACAAGTTGACCTCATGGCTTTATTTATACGTTGTTTCTTTTTGTCAATAATCTGTATCCTAGAATTGTTATGTCATAATGCTAAAATACATTATCTTCTACTTCATTACAATGGTAAATTACATAAATCCCCCAGTACGTAAGCAGGCAGTGTCAGTTACAGAAATGATGACTGGAGTTTGGTCCTACTGACCTACTAGCTAAAGAAATTTTTTGTTATTTTTATCAGTTTTTCTAAACATCTCACCCTTTCATTTCAGTGTTCTTGTTCAGAATACAAATAGGCCACCCATTTTATATACAATCATCACTAGTGAGAAATTAATTCTGGCAAGAATTAGTAGGTATTAAGGGATAAATAGGATTTTACCTAGCAAAATAGGTGACGAGATGAATTTCCCAGGCAGAGGCAACATCATAAGCACAGATAAAAAAGCAGGAAATGATGCGATGTCTTTGTGAAATGGTGAATGCTCCAAGACTGTTGAAACATTAGGTTTGTAGGGAAGGAAAGTGACCCGAGATGAATCTGGAAATAGAATTGAAGGACTGTACAGGTGGTTTTCTTAGTAGTAAGAAAGAGATAGTGTGATTGCCTAATTTTTGTTCCAAAAGAATGCATGGGTATAACATATGAGGAGTAGGTCACAGAATCTCCTAAAACCCTGGAAAACCAGGCACAGAATACAGGCAAGAAAAAGGGAAGCTAACCATCCACAACCACAGCTAAAATAAGCCCCTGGATTAGTCCAGCGATGATACCATTATGTCCGTAACAGTACAGCTTCTGCCACAGACACCACTAACACTGGACACTGGTCCCACACTTAGAAGCTCCACCACCGCTGCTCCTCAAAATGGACTGTTGCTGTCACTGTCCTACCACCAGCCTGACTCCTTCACTGCTTCTTTAAGTCATTCACTCCCAACTCAAAGTCAGGGACAGGCATATCTGATAGTCTCAAAGTACATTAGGTGCCTGATGCAAAGTACTCTGATAAACTGAGAATCACCTCCCACCAAGGAGGATAATTTTTTAAACTTATACTACATTTGTAACTAATTATTTGGTCAATGAAGGATACTATTGCTGATGGCAAAAGTCACAGGGAGAAGAATGATAGCCATAGTGACCATTTCCACCTAATGAATACATACTTTACGCTAACCCTCACAACTTGATGCAGGGCATTGTTATCGCCATTTAACAAGAAAGAAAGCTGTCCTATGTAGGTTAATCTTTTAAGGTACTTAAAGGGGGAGGAGCATGATCAATATGTTCTAGAAAGATTCCTTTCACACCTGCATGGAGGAGGATTAGGAGTGTAGAGATTGTAGACAGAGAGACCCAAGAGAGGACGAGAGCCTAAAAGAGGAGGACAGGAAGGATTAGAGCAGTTTTCTCAAACTTTAGTGTGCATCCAAGTCACCTGGAGGGCATGTTAAAACACAGGTCACCAGGCTCATACCCCAGAGTATCTGATTCAGCAGGTCTGGCTGAGGCCTAAGAATTGGCAGCTCTAACAAGTTCTCAGTTGATACTGCTGTTACAGCTTCAGGAAACACATTTTAAATTAAATAGATTAAATTAATTTAAACTAAATGGATTAAAAACCTGTTTCTCAAACCTCAGTAATATATGATACCCTTTTAATGAAATATGCTATTGAGATTACCAATGCCGTGCCTCTATTTTACTATAATATTACTTTTAAATATATAGATATAAAATTAGGTATAAACTCCTTACACTTATAGCTCATATACAATGATAAAACTTAAACCATATTTAAATTAAATACAAACAACACTGAAATTAATATAATTCAAATTTACATTAATTTTAATTTGATAGACTATATTGGTCTGCTGAAATTAAATGGCTATTGCCGTATTTAAAAGAAAAATCATATAACCTCAAGATCAATTTTATTTTTAATCTATTTTTGTAATACTTGTGTAAGGAATGACTATTTGCATAAGTATATTCTACAAAATGGTACTAATAATTTTCTGGCTCTGTTTCCAAACTTATACATAATCAAAACTCTGCCAGTGAGCACTTCTATAATGACAGTTTTAATAAGGTGTTTCATAGTATATCTGTGAAGCTGGTTTTTTGTGCATTCTAAAAGAATTGTGATATATTGAAACCTGGATTAAACAGTTATCTAATGCAGTTATTGCTGAACTTGAGAACATAAAAATTTCTCATTACATATTACTACTGTACTTTTGCTGCTAGTAATCTGGTACAAGTTGATAGGTACCACTATCTGTTCCTTGCCCATCTTTAATTCACACCATAGGTATAGTACTGAATGGCACAGCACATGTGCTATTAACTCTTTTAGTTCAGCATTTCTTACTACCATATGCCATGTGATGATTCCTTTCTACTTTTACCATCCTCTTCTCACACTACTGCAAAACTACTATATAAATATATAACTTTTATATATAATATGTATATATATACACACACACACAAAATCTGACTTCACTTGGGTTCTCCAGAGCCAGTCACCAAAACAAGTATCCCAATTAATGGAATTTATTAAAAAATGTTCTCAGGAAAAACCAAGTAGAGGAATGGAGAAATGGGACAGGCACAGGAAAGACGCCAAGTAAGAGCATGATACCAAGGAAAAGTCCCACAGAGGATAACTTTGGCTTAATCGTATGGGGGAGTCTGGAGACTAGGAAGGTCATATTCACAAGTCCTCCTGACTAGGGAGAAGGGAGCCTAAATGTTTATGCTCATTCATCCATCGCACCCATTAGTTATTAGAAAAAGTTGGTCCCTCCAGAGACATAAATTACCAAGCACTTCAGGAAAGCAGGTTCTGGCAGCCTGAGGACAACACTCTAACATAGACATGCATGTGCTGGCTGTTGGGTATGAAGGTAGGCCATGAATCAATGCGCATTAAAATAGTGAAAAGATTGAAGGCAATATGGGGGGAGGATTGATGTCAACCATGACATCTCAGGACACTATTTGGCCATTACTTATGAATATAATTTATTGCTTCTTGGCTCCAAATTCACCTTTCTTTTCCCTGCTTTTTAACACTAAAGCTGGACCCTGTGAATATTTCTTTTTTACCAGCTGAATCCATGTTAAGTTTGTCAACAGAGAATACTGAAGGAACATTGCAAGCACAGCAAGAGGAAGGACCTTTTATCCCAGGCTCCAGGTGCTATTTGGGGAGCAGCTGCTAGTACATCGGGAATGAGACTCCTAGTAGAACTCACCTCAAAGGCCCTCTTACAATAGCAGTAGCTGACACTGTAATTTTCTTCAACCACCTAGTAGACCACTCCTACCAATAAACTTAAACCCACTCACAGCAAGTTTTTCAGCCACCCAGTGGGCCATTCCTAGGAACCGAGATCAGTCCTTGCCTTCTGGAAAGTTTCTTTGCTACCAGCAGGCTACATGTTTCTGTGACAGCCATGCTACCTACAATGGGGTCTGAATCTCAGCATTGAATGAGTTCTTCTAAGTACATAGTTTATTTCTTGTTCACTTTCTCTCGGTTCTATAAGTCATAGCTTCATTTTGCATTTGCTATTTCTGTATGCTTTAGAGTCCTCTTTTACTTATTTTGGTAGTTAACCACAATTTAGTAGTAAACAATTCTTTATGTATTTTTTCTCTTCAAATTACTGGTGTGATTTTGTCTTCTGATTGGATTCTTACTGATTGTAGTGGATTGAATTGTGTCCCCCCAAAACTCACCAAAGCTTGAATTGTGTCCCCCAAGTTTTTTGTATTAGAAACTTGGCCCCCACTATGACTGTTAAGAGGATGGGAAGTCTTATTATGGTAATTGGAAGATGGGGCCTTGAAGTGGTGATTAGATTATAGGACCACACCATAGTGAATGGATTAAAAATGGTGTTCGTGGGCATGGTTTGGAGGGCTTTAAAAGGGGAGGATGAAGAATCTGTCTCTCTGCTTTCTCTCCTTCCACCATCTCGCAATGTGAGACCCCTGGGTCACCGTTGCCACCACCAAGGCCTTCACCAGCTGTGTTACCTGGACTTTGAACTTCCTGTAAGCAACAAATTTAGTTTACTTGCAAATCACCCAGTTCCAGGTATTTTGTTCTGAGCAACAGAAATGGACTAATGCACTGATAAAGACAGACATTAAAACTATGTGATGATTAGTTATAAAGTTGCATCAAGCTATAATATATAAGTAAATTTTTTAAATATAGAGAATTTGTGGATCCTCAAGGATATGGCAAAGATCACTTTGAGAATAACAGGATTAGAGGGACATTTTTCCTGACAAAATTGAGAGGAATTGATAGCCACTTGAATTTTAGCACTTAAGGAAAGAATAAAATGTTCTGATTTGGAAGACTTGGTGGTTAGTGATTGTGTCGGGTGAGTACTTCAAGCAGATGCTGAGATGGAGTCATAAGTGCAAGGAATTTTTTGGGTGAGAGAAACAAGGAGAAGGTAGGGAAAGGCTTCAGGCAATGACACAAGTCCAACACCTGTGAAAGGAGAGGAGGAAGAAAAGAGGACAAAATAGGGAGAGCCTCAGACTCAGCACAGCTCTGAGAAAGTCTTGGCTTGTCCAACAGAGAGTTCAGCTGCAAAGTTTGCCTGTAAAGGAAGAATGCTTCTGCTTAAAATCCACTCGTGTCTTCTCATCAGAGGCAAAATAAAATCTAAGGTCTTCTGCATCAATTGAGGTAATCATATGATTTTTGTCATTATTTTGTTGATGTTATATATCACATTCATTGATTCATGTATGTTCAACCATCCTTGCATCCCTGGGAAAATATCACTTGATCATGGTGTATACTCTTTTTGCTGTGCTGTTGAATTCATTTTGCTAGTATTTTGTTGAGAATTTTGAGGAGGCAGGGCAAGATGACAAATTAGAACTTCCCACTGTGTGTTCTTCCCACAGAAAAGGATTAGAACAACTAGCAGACAGCTAAATATTGACAGGAGCATCAGTGCAAGAGTGGTGAGATCACTGTGGGGCATGAAAATCCTGGATGGTAGCATAAAGAGGGAGAGAGAGACACACATCTGCAGCCACCATGCCTCTGACACTGGGATCAGCACAGGAAGAATTTTCCCTTATGATGAAAAGATAGGCAGAGGACCCACACCAACCCCCATCCTCACCACAAAGGACCACAGATCCTTTGGTAGGGCAAACCCAGAGCCAAGTGCATGAAGGCCCCTAGAAAACACACACTGCATCACTCTAGAACACTAGCACAAACAGTGCACTCCCACCCTCCACCCTCAGGACCCAAGCTGATGCAAAAGGGGCCATATTGAAACTGAAGCTGTTAAAGGAGCACACCATGCCCTGGGGCCAGTAGCCAGGGTGCTTTCCTAGCCTTAAGGCTCTGCCTTCCACCCACCTACTGCACTCACAGGAGAGGCTAAAATGTCTTGATCCCAGCAGTGGGAGGCCTGGGCTTACAGCAGCTGTGACTTGTTCTGCAGTCTGGGAAGCCAACCCTAGTCTTGCTGAATTGATGCATCCCACATTCCTGGCCAGAGTGCAAGCCTGTCAAAATACCAGTGACATTCTTTGCAGAAATAGAAAAAAACAATTCTTACATTCACATGGAACAACAAAAGACCCCAAATAGCCAAAGCAATGCTGAGCAAAATAAATAAATAAATAAAGCCAGATGCATCACACTGCTTGACTTCAAATTATACTACAAAGCTATAGTAACCAAAACCATATGTTACTGGCATAAAAGCAGACACATGGACCAATTGAAAAGAATAGAGAACCTAGAATTAATCCATAGACTTAGAGCCAACTGATTTTTGACAAAGGTGCCAAGAGCATACATTGGAGAAAGGACAGCCTTTTGACGAAATGGTGCTGGGAAAACTGGCTATCCATATGCCAAAGAAAGAAACTAGACCCCTATCTCTCACCATATAACACAATCAACTCAAAATGAATTAAATACTTAAATGTAAGAACTGAAACTATAAAACAACTAGGAAAAAACATAAGGGAAACATTCCAAGACATTCATCTAAACAAAAATTTTATGACAAAGACTTCTAAAGCACAGGTAATAGCAGCAAAAATCAACAAATGGGATTATATCAAATTAAAAATCTTCTCCATAACATAGGAAACAATTAATAGAGCGATGAGGCAACCAGAAGAATGGGAAAAATATTTACAAACTATTCATCTGACAAGGGATTCATATCCAGAATATACAATGAACTTAACCAACACAACAGCAAACTAATAATAATCTCATTAAAAAATGAGAAAATTACCTGACCAGACATTTATCAAAATAAGACATACAAATGGCCAACAAGTATATGAAAAAATGCTCAACATCACTAATGATCAGTGAAATGCAAACCAAAACCACAATGAGATATCATCTCATCCTAGTTAGAATGGCTATTATTCAAAAGACAATAAATAACAAATGCTGTTGAGAATGCAGAGAAAAGGGACCTCTTATACACTGTTGGTGAGAATGTAAATTAGTACAGCCATTATTAAAAACAGTATGGAGGTTCCTCAAAAACTAAAAATAGATCTATCATTTGATTCAGCAATCCCACTGCTGAGTATTTATCCAAAGCAAAGGAAATTAGCATACCCAAGAGATATCTGCACCCCCCGTGTTTATTGAAGTACTAATAGCCAAGATATGGAGTCAACCTTTCATGTGCCTGTAGACAGATGAATGGATAAAGAGAATGTATACAAACACAAGGGAATACTACTCAGCTGTATAAACGAATGAAATTCTGTCATTCATGGCAACATGGTTGAGCCTGGAAGACATTATGTTAAATGGAATAAGTCAGGCACAGAAAGATAAATACTGCATGTTGAGGTTATAGAAGTAGAGAGTAGAATTGTGATTACTAGAGTCTGGGAAGGGGACAGGGAGGCGTATAGGGAGAGGCTGGTTAATGGACACAAAATTACAGCCAGGTGTGAAAAATAAATTCTAGTGTTCTATAGTAGTGCAACATATTTATAATTAACAATATCTCATTGTACTTTCTAAAATGGCAAGAAGAGAGGAGCTCAGATGATCTCATCACAAAGAAATGATAAATTTTTGTGATGAGAAATATGCTAATTACCTTGATTTGATCATCACACATTGTATACATGTATTGAAATACAACTCAACCCCATAAATATGTATAATCAATATGCATCAATTAAAAATAAATAACTTTTTTAAGCATCTAAAGTCTTTACCATGGCTTATAAGGCCCTACACAAATGGAGCACTGATATCTTTCCTACGTCATCTTCTACAGCTCTTCCACCAACTCACCCCTCTGAGCTACACCAGCTTTCTCACTGATCCTTGGACACCCAAGCACACTCTTGCCTCAGAGCTTTTGCACTTGCTGTTCCTTAAGCCTAGAATGCTCCTCCCTCAGATTTTAGCATGGCTTGCTGACTCATTTTCTTCAGGGCTCTGCTGAAATGTCACCTTCTCAGTGATGCTCTCCCTGGTAACCCTATTAAAATAAAACCTTCTCCATAGTTCCTGTACTCTTACATCAGTACCTTTTGCATCTTCTCACTCATCACCAAATGACATATTGTTTATATGTCTACGTGATTAAGGATGTTGAGCACCTTTTATTGTGCTTATTTGCCATCTATATATCTTTTAGATACTAGAATATAAGCTCCCAGAAAACGACTTTGTTTACTGCTATATGCCCAGCAACAAGAACAGTTTCTGACACATAGTAGACAATAAATATTTATTAAATGAGTGTATGTAACACAGAGGCCCCGAATCTTAGAGGACACTCACATAGTGTTTAGTGTTTACCTATACTGAAGAAATCACTCGGAGGTCCAGAAGGTAGAGACACTGGTTTATTAAGCTTACGAGAGGCACCAATGGCAGCCAATCAATAAGAAGTCTGCCCTGCCATGGATTGCATGTATGCAGCTGTTATGTAGTTAACAGATCAAAGTAGGAATGTAAATCATTTTCACACGTACATGCAGACCCTCAACCAGCTCACATAACTCAGGGCGTGCCCAAGATATTGTTGAGTAGATAAATTAATCTACCCACTAATCTCCTGGCATCAGAGTGCTTGCTCATGTACTAAGTATCCTGCTTCTTCCAGCATTCTATTCAACTAATGGGCATGTGCTCTCCTTTGAGTAACTGCTTTGGCCAGGGGCAGTCCCCTCAGGAGGAGGGAGGAGAACTTTGGTATGCAAGGGAGGGGGCAATAGGGCTATGACCAGCAGCTACCCTACAGTGCATGAATGAATTAATTGATTAAGCTGGAGAGTTAGAGAAGGACAAGATTAGACAAGGCCTTGTGGTGCAAGATAAGGATTATACTAAAAGCAAATCATTTGTAATCAGACAAGTTGACATGATCAGACTGGTCTTTTAAAGAGATCATTCTGATTGGAAGAGAAAGTATGGGATGCAGGGCAATTGGATAAAAGGTGATTGTGATCACCCTGGTGAAAGATGATGTTGGTTCAGATTAAAATCATCACAATGGAGATAAACAGATGTAAACATACTAGAAGGTATTTAAGAGGTGCAATTAATTGTGAAATATTGGATACTGAAGGATAAAGGAAAGGAGAATGTCCAATATGACCACAGAACAGGATAGAGGGCTAACACTGGAAATAATGAGATTTTGCATAGATGATCATGAGATCATTCCTGACTGTGTAGAGTTTAAAACTAGACATCAAGGAGGCAGATGGACATTAATGTCTGGAACTCAGAAGAGAAATCTGAGCAGATGATATAAGTTTATAAGCCATCTGCATATGGATAGTTACTGAAGCCTTAGGAACAGATGAAATTGCTTGGGGAGAGAGTAGAGAATAAAAGAAAATAATGCACAGTAACGAGCCTTGAAGAATTCCAATATTTAATAGCTAGGCAAAGGACTTTGACCTTTACAGGAGGCAGAGGAGGGCCCAGAACATAAGCAGGAGAAAAACAAAGATTATTTTATCATAAAAATCAAGGGAAGAGAGTACTTCAAGAATGAGAATGCCAAATTCCACGAAAGATTAAATGAAACCCAGCTGGATTTAGCAATATGAAAGTCACTAGAGACCTTGCTGAGAGATCCAATGAGGTGATAATGCTAAACGTAACTTGAAGTGGGCTGAAGAGTGAATGGAAAGGAAATAAAGTCTGCTAAGTAGGGACAACTCTTTCAAGAGACTTGGAATGTCTGGTTCCAGACAAAATAGAGTAAGCACATTCAACACTATCTTTCCCACTAACTGCAATCAAAAACTTTGTGTTAAACACACGAAGCAACTATCAGAAGATTCTGAAAGGGTGATAAAAGCAGGTAGTTCAGATGAGTATTTCAAGACTTAATGGGTGACCACACAAAAGATTTGAATGGACTCTTCACCAAAAATATACAGGTGGCAAATAAGCACCTTAAAAGGTGCTTTACATCATTAGTCATTAGGGAAATTCAAATTAAACCCACAGTAAAATACCATTGCACATCTGTTAGAAAACTAAAATTAAAAATACTGACAATATCAAGTGACAGCAAGGATGCCAGACCAACAGGAACCCTCATACATTATTAGTGGGAATGAAAATAGTTCAGTCTCTCTATAAAGTAATTTGACAGTTTCTTACAGGGTTAAACATACACTTAACCATATGATCCAGCAACCACATTTCTAGGTATTTATTTCAGAAAAATAGAAACCTATGTTCACTCAAAAACCTTCTATACTCAAACGTGTATAGCAGCATTATTCAAAATTAGCACAAACTGGAAACAACTCAAATGTCTTTTAATTGCTGAATGGATAAACATACAACTACACAATGGAATACTATTCAGCTACTTCCTCATAGAATAACATGGTTGCTTTGATTAGCTCTTGATTAGCAGGAACCACACCTGTCAAATGCAGTTGTTCTGATACTTTCTAATTATCCATGAAAATAAACTTTCATTATCCCTTAGGGCAGAAAATGTCCCTAAAGTTTTTTTGTTTCTTTGTTTTTGTCTTCTGCTTGATTCAAAGAGAATCATGTGACGACAAATAACTCAGCTATTTCAAAATACTGTAATTGGAGCCATTGAGTCCATTTAATTGTTGAAATAGACCAAAGCAAGTTTAATAATAACATAAAATAAGGTTAGGTGTGTATAGCACCAGTGTACATAACCAGTGAGGCTCGGCTAGCTCATTCCCGGACCGGCACACCCAGCGGAGGGTGTGTGGCCAGACCCAGGGCCTCTCACTAGACACATCAATTGATCCCATCGTATGCCCCAGCTCCTCCTTGTTCTGCTTTCCTCGTGTCATGCTCCTCATCTCTTGTGTCTGTTGTGTGATCCGGCTATATGCATCTTCAATTTGCACTGGCCCCTCAGACTATACCTGCTCCTACTAACTCTGCAACAGCCTATCCTGCTCTAGCCCAGCCTTGGACTTGGCACCAATTCAGGTCTGTGTAACTGACAAACCACCTGTTGGCCTTGAACTCCATAAAAAGGAATCAAACCAGATCCGCCTGGAGGCAGCATCCTTGGCATATGACTTACAGAAAGAAGAACTCGGCTTGCTGGACACAGGAATAAAGTCATTCTAAGAAATTAAGATAGCCTGTGCAGACTCTGTGCAAAGAGAGAGGAGAGGCCAAAATCTGTGTAGTATAAATCTTAAAGCACAACATCAATATTTGGGGGCATACCGTACAAAAAAAATACCAAATGTTCAGATTCATGTGCTACAACCCCTGCTTCAGTCAGAATATCTAATAATATTTCAAAATTCAGTCTTCTTGTGCAGAGACATCAGTTAAATAATGAACTTTCGGTAACAGCACAAAATGTCATCAGGTTAACGGACACTTCTGCCATTTTCTACTGCACGTGCTAAATAAATTCATTTGGTATTGATCCCCACAGCTAAGTTTCAGCCTTAATGTAAATCTTACTGCCAAAGCAGATAAACAGTCCCTGGAAGAACCCAAACATGTTATTTTTTTTACTCATCAGATAAGTCCTATATAGATTACTAGGCAACCAGGTCCATTGGGTGTTTCATTACAAAAGTTACCAGCTTGAAGATTTACCATGTCCAGCTGGACCTGAGCTACAGGGACTGAATAACAATGACAAAATAAGAAACACTAAGGGAAAAAAATGTACATAGGCTACAGTCTAGGTTCTGGCAGGTTCTGATTCATGATCACTGCTGCTACACAAAGATAACAAGAGAGGATGATTTCTCACCCCAGGGTTCTGACGTTTGATCCTGGTGGTCTGGCCAAGATGTAGTTTCATGTGGCAATATCCCCACATAGATACATGGTGGTCAACTCATTGGGCAGACTGGCCTGTGTCTGCATGACTTCCCAATGACTGGAGCTTGAGAAGGTGTGGGGATCAGTTCCTTGTATATACCATGGCCTTACTTGTCTCTGGGTCATTCCACCACTAGGAACACATCTAGATTCAGTCTATCCATAGCCCTTAGACTTCAGCAAGAGGGGCTCTCTTCAAACCCCATGCTTAGAGCAATGGTCCTGAAATGATTCCCAGACCAGCAGCATCAGATTTACCCAGGGACTTGTTAGAAATGCAGATGTTTAGACCACAACCTAGACCTACTAAATCAGAAATTCAAAAGAGTTGGGTCTGGATATCTGTGCTTTAATAAACTCTCCAGATGATTATGATTCATCCTAAAATTTGAGAGCCATTACGTTGAAGGCCCTAAACTGGTCCTATGCTAGGAGTGCCCTTTCCCATAGAGGGAGGATTCCACAGGGCCGAGGTAGGTACCGCTAGAGATCATGCCTTCCCTTCCAGACTTCATTCTTGGTACCTGGAACTCCAGAATTCCCTGCTCATGTGGCCTCCAGCTCTCTTCTAGAGTCTGTCTTCTTTGAGTCTGTCCTACAAATTGGTCTTTCCACAGGTCTGAGAGTTGCCTAAAAGGGAACAGATGGACAGGGAGGAATTGTGTGGATGGATCTGTCTGTTCGCACCTGTGCACATAAGACCTCACATGGTGCTCGGGGAGCTGGGGGTGGGAAGCAGAGGGAACTTGTCTGTGACTAGGAAGGAGGCCAGGGATCAGCAATACCTGTGCTGCTCCCTTTTAACACAGAACATGGAAGGTGTGAGAATTCCAAATTTGTACCT